>NC_140592.1:1097227799-1097829585 GCF_964204655.1 Triturus cristatus | reverse complement strand
TATGATTCGTCGTAGTCTGATCTGGAACAAAACCGTCTTACAATGGGAAGACTAATACGGCAGTGACCCTACTCGTACACATCACCATGTTCTTTGAATATATTTTAGCATCGCCCTTAATTAGCAAGATGGGTCTATAAGAGGAATGCTTTAATGGAGGCTTACCTTTTTTCAGAAAAAAAAACAATGTTTTAGTTGCCCTAGAGTCAAGGAAGGAAAGCCCCAATTGAGCATCCATGTAGGTTGTGGACATATCCCCAGAAAAAAGATGCTATAAAACTCAAAGGGTATCCAATCTGGGCCAGCTGCTTTCACTTGTACCAAAGAATCTAGCGCCACTTTCAAAACCTTCAGTGTAAAAGGGAAAATGAGCTCCTCACGTTCAACCTTATTGCACTCCTAGTTTGTTCTAAATACTGTTTATTCACGTCCGAAGGGGTGACCAAATCTTCCTGATATAGAGTCTGATACAATTCCTCAAAAGCATCTGGGATGTTTACTGTCTGCACATGCCTGTCCTAAACAACATTAATAACATTCTGAACCATTTTCTGCCGTGTTCTTGAGGCCAACACCCTTCCAACACTGTATCCATAGCTTTCTGCTCTGTGTAATTTATTCTTCTCTGTAATCCTCCTTGCATAAAAACTATTAATCCCAGATTTGTGACTGTAGTCGTTTGAAGGATTTCATGTTCCTCTTGCCCTCCCATAATTATCCTGACATGATTAAATTCCAACCTGGATAATTTGTTATACTGCTTAATTTTACTGACCTGAGCTTTTTATCATTTCACACCTTTCCCCTTCTTCCGGCTCCCTCCCACCACCCCTCCCTGTCTCCTCCTCCTCCATGAGCCTCCTTCAAACCCCTGTCCCTCTCCACCCATGTGAAGAGGCTAGATCTGCAATAGGTGATCTGTGTGATAAAGCGGGGGCCCTTCTTCTCAACCCCCACCCTCGAGTGAGACCATTGACTGTGCTTCTTACAAACAAGAAGTCAACATATTTCATAAAACCTGAACAACTCCCCCGATGTCACTACCAGTTAATGCATCAGCGTAAATAAGGTTAAAGTCCTGTTGTTGAAAATCGCTTTAAGCTTTACAGAGTTGAACAGAAAGATTTGAGTCCCCTTGTCCTGAAAGAGTTTTATTGTCTGGTGCAGTCTCCATTGTTTCTCCACTCTCATATGGCAAAAGTCTGGTTCACAAAGAAAGAGTGGCCATCTGCACTCCGTTAGAGTCAGGACATGCTTTTCAAACATTGCTTGCCTAAGGAGTTATTTGCCAAAAACAGATATAATGACTCTGGGCTTAGAATTGGTAGGTGCTTCTCCTTGGATTGATTGCTTCAACATGAGTGGGGAACCTTTGTGCATGTTGAATCTTGTGCTTCCAGTTCCATCCTGTAAACTCTGGCGCCTTGAATGGGTTGAACACAAATCTGCTGATATTGTCACCCTACACACCTTCCTGTATCCCTACAACCCTTAAATTATTCCACCTTTGGCAATTCTCAAAATCCTCCAGCTTCCATTGAGCGTCTACAAGTTGAGTGTTGTGTGCCATAGTCTGTTCCCTCTCAGAGACAAATCAGAATATAATCCCACTGCGCTGAACTCCTCCGCAGATATTCTGTCTGCTGTGTCAAATGAGGTTTTAGAGATTTTCTGGATTGCCCCCAATTATCAGCTGGATCTTCACCCTATGTGCCATTGTGACTTAATAGATTTCCTCTAAAATGGACCCTCCCCTCTATTAACTCCTGGGCAGGAGGAGACCTAGCTGTATTACTGGATATGTGTGTTAGGGTATGCTTAGTGATTGAATAGTCTCATTTTAACTTGTTCCTCAAACCTCCCTACCTGGATGTCTTTAATGGAAGTCTCTGTGCAGTGAAATCAAGTATTTCCATCCCCACTTCCTGATCCAAGACCTTCTTGAGAGATGTTTAGGCGTAGCCCAAGAAAGCAAGAGTAAAGACATAGGGCCAGATGTACAAAGCACTTGTTAAAATACTGATTGTAATTTGCGACCAGTGTTTTTGCAATCTGTTTGGCATTTTGCGAGGCAACCTATTGTTATTGGTGGAGGTGTGGGGAAGAAGGCTGTGGTGTCCACGGGTGGAGCGGCCGACAGAAAAGAGCTATAATAAAAGTGATGTAGTAAGTAAACGAGCATACATGGATAAAATATCAATATTAAGAAATGTGATGCAGTAATAAAATAAAAATCAAAGCAATCACTTATCTTGCCTGTGAAAAGTGGAGCCCTATTATAAACCCTTGCCAACTGAAATTGTGAAACTTGCGCCCGCTCCTGTCCTGCCATCAACATGGACGAGAACGGCTGCTCATGTGCCCAGACATGTGCTGCTTAAATAGATAATGAGCCATGGAATCACTTGGATACCAGCTTCTTAATAGCCAGCACTTAACAGTTGGGAAGTGGAATCCAAACACTCGACCTGGAGTTCATCGTGTCTAACAAAACAAGGATGGCCTGACACTGCCTGTAGGCACAATTAAAGAGCTGCTTACCATTCTGCGCTGTTTCACTCCAAGACAACCTAAACACTTACCCTATGTTTTTAGGAAGTTCTCAGCAAATGCCATGTGCAATAACCAATCAGAGAGGCACACTTAACCATAAGACACCAGCGCCACGTATCCTAGATTGGCCCATACCGTGGTAGCTATCCCACCAGAGCAAACGCGGTGCTCCTAGTCTTGTTTTACACATTGCTGTAGATTGCCCTAAGAAATACATATCCACCTACTTAGCGTGAAGATTAGGTTATCCATAAAGAAGTCTATTAATTTTGCACACTGGGAGGTACCTTTTATAGCTATAAATTGAAGATCCCGCCGGGCATTCACCTCACAACTCCAGTATAGTGTGTCCTCAATAGACATACCTTGGTCGTAAAGTTCCATGTTAGGGCCACCAAAAATGCACGCATTTCCAGTTCCATCACATATTGGTAAGAGATATAAAGGCAAACATGGTTAACTGCCCCTTTCGCCACTCCTTGATCTGGCACCATATTTCACCAGAGAAGTTCTATGAAATGTTTGTGTTGCAAAGTTAATTTTGACACTAGCTGAGACCAGCTTCAAAAATGTATGAGGATGGTTGCTGTTGTGTCTATTGTAGTGTTAGGCGTGGCTCAGATGCGAGCAGTTCCCCAAACATGAGGGGAATAAGCCTCTGATGTATCTGTTGTAGCATCCTACGGCAGGCAGCATGCAGACAACACCAGTTCCTCAGCTGTCCTGTCCAGCTTCATGGCACACTGTAGACTCTGAGCATCTGCCTAGCTCCTCATGGTGCACTCAGGTTACAAAATCTAGAACAAAAAGACAAATGACCCATGGTGCACAGCGCTCACTGCTGGAGTTGGTTTCCAGGCCTGTATCAACAAAGAGGCCAAGCTGCTTTTTTCTTTTGCCACTGTGATTTTGTTTGCAGACATTTGGCCCTTGTTACTCGAAGTTCGTCATTTGAGACGTGGTTCCCAGTTTTGTTTACTTCTAGTTCAGGAGAGACTTGCAGAGAGAAGGAGAGCCAGCAGCACTGGCTACCAATAAACCCTAAATGGAGCACCCAATAACCACAGGGGCAACATAGTACCAGGGCAGCCCAGGAACATCCCACCTTTCATGTACACAACCGAAATCTGGAAGCCCACAGAGGACTGGTAGGCAGTCACCACAATGGTTGCAGGTAAAAAGGCCTGTTCCCCACTTTTTAATCAGCTGCCACCACCCCTTACTACTGTTATGGGATAGTCACAGGTATGATATAGCCACCTGTATTAAAAGGAGTACCGTTTTAAGAGTATCACTGTCCGTTAACTGAGTCTAGCACTCTATTTATAGGGATCATATCCAAGAGCAACTACAGATACTTGTCTCCTGCACAAGAAAACATAGCACTTCTCAAGGAATCTTTCACATCCATGCTGAGAACTTACCAGAGAAGGTCAGTCTTCAGAGGAAGTCAGACCTCATGTTTCCGGATGCCACGCTTAGTCAACATGTATTTGGCACGCCCGTGGCCACTTATATCCAGATCGGTGTTCCTTGACCTACAGTTAACCAAATGGAAAGCATAGCAGTGGGACTGGCAAGTTCTGCAGCTGATGAAAAACATGGGCTTCTTCCGTGCACACTTAGTCAACGCAATAAATTAGAAGACAGAAGAGTGGTCAAGGCTTATAAATTGCCCTTTCCTTGGTGGGTGCCGGGCCACAGATTTCTGCATGAGGTTCCCAATCCAAGATGACGTTACGTCTACCATTGATGTCGGTATCTGCTTAGATCATACGTAAGGAGGCATTAACAAGTGACAGAAGCTTCACAATGCATTTGTTACCTTATTTTTCGTTGCATTCCTCACCCACTTGCTACTGTTATAGTTACTGACTTTTGCTCCTTGCATTCTCTCTTGCCTTTAGGATCAATTCTATTTATTAAAACAGTCCACCCAAAAAAGGACACAGCATGCTGCCTACAACCCAACAGGGCCGGCCACGTTCGTTCAGTAGTTTGGATTGTTGTCAGCAGTATAACACAACATGCCGCCTATAACCCAAAAGGGCCAGCCGTGTTCATCCAATGTTTTGGATTGCTTTCAGCAGTATAAGTGCTTAGCGCGAGGTGAGACTGAGATGTGAATAAATTAACGAAACAAAAAGAGAAACAGACAACCCCTCCACCCACCCCACCCCACCTACCTTCCTTCCAAGCTGCTATCAGAGGGGGAGACAAGCCGAGGTCTAGGAGTCCCCAACCCGAGGCTCTACCAAGGCCACCTCGACCAGTACCCATCAACCTCCAGAGGGGGAAGTTTCTGGAATCAGGTGTAAAATGCAGAGATAGGATGGACAGGACAATTCCCTAAATTCATTAGAAAGAATTGAAATAAAGGGAGCCCACAGTTCTGAGTAGGAAGAACCACCAGGAGTGACCGCCAGGGACAACTTCTCCATCCCCAAAAGGAGCCACAGTTGGTGCACCCACACAGTGTGATCCGGTGTTTTGTCAGTGCCCCAGAATGAGAGTATTACTCGATGACCTGTGTTCAGTGCCATCTGCCTCCCCCGAAGGGAATGAAGAGGAATGTTAACTCATTTGGGAGCCCCAAAGTAGTGTCGTGGGATATTAGTGTTGGAAGTGATGTCAATGTCATCTAGGACACGTTCCCAATATTTGCTGAGTTTTGGACAGTGCCATAGGAGATGAAGAAAGGTTCTGGCACTCCCTCTTCCTCTCCAGCAGTCTCCCGATTGGTCCATATTCCACCTCTGTACGTGGCTCAGCGTGTAGTACCAAGAGGAGACTATCTCATATGCCGTTTCAGTGTTTATCATCTTGTGTGCTGTGTGATAGACCCTCTAAAAAATATCCTCCCACTGTGTCTGAGAAGGATCTACCCACTTCAGCCTCTCACCGCTTCTGACCCGGAGTCCGCAGTCGGGGCCCTGTCCTGCCCAAATAAGCGTAGATCTCCTCGACCAGCTACTTATCACCTGCTTTGAAAAACAACCACTTTTCAAACTGAGTCAACGGGCGGACCACGCATGGGTGCACTTGAGGACCTTACACCCAATGGGGGAGTTGTAGAAACGAGAACTGGTCTGCTTCCGACAGGGAGTTGCCCAATTTAAGTTGGTCTAACGAGATAAGACCGTCCAGGTCAAATAAGCAGCCAAGGCGTTTACAGCCCCCATCAACCCATCTTCAAAGGCTGCCCTGCTTCATCCCAGGAGGAAAGTCTGGGTTAGAAACAAGAGGTGTCATGGGTGAAGGGAAAGTGGTGAGGCCAGCTTTAACTGCCATACTTTCAGGGTTGCTCTTGTCACAGGAGATGAGTAGAGTCCCCAAGACCTATGCTGGCGAGGCATCCCCATCTCCTTCCAAATTTGAGTGCCAGTCACCGCCTGGTCCATAAAGATCCAGTGTTTCTCAAAGAGGGGTGTATTTCACTCAATGAGGTAGCAGAGCTGGGTAGCTTGGTAGTAGCGTGACAGCAAGGGCACCACCAATCTCCCCTCCTGCTTTTCTCTGTACATTAAGTGTTTCTGGAGTCTAGGTTTCTTGCCTCCCCATATGAAAATATGAATGTTGAGTTGGAGTGAGCGAATTGCTCCGGCAGGTGGGTCCAACGGAAGAGTTTGAAAGACATAGAGGACGCGCAAGAGGATGGAGGATGGAGGATGGATATCTTAATCACCGCGATCTGGCCAAGCCATGAGAGAGGCCAAGCCATGAGAGATGCAACCGGTGCCATATCACTAAGTCCTTGCGAGTCTGGTTGGTTAGAAGTGCGTAGTTTGCCGCCACGGTCCTAGGTAGCATTCGTGCCAGGGAGAGACCGAGATAGGGAAGGCCCTCGTTCACCCATTGGAAAGCGAACTGCGCTTTCAGAACATGCTTGGTTCTCCTGGGTAGCTGTAAGATGTAGAATCTGGGACTTTTGCATATTGACCCAAAAGCCTAAAACGGAACCAAATGTCTGGAGCTCTGCTGCGATAGCCGGAAGTTAAGGGCTGTGTGACCGAGAAAATAACGTCATCGGCATGCAGGCTAACCAAATGGCATCCATGGCCAAACGGGATCCTAGTGGCTGTCTGGTTATCTCTCAGCCTTTGCACCAGTGCCTCCATGTAGAGCACAAAGAGTAGCGGGGAGAGTGGGAACCTTGACGGGTGCCCCGTTGGATGGGAAAGCATCGGGACCGGACTCCATTAACTGTGACCGCCGCTCGGGGAGCGCTATAGATACACCAAACCCACTTCCCAAACCTCTCACCAATGCCGAATTACTTCAAGGTCTCAAAAAGATAGTGCCAATGGACTCGACCGAATGCTTTCTCCACGTCAATAGAAAGCAGATGCGCCTCTTTGCCTGACTGATGTGCTTTGTCTATGTGATGGCAAATACATTTGATACCATCTCCGTATTGGAGCGAGGGGATGAAGCCCAATTGATCCGGATCAATAAGCCCAGGCATAAAGGGATTGAGACAGTGTGCCAAGACACTTGCAAAGAGTTTCGCATCTATGTTCAGCAGCGAGATGGGTCTATAAGACCCGCATTGAGTTGGAATCTTACCGGGCATGGGGTCACCAAAATGAAAGTCTCAAGCATGGACTCCAAAAGGGTGCCCGAGTCAGAGAAGGAATTAAAAAGTTGCGTAAGCAGAGGCATCAGGTCGGAGCAGAAAGTTTTGTAAAATGCTGCACTGAAACCGTCCGGGCCAGGGGATTTTAAGGGTTTACATCAGGCAATAGCTGCAATCCCCTCCTCCACGTGGATGGGCCTATCCAAAGCTTCGGCGGAAGGAAGGGGAGTAAGGGCAGCGCTATTAAGATAATTCACGCAGCCAGCGGCCGCGCCATCGCCAAAGAGTACAATGAGGCATAAAATGCCTGAAAAGCTGCAGCGATTCTCTGAGTCCCTGACCTCTCCCCCAGAGTCCGCAGCGATTGTCTGTACTGAGTCTGCATATTGTTTGCTGTGAAGCCGGTGCTCTAATGACACGACTGCCCCCCGGTTGTTACCCAAATTGAATCTATGTTTAAGGCGCAGCATAGCATATTCAGCCCGGTCTAGGTCTAATCGCCGTAGCTGTTACTGCACCCTCTCCATATCCTGGGGGTGCTGGACCTCTTATGGATGGCCTCTAGCTCAGAGACCATCCTTTCAAGAGGCACCTGTTTATCGCGATGCATATGATTCTGGCCGCTGTGAGAGTAATGAGCTCCCCTCTGGAGGCCAGCTTCAGGGCCTCCCACACCGAAGTTAGTGAAGTCACCCCATCGTCGTTAAGGGCTAGATAATCCTTAAGCACCACCCAAACTGCATTCACCGAGGCGAGAGACTGAAGCATGGTGTCACAAAGGCACCAGCTGGGAGACAGAGGAAAAAGAAGGCGTGTGGCGCGTCAAAGTGATAGGCACATGATCAGAGAGGGAACGGGGTTCAATAGTAGTGTTAACCACCCGATCTAGCAAAGTAGATAAGGCCAGGAAATGATCGATTCGGGCATACGTCTTGTGAGCAGCTGAAAAAAAGGTATAGTCCCTATCCGCTGGGTGGCGCCAATGCCACAAGTTGCCCCAACCACAAACAGTGAGCCAGCGGAGACCCTCGGGCAAAAAAGCTCCGGTCTGGCCGGATCTCTGCCCTGAGTGGTCCATCCAGAGTCCATCACCAAATTGGGATCCCCAACCACATAGCTGCAGACTGGAGGACCTTAGCCAGAGAATCAATCAGTAAAGGCTCTTGGCGCTCGTTGGGCGCATAGATGGTGGTAAGTATGAAGTGATAGATACCCGTCCGCAGCCGGCAGGCCAAGAGGCGACCCTTAATCTCCACGACTGTGTTCAATACCGACCCAGGGAAGTGTTTAGAGAAGAGAATGGCTACTCCACCATTCTTAGTGGTACCTGAGGACAAGCATTGCTGTGGGAAGTGCCTGGTTTGCATGCTGTTGACATCTTTAGGCAGCAAGTGTCCGGCACGCTCCGCTTCACCCGCTCCTAAATCAAACGAGTACGTGGGGGCGGAGTCAAGCAAGGATAAAATGGGCAGTCTGTAACAAGAACACGTTTCACGTTCCGTTACGTATCTGCCTTGCCGCACTTGTGTTTTGCACTTACCTGAATTGGTCTCTGTTCTGCAGTTGGGTGTTCTTTGCTCTCTGTTGGTCTGTTCCGACGTGTTCCTGCTCGGGGATCTCGCAGCTTCCCCTTCTGGGTCACGGCTCTCTCCTTCAGAGTTCCTGACCGGCTCCGTGTTCCCTCGTTGGAGGTCCATGTTCTCTCTGCCCTGTCTCCTTACGCCTGATTCTCTCTGCCTCTCGTTCTGGTGGTGATATAACGAGAGAAGAAGCAAACATTGAAAGAATCCATGTCTCCCTGATATGACAGTAGATACATATATATATATATTTGTGTATCAAATTAATGTCATAATTACTTATCTGAAGTGACTAATCCACGGTGAGTGGAGATTTGCTTATCATTTTGTATCCTTTTCAAACTCTGGCTGGCTGTACAGAGAAATTATACATGTATTAGTACCTGACTTTACAAGTATATACTATATAATTATTAGACCCATCACCTTTTTGTGTAGCTATAATTTTCTACATCCTGTCTAGGGGAATATGTTTTTTGTTTTTTCCTAGCCTTTACTTGGATGTATATTTTTGGGTCTATTGAATTGTTGCGCGCTATGTGTTAAGGTTAGTTGCACACATTATTTTTTATGCCTTTAGGACCATTAACCATATTGTTTAACACTTAGTTTTTCTGTTCTTAGATATATCATTCTAAATTTGTTTCCTGCTTCTCTATACATCATTCAAATTAGAAGAGGGATATTAACCAGATACATATACACAAAGAGTGTTTCATGATATTATAGAGCACTACCTCCAGATATATGATTTTAGGATAACTCGTATATTTCTGTTTACATAGGAGTTGCATGCAATCAGTCCCATCAGAATCCATGCAAGACGTATCACCCTGACACATCTCCTTCTCCCTTTTCTTGTTTTGTTTCCCCACCTCTTGTTGGCTTTGCATTGGTTGGGCTGATTCTGGTGGGTGTGGGAAGTTGGGATCCAGCATCAGGTCTTCCATCTCACCTCTGCGGAAACATCAGGTGAGACTCACAGCAAGTGGGTCTCCTTTTGGAGGCAAATGTCCCCTCTCGCATTTTCAAACATTGAAAGGATGGCTGATCTCTTTGTGGGGTTGTTTAAGCCTCTAACATTGAGGCTTAGCAGTTTAAGCTCTATAGGGAGTACCTGGAGGGCATTCGCTATGATCGGGCCACCCCCTATTCCAGGGCATTGGATTTTAATCGATGTGCCAGCTTGTATCATGTAGGTCGAGGACCACCACCCCAGGCATCCCCCCATATGTGTGTACATGCATGTAGGAAGGAAGAGACCCAAAGAAACCCCAAAACCCCAACAATAAAAAAACAGCCATCGCGAGTAGGCAAATAGTCCATCAAATGTGGAAACATAGAAGTAGGGGATGGAACCATTAGATGCATCCATCAACTAAACCCACATGGATCCTGTTGCTCCCCCCGCCCTCTGTAGTCCACCCACCGCATTCAGACCATCTTGTTGTTCCCCTAGAGTGAAGACCTAGAGTTGTCCACTCCATCCCCAGACAAAGAGCGAAGCACAGCCATGCACTCCCGTGCAATGGTGTCCGAATCAGGACGATGACCGAGTCAGCACAGGGCACACCACAAGTATACCCTGGGTGGCCTCGAAGAGGGGCAGATTGTGACCCCTGCTGTGTGAGATCAATGTCTAGGACTTTGCAAGCCTCTGACAGTGAGTGTAATTGGTAAGTCTTACCCTTTAGATGGAATATGAGGCGGAAGGGATGTCTCCAGGAGTAGGGAGTGCCAGTGTTTCTCAAGTGAGCCGTGACCGTACGGAAGTCCCATCTTTTTTGCAGAATAATTGCTGCCAGATCTTGGTATAGCTGGGGAGTGTGACACCGAAACTGCAACGGCTGGACATCACATGCTTTATGTAGGATAGATTCTTTATTCCTAAAATCATGGACACAGACCAGAATGTCAGCTGGAGGTTGCTTTGTTGCTCGCGGGTGGTGGCCCTTCTCAATGGCATCTGTCGAGCTTGATTTCTTCTTCCGCAGCTGAGCCCAGAATCAGGTGAACAGGCCCTGAACATACTCCTCTAGATCCGAGTCTTCCAAGGCAGTTGACACCCCCGCATATGAACGTTATTCCTCTTGGACCTGTTTCAAGGTTCTTGGCATGTGCTTGCAGGTCAATCGGCTGTTCTTAGAGATGGATTACTTCTTGCTGTAGACTCTTGATCTCTTCGTGTCTTGCTGTAGTGCCGTTCTCCAAGGCTGCCACCCACTCTCCTACCTCATCCATGTCTCTTCGTACCTCTATCAAATTCGAGGAGAGGACCTTCTTTACTACTTGGAGGTCCTCACATAGGGAGGTGAATAGGGACTCCAAGAACTTACAGGTTACGGGGCTTTCGGAGTCTTCACCACTGCCCCCAGGTCTCGGCTCATCCGACCCCGATTTCTCACTAGAGGTCTCCCCAGAGGTCTTTAGGAGCATGTCCCTTAGGGAGCGGGCCTTAGTGGACTTAGTAGCGGCTATTTTGCCGAGGTCCACCCTGAGGGTGGCGTTCTATGCCCATGGAAGTTGGGACCCTAGCCCCACGGAAGCGCCAAGGGATCCCAGATACTAGCTCCAAGAAGAAAGTCAATTCAACCATCGCCACCCGAAATTCACCTGTGTTGTTCAAATCTCCGTAGCGAATGTCGGAGCCCAGCTGCTACGCTCTTCGCTCTCAGTGGCCAGACCCCACAGGACCACTCACACTCGCGGGGCCAACTACAAAATCCCCCCGGGCTCCTCAATTGGGGGGTCAGGTCAGCAGGCATCCGCAATCCTTCAAATCGTCAAGATGGTGCTAGCGAGGCCAGGCAATTCCACCACGCTGTTCAATTCCTTACTTCATCTAGCGGCACAGCAGCCCCCAGACTCCCCTCACCAAGGGCCCCGGGCCCGATGTTCTCACTCTCAGGCCCACGGGCCTTCACAGCAACAAGACCGGCCCCCAAAAGGAGGGCCGTCGAAACACCAGGACCACAGGGTCAGCAGGCCCAAGTCACTACAATCCGGCCCCACACTAGGACTAGGTGTGCCGTCTACTCACCGAGGCCCATCCGATACCCCGTTTCAAGTGTAGGCCGCCGCCTTTTGCCAGCAACCAATTGTAAGGTAGAAGATTAGATGCTAGGCGCGGAAGACCCCAGAAGTCTTGCCCCACGGGGTGGGGGTTCCAGGCACCAATCATGCGCAGGCTGGAGCACTCTCGGCCCAATCCAGGGAGAGTTTCCTCCACAGGGCCACTAGACTCTGGATCTACCCACACAGCTTAGCCCCCGGCGGCCGCAAATTTCTTCAGAGGGGCCCTGGACCCCAGCGCCGGCCCTCAAGGGCACAGGAGTCGGGAGCTGTCAGCTGCCAGCACTGCTCCAGCCGCCGCAGCCTCCTTTCACCGGCCAGCATAGTCCTGACCGGAGGGCCTGGTGTGGTGGCCGGACGTGGCCAATACACATAGTCCGCAGGCATGGGGTATCAGGGTGCAGCGGGAAAAATAAGGTGGACGTTGACTCAGTGGTGTGGTTTGGTAGATGACCCCACGTGCGGGTTCACCCCTTTTAATATTACCCCGCAGGCCACACCTGGCCTGCGAATGACATGTGTCCAGTTCCGGCTGCGGACTAGACCGCCAGCCCACTAAACATTACATTAATTTAAAAATTAGACTTCTAAATGTCCAGGTGACACACACAGTTCGGTTATAACAGTCTGAGAAAACTTAACACACAATATCTTGAAGATGTTGGTTAGGGCGATGGTTGGGTCGTAGGCTGTGTCGATGAGGTTGACTTCGTAGGGGTGGTCCACTGGCCGAGAGCCCAACCGAAGGCGAACTAGAAGGTAACAGACTCTGGGTGGGAGGTTGGTTAAAAGTGCATTGCTGCCCCCTTCATCCTCGCTCTACATTCCTGCTCAAGTTCAGCAGGGCTGGAAGACTGGATTCTGCAGACTCTGGTGGGACCTCCTTGAACAAGGAGATATTCCGCTAGATTTCCTCGCTCCCTTTTCTCGTTGTCACCATAGTTCCATTGTTGGCAACAACTGCCCATGTTCCTGGCTCATGGGCGGTCTGGAACTTTCCCCCAGGCCGACGGTCCTTGAGTATGACGGTGGCGCCGGGTCGGAGCGACTTGGGTGCAGCGTGGATGTTGAGCGGAAGGGGTGCCCACCCTGGACACATTGGGATCAGGTCTCTCCGGGGCCCGTTGAACATAAGGGACCATGGACTCCTTAGCGTAGTGCAGTGTGGGGTGCTCTGGTATTCCCTGAGGAACTCGTGAAGAAACCGCTCCGGATTAGCTTTTTCCACACTTGCAATGCGCAGCATTTTGATCAGGGTCCGCATGAAACACTCTACGTCTCCATTAGCCTGAGGCCACTGAGGTGTGACACGGTGGTGGTGGATCCCATGCTGACGGAGGAAGAGTGCAAATTCTGCCCCATGGAACGGGGGCCCATTGTCGCTCTGGATCTCCAGGGGAAACCCGAAGGTGGCAAACACTTTCTCCAGGATTGGGGCCACATGTGCAAAAGCGGTCGACACGACTGGTTCCACTATGGGATATTTAGAGAAGGCATCGATGAGGGAGAGCGTGTGTTTCCCTCCGGGGAAACTCCCGAAATCCATGCTTACTTTCGACCACGACATGGTGCAGGCCTCTTCGGTGATCATGGGGGTTGGCCTCTCTGGGGCGCTGGTTAACTGGCAGGCGGGGCACCAACGTATCAGGTCCTCAACCATTGCCTCAGGCTCCGGAAACCAGACCTTTTCCCTCATCCTCGCTTTCATCTTGGTCATGCCTTGATGGCCTCCATGGGCCCAACTGGGTTGCTTAGTGTCTCAGAGTCTTCGGGTATCACCAACCTCGATCCTCTCAAGAGTATTCCATCGGCCGTGGTGCTCAGTTCACTCCTCACTCTCCAGATCTTCGTCAGCTCTTCTCTGTCTTCTGGCACCCATGTGTTAGCCAGTTGGAGGTAGTTCTTCCACAACCCTTCTTAGACTGCTTGAAGAGTCTGTATATATTGTGTCTTGTTTGGAGGCTTCTTTGATTTCTTCGAGCTTAATCGCCTGTGGGCACGCTGCTGCTGAGATCATATGGATATATTGTTCAGACCCTTCGGGGTTGTTTCGTTCTTCCTTCGATGGTGGGTGTCGGGACAGAAAGTCCGCAGGGTTCTTCATCCCCGGCCGATACATCACGTCCATCTGGTACGGCTGGAGTTGTACCGCCCATCGCTCAATCCCGGGAGGTGGGTGAGGGGCTGTCCCCTTGTAAAGGGGGACCAGAGGCTGGTGGTGGGAGACGACGGTGAACGGCTGACCTGTCAGGTATAGGTGGAAGTGAATGCAGGCCCATTTTATCGCCAGCGCCTCCTGCTCGATCTGTGCATACATTGCTTCCGTGGGGGTCAGCGACTTGCTGGCAAACGATATGGCGACCCACCGACCGGGCTCCTGCTCCCCACTGCCATTTGACGTCTGTTTTCGTGAGTGCTCTCAAAGGCTCGGCACGGGTGGCAAGGTCGGGGATGAACCTCCCGCAGTAAGTGGTCATACCAAAGAAGCTCCTCACTTCCGTGGTCGGGGCCATGGCCCTCCGAATGGCTTGTTACTTCTTGGGGTCTACTTGGATGCCCTCCTGGCCTAACACGTACGCAAAGAACTCCAGGGATAGTTGGAAGAATTGACACTTCTCCCGGTGTAGTGTCGCGCCACGTTCACTGAGGCGATGCAATGTGCTCTTCAGGTGACGGTGATGGTCAACTGCGGTGGCAGAGTGTATCAAAATGTCCTCGCTGACATTTATCACTCTGGGCAGTCCAGACAGCATTTCTCGAATCGTGTTCTGGAATACCTCTTGCCGAGGATATCCCGAAGTTTAGCTGCTTGTACCGACGCAGCCCTAGGTGGGTACTAAATATGTGATGTAGCGGCTTCCTTCCGCTAACGGCAGTTGGTGGTACCCTGCATTCAGGTCCATTTTAGAGAAGCACCTTGACCCATTGACATCCGCAATAGTATCATCCATCGTTGCCGTGATATGGCGCTCTCATTTGATGGCCCGGGTGGGCAACCTCAGGTCGATACAGAGGCGTATGGCGCCTGGCTGCTTGGGCTTTTCCGCTATCACCATCGGGGACACCCAGGGCGTCTGTCCCGAGACCTTCTCGATTACCCCTTGCTTCTCGAGGTGTTCTAGTTCCTTTTCCACCAAAGGTCTTAAGTAAAAGGGGACTCGCCGATGTCGCAGGGCGACTGGGGCGATAGATTTGTCGATGTGTAACTTGATAGGATCGCATTTGATTCGCCCGAGACCTTGAAAGAGCTTCGGGAACCTGGTCAAGGATCTCGTCGACCTGGTGCGCTTGGACGCTACTGGCGAAAGACCCTAGGCCTAGGTCCTCCGCAGTGTGACTGCTGATTAGGGTGTCCGCTTGGCGATCTATCAGATGTATGGTGGTTGTGACTTCCTGGTCGTTTGACCTGATCAGGACAGATATCTTGCCTTTCAGTGGCAGAGGGGTGTGGCTTCCATAGGCGAATATCCTGGTCCGGGACGCGGTGATCGGCGGTCGGAGTCAGAGGTGCTTATACTGCTGGAGGCCCATCACATTTACCGATGCCCTGGTGTTGATAATTGCCTTCACTTCTGACCCTGCAATGTGCACCATACCGGTGGGCTGGGGTCGTCTGCGGCGTTAGAGCTCTCGAGTAAACGAGATCAGGTATGTTTCCACGTCATCCTCCTCTGTGGACGATTCGTCCGGCCTTTAATATCTTTGGCTCGTCTTGGGTGGCTCCACCCTCTGTCCGGAGTCAGTTAGGGATAGTTGACACACACCCCGGGAGGGCGGTTTCTGTTGCGGCCTCAATTTCTACTCCTGCACAGTGCTGCAAAATAATTGGGGATCCCACAATTGGCACAGGTTTTTCCTTGCGCGGAGCAGTCTTTCGCTGCATGTGGTTCATGCCCACAGTACCCACACCGCACCTTGGACGTGTCTGGTTTTGGCTTCCTGGGCGTGTCACTCCTCTGTCTCGTTTGGATGGGATCAACCCGCTCCGTTTTGATGGTCTCCTGTTGTCCTTGGGGCTGTGTCAGGGCTTGGTCCATCTTGTTGGCCCTCGCTGCCAAGAGATCATGGGTCTTTGCCAATATGAGTATGTCTTCTAGGGCAATCTTCGGCTGGCGCAGGATGAGGTCTCGTAGCGTCTTGTCCCGGGTCCCCTTGGATGAGCTGGGCTCTGATCTCTTTTGGCTGATCATCCTCCGTGCACGTGCTGGCCAGTTCGCGCCGTCGAGCATAGAACGCATCAATCGACTCTCCTTCCCTCTGGCAGGCTTGGCGCAACTTGAATTGTTCGAAATCCGGGTTGAGTTGGGGGTCGAAGTGCGCCTTTAACTCAGCCACCGCAGCGTCGTAATCCATGCCCCTGCCTGTGTTCGGCAAGTGTTTGAACAACTTGAATATCTCGTCTTCGGCATAGTGGAGGAGAAGCGACCTTTTCACTGCTCCGTCAGTCTCCCTGGTGGCCACAAAATAGTTATTCAGGCGTTCTATCCATATCTTCCACCTCGGGTACGCTGTGGCCGGATCTTCAAGCTCGCTGAAAGGTGGCAATACCCCAGTAAGTGCGTGCTGGACTGGGAGTGTCTGTGGTGCTCGTGCTTGGTCTTCGTCACCCATATTTTTAGGGGGTGGGTGTCTTTATTCGTCTCTCCCGTTCCTGTCTCCCCCCCGATGTGCGTTGTGCACCAGGTGCACTGACTGTCTTCCAGCAGCCTAGGTGTTCTTTCATGGCTGCACCCATGGGCTGTGTCCTTGTGGGGCTGTACCTCCTTATTTTGTTTTACTTATGTCTTTCTTTTCCGCTGTTGGTGTGCAGTGATGTTTCCTCCTTTTATTGTTTTTTCTCTCTTTTGGTGTGCTGTCTTATTCTTCCTCTCTCTGTTGCTGCATGCACTGATCCTTTTCCTCTGCTAACATAGTGTGGGGCACAGGCGCACTCTGCATGCTCCTTGGGCTCAGGCAAACAGGGGGCCAGGCTGTCTAGTCCCACGCTCCCTTCTTCGTGCCCTCTCGTGGTACTCTACTTGCCTTGGGGCTGACGCGCTCACCTCACGTGTCCTGGCAGCCTGGAAACGCGCTCCTCGCATGCGTGCACTGATGCCGGGTCTTCCCTTGGTACTAGGGGCAGGGCGTGGCAGCCAGCTCTCTTCAGCACACCACCCCCGTGGATACAGCGCACACTCCTCCAGCGACGTGGCGGCAGGGCGGCACAGCAAGGGAAAGCAGGGCGGGAGCCGCACGACGAGAGGGGAGCTTCCCTCTAGTGGCGAGACACCACCGCAAGCCGCACTCACCTCCGGGGTCGCAGACCACTCCGACGATGATCCAGGCGCCGCGGCGGTCTTCAGTACTTCAGTGCAAGGGTGCGCACCGCTGCAAACGGGGCACAAGGAGCGGCCGATCCAGGGCGAGGGTCACGGCCCACCCTCGTTGACTCAGTGGTGTGGTTTGGGAGATTACCCCATGTGCGGGTTCACCCCTTTTATTATTACCCCGCAGGCCATGCCTGGCCTGCAGATGACGTGTGTCCAGTTCCGGGTGGCAGACTAGACCGCCAGCCCGCTAAACATTACACCTGGGTCTGCAATCACCATAGTCTAATGGTGTGCTAGACATCTGGGCACGGCGTCTCAGGGATCCGGCCGCACTGCAACAAGGGGGCCATGCAGCCTGCGCGCAAGCGCAAGGAAGGCTTTGGCATGAAGGATAATTGGCTCCGTGGGCCGCAGTCCACCCTCCTCGACCTCCGCGTGGGCACCCGACCCCTTCACCTGGCTCCCACCGGGGCTAACTGGTCGTGCTCCGGACCAGACGGCTGCAGCCCGGGGGTGTAGTCGAGGTGGATGGGGCTCTTCAGGAGTGCTTTAGATGCAGCGAGGTCATAGGGACAGGCAAGCACGTCCGCTCAAGCTGCCATCTTGGCCACGCCCCCTCCTCACTTGCCTTTAAATCTTCTACTGGGGGTCTTTACTTGGCTATTTCCTCTTCCCTGATGATCAGTGTTGGAGGGCATTGGTCCCTTGCTTATCAACTCCTGCATATCATTCATCTTCTGTCAAGAGCTACACTATTTACAAGGAGGTTTTGTGCCATTTTCCTCCAACTTTTCACATGTACTATTTATTGCAGGCCTAGTGCCCTGTTGCTACTGGAAGGTGGTGCCCTTTGCTTGAGGAGCCAGGCAGACTAGACTGACCTTCGCAGCATCCAGTCCTTGACAGAGTCATGATCACATAGGCACTAAACCTTTACTCAAATTATTGAAAGGGTGTTGAGCTCAAGGATTTGCTTGGTGAACGCATAATTCCTATTTCTGTATTCTGCCACTGTAGTGAGGGAAATTTTGGCTTGGTCACTTCCATGTTTGATGGGGAATAGGAAGGCACGAGCGTGGTCTCGTATATCCACTAGATCCTAATGCATTTTAAAATCCTGAACATTAATTGATGGGTTTAATGTTCGTCCTTTCAAGGGCAAGTGCAAATTAATTTCTAGTATTGTCTGCCTTTGAGCAAGCCTTCACATCTCCACCTTCACTGCCTGAAGCCTATGCATGACCTATTGTCTTGTAGGACAAGAAATCAATTTCTTTGGTTTAATTGGCAGCTATTTATTTAGCTTTTTTTGCTTTTATCTGCAAGGTAAATTGAAAGGCTTTTCCTCATTGTGGATACCAGCCTAAAGGTCTCTGTGCAATCTTAAGGCAGGAACAAAGCAATAGGGGTCCCATTGCATTTGTTAGCCAAGCCCTGTTGGCGACAGAACATGGATACTCCCAAATCCTAATGGAAGTGCTGGCAATTAAGTCGGACAGTATCCACCTCCACATGTACCTCTATGGACACCATTTGTATGTGATCACTGACCACAAGCCCCTCTTTGCATACACAGCACTGTAAACACTTCCCTGACTTGACAATTGAACCCTCCAACTACAGAAATATAGGTTTACTTCGTCCTGTAAACACAACTTCAGCAACCTGGCATCTCAGTGCCCTTGCTACGGATGCGCCGGCACACCCCTTACAAGTAGCTGATGTGAAAGAAAATGTCAACTATTTAATTCAAGCGCTTAGAAAACATTCTATCAGACACTCATGACAGAGATGTGTGCCAAATCTACCATCAAGTTCTATGGAGAGTGCACAGTGAAATCAGCAGCTCTTATGACTGAGTGCTTCTTAGGGGACATAGGATCATCATCCATCCGTTGCTACAACACAACATGGTTAGGATCATGAGTGACATCTCAACCCTGATCTGTGGGGTGTGCCTTGGTTAGGTCTGTAAACCACCGGTGAAAATGTGCAGGGTCAAAACTACTGTACACTGGAGTTTCCTTTGGGAATGCCACTGCAGAAAATGTTTTGACCGCGATGGGGCATGTTCTCACCACTGCTTCAAGGTCTAAGGACAATCAGTCCCTTCGAGAATACCCGAGCCCCGAGACTATGGTACCCGGAGTTCCTGAGCATTTGTCCTCCGATCCAGCTACCTCTTCGGGAGGACCACCTATCTTATTAGCAATAGGGGAAGGTCATGCACCGGAGCCGCTGCAGCTGCCACCCCAGTGCATGGAGACTGATTGGTGGCAAATAAATGCATTTACTCTGTGGGGCACAGTAGTTGATGTTATCCTTGCAGCCTAAGTCCATTGAACAACTGCTCACTGTGACTATTGGTACTCATAAATGTTTTTTCTGATTGCCGGCACCTCTGCGTTCCATGTGAGTGTACTGCAGGTACTCTTGGTGCAAACGCCCTACACCACCTTCTTTCCAGACAAATTGATGCTGTGGACCTAGATAGCCTTTTGTGGCATTGTAGCCAGTCCACCACTTTGCCAAAAATGTGTTGTTCCACCTCACCCTTCAAGAGAGGAGGGGAGGCTGCATCCACTCCAGTCTAAAAGGGCTTTGAGGTTCTACATTGACCCCACAAAAAAGCATTGTGTGGATGATAAGCTTTTTGTGGGATTATGCTGAACCTAAAAAGGCAAGGCTGTGCAGATAAGGAGTTTGTCCAGGTGGATAGTAAATTGCATTAAAATCTGATATGTGCTGTCTAAGAAGGAAACCCCAGAGAGTTTGCAGGCTCATTCTACCAGAGCCACGGTCATTATGACAACATTGGTGGGTGGCGTACCGGTTCTGGGTGTCTGCCAGACTGAGATGTAGGTATTAGTGTGGATGTTCAGTAAACACTACTGCCTTGGCTGTCGGGTCAGACTAAATGGTCATTTGATTGCTTGGTCCTGCAAGACTTCCTCATCTGAGTCCACTCCTCAGACCCTCCACCTTTTGGGAGGTGCTGCTGTGTAATCTCTTCTACGGTGAGGAATCTGTGGTTATAAGTATCCATCAGAAGAACACAATTATTCTGTAACACTCTTTCTGGTAGATACTCTATCGAACAGCAGATTCTTCACTGCCCTCCCATTTCCTTGTTCTGTGAAGTGGACCTGTAAACAGTATCAAGATAGATTTTTGGCACACTGTCATCTGCAATTTGTTCTAAGTGCTGTACATCTGAGGATGCAGAAGGAGAAAGGAGAAACTGACCTCCGCATGCAGAGGTGGTGATTATATGCAGCTGTGCTCTGTCACTTTACAGTGGGGTGGAGTCATAGACGCTCGTGGTGCCACCTGCTGGTTTGTGGAATAATCGCTAAATAATTCTCTGGATTCATGGTGCCTGGGGTAGTCTAAAGGTGAGGAATCTGCAGTTAGAATGATTATCTCCTAGAGGGAGTGTTACTGAAGTTAAGTAACTTGTTCTTTTTAACACTCTCAGGGTTGTATGCTTATACTGACTCCAGCATGCAAAGAGGGCCCTGCTTACGTGCTATTGTCTTCTCCTGTAGACTTGAAGGGATCTTTCAGGTGCGAGGGACAATGCCTTTGAGTACATACATGTCAATACTGCGGATAAGAGCCAAGATTTCCAATTTAAAATTATTTCCCCATTACCGTGCATTGGTCTAGATGCGCTTCTACAATTGATGTATTTAATAAAATGATGAGTTCCCAGTTTAAATCGCAGCGTTGGCATGCGCGTTCATTGCAAGACGTGCCTGTTATGCACTACGGCTGATTTACGGGTCTCAGAGCTGTTACGGGATAATGCCCGAATGTGGCCAGCAGGTGGTGGTATTGCACCGTGCACGTTGTATTTTGATGGGAAGCTGCGCTGAGGGACGAACACAGCATGGTGCTGTGCCCTTTCATAGACGATTCCGGTATCAAAGGAGAGCTTCAATTGAATTAGTCCTTATTAAGAATCGCGCCTGCTTTCATGAGTCATCCGCAGCGACGGCTCCCCTAGCACACCCGCGGCCTTGAAGAATAATAACACCCCCCCCCATCCCCCACACTTTAGTCTCCAGGTAGCATGTTTTCTATTTAAGTATCCTCTGCAAATGGCCATGGAATTTGCAAGAGGCACTGCAAAACGTTTATGATGGCGCGCACAAACGTGGAAATTTGGTTTCTGTGCATATTTATCTCATACGTAAAGTGTCCTGGTTTGTTTTGATCCTATTAAATGTTTGTTTACACCACACATCAGAATGAGATGCTCTTTAACCCCTTCCCTGCTCATGACGGAACCACTCCGTCATGAGCCACGGGCGCCGTGTGCTCATGACGGAGTGGTTCCGTCATGCTGCGGCCGTTGGCGGCCGCTCCGCCCACGCGGCGCTGATTCCCCGCCTGTGCGGGCGATTAGCGCGAGTGGGCGGAGTCGTGACGGAACCACTCCGTCATGAGCACAGCGCGCCCGTGGCTCATGACGGAGTGGTTCCGTCACGAGCATGGCGGCGCCGCGCTGCCCCAAACTCCCCCAGCGCCGCGGCAAAATTCGTGCCGCGGCGAAGGGGTTAAGTACTGCTGATATAGTTTGAAATATTGGTAAAGTTCAGTTACAAGTATTTAATTTTGTGGTTTGTCACATGGTAGCAGAATTCACTCCTTTTGCAGTAAGATAAGTGAAAAGTAAATCTCCATGTTAAAAAACATTAGCAACAATTTGTAAGAAATGCAAAAAGAACAATTGATGGACAGAATGTGGAACAATGTCAAACATTCACCCCAGTACAGAGATCTGGGCCAAAATCCATGTTTTTTTGCTCCCCATGCCATTCCAGTTTAAACCCAGCCATTTGCAAATCAGTCTTGACCCTGTTTCCCATGGGAACAGTCCAGTCCGAAATGCCAGGCCAGGTTCTCCTTGGACTGGATGGAAAACAAGCATCCTAGGACGGCTTTCAAGGTTTCAGCCCTCATCAGCCATAATAGCTTGACTCCAGTGGCATGGAGAGCACGGGACCCACGTCTGGTCATTCCATCCCACCCGAGTTGACAAATGCAAAAATAACCTGGACTGGAAAAACAATCATCCTAGGACCGGTTTCGATGTTTCCCCCCTCATCAGCCAGGCTAGCTGTCACAGTTATTGAGCTGACCCCCAGTGTCTGTGTCTTCAGTCTTTTGAGATACTGCACCTTTTTTGGGGATTTGTTTTTCATTTAGCCCCTTGATGGGTTTATTTGGTGTCCTCGTTTTTTTCTGTTTGTACTCCAGTGGATTACAGATAATTTGATAGCTAGGAGGCAGGTGAGTAATCGAAACCTGTGGAGTTTATTTTGTATTTGCAATTTTATAATGTTTGTTTTTACAAGCCTTACACCTGGGTGAATTTTTTTCTCCAGACAACAATTTGCAACGACCAGGAAAATGCACGTATGATTAACAGTGGGGTATCATCCCCCTCAGTATAAATCTCCCTTCCCTTATCATTAAGGCTTATCTTGTGCTGCTTTCAAGCCCTAGCACCACCAGGGAGCTCCTGATGTGCCTTCTAGACCTAACTCAACCATTTCCTGTCCTACAGAGCCTTTGGCTTAAAACAATGAGGAGGAGTTGCATACATTTGCTCAAGAAGCCTAAAGGTGGGCTTGTTCTGAAATACCTCAAGGGTTTAATACTTCAGAAAACTCAAATGTCTAATGAAGTTGAGACCAGTTCAGAGAACCTCATCAGTTCCACAGGTGCCATAACCTTAGACATGCAGTGGACAAGTGCTCGCCACATAAAGCTGACAACTCCCCAGCACCATGTGGCAGGTTGGTTTTGCTTCCCAGTGTCAAGATTGCAATGTCTAAAATACAACTTGGTCTACAGTACATCAAAACCTAAAAATAGAATTATGGGGTCCCAAACTTTCAGATATATTATTTAGTTGCACAATGCAGTTTTGCACACTCCTGGTAACATTCAGACGCACGTATCCCCTACACTAAGCTTGAAGCTGACCTAGTACATCCGGCTCCACTTAAAACGGTTTTGCTAAAGGGATTTCCCACAGACTCCCGAGACATTCAGACTGTGTCCACCACTTGATAGGCCTGGAAAACACTAGCCCGAGTGACCGGTGTTCACACACTAAACTTCTCTTCGCTGCCGATAGTCATCAACCCATGGTTGACCATCATGGAAGAAAAGATGGTACAGCACACGCTTATTAAATACTCCCTAGACACGAGTGGAGATCTATTTCCGGGTGGGCACGTTTTTTTTTTAGCTCTGAGGACGCCAGGTTCAGCGAAGCATCCTTTATGGACCACTTCATACTTAGTAGGCTACGCAGCGCGCTAAGAGCTCTGATAACTGAGTTCCCGTTGGAACCGTAATCATTTCCACCATTGACACTGTTGATTACAGACACAAGTGGGGACCACTTAATTTCAGAGTTATATAAAGCCTGTATGACTGTCATCCCCACTAGAGATGACAAATTCCGGGAGATTTGGGAGCGTGGCCTGGGCCACCCTATAGAGGACTCCCATTGGACCTTCTGCTGTACCCAAACTAAGGAAGTCTCCCTGAATAGTCAACACAAACTGATTTGTTTCAAGTTCCTATGGAGGGCATACATGTCCCCTGCTAAACTTAACTCAATAGACCTTCTCGATCACACAAGTGTCCTAAATGTGGAGCTCCTCAGGCAGACTTTGTTCACATGACCTGGAACTGTGAGAAGATAAGGGCGTATTGGAGAGCAGTGTATACAATCCTTTCACATTTGACACACCTTGACCTCCACCCTACACCAGAAGTGGCTGTATTTGGGTATGTGCGCAACGTCCCCAAACAGTTGCACCGATTCACTTCTATTGCGTTGCTGCTCGCTAAACGTGAAATGGTGCTACACTGGAGCAATAAGTTCATTCCCACCACTAAGGCCTGGCTGCATGGCCTCATTTATTGTAACACTAATTGTGAGCTGTTTGCATCAACCCTACCCGTGACATCGAGGCCCAAGGATATATGGAGCCCTCTGAAAAACGACCTGCTGGAGCTGGGGTCAGCCACCCCGTCGCAGCCGCCTGCAGGGATAGTTCCTACTGGAGTGGGCTGACCTCCCCCCCCCCCTCCCCAGCGCTCAGGTAGTTCATGACATCTGTTATATGTTATCTAAAAATGCATGGGGAGCATTAAAAAAGGGGATAGATGATTAGAATCTAGGTAAAACTATGTACAAATTGCCACTTGATAACCACCTGTTTTGCTGCAATTACTGTATAGCTACATTGAGGTCATGCTTCGCATCATCGTGATTTTGTATGAAAGTGGTTAATAAAGTCCAAAAAAAAATTGAATTATGGAATCCACAATCCTGGCATCTTATGCTGGCCCAGTGACCTAGGTTATTAGCCATAAGGTCCCTGTGTCCTGTCTTGGACTGGTACTGGTTGGCGCTCTCGAACAAAGACTAGTGATAGACTCCTCCTGTCCATTCCATGTGAGTTTCCAGGGATCTTTGGACACTTGTCTGGAAGCCAGATTGTACACAGTCTTTCAGATGGCATGGGTTTGTTCCCTGAATGTGTTTCTTATCTACCATTTTACAGTCCGTGATGAATTCCCAGGTGCTGCAGGGTATCCCACTTTGCTTATACAGTCTTTAATAGTTTGGCTACTGCTGTCTCATCCATTTCTGGCTGTGTACCCATATTTATGGTCCTTAAAGTCACCCTAATGGTGGATCCTTCATTGCCTTTCTTGTTATTGAGGAACACAGACCTCTGTGTGTTGCAATTCCAAATAATAAAGTAGCAGGTTCAACCCAAACAGGCCCACCAGATAGTCATCACTAGACATTTTCATAAACTTTATAACCATTGAGGGAGATTAAGAGGGAATAATTCATAGAACTCACTTAGAATGGTTCGCCCTCCTCCCTCTCTTTCACGTCCCTACTTCTCAGTCCCCAGTATCAGTCTACTTTCGTTTCCTACATGCCTCTGTAACTTCTGAAATGAAGACGGACTATTTCAAAGACTTCATTCATCAGACTTCCTCCTTCCCTCCCATGGTATCAGTCCTGTCTGCTCTGTTACCTTCTGGACATGGCTAGTTTTATGCAACCCCTACCCCTTAGCCTATGATGCTGTAAACAACACATTCCTGGAACCAGACCCTCTTGTTCTAGTAACTGAGCAGGAAGATGGCACTCATTGTAAAACCAGGTTTTTCTATTCCTTGGTAGACAAATGCAATAGACAACAAGAAGGCCGAGTACACTGTATGAGGAATACCAGTCTTCTCCTAGGGACAGTGGAGGACTTGGTCCTAAAGTTTACTTCCTGTTTTATCCACACTTCCTTTGCAGCTGAATGTTGTTAAAGGATCAACTGTGTTCTAGGAGAAACTAGATCAGTTGTGAGTTGCTAAATTGACACCTAGCAAAAGGCTCTCCCAGTTACGTCTGTGTTTCCTCTCAGTAACCTCCACCGTTATTAGTGGTTTCCTGAGCAGGAGTAATAAAAGTGCCTTTTCTGACTTGTCCTCTAATTATAGCACTGCTATTCAGAAAAATGTGGTTACGTTGCTATATGAATAAGGTGCCCGCAGCCCCTATATGATCAACCATTCTTTAAATCCTCTGGTTAAGTCAAGGAGGGGACGTTGGGTAAACGGGATGATGGGGGGATGGAGGTATGTTATCCGGGAGGAGATGCTTGCATTACATTGTACCTTAAAGGACAAATGTTATTAAAGAAAATTGAAGCCTAAAAACCTGAGTATGTATGAAGGAAGGTGGTATTACTTTACATACTGGAATTATTAGACCCTCTCGCTCTAAATGAGTGAGCCCAACACCCCACTCGCTGTCTCTCTTGCCTCCATATTGGCAAAATGAGAAGTCTTGTTGTGCCAGGAGTTTGCGGGTTCATTGGAACAGTGTCTGTGGCTCCACTTAGACATAAAGCTCCTGTCTGAAATTCTAGTTTTTGCTGTTGAAGATATTGTATTAGAAGCCTGCTTCCTGACGTATCTATTGTGTCTTTGCTATTTAGTAGTGAAATACTCAATACGTTCATTTGTGGACAGAGATAACTCAGTTGGAAGCACTTGTCTTATAGTGTGAACAGACCCAGTCTGTGAGGCATGCCTTGTTCTTCATGGCTGTGGAGTGGGATGGTCTCTAGACTCCCTCTGCTGTATCACTAGTAATGCTAACCACGGACTGCTCAAGTGGTCGCTCTAGCATGTGCAGAACTAGGCGATCTATTAAGGTATGTTCCACTGAAATATGGCCAGTCTAGCATGAGTATCCTATCAAAAGTTCCAAGGATGCGCACGCATGAGCCCGGATCAACCGCAGGGATAGTACATCCTGTACAGTCACACTTTATTCACATATCAACGGCATCAGAACTTCTGCATTGAGAATACTAGGTTTGTTGCTATTGCCTCCTCCTATTGTTGTACTAAATTTTGCAATCTCTTCTCATCCCAACCCATTACTGGTTGCCGTAGTAACCTTGAGCCCATAACAGTCTCTAAGGCAATTAGTGGTGATTCAAAAGGTTGAACAGAGGCTGCTGTAAAGACCCGCAGGTGAAGAGCCTTCCCTTTCTTTTTCAATGCTGCTTTATATTAGTTGCAGAATGAGCTGTTCCTGTTGCTTGGCTACTGCCTAATTGGCTCACACTCGGAGTTAGAGACTATGTGAAGGTTGTAGGGCTCTGTCAGAAAGAGCAGCCTCCACCCCAAATCACACAGGAGCAAACGATAATCTGAGACTGTCCTGCACCAAAAACGTACTCCTACTCGTTAGTCTTTTGAGGTGTCTACTGACACCAATGCCAGCCCATCGCGCGACATCCCCTGCCCACAATCAATGCCCACCATTTTGCAGCCAACCTTAAAGTCCTCTTTTCAGATCCTCCCTCTCGCCCTGTCTTTAACTCACCTGCTTTGTAAATGTTCTTTTCCACCACCTCTGACAGCCAGTCCTACACAGTGGTAGACTGCTCAGTTATTGCTGTCAAAATACGTTATTAATCGCCCTGTAGACGCAGAGGCCTGCGGTGAAGCTCAGGACATTGAATCTCAGAAAGGGACAGATGGCTTTTCATAAACCAGATGACACCTTCTCTGGCAGGTAACGCCATGACCTTTTGCATTCACAGAGAGTATTTTGTGTTGCAGCAGCAGTGCTCAGACATGATGTGCAGGATATTGAACTGTATGACGTTTAAGGAACTGTTGAGACCAAAGTAGAAACACGCATTGGCAAAGCCAATAGGTATGGCGTTGGCTCCTAGCCTTTTAGATTTGTCACTGTTTATTTTGTTTCTTTTTCGTTGTTATATAAGCTTCCGGAACCTCGGGAAAAAGAACATTGGGCAAAAGGAAAATATTTTTGGGACTCAAAAAGCACACACTGCGATGGAAGTCCCTTCCACTGAGGGGAACTACTTTGTGTGTGGGAAGGCTATGAGCGAGGAAGCAGAATGCTGTCACTCACAGTGAAGCTGGAAAATAGCCGAATTAGGCTGACCCATTGCCTCATGGTGTAGTGGGCAGAAGAAACATGTGAATAACACAACAACGGACTAGTGAAAGAACAGAGCCAACTGAAAGCCCCAATATGCAAGTATATTATATATAATTTTAGTAAACTCAAAAGGTCTTGGCTAATGCCAGACCAAAAAACTAGCATGATGGACAGCATTGGGTGGCAACCTATACTTGGATTAGTGCTAGACACCACACCGTGCAACAGGCTTGTGCATATTTCCTCCACCCCTATAGAAAGTTTGGCTCAGAAAGGTAAACTGTTTGGCCCGGAATCAACTGAATCCATAGGCAGGATTGGAACCCAGAGCCGCAGAATCCAAGGTCAATAACTTAGATGCATCTCTTCCGAGAAGCAATATCTGAGTAAACCGAAAGAGGTTGTATTCCAATTAAAATGCACTTCCGTGATAACAGAGTCCCGCTCCTTTTGAAAAAAAAATATTTTGTAACCACAATTACTGACTTTTTACAATGCACTTAATACTAAAGCTTTTAGTATTTATAAGTGGTGTGATTAGTTCTCAATTATTTAAATCACCATAATATTCCCTCTGGAGTAGACCATACACGGGATGGTGCACCAGCTCTGCCCGTACACAACTATATAAGAATGAGGGGAGATGTTGAGAACATCTGTGAGACAGACCTGATCTCTGCACGTCTGACAGCTTAACTCAGTACATCAGCTTTCAGTGGGGGCCAGACTCTTCAGTGTCCTAATCATACAAGATACGCATCACCAGCCAACCCTGTGTTGTTGTGTTGACTGTAAAATGATTAATCATGCATTTTACTCATTAGAGGAGGAGTAGCAAATTCAGATCTGATCATACTCGCTCATCACGATACAGGTACATTCCTGTTCAGCTTTCACCAGTCATTTCACCTTAGGTTGTATTGTAAAGTCTTGGTGGTGGCCGCATTGACGTCACTATGTGCATTCAGAGTACTCCTCAGTGACCGCAATTCCTTCTGCTGGACTTCAGGGCTGGGATTAGTTAACAAAGGTATTCACTGTCCGCCAAGCCAGATCTAACTTGTCTTTTCTGGCACTGAAATCTCGCAGATCCACAAGTGCGTTTCCAGCTCCTCTGTATTTGCTATTCTTCAATGTGGCGAGGAAAGCTTTGCAGCAGGGTGGAACCGCTGTGTGAGTTACATTCTGGTTTCAGAAAGACTTCATGTCGCTCTTAGGAGCACCATCTTTACTCTACCATTTGAGCCCTGCAGAAGCTGCCATTTCACTTTGCTTGCGAGCTGCGGTGGTAGGCTACAACACATTCTTTGACAATAGCATAATTAATTTGAGGTGTGGCGCTTTTATCCACCTTTCCTATGCAGTAATAGCCATGTATTGTATGTCTCTCAGTTTTTCTTCTGCTCTAGCTCTACTCCCGAAACCTTCCAGAGTGACCTCCGTGGTCCTCATTTCTGAACCTGTAAAGCCTGTGTTCTGTGTGAGGCTCCCCTCGTTACAAAGCTTCCATCAGATGACCTTCTGGTGCCTCCTTGTCCTCAGATCCTTGTATACTGGAGTGTGAGGTTTACAGAAGCCTGCTCTGGTACTCAAAGTTCTCTGGTTTGTTTTGGTCAAGTTCTCAAAGTAGGGATTTGGATCTTCTTCAGTGTCTCCCTTGCCTCTGTGTTAGTAGCAGCACACTGGTTTGCACACATCTTTATGCTCACTCCCACTGCAGTTCTCAACACATATTCACCGTATTTAGAGGGAGATGCCCCTGTGCACATGCAGCACGCTGAAGGCATTTAGTGGAAGTGATGGAAAGTATAATCCCATGGATGTTGAGAAGACAGCTGAAGGTAGGAGTGTAAGGTTTGAGAGTGCTTGTCTGTGAGAACATCCGTTTCATAGCAAATAGCAAGTTACAATCTTGGACAGTTACTGTAAATACTACTCTGCAAGGATAGGGGCGTGTTTACATGGTGGGGACGTGCTTGCACATATAGAATAGTCTTTAGAATCCCAGTTCTCTGGAATTTCCGTGTTCATCTCCACCCTGGAGATTTGATGCATTAGCGGACAAATAATTGTTCTTATGGGCTCTAACTGAGTGACCACTTTATACACAGAGGGGAAGATCTCCTGTTTAATTCAGACATATGAATGACTCTGGTATGTCAGATGATGGCTATTTTGACAACAGGCCTTTCACAGTGCTGATAATACAGGTGACTCGGCTAGTGGGATGGATGAAATTAACTGAGGTGTGTATTAATGGAAAATGAAAACTGAGAAACCACATTGGAAGAAATCAAATCATGGATAACCAATTTAAAAAAAAGACAATTCTAAAGAAATATTAAAAAAGGAAAATTAAAGAAACATTTAATGGAAAATCAATTTTAAGGAAAAATTCCCAAATTACATTAAACTTGGGTGGAGTTTAGGACTACTTTAGGGGTTTTTGGGTTCAGGGATGGGTCATGTTTAGGGTGATGAGGGATTTTTAGTGGTCAGAGATGGGTGGAGAGTAGGGGTGGTAAGGGGTTTTAGGGTTTCACGATGAGTGGTGTTTAGGTGTTTTTGGGTTTCAGGGTTGGGGGTAGTGTAAGGGTGGTGAGGGGAATTTGGGTTCATGGTTGGGCAGATCTTAGGGCTGGTGAGGGTTTTGAAGGTTTAATTATGGGTAGTGGCTAAGGTGGTGAAGTGTTTTTAGGGTTCAGGATTGGGTGGAGTTTAGGCTGGTAAGGGGTTTTAAGGATTTTAGGGATGGGTGGAGTTGAGATGTACAAAGGAGTTTTTATGGTTCAGGTAGGAGTAGCTTAGGGTGTTGAGTTCTTATGGGTCATGGATGACAGATGTTTTAGGATGGTGAGGGATTTTTAGGGTTCAGGGAAGGGTGGAGTTTGGGTGTGCGGAGGTGCTTTAACGGGCATGGGGTTTAGGCACAGGAAAGGGATTTTAGTGTTCAGAAATGGATGGACTTGGGGGTAGTGAGTGATTTTATGGTTCAGGGATGGTGGATTAGAAACTGCTTTTAGGCTTCAGAGATGAGTGTGAGGAGGGATGTTAGGAGGCATGGGCTGATGGAGTTCAGGGTTTTTGAGGGGTCAGCGATGGATGGTGTTTACAGATGGTGATGTGTGAGAGAATTAAAAGCATCCAAAGTAACTGTTTGACACTGTACAAAATATAAATATGAAATATTGTCCCCTGACGTAAAGCACTGAAATAAATGTCTCCGACAAAACTGTTTCTGAAAGTAAGACCTGCAGCCATTGCATTTACACTTACAAAATAAGCATTTAAAAGCCAAATTGGACCAAAAAGACATTCTATAAATTTGTTTCAATGAAAAGTAAATGCCATTTATTCTGAAAAATTCCATTAAACAGTTTAGATGAAATGTTTTCTCAGTAATGGTATTCCATGATTTTTTTTTCTTTGAAATCACATACATCCAGATTACCATGTTTAGTCACTTTTACATTTTGATACTATGCAACATTCCTCAAATGTATATTTTTTCCCTGCCAGAATTTGGCAGTACTTTTATGATCCTGCCAGAATAGGAAAATTAAGATAGTCCTACATGTGGGTTAAAGCCTTTCCTCTGGGATGCACTTATACTTGGATCTTTTACTGCTGTAATGATATGTAGACAGATGTTAAAGTACCAATATTATATCAGAGTAAGGAGTAATGACAAAAGCAAAGAGGAGATGGAAGAAGAGAGAGTGCATGAAATTGCGGTCCAAAGCAAGAGCCAACCCTGAAGACTGTGAGATTCCACCAGTAATTCGAAGAATCTCAGTAGTTGAAATACTGTCCTGCCCTATAGAAGGGTACACTGAAGTTGGTACTTAAAGTGTCTCTAAATACTTTAACAACCATTGATTGGAGGGAAACAGATTTAATTATGAAATTCACACCACCGATTGTAGAAACACCCAAATGTGCACCAGTAAATGAAAGTGGTAATCAGTCGATAATAAGATAGCTACCTATAGTAATTGATGATAATAAATGATGGATGGTGATGGATGGTAGTCCTGCAAACCTGCGAAGTAACATTAACTTAAGTCACCAGAGCAGGAAATGGGTATTTCATGGTTGAGGGTAAGGGGAATGATGGAAATGTAGAAATACTGGGGTAAAAAAAGGGGGGGGGGTTCAGTACTTACTGCTAGGCGAGGTATATTACAAAGTGAAGTGAAGCTGATGAAGTAACTGTGTTACAGAATAATGCAGCAGAGCAGTGAGTAATGATTCACTGTTGCATTACTCTCTAACACAAAGTACCCCTTTTTACATACATTTCCATCATTCCCCTTACCCTCAATCCTTAACTCTTCCCCAGTATTTCCCCCTCTAATTATCAGACTTCTCATAATGAGACCCTTTGAGGTGCAACCAGTGTCACTACTCAGCTGTCTGTGGTGTTTCCGTTTGCTGCAGAAGAGCATTTCACATTTCTACCTGTTTCTTTCACCTTTATTATGTATTAAGTGCTGTGGGGTTAAATCAACAGAAGTGGGGTGAGGTGGGCCCCACTCTCTCAGCCTAGATGAGGCTAAGTTGGCTAGGCCCTTTCCAGACATGATAAACTGCATTGTTGGGCAAATTCCCTGCATGTCATAAGTTCATTTTAAAACAGCATTTATTTGAATTTCCTTCATCCGCATCTGCGATCCTCTGAAGCTGGTTTGCAAGGTAGGCAATTACTTGGAATGGAATGGAAGCAAACTTATAAAACGCAACTTTCACCCAAAGGGCATCTTAGCGCTAAAAATTAAAGTAGGAGATAATGGGGTTTTGAACATAAGCTGGACTAACAGAACAGGAATGTTTTCAAAGTTTTTCTAAACCCAGAATGTGAGGAGATGGATTTATATCGCAAAGCCAGTACATTCCATAGCTGAGAGCCATGAACAGAGAGTGATCTACCCCCTAGATCTTTTCATCTTAGGGATGCTAAGGAGCAGATAACAACTATAAAGTAATCATTTCAGAGGATTGCACCAGGTAAGACGGAATGCTAAGGGAGATATTTCAGTTCATAAAAACCCTGTACATAAGGCATAGGGTATTGAAAGAAATTATGTACTTTACAGAAATGCAAAGCATTTGGTATGAGCCAAGTTAATGTGGCCAGTTTTCTCAGTCTTCCGAGCAACACGAACAGCAACGTTTTGAACTTGCTGCAACTGGGACAAGGTAACTTCATTGAGCCTCAGAAAAGAGACGAGTCAAAGATTGATAGAACATATCAAGCAATGACTTGGTCATGTAAGTGTTGTGGCAGAAACCTAAGTGTCTTTTTCAATAATTTAAGTTGAAAAATAGCTTGATGATACCACAGTTTTAATCTGAGGAGCCACAAAAAGTTGGAATCGAGGTAAACCCCAGGTAGATGGTATCCGTGCGGAGCCCAAAAGTGTGAGCCAGAGAGCTTTATCGCATCTATCAGGTTTTCTGCCTCTTACGACAGTTTTGTCTATTTAGCATTTGAGTGGAGGAAGTTCAGTGGCATCCATTGGTGGAGAGCTAGGAGACAATTAGGTAGCTTCCTGGCCGTGTCGGCGATTGCTTGTACCGCCGAACGATGATATTACTATCATCTACATATGCTAGAGCAGGACATCCATAGGATTTAATGAGCGCAAGCCTATCCTGACTTTGCAATAATTACCACACTTCTGCCAAGCAATACTAACCATAGCTATAGTATTAGAGCTAATAACACATGTGTTAGAGTTTAAAAAAACGTAATAAATAATTTAATGAACATATATGTAAATGCTTCAGGTCCATGAAATTCTAAATATCTATAAATAAATAACTACATTGTAATGCTATTAAATATTCTGTATGATTAGCATATTTTTCTGAATGACCACAAGTAAATAGCATTAGCAAATATAACCTAGTGGTCTGATGTGCCCTTTCAGTCACTAGAAACCCAAAATCCCTCAACCCATTTCCAGGATTGCAGACTGCGTTCCGGGGTGTGTATCTGATCCTACTCCTCACACTTGGTGGTGCACCTTTTCTTTTCTTTTCTTGTACAGCACTTGTTGCTGGTTTGGAGGTGCCTGGCTCCGATTTTAGTAGCGCCATCTTGGAAGGGAATTTTAGGCATTCTATTTATGTTTATGATTTTGGTTTTCTCACTATCATTTTAATTAACTTTGATTTCCATGTAAACTTGCTTCAAAGGGGAGCCTTTGAATGCAAGTTGGAGTTGCTGGACTCCAGTTCGCTATTACTTTATCCATTATGAATTTCGGCTGACATCTCTCGGCCTATCCATGCCCCCTATGCAAAGTGGACTTTTTAAACCGCCAAAGGCAAGCCCGCCAGCCATATGCCAGAACCCCTGGACCTCCCAAACTGGATGGGGAATCACATATCACTTACTATGTAAGTGCCTTTTGAATTATCAGGTGAGTGGCACTAGCCATTTCTGCAAACCCCCCTCCCCCGCTTCCATACCTGTCTGGTACTCTTTAAAACTGCGAACCCTTTGCCTTCTCTTGCCGCACATTCATCAGGGATGTCTGGGAACGAAGCTGAGCTTTTGTTTTTTTCTTATTAACACCTGTGCCCTTATTAAGAATAAAATAGAATTTGGGGATTTTACCATGTCTTACAACCCTAAATACGTATTTGTAAGAGAAAATTGGGCTCATGATTTTTCGGATCCAGATTTAGATGAGGCTTTACCTATAGGATTTAGTATCTTGCGTTAGGAAAGGGGGGGGGGTGGGGCTGTCAGTTGTTTTAAGTGGTCATTCTTCAAACGATACATGCAGCCTCTCAGGTTATTCTTGGCATTCCTTTTAATCGGTCGGTATCTGGGGAGCTTAAATTATTGCATTGGCTCCGAGTGAGGAAGAGAATTGTGTTTAAGGTTCTCTGCATAGCGCTCAGAGGTTCACACAATCAGGGTCCAAGTTTCAAAGGTACCTACCTTAGGAGGAACCTGCGCCCTGCACAGAGTACATTGTTGCTATTGCCCAGGTTTCGTAGTACAAGAGGGGAGGCAGATCCTTTGTCCACGCTTCAGCCAAACTTTGAGACTCACTTCCTCGACATATTTCAGGATTAGACAATCATCTGTTTAGAAATAATCTTAAAATGTGACTCTTCTCTCGTAAAACTGTGCTTTGTCGCTCTGTTTTTCATGTTTTTAAGTTGTGTTTTTTGGGAGTTTTTGGCACCTTAACGCCTAACGGTGTTTTTGCGCAGTATAATCTTTTTACTTTCATACCTTTTTTTAAGTACATTTCCTTTCAGGTTTTCACTTGAGCCTGCATATTTATCGTAATTTTTTTCGCACACCAAATAAATGTTTTGTGAACTTCTCACCTTCTAGATGCGATTGTTAATAGTTCTGCTTAACTGACCCAACCGTTAAATATTCAGTCTTGTCTTCCCGTCCTTCAGTATGTCAGTCCTGCACTGTCCATGAAGTGATTCAAAACACAGCCTTTGTGCTTCTGGCACCCGATTAAGTCTTTAGTTAAATTATTGTTTTCTTCCGCTGCACGCATACAAAAACAAACATTGAGTTATTGTTTGCCTGGTTCTGAATAATTAAATGTTCTTATGCATTGTACGGGCTAAAAATACCAAGAACTATTGGAAAAACTCATTAAGGCTTTTTGCAAACCTCTTGGGAACAAACATGATTTGTACTTTCCTCTCAATTGTTTTTCTGTGCGAATTGCATTGTCTCTGCTGGTCAGGTCGTGGTTTATCAGAAGCCACCGCAGGCTGCTGAGCCCGTGTTGACAGATAGGCAATGCTGCTGAAAATTATTTCTGTTTATTGAGCCTGTTGTTGGAATCCTAGATTTGTCCAGGAAACTGTCATTTGTGTGTTCCCTTGAAATGACACAACCAGTGTGACAACCAGAACTTACCTTACTGTGCCTGTTCTCCGTCCAACTCAGCCCGCTCCTGTCAAGCTGTGCTCTCCCAACCTGCTCGCAACAATATTTTACACTGTTGAACTTGTACTAAATTCCAAACAGGGGCCCCAGGCCTGAAATATTTTGGGGGCCCCTGTTTGGAATATCTTTGAATGTTATTACCAGCAATTTTCTGCTACTTCAAGCTCCATGTTAAAGGTTAACTTCGAGAAATAGACAAAATTAAAAAAAAGAGAAAAAGTTCACTGTCCCTGGGCACCTCGGAAGGCGGGAGCTTTCCGTGATTGCCCACTTTGCCCATGCCTTAACACATCAGTTTGTTCACATCACTAGAAACTCACGTTTATTTCTAAATGTTACACGTGGCCTGGTCTCGCCTTTGAAGTCTGTACTAGAGTGAATTCAATGGAGTTCTCTTGAAATAACATTACAAAACAGAGAGGCCTGCTTAAGTCCTTGAGAAAATAACTTTCAAAAGCATATTTCATAGCAATGATGGGATTATTCATGATGGGGTCAGCTAAAATATTCTAAAAGGGTTGTGTGTCAGAATACCGATGACAAAAATCTCGTCTGACATTAATATTGTTCCACATTGGGTGTAGATTTTCTATTATAAACTGCAAATGGGTCATACTCCCTTGAACAATATTTAGGACACACTATATTTGTCAGACAATATTTAGCCTTCCATATTCTGGTGCCATATCTGTGGATTCTGGAATTTAAAAAAACAGTCAATGTAGAATTAAAAGCCTAGTATTCATGGATGCTGCAGAGATATGTAGCAATCTATGACTAACTCACACACATTTAAAAGTTATCAGTTACTAAATTGTGCTCAACATGCATCAGTTTGAGTTAGAAAAATAGTAATGAAAATAGGTTGCTGCAAAATCTGTCAAGTCAGACGTAAATATCAAAACCTTTAGCTCACAAACTACCACACTACATGCACATCTTCATATGGTAAGACACCGTAAACGTGTATTCCACTGAAGTTCATTTAAAGTGTTATGTATGCCTCCGTGTTGTATGGAAAAATTCGTTATTTAAAAATATATTTTTGGGAAACTTAAAATGTGTGTTTATTGTTACATTTTAATTCAGCTGTTTAAAGCGATGGATTCTCACCATTCTTTATTGAACACCTAATAATTCTTGATTTTCCCATTAAACAGGATGCTGTTTAAAAAGTGCCTCCAGCCACTCTTCTTTCAGAAGCTTTCTTCTCCTAATGGACACAGGCACTTCTGGGGATGGCTGAATGCTGTTTTCAACAAGTAAGGAGGGAGATCTTACGCTCACCACAAAAGCATGTTAAGAGATAGACATATATTTATTGAATGTGCTCTCTCAAGCCCCCTTTGTTTTTCCAGTCTTGTGTCCTCTGTGAGAGTACTGATTGTAACCTGTCAACACTGCCTGAGCTGCTACCTTCCATCTGAAGCAGTCTTTGATTGCCCTTTGTACAGAAAATGCTTTTTGAGATCATCACTTAAGAAGTTAGAGAGGAACCTGGTGCCACAGTCATTGCCAGTCTTTCCTCTCATTAATAGTGGCATCTGACGAGCATTTGTGGCCATCAGGCTTGGTCGAGCCAAGGTTACAGTGAGTCAGTTTACCAATTCAGTGGTCATGTCTCGTGCCGTGTGCTGAGGCAGTCGCAAACCCTGCTATCCCACAGGCCCAGGAGCTACGAGGAGGAGCAACAAATGCACCCCCAGCACCTTGACTCATGTATGCCTACAAACTATAGTACATTCTCTGCATGACCTCCTCCAAGCTGGCCTTAATAAAATTATCTCTGCATTGCAGGTAGGGATACCATTTAATTCATGGAAGAAAAGAGTCCTTCCTCAGATGGAACAACTTCAGATCAGGGGACAAGATTGAACTAAACAAATGCACACATTGCAGCTTTTCAATTGCACTGATATATGATAATGTTGCCTAAATATTGTAATATTCTTGATTGCCTTTCTTGCAAGGAATTGCAACTCGCAGATTTGCTCATTTGACTGTTTACCATTTAGATGCTTTTGTTTACTAAATATGAATATCTATATGTTGACCGTCACACATTTTTGTGGTTGCATCAATATAAAGTTCACATTTTCCAAAGTGAGTCTTATCTCACTTTATTCCTTTATTCTCCAGTATGTTCTGCAGTGCCACTTGGCGCAGATCATTTAAATAGAGTTTAAGAAGAGAGCTTCTGAGACACCTAAGAAGGGACTGACCATTAGGAAAGTCTAGCATATGCCATATGGAAAGGGCTGCATTAAAAGCTTTCATTACTAGTGCACGGTGGATCCCCGGCCACTCACTGCACCGAAATCGCTTCACTACAGAAGTTCTCCCTCCCCCGATCAGCATCTCTAAAGGTAAAGTGTGATTCTCAAGCTGTGTTTTTCAGGACATCTCTGCCTGAGCTGAGATGTCCTCCCGTCTAGTCTCCTATAGAAGTAAAGGCTGGTTTCTATGACCATCTGTACAGCTGTGCAAGATGGGCATCCTGGTGGACTGCTTGGGGCATCCTGCCGGGCCGCTCAAGACTTCCCAGTCTGCCCATACGCAGGACTGAAAAACAACATCACGTATTCTTGCCTCATAGCTTCATTCTCTCTTTCAAAATAATGCTGCCGTTGCATTGCTCCGCATGCATGTACTGGTACCTTGCATAAAGAAATGGGGTGGGGTGGGGTGTGGCCAGAAGCATTTGCACAACTTATGTCACATTGCTAATTTAATAAGTAAGATCGTCGTGATTTTGGCCTGGTACCCTGACAGTGGATGGACTCGGTAAGAAGTGCATGTTGGCAGGTCTAATGTATAGAAAGTCACCACTGTATATGTAAGCAGGGTCCTCTGGCTGACGTGTTGAATGCCGTCACCCTCACAGCTTACTCCGCCAGTGGGAGGCTGGTTGCTTCTGTTCTGCTAGTCTAGAGAGACATCCAAACAGTCTATTTCTTGTATTTGTTGGTACGCCTAGTCCCACAGCAGCTGTGTATATGTGATTCTGAAAAGCACAGTCTTATGAGCAGTTTCTTTCTCACTATGAGCCTATGAGACAGATTGGTGGGTTAATGAGCCTGCAGAAGAAATATGTATGGCATCTGCAGTTCACACCCTGTCAGCTTGAATATCTATTGAGTCAACTCAGCATCTTATCATTCAACAAGTGACATTAATATTGGCTTGACTGTATTATGAAAGCGTTCTATTCCAATCGTGCCCACTTCATAGCATTGTGTGACTCTGGACAGTTGATGCAATCTCCATGTTCCTCAGTGCCTAAAAGAGGGCTATATGGATCCGTAGGGAGCAGCACATAAAAAAACACAAGCATTAACAAATGCAATAGATTTGACTTTGCACTGTATTTCACATGTCTAAGCGAGGTAGTTTAGTAGTGGTAGTAGAAAATACAGGGTCGGCCTTGCTTCCCCAAACTACAGTCCCCAATTCCTGTTCCGGGAAAAGCCTAGCTATAATGTCACTGGGGCTCCAGATGTTGGAACGTCATTCATGCCATACGTCCTTCTCTTTCAACACCATGGCAGGAAGTACGGTTGGACCTGTTAGGCCTGCTATAACTTTCAAATTCATTTATCTTTGGCGGCAGAATGTGATCCCCTTCCCGTCCCTGTTAGGACAGCAAAAAACCCGGGAGTCACTGTGATGAGGGTCTGACCTTTAACGCTCAGGTCAGCCGCACAGTCAGCATCTGTTTCTATATCTTAATAACCCTTAGAAAGGTGCTACCGTACATTCTGTCTGAACTATGTTGGCCCACCATTATTGCCCTAGTCACCTCCCGGCTTGACTACTGCAATGCTTTGTACCTCAACATCAATGTGGCCTCCCTGAACAAGCTTCAGGTTGTTCCGAACACGGCGGCCAGGCTGATCCTTAACATTCCGAAGCACCAATCAGCCAAGGAGGGGATCCGTGCTTTGCACTGGCTCCCAATTAGGAAGCAAATCTCCTTCAAGGTCCTTAATACGGGTTACAAGGCCTTGCACAGTAAAAGCTCGCCGCAGCTGATTACCATGTTCTAGTGGTACACCCTGAGAGGACCCTGAGATCCTCATCCCAGAAAAAACTGATCTCTCCTAAACTCCACAGGGCCAGATTGGGCGGATGCTCCTTTTCTGTAGCGGCCGCCACACTGTGGAACACCCTGCACCCCTCCATTTCCAATGCAGGAATCTTTTCCGGCGTTTAGAAAGCTGCTGAAAACATGGCTTTTTTCGACATAGTTGGCTGATCTGTGCCTTTCTCCTCCTCTCCGTCTGCCCAGCGCCTTGACTCCCTCTGGTATTAGAGCGCTTTAAGTTTTGATCCTATCCTATCTATGTAGAATGCAATTACAGTGCAAGAGCTAAGATAGAGTTTGAAAATCTCTAATTTTGGCTGAACGCAAAATACAATTATAGTGCAGATGTGTTGGAAAATTACCATCTTTACGTGGTATTATCCCATATTTTTTACTTCACTACCCTATTTTTGTTTAACTTGTTTTTGCTTTAGGACACTGCTCACATTCACACCTCCTAAACAGTGGTAAGGTACTTGTGCTCTCCCTCCCAAACATGGTAAAATTAACATTCACCTAATTGGCACATATAATTTACTTACAAGTCCCCAGTAAAAGATACTAAATGTACCAAGGGCTTGTGAATTAAATGTTGCAAGTGGGTACAGTACTCACTGTGCCACCTACTAAAGTAGCACTGTAAAATATGTCTCGGGCCACCCATTGCAGCCTGTAGAATACAAAACCAACTAGGGAGTACCCTGCTTATTGGTACCGCAAGGGGCTGGGGTAACCAGTCAAATAACACCGTACAGGAAGGCCACTTGGATATCATATGAATTCATAAACCAGTTAATCAATCCAATTTTCTTTTTCTTCAAAGAATGATTTCAATTAAAGGAGAGCACCAAAAAATATATAAAATTCTATTTTAATTTTATATAGAAAAAGTATCAGGGAATCACATACAATATCATAAAGATAGTCTATATACACCCATATATGGTGAATCAATCTGACCCCACCCCTACTCCTTTATAAAAGAAAAATACATACAATACATCAAACACAACTAAAAATAGAACAACAAAAAGAAGTAAGAACGATGGCCTATGGAATCTTATATACAAGGAAAAAATGTCCTCCTTATTTTTCAAAGCGATGATCAATTGTGTTCCTTAGTCACAGCTCTATACTGCCTTCGAGTATTTTGATGTTTTGGTGTTGCTTATGTTGTTCCCGGGGACCATCCTCAGGACTTGATAAGAGTTGGAAATTTGGGCCTGCCTGCCCTTTGTTTCCCGAGACAGACCAGAGTCAACCCAGGGAAAAGGGAAGAACTGATCAGAACCAGTTTAGGATTAGATAAAGGCTGTGTTTCCCACTCACAGGGTGGCACTTGGTATGAAAGTGGCACCACAGAAACTGAAATGAGAACTGCACTTCCTTGCCTTGAACCCAGAACCCCAGAATGGACTCTATGGGTCATTTGGCTGACCTCCTGTTTGAACTACAGGACACAACAATGTTCCAGAGGGCTTTCCCTGCAACTGCCTATCCAACCAGTACTATTTGGACCATGGAGTCACTTCTGTGGTCCTAGGTTCAAGGCAAGGAGGTCCAGTATTCAGACAGCAGGGTTGTCCTTTTCTTCGTCTTAGTCCCCAAATGGTCTAGGAGTGTTCTCATTTCAGGTTCTGAGGTGACACCTTTATACCCAGTGCCAGCCTGTGAGTGGGGAACACGCCCTAAGTCTAATCCTTAACTGGTTCTGACCAGATCTTTCATTTTCTCTGGGTGTGGCTCTCGCCTTTCTAGCGAAACATAGTGCAAGCGGGTCCAGATGTGGGCTGTATTTGCCAGGGACAGGGTATGCATCTTCTTAAGCCGGGAAGGCTCTGTGTACAGCCCTCAGGCTACCCTTAGAATTCCACCTGAGATTACAGACCTTTGTTTCACACATTCACTGCAGCACAGCACTTCCTTTCTCAATTGATTAGAAAGTGATCCCAAATTTTATATGTTGAACCTGTTAACATTAATGCAATGCAAACAACATTTTAGGGGATGCTAAAAGCCCTGGTGTTAGGAACTTCTCAGCAGGCCTAGCAGATATTACTATAAAAAGGCATTAAAGCCATGCTAAGCTTAAAACAACCAAAGCACTCCTTTCATATCTGAGTCAAGGGGTTATACTATTCTACTGGTTTCTCCAGTTCCTGAAAAACCTGATAGTGGTTATTTTTCCCGTTGTCCTAGGCTAATCAACCAGTTAGGGGAAAAGTATGGAAAAAATCAGGCTTTCTTGAGATTTAGCTTACTCAACTATTTCAGTAGGAGGAAGAGTCCCTACCACCAGAACTCTAAGAAAGACCTTCAAAATCAGTAAGTTTAGTGGGCTATCCCAGACATCATACCCCCATAATATGTATGGTATGGATCGTAAGATTGTCAAGGCATTATCAAAGGTCAAGAGGGAAGTCCCATCTACCCTAACCCTACAACACAGCCAAATCAAGCAAATCGTGTGAAATTAAGGCAAATTACAGTCAGCAAATAAGGCCCAAAATGATGAAGAACATGAAACTTCAAAGCCCCCTTTTTGGGGGTGGGATCTCCAAAAATATGTTTGTTCTAGCCTCTAAAGGCAGGGAAGAGAGAGTTAATCCAGTCCAAACTTCTTGCTTTTTTCAAACTCACGCCAGCACTGACAGTAATTAACTCAGAAGATTTGGAAATAGTGGGTTTTTGTAGGATGAAATGAGGAGAGGTAACAAAGGTTCATTTCTATTATAAAATAGTGGCATCCACTGTAATGGAGAGTCAGGCCGCCTTTACTAAGTACAATATAGAACTTTATGAAGGGTTGAGACTACAAATCCAAAAGTATGTCCCTTATACCCACTCCTTTTAGGAAATTATGGGTGGCTGTCTTTTACCCAAACTGAGCTTCTCACACGTATTTAAGAACCAGCCCACAAGGGGATTATATACTTATGTGAAAGAGGCAATTCATCCAGTGCTTAATTTGTAAAAGAAAGAGTGCCAGTGCCCAAAGCTCTGCTTAGATCTCTGTACTGGGGTGAATGTATGACAATGTTCTGCATCCTGTCCATTCATTGTTGTTTTTGGAAGTGAGCAGCCAGCACTTTTAAATGTGTGTATAGACTTCAATCCACCTCATTCTAGTTTGATCCACTACCAGACACTCCCGGCCTTTTATCTCACTCTTGCAGGAACCTGCTTTCTCCACTTAAGACAGTCTTTCCGGCTTTCTCTTACTTCGTATTTCCACTTTCTGTGTTTTTCTCTCTCGCGCTTTGGAAACGATGATTAGGAATAATAAGTGCCAGTCCCCAAAACTAAGTGCTGGTGGCCCCCACCGGCTCAAAGTAAGCACTGAAATAATGAAATTGGGTAGGAATTCCATTACCTAAGAAACCTGCGCTCGATCCAGCCAAACCAGAAAACTATCGCCCTATTTCCTTGCTTCCCTGGGCAGCAAAGATCACAGAGGCTTATGTGAACTCCCTTCTGTCGGATTTTCTGGCCGCGAATAACATACAGGACCCCTCCCAGAATAGCTTCAGGCCAGGCCACAGCATGGAGTCAGCTCTCCTAGCTATTACAGAACATCTCTGGTCAGCAATGGATGAGGGTCAAACGCGTTTGATACTGTGTCTCATGATATACTGCTGAGACGCCTTGCGGAGGTTGGAATTACAGGCTTGGCTCTGGAGTGGCTTGCTTCATTTCTCCATGAGAGATCATTTATGGTAACTGCCCCCCGTTTGCTTCTGGCGAATATCCAGTGAAACAAGGGGTGCCACAGGGCTCCTCCCTCAGTCCCCTATTATTTAATAATAATGTTCAACTTTTAGCGGCAGTAGCCAGCTGCAGGGGTCTGACCATGGTCTCCTACGCTGACGATACTCAGTTGGTGGTGGCACTCTCTAATAATACCGAGCGGGACACCCTTAAGTTTCAGGGCGACCTTGCGGCAGTGGCCGAGTGGATGAACAGCAACTGCCTCTAACTGAATTCTAACAAGTTAGAGGTACTGTTAGTAGGTAGGGACCATGGTCTGTGGATTGAGCTCTGGTGACCAGCCAGCCTAGGTAAATCCCCTTCTCCAAAACAGGCAGTAAAAAACGCAGGGGTTTGGTTGGACTCTTCCTTAACCTATCGAGTCCAAACAAAAAAAATGGCAGTGACCTGTTTTGGTCTTTTACGGGGGCTTAGACCCTTGTATCTACACGTCAGGTCATCATTCAGTCGGCGGTTATGTCGAGACTCGATTATGCCTGTTCCCTCTAACTGGTCTAATAAAGCGGAGGTCTCGAGGTTGCAAAGGGCACAGAATGCAGCAGCAAGGACACTCTTAGGTCTGCGCAAATCTTGCTCTGTGTCAAACGCCATCCGCCGTCTTCACTGGCTACCTGTGTCCAGACGCATTGAATTCAAAACCCTATCTCTTTCAAGATCTTGAAACTGGCCACTTCTCCCATCCTGGCCGATCTCCTGCTGCCATATGCCCCTACACGGCTTCTCCGTTCACAGGGTCAGCACCTGGTGGTTGTTCCCCGGACACGTAGAGTTATGGCCGGTGGCCGCTCTTTTCGCTACAGAGCCGCCACCCTCTGGAACTCAATCCCTGGGCAAATCCGTGGCCTTGATAATTATTTAGCATTCAGAAAGGCAATTAAGACATTTCTTTTCTCTGCATCTTAGTTCTTGCCTGCATTGCTGCCCTGGGGAACCTAGCTGAGTTGACAGGGATGCAAACTGCAGGCAGATAGTCCCAGGAACACTTCTGCAAAGTGCAGAGGAAGTGCCCTACTCTTGAGGGCGTGGGGCGGCAGGCTAAGGGCCCAAGCAAATGGAGACACCTCTTGTGATCACCTTATCTATAAGGAGATTAGTCTCCTGTAGAGCGAGACTGAGGTCCCTGAGCCTGGAGCAGCCCATGTGTTGGGGTTCCCCCAGGGCTACTGGGCCTACCTGATGCATTCTGCAAATCTTGCATGGCCTGCCAGGCCAGTGAGAAGTAAAGGGCAAAGTACAAGGCCCCCAGGCGTCTATTCCCCGTAGTGGGAGAAGTTGGGCATAGGATTTGTTGGGCCTCTTGACCCTAAGCCTGCCTTAGACAACATGTCCATCCTGATCTTTGTGGATCATGCTGCATGGTACCCTGAAGCCTTTCCTCTGAGGTCTATGACTGTGCCCGCATTGGCTAGGGCATTGATGGGGATATTTACCTGTGTGGGTTTCCCAAAGAAGGTTGTGTCTGACAGAGGCACCAACTTCATACCTGCCTACATGAAGAACATGTGGGAGGAGTGTGGGGTGACCTAAGAGTTCTCCACTCCTTGCCACCCCTAGATTAATGGTCTTGTTGAAAGATTCAACATGATACTGAAGAGCAGGATCAGGGTCCTACCAGAACCCTTGAAGCATAAGTGGGACGTACTCTTGCCATGCCTTCTCTATACATATTGAGAAGGGCCTCTAAAAGATGTTGGGTTCAGTCCCATCAAACTTCTGTTTGGCCACACTGTGCTAGGATATCTCAGTCTTGGCAAGGAGGGGTGGGAATAAGCTCCCAAGAAACCCACTCAAGATGTAGTGTGCTACATGTTGGCCCGCTGGTTTCAGATAAAGCACTTCTGGAAAGAGGCCAGTGGGAACCTAGAAGCCAGCCAAGAAGTTATGAAACAGTGGTACTACCAGAAGGTCAGCCTGGCCAGAATGTATGGGTATGGGCGCCTGGAGATTCCTGGGCCTTCGAAGACTGGGCCCTACAAAGTAAAACAATGGAAAAACGAGGTTGCCTACCAGGTGGACCTTAAGACATCTAGCATCCGTGTGAACAGCCTCAAGACCCATTTTGATAGGCCAAGTCACTATGCTCTTGATGACAGATGATGTTGAGGAGGAGTAAAGCGAGCCCATCCCAGACCGCCTGCCTTCCAAGGACCATTATGGGTCAGAGGAAGGAGCTGTCCTTCTCCCTTACCCTGACTCTAGAGCAACAAAGAGACTGTTGCCAATTTTTGGGGTAGTCTCCCTCACTCGTCTCACTGACCCCAGGGCTCACTGATTGATGTACCCGCAAGATAGAAACAGGGGAAAGCATGCATGTCAAAAATAAAATCTACACACTGTCTGACATGGTGAGAGCCTGCATTAAGGATGAGGTGTCTAAGATGCTGAATTTGTGGGTGAACAAGCCTTCTTGCAGTCCTGGCTCCTTCACGTAGTACTGGTAACCAAATCTGCCTCACCCGGCACCACCCCAGAAATGAGGTTCTGTGTGGATTATAGGGGTCTCAATTCAGTCACCAAGACCGATGCTCACCTCATCTCGACACCTGATGAGCTGTTAGGAGCTGCAAAGTTCCTGAGTATCTTTGATCTGACATCAGGGTATTGACAGATTGTCTTAACTGAGGGAACTAAGGAGAGGTCATCATTCTTCACCCCAGAGGGCTATTTTCAATCTAGAGTGACACCCTTCAGATTAAACACTGCACTTGCCACCTTCTAGAAGTTGGTAAACGGGGAAAATTGCATTCCCTCCTGCCCAAGATACAGACCATCCTGGCTTGGGAGCCTCCCAAGACTCAGACTGAGGTGGGTGCCTTGTGGAGCCGCAGTGTGTATTACAGGATAATTGAAGGGTATGGCACTATTGTTGCCCCCTTAACTGACCTGACTTCCAAGAAGTAGCCCAGGAAGTTGATCTGGGTGGAGGTGTGAAAGCACTTGGCACCCTGAAGAAAGTCATGTGCACATTACTAGTGTTCAAGGCACCTAACTTCTCCAAATAATTCTTAGTCTAGACAGATGCTCCAGCACATGCCATTAAGCCTGTCTTGCTACAGCTGAACAATAAGGGCTTGGACTAACCTGTAGTCTTTGTCAGCTGGAGTGACCATGTTCCAGGGAACAGAGATGAAGTGCAATTGAAAGGGAATCTTTTGCAGTGGTCTAGGCCCTGAAGAAGTTGAGATCATACCTGTTTGGGACTCACTTCTCAGTTCAGACAGACCACAGACCCCTAAGATGGCTGATGCATTTGAGGGGTGAGGGGTGAGACCCTAAAACTGTTGAAGCGGTCCATTTTCCTACAGAGAATGGACTTTATAGTAGAACTTTGCCCTGGGACTGACCACGCCACTGTTGATGGTCTTTCCAGGTTTTTCTGCCTTAGCAATGCAAACTTCTCATGAGGGTAGGTAGCTATTGCTGCTTTTTACTGGGGCGGGTACAAGTTGGAAATATTCATCTTTTGTGTGGTATTCCCCCAGAAGTTTGTCTTCACTAGTTTTGCTGAACCCTTTTTTTAATTTAGTACTCTGCCCATCTGCTAACCAGTGATAAAGTACTTGAGCACTCCCTCCCAAACATGGTAAAATTGGTATGCATCTAATTGGCTAATTTAATTAACTTATAAATCCCTACTAAATAGGACTATATGTACCCAGGGCATGTGAATTACATGCTACAAGTAAGCTGCAGCCCTCATTGTGTCACCCACTAAAGTAGCACTGTAAACATCTCCGGCCTGGCACTGCAGCCAGTAGCACTGTTTTAAAACTGCAATTTCGACCTAGCAAAATAAACCCTTTTCCAGGTCTAAAACGTCCATCTAATGCTTCTAAGTCACCTCTAAGGTAAGCCGTAACAGCTCATAGGGCAAGTTGAATGGTACTTAAAAAGTAGCACATGTGTATTTAAAGTTTTACACATCCTGGATGTAAAACCTCCCAAAGTAGTTTTTCGCTGCAGCAAGGCTAGCTCTCCTATATATTTGGTTAGCTTATTACATTTAATGAGTGGTAATTTCAGTTTGGGAACAGCTTGAGAAATACTTTACACTCATTTGAATTGTAATTTAAAGTCATCCTTAACGGTAAAGTTAGGTTTAAATTACTATTAAAAAAATGCCACTTGTGGAAAGTAGGCAATTTTCTGCCTAAACACAATCTGCCTTTCTGCCAGTGTCTAGGAGGGTCACATGACTGTTAATGGCTCCTCTGTGGTGTGATGTGTAGTTCTTCCATAGAGGGTAGGGAAGGGCCTTGGATGTGGGGAGGGTGTTCCTCTCCTGAGAAGGAGGGCCTGGTATGTTGTACCCAGCCTTACCAAGCTTCAGAGGGTAGCCTGAGTGCTGTACACAGCCCCTTCCTGACTTCAGAAGATGCCTGCCCTGTCACTGTCAAATTAGCCCACACCTTGGCCTGCCTGCCTGTTGTTTTCCTAAATAGACTGTAACCAAACCCAAGGAAAGGGGAGGACCTGATCAGAACCAATTTCGAGGTAAACAAGTAAGTTGTCCCCCACTCACAGGCTGGTACAAGGTACCTCGGAAACCTGTAATGAGAACACTCACACCTGTGGGGACTTAGAAGGGCTGCCCTTCTGTCTGAAGCCTGCAGGAAGACTGGACCTCCTTGCCTTGAACCCAGGACCCCGGAAGTGACTCCAAGGGTCAGTTGGCTGACCTCCTGTTTTGGCTACAGGGACACAGCAAGGTTGCAGAGGCCTTTCCTTCCCACTATCCAGCTGACCAGTACCAACTGGACCTACCTGAACCCTGTAGCTGGTGGCTGCTAGAGTGAGTCCTAACCCCCATGAAATGCTCCCACCCCGGGGCCTAGACCCTTGTCTGGTGTTAGAGTCTAATCCCCCAACCCTTAAACTGCAAAACAGAAACTCTGGGCTTTCTTATAAAAAAAAATCTGTACCCGGTCTCCTCGCAAGTCTGAGCAGACTTCACCGAGGATGATTTGCGAACTGCATCCAAAGACCGTCCCAAATACTGACTCCGGACTTCACTGCCTGTAGCTCTTTACGTCTAATACAACCGCCCAATGTTTCCCACCAATGTGAAGTTCCCATTCCAACTCTCAGTGCCGACAGCAGCTGCACTGCAAACACAAAGCTCTGACCAGGGTCGGGGGTATTCAGCAACCAGACTTTGACTAGCCCCCCTCTGGATCCAGCCTGCAGTTTGCCTGCCAACAACCCCATCAACAATAGCTTCTCCAGTGAAACTGGACTAAGTTAGGAGATAAACTTTCCACCGGGACGGACCTGGTCTCTGTATCCAACCTGCTTTCCATTGCGGACGGCCTTGGCATTTTACTTTGAACCGGTTCAGTTCGACCAGATAACCGCAATTGGCGCTTTGTGCTTTTTGACATTGTTTCTACTGAAAACTTTAAAAATTCATACCTCCGGTTCTACTTATTGGAGTTTTGTTGTTTTGGAGGGATTTTATTTATTAGAATGTTCTCTGTTTTTCAAAATCTTTTTTTGTTTTTCTTGTGTTATGTTTTCACTTTATTACTGTTTGAGTATTGCATAAATACTTTACATATTGCCTCCAAGTTAAACTTTACAACATTGGTGCCAAGCTACCAGAGGGTTAAGCACAGGTTTCTTTACTGATGTTTGTGGTTCACCCTGATAATGATTGTGCTCATTACTTGAGTGGGGCTTTCACCCCTCCCAAATAATAACCCAGTTTCTTTCAATAAGCAAAAGCTTATCTCAGTTTCTTACAATAAGCTATACTGTGAAAATAAGTAGCGGATGTAGCACTGGAGAAGACTGAAAAATAGGAGACCTTATTGACCTTTTTCATACTAAGGAGAGAGGTGGTCCGTGCAAAAGAACATACAAAGCATGTACTCACTCTAATGTGCACACCTAACCTATTCAAAATACGGCATCAAATAAGATTTATTTGTCTTGGGTTTTGGAAAGACGGTTGGTTAAGTATTCAACCATATACATGCTACATATGTCACTTGGCCCAGTACCTCTCCACTGATGATCGGTGAACTTTGAAAGTGAAGAGGTGTAAATACCTGCATCAGACTGGACCGAGCAAGCCCAGCTTCCTTTATGAGGGTTGTGTGGGTGTGTTTCCTCCTTGAAAAGATCTAGAAAACATTGAAAACATTACAGCACAATTTTCACATACATTTGCTACAAATCTAGATGTTCAGAAGGGATAATACTGAATTATTTATATACTTTTGTAGTGGACAACCCAAGCTTTATCCTTCCTCTACGTGTTGAAGCTCACCATTTCCAACAAAACCTTTACTGAACTGTGCAAAATAGTGGATTTTACTGTAAAATTGCGCTAAAGATAGTCTAAAGAGGTACATATATTACAATAAATTAAAAAACTTTTTAAATACATGAAGCATATTGTTCAATACATTTTGCCACACTGCTTCTTCTAAACAGATTGTCAGTCACATGTTATGGCAGAGAGAATCTGCTCGGAAGCGGAAGGGTGGAATGTGTACAAATCTCATAGGGCACAGACAGCAGGCAGAGAAAAATGTTACAGTTGCATACAATAATGCTGTTGCAAAATGATGTAGAGCTGGAATGATCATTCAGCATATAGGTTGCACCATTCTTGTGAATTCAGACCTCACATATGATAACAAAATAATGGCACAGAAGGTTTAATCAATATAGGTTATAAAATGCTTCCAAGAAGACAAGAAATAGCATCCTTAGCATGAAGTGCCTTCTGCTTCCAAGGAACCAAAAACAGCAGTAATCATCCTGAACTCAGCATGAATTTATTCCTCTTATAGTAAAATGTAAATATGTATGAGAAACACAATCATTTTGTCTGAAACATTACCTTGGCATTTTCTGCACATAAAGACATTTCATTGTGAAATAAAATGCCTATGTTGTCTAAATGAGCACATTTTCCCCAAACAATAGCTTGGAGTTTTATGAAAAAGACAGTACTTGTGGCTGAATACCACAATGTAATTTTAGCCAATGCATGTTTGGTCCCAAGACATCAGCATGTCATTTTCACCAAGAACCTATGGGTGCAACTGCATATATGGGGAGATTCTGCCTTTCATGCACATTTATCATCATCATCATCCATACTAAGGATGGTCCAGGATCAAATGAAACAAAGATGAGCATCATGTTGCCATTGCCACCATCATGTGAAGGATAGCCACAATGTTCTCCAGTGCCCATGCTATGTAAAGGATGGCCACCCCCATTCCAGAAAGTTGTCAAAAATGGCCTAAATATATCAAAGATGGGCCACGGATATCCACAATATGGCAAGTAGAGGACAGTACCGTGGCAGGGATGGGCGGAATGTCACCATGAATGCTCACAATATGTCAGAAATCATGCAGTAATATGCTTGAGAAGTTATGTTATGTTAAAATTACTTATTCAGCGCACGTACACCAAGCGGTTTCATGGCGCTAAGAGCAAGGAGGAAGCTGCATCAAGGGGACAGTTGGCTTACTGATATGCCTGGGAGAATAGATGGGTCTTTAGCATTTTCCTGAACTGTGCATAGGGGTTTGCCAACCTAACTTCCACAGGAAGTGAGTTCCAAAAATGTGGGGCTAAGACCGCAAATCTGAGCCCCCCATGTTTTTTGCGTTTAAATGAAGGAATGGTCAACAGATTTAGGTTGGACGAACGCAGTTCCCAGGAGGGGGTATAGTGCTGGATCCTTGAGGAAATAAATGCTGGGCCATTCCACGATACCCAGGTACTGCACGCTGCCTTCTGCATCCAGAGCGTGTGAGCGGTACGAGGAGGAGGTGGTTAAAGACTCCTCGCCTCGCCTCTTTCAACTTGTTTGACCCGTGTTACCCTGCCCGAGGGTGAAGCTCCATAGAGGCTCCTGCGGCCCCCGCCGCTTCTCGCTGTTTCCGGGACCTTCCGTGGCCCCGTAGCCTGCTGCTGCGGTGTGGAGCGGCGGTGAAACAAAGTGGAGAAGCAAAGCGGAGGATAAGAACGAGCCGGTGCCAGGAGTCAGAAGCCGAGCTGTGAAGCGCTGTGAGGATGTCCCCGTTGGGCCGCAGCGCCAGAGACCCGGTACCACATCTTGCGGCCTGATACCAGGTGAGCTGGTGGGAGGCTTATCTTGAGGCTCATCTTGACGACAGATCCTCTACCCCGGAAGGCACACCCAGCTGCTTGTTTAGATACAGCAACCCTGCTGGGAGTGCGGGGCCGTCTACTACTAAACTGCCCTGGAAGTTAGAGAACTGTGCGAGCCCGGTGTACCCACGTAGGCGGCTCAACTAGGTTGGGTGCAGCTTGGGGCTCACCAGGGTGCCCAGGTCCAGTGCCAGAAACTGGTCCTAGGAAGCTTGTTTCCAGTCCAGGGAAGACATGGCTTGGCAGTTCGGGCTGGACTGTTCCCATGAGGCACAGGGTCAGACTGCTTTGCATATGGCCATGTCTGAACTGGGGTGGCAGAGTGGGCTAAAGAACGGTGATGGATCAAACTCGGATCTGTTGACTGGGTGTGAGTGTTTGATTGGTTCTGATGCTCCGTCCATCACCACCCCCTTTTGTACCGCTTTGTTCGCCATAAGTTGGCAGGGTATGCTCAGACGTGAGTCCCTTGCTCACTTTGCCACTGGATTCAAGCAAGCCTGGTGAAGACGGCTGAAATGCCAGAAACTGGTCCTAGGAAGCTTGTTTCCAGTCCAGGGAAGACATGGCTTGGCAGTTCGGGCTGGACTGTTCCCATGAGGCACAGGGTCAGACTGCTTTGCATATGGCCATGTCTGATCTGGGGTGGCAGAGTGGGCTAAATAACGGTGATGGATCAAACTCGGATCTGTTGACTGGGTGTGAGTGTTTGATTGGTTCTGATGCTCCGTCCATCACCACCCCCTTAGATACCAATACAGTCTTGTCAAATGAAATGACCATGTTTATTAATGATTGAATCTAATCAGCCTTTTTTTTTATTTTATTTTTTACAATTTTCTCTTTTTTAACAATTTTAAATCTGAGAATGGCTTAAGATATGACGTTTTAGATATGACCAACATTCTTGTTAAATGAAATGACCACGTTTACCTAAGATTGAATTCAACCAGTCTTTTCTTTTGTAACAGTTTTAATTAATTGAAACCATAAACAAACTACTACTACTACATTCCCAGCTAGGGCTTTGAAAATGTAGCCACTAGAAGCCAATGTAGGCTCTTCATCAGAGATTTAACATGATGTCCTCTAGGCTGGCGGGCGATTAACCTGGCCTCATGGTTTTGCACCAACTGTAACCGTTGTAGTTGATAAGTGGGAATGCCAGCATACAGTGAGTTGGCGTAATCGATACCCCAGATTACCAAGGCTAGGATAACCAAGGTCAAGGCCTCAGTGGTCAAGAACCTACTGATCTTCCGCATTCTACGAAGGTGGAAAAAGCACGCGGAGACCACTGAGCCAATCTGGGCCTTCATGGATAGATCGTTGCTGATCACAATCCCTAAGCTCTTGACGGAGCTTGCTGGAAGTGGGGGGCTACCCAGCATAGCAGGCCCAAAATTAGAGTTCCCCGGCTTTGCCGGTCCACCTGTAAGAATGAGCTCAGTGTTATCAGGGTTTAGTTTCAGTTGGTTATCATTCATGCAGTCACTAATAAAGCTCAGAGTGGACTGGAAATTGACATTGAGGAAGTGGAAGAATTGATGTCAAACACCAGCTGTAGATCATCGCCATAGTTAAAGGTTACAACTTTTATTTCACACAGAGACCAGACCAAGGGTAGTAGGTACAAGTTAAACAAGAGGGGCGAAAGGGATAACTCCTAACGAACCCCACAAGTTAGTTTCATTTTTTGGGAGGCAAAATTAGCAAGGTGGACAGCTTGGAATAGATTACTGAGAAACGAGGAAGTCCACTTCAACGCCAGACCCTGGATCCCGGCCTTGCTGACACGGTCGATCAGGAGACCATGATCGACCGTGTCAAAAGCAGCTGACAAATCCAGGAGTACCAGGGCCTGGGTGAGGCCCTTGTCAGCCCCCCTTCTAATCTCATCCATAACTGCAAGGATAACTGACTCTGTTGAATGTGCAGGTCTAAATCCTGCCTGATGAGATTAAAGAAAATTAGATTGTTCGATGAACGAACTTCTAGGATTTTCCCTAGGTAAGGCAGCAAGGAGATGAGGCAATAGTTGCTTAGCACTAAGGGGTCAGAGTTGGGTTTCTTCAAAATCTGGATAATTTTAGCACTTTTGAAGGTGTTAGGGACAATACCAAGTTTTAGGGAATGAAAGGGGAGGGTCCGGACAAGTAAGGCGGGAAACAATCAGTGGGGGAGCCAGAACTGACTTCTTTAAGTAAAACAAAAAAGTTTTCCATTGAAATTGGGGGGATTTAATTAAATACAAGTGAGTTTTTACAGGGGGCTGCGTAGACTATAGTGGAGATGGGAGGAGGAATACTAGCCTTGATCGTAGCAATTTTCTCAATGAAATAAGAATGAGCGAGTCGCATAAGGATTGCGAGGGAACAGGTTTCGCCATGACCCTGTCTGGATTAGAAAAGATATCTTTGGATTTATTAGCTGAATATACGATTTTTGAAGAAAAATGTTCTGCTTTAGTCTGGAGAATAGCATTTTTATATTCTTTGAGCAGTATTACATAAGAGGCTTTTTGTCCCAGGAATAGTCGTGTCTCCACCTACGTTCAGCTTGCCTTAATGCTAGTTTCTTTAATTTTAAGTCATTGGAGAAACAATGTTGTGCGTCATGTGGTCGCATAGTCTTAATTTTCTTAAAAGGGGCAATGCGATCACTAGCGGATTCAAGCCAAGCTTTGATACTTTTTGCGTGGCTGTGGAGGGATTCTTGTGCAGCAGGGGCTGTGGCGGTTGGTAATGAGTAGAAATCACCGTTGTTAGCGCGGTTCCAGATTGTTTTTTATCTGTAAATTTTTAGTAGGGGAGAAACTGGATATCACAAATGTGATAAGATGGTGATCGATCAAGTACATGGGCAGATTGCGAACTTTGAGATTTCCAGGTTGGAAGATAGCAGGAAAGGCATCACACATGCCCACAGTGTGCCACGGATGGACTACTATATTGCCAGTGGAAAAACCAGAATGTCATTAAGGATTAAAGGGTACACACATTAAGATTGCCCACTATTATGCCGGGGATAGCTGGAACATCACTTTGAATCTCCACAGAATGTGAAGGGTGAGCCATTATTATGCAAGGGACTGTCAGAATATCACCGTGAAAAGCTCTTAATATGTACAGAATGGATTCTATTATCGAGAGATAGCCAGAAGGATGCCAGGAATATCGACAGTGTCTCAAGCATGGGACACTATTATGTGAGGAATTGGTAGTGACATAAGACAGCATGTAATGTAGTGCATAGCATGAAGGTATACATCCAAATAATGCATGCCAGATATATTCGACGAAATGAGTTGGAAGGTGTCTGACACAGACCCACTCCCCAGGAATAAAGTAAATGGCAACAAGGCAGACGTATATTTTGAGCGTGTGGTGATGTTTTGTAGGATACTTAGCATGGTAAGTTCTTATTAAAGACTGGATTAATTATTTATATAATGCGTATGGGATGGTTGAAGTCGTTTTTGAAAATTAACTAATATATATGACTGGATGTGATACTAGGGTCCCCTCCAATGAAAGTTTGTCCGGGTAGATTTGACTTGTCTTGATATTGACTAAAGTTCAGATGACTGCTTAGTCGAGCTAGAAGGTCCGTCAGTGTCAGTCAATCAACGTTGTGAGGTAAAGCTTAACGTGTTATTGACTAAATATTTTAAATCGGTGGGTGGTGATCTAAGACGGGGGGGCGTGAAGCCTTCTCAAAAGGTCCGTGACTACTTAGAAAATTAAATAACATTAACAGGCTAATCAAGAGTGCATATTAAGAAAGAAGCAAAATTTTAAATTTAAAAAATAAAACGTTCTGTAAATGTAAAGCAATTTGACAATGGAGGCTAAAAAATAAGTTAGTATCATCATTTTCATTTGTGGGAGCAGAACAAATGCGTCAACCAGAATATAGATTGGACTATGAGTGATTTCAGTTGAATTTAGAAAAGTTCCAATCTTCCCCTCAACATTTAAAGTTTTGTTGGTGAATTAAATTTCACCAACAAAACACATCTGAGCCATGCTTAAAATGAAATTATGGGAAATATGCAGCTTCTCCTGTCCATGAGTGTCACCCTGGACAGTGGACATAGTGGAAGAGGTAGGGCCATGCAGGCTAAATACCTTGCACACCAGCATGTGACTGGAGCAAAAATTCAACACCAACCTTATACCATCCAGGCCAATGACACCCTTACTCACGGTAGTCAAAATTGGAATATTGGTAGACTGTGCATAAACATGAGGTCAGATAAACCATCAAAGAAGGAGCTTTTCTGTCTTCAAACATGTGTACAGAGACATCTTATGACATCTATTTTTGGAAGAAAGAAAGATCACTTCAACGATGGCCAAATATCTATATGTCAATGCATACCCATAAAATGGCATGCCAATAATACACACTAATGTACACGGATAATACATAGTGATGTGCACACAGACATGCACAACTTGCATACAGGCATATCGCCATAGCTGTAAGAAGGCATAGGTCAAGCTTGACATCTTCAGCCAGCCCTCGATTTTGGGCCTGCAGGGTTTATAAATTTGAGGGTTTAAGCCGTTAGTAATGATAGTTTTTTTTTCCTATAAAAACGTTGGGATTAAGGTATTACATGACATGGACCCCTTCGCACCTGCGCAGTTGGACAGATCTATGAAAAACATGTATTTGCTGCCTTAAAGTGTTCGCTGCTTCTTCATTATGTTTATTCTGAAGGAAGTGGTGCATTTTCATCCCTCCTGCTCAATGCAAAGCAAATCATTGACCGTTTAAATTTCAATTCAGTCACAAAGCATTTCATGCAATAAATCATTGTAATGAATTGTACAAAAGCCAGGAAACTCTCTGAGCCTTGGTCAGGCGTTACACTGCTTTACTTCAGTGATTTCGGTGAAGATTGCACTTCTTTCTGACAGCGCCCAAATGAAATGTTGTCCTTTTTCTTCTATTAGACTTTCCCATATAAAGCCAAATCTAATTTATACAAGATTCCAATAATAATCTGTAAAGAAGTTTTAACCTCGTGTTTTTTTTATGTTTTGGGGTTTTGTGTCCATAAGAAGAGAAGCTAATGTTAAAACCATCGTTATTATTAATGTTAGTATGATGACTATTTCATTATTATTGTTATTATTATTATTAATGTTTTACGCAATAGCCTTTTAATGGAAGTAAGCAAACTCTTGGCTCGTTTTTTGGGCAAGAGATTTTTTTTCTACTGAAAATCTTTTGCTGTGTCTGGTTGCATTGGTTCCATTTTTAGGTCTTGCCTGAGACAGCGCATGCAATGTTGCTTGCAAGTCTCTTGTACATTAAAGAAAAAAACAAAAAAGGGCTTATAGCCTGTCCATTACTTCCCATTGGTTGGCTTCAACATCACTCATTTCCTTGCTTCTCATTGGTCAGCGCCTCTTGCTTTCACTTTCTCTTCCTGTGTTTGTCTGTTCCATTGAGCATGAACGAAGTCTGTGGCCAGTGTCCTTCCACTAGCCACGTGCTTCTGGAGATAATTGTTTTTCATTTTCTTTGTTGCACTCAATAAGAGTCTCTGGTGTGGCTTCTCCCCTTCCTACCCTCCTCTCACTATCCGTCCTGTTACTTGATCTCTCCCTCCTTCCACTGTCTTTGACGAACAAGTTACTTACCTTTCGTAACAATGTAAGAGACATACATTAGTTCTAGATTCCTCACCTTAAAATTACCCCCAAGCGTCAGACTGGATCTGGAGAATTTTTCTGTAGCGGTACCCCTGCGCGTCGGTAGGTGGCATCGGTTGACTCTGTGCTGGTCGTCGGCATCGCTGGGATGACATCGAGGTGTCCGTTTAGACGCCGCCCCTGAGCACTGACGTCAGTTCTGACACAACTTTCTACGCCAGAAGCGCAGAGCCATGCAAGACACTTACCACTGGTGCACAAATCTAGGGCCCTGGAAGGGAGTCCCTAACCCTAGAAGTCATTTCGCAGAACAGGGAGGATGGGTGGGGTGGTAAGGAATCTATAACTAATGTATGTCTCTTACAGATGCATCGTTACTGAAGTTACTTGTTCATCTGAAAGAGACCATTAGTTATAGATTCCTTGCCTAAGAATAGAGACCCCAGCAATGCCAACCCCAGAGGTGAGTCTGGAAACCAAGTTCACACCAGAAAGTCCTGGAGAATAGAACGGCCAAAAAAGCTGTCTCTCCGGACTTGACTACCCAGGCAGTAATGTTTTATGAACGTGTGCAGGGATGCGCACATGGCTGCCTGGCAGATGTTAATCAACGGAAATCCACGTCCCAAAGCAGAGTGGCGGGCAGTCCTACTGGAGGTTACTTTTTCTAAAAAAAATAACAGATTTTGATGCATAGGACAACCCACCGAGGGATTGTACGTTTGAGCACGGCCTGACTTTTCTTGGAGCCCACATTACCCACGAAGAGTTGATCGTCCACCCGGAAATCTTTAGTGCGGGCAAGGTAGAAGGACAGCGCACATTTTGGGTCCAGACAGTGAATTCTCTCCTCCTCTTTGGAAGGGTGGAGAGGTGGGAAGAAGGTGGGCAATAAGATGGTCTGACCTATGTGGGAAGAGGTAACCACTTTGGGTAGAAAAGAAAGCCTAGTGCGAAGGACCACTTTGTCCAGATGGACTGCAAGAAAAGGAAGCTTTGAGGATAGAGCCTGAAGCTCACTCACCCTGCGAGCAGATGTGATGGCAAGCAGGAAAGCGGTCTTCAACGTTAGAAGATGATGAGGACAATTATGTAGGGGCCTAAAGGGTGCAAACGTAAGGAAAGTAAGCACAAGATTCAAGTCCCACTAAGGCGTTACGAAAGGAGAAAAGAGATGAGTAATGCCCTTCATAAATCTCTTTACAATATGTGACTCGAAAAGAGAAGGCTGATCAGGAAGGTGCAGAAAAGCCGAGATGGCCGAAAGGTAGCCTTTAAGAGAGCCCAGAGCAGAGCCCTGCTGGGCTAAAGATAAAATGAAGTGGAGAACCTCTGAAAGAGGGGCAGAAAGGGGATCCCCAGACTTTGCTGTGCACCATGCCACAAATGTGTTCCATTTACAGGCATATACCATTTTAGTGGAGGGATGCCTGGCTGCCAAGATGACGTTATAGACTTCGGGGGGAAGGTTGAAAGCTGTCAACTGTCTCCGCTCAATCTCCACACAAGGAGGTGGAGGCTTGACAAGTTCGGGTGGAGGACCGTCCCCTGCTGCTACAACAGAAGATCCTCCGGAAGAGGCAGTCTGATCAGAGGATCGATGGCCATGCTCCAGAGCTAAGGGTACCAGGCTCTTCGTGCCCAGTCCTGGGCCACAAGAATGACTTGGACCTGGTCGCGCTTGGTCTTCTTCAGCACTATGGGTAGAAGGGGTAAAGGCAGCAAGGCGTACAGGAGGCCGCAATTCCACTCGCGACGAAAAGCATCACAGAGCGAGTGCTGCCTTGTAAACTCCAACGTGCAGAACTGCTGACATTGCAAGTTCTCTTCGGTGGCAAACAGATCTAACCAAGGCTCTCCGCACTGCCAAAAAACCTTGCACCACAGTCCAGGGCCACAAGAATGACTTGGACCCGGTCGCGCTTGGTCTTCTTCAGCACTCTGGGTACAAGTGGTAAAGGCAGAAAGGCGAACGGGAGGCCGTAATTCCACTTGCGACAAAAAGCGTCGCTGAGCAAGTGCTTCCTTGTAAAATCCAACGCGCAGAACTACTGACATTGCAAGTTCTCTTCGGTGGCGAACAGCTCTAACCAAGGCTCTCCGCACTGCTAAAAGACCTTGCACCCCCTCCGAGTGAAGACGTCATTTGTGATCCATCATGCACGGGCGGCTGAGTTTGTCCGCCCTGGCATTCAGGGAACCTGCCAGGTGTTGAACCACCAGGGATATGCCCTGATGTTCTAGCCATATCTAAAGGCGAAGAGCCTCTTGACATAGAGTCCATGACCCCGCCCCACAGTGCTTGGTGCAGTACCACATGGCGGTGGTGTTGTCTGTGAACACCTGCAGTACTCTTCCTTTGACAGAAGGAAGGAATGCCTTCAGTGCCAGACGTATCGCCCGGAGCTCCGAAAGGTTGATGTGGAGACTGGACTCTGCTGGAGACCAGAGACCCCTGATCTCCGTCTCTCCCAGGTGGCCGCCCCATCCCAGGAGTGACGCATCTGTCACTACTGTGAACTCTGGTTGAGGAAGGGAGGGATCTGCTGCTGACCCAATCCTGGTTCGTGAGCCACCAATGCAATTGATGTGCAGCCCCTCCGAGATCTGGACAGCATCGGAAAGATTCCCCTGATGCTGCACCCACTGGAACATTTGGTCCCACTGCAAAGCCCGCGTATGCCACCCGGCATGATCCACCAGCAGGATACAGGAGGCCATGAGGCCCAGCAGCCTCAGGGTCATTCTCACTGAAATCTGAGATAGAGACTGAAACATCGATATCATAGCCCAAATATCCCGGACTCGCTGCTCGGGAGGATAAACCCCAAACTGCGCTGTATCCAGAACTGTTCCGATGAAAAGGAGCTTCTGAGAGGGAGTTAGGTGTGGCTAAAGCAGGTTGATAGTGAACCCCAGCGAGTGCAGGAGGTCCGCCATAGTGTGGAGGCGGGAGACAACAGCCTGAGGCGAGCTCACCTTCAACAGCCAGTTGTCGAGATAGGGGAAGACTGGGACCCCTAATCTGCGCAGATGAGCTGCGACCACCGCCATTACTTCCGTGAACAGCCGAGGGACACTGGTAAGGCCAAAAGAGAGCACGGTAAACTGAAAATGCTCGTGGCCTACCGTGCGCCGTAGGTCACGCCTGTGGGCTGGGTGGGCGGGGATTTGGAAATATGCATCCTGCAAGTCCACCACTACCATCCAGTCTCCAGGACCGAGGACAGACAGAACCTGAGCCAACGTGAGCATTTGAACTTCTCCTTCCTGAAGAAGCGGTTGAAGGCCCTGAGGTCTGAGATAGGACGCAGGCCTTTGTCCTTCTTGGGTACCAGAAAGTAGTGGGAGTAACAACCACGAGCCCTTCTGGCACAGGGACGCTTTCGATAGCTCCCTTGGCCAAGAGAGCTGCAACTTCTGGCCGGAGAAGGGCCATGTGATCCCCCGACATGCGATGGAGTGTTGGTGGCATGGAGGGGCAGTAGTCTCGAAGGGGAGGGAGTCGCCCCTTCGGACTATCTGCAAAACCCTCCTGTCTTATGTGATGGTTTGCCAGTGGGGGAGGTGATGGAAAATCCTGCCACCCACTGGCCTCCGGTGGTCCTGAAAAGTCAGACTAGGAGCACTTGGAGGCTGGGGCAGGGGTGGACTGGCCACAGACCCACTTCGCTGGGTCCATCGTCAGCGGCCACGCAGAGGCTGGGTAGGTTGCGTGGCCCTGTGGCCAGATTGGGTGGAACGTGGTGGGGCACCCCTTCCGTAGCTACAAAAGGGGCGAAAGGCGGACTGCATGAGGCGAGAAGTTGCCGCGAGGCCCAAAGATGTGGCCGTAGCCCTAGAATCCTTGAAGCGCTTGAGTGCTGAGTCTGCCTTGTCACTGAACAGGCAACGATCATCAAAGGGCATGTCCATAAGGGTAGATTGGGCATCCCCAGAGAAACTAGATGTCCTCAACCATTCGTAGCGTCTCAAGGCTACTGACGTGGAAACCGTTCTGCCAGAGAGTCGGCGGTATCTAGCCCACACTGAATGGTGAATTTAGCTGCGTCTCAACCCTCTGCCACTGCATAGTTGAGAATGACCCGGGCCTCCTCCGTGCACTGTGGCAGCACTTGCGCAACCATATCCCACACCATATGGGTATAACTGCCCAAAAGGCATGCAGTGTTCACCGACCGCAGCGCTAAGCTGGCGGAAGAAAACATTTTCTTCCCAAGGTGGTCCAGCTTCTTGGATTCCCTATCTGTGGAAGCAGTAGGGAATGCACCCTTAGAAGACGAGGCTTGGACCACCAAGCTCTCGGGGGTAGGGTGTTGGGAGAGGAAAAGCGGGTCGCTTGGGCCCAGACGGTGGCATCGGGCAATCATCCTGTCCACAGGAGCCCCTGTGCTGGGCTTGGACCAAGTGCCCAGAAGGACTTTGGTGAAGTCTTCATTAAAAGGCCGAAGAGGCCACTGCCGGTTGAAGTACCTCTGTCAGGAGGTTAGTCCTGACTGCCACCATAGTAAGCTCCAGGCCCAAGGTCTCAGCTGCCCTATGCAACACCACTGTGTAAGAAGCTCTCTACTCTGTAGCCACGGTAGAGGGGGAGAGCATGCCAAGGTCTGGGGAGGTGTCCAAACTAATGGCATCAGCCAGTTCCTCTCACCAGCCTCGCTCGTCAAGCTGGTCAGCTAAAGGGTCTACAGACCTCTCCCAGTCCTCCTTACCCTCCTCTGGCTGCCAGGGCGATAGGGAACGCTAGGGATGAACAGCGGTACGAAAGTACCCTCTGGCGCCGGTACCGACGTCGAGTGATGTTGGTCCGGCACTGTGTCCAAGTCGGGGTCGCCGCCGGTTGGGGGCGCAACTGGCGTCGGGACGTCGTCACTGGAATCAGCGCCAGGGAAGGTACCGTGAGGTCGACCAGCGCTGATCCAGATCCAGGCCTGGATCCTTGGGAGCCCTCTGGCACCAGAGCCGAGATGCCCACAAATGCTATGGAGAGCCCCGTAAAAGGCTCGAAGCTGGACAGGGGATGCTCCGGCTCCGGGAATGGGAGGGAAGTAAGGAGCTGTCCCAGAAGCGGGCTCCGAAGGAAGAGCCGGAGAGTGACGATGCTCCGGTTCCCGCGTCGCGTCGGCCGGGGAGAAGGCGAAGAGCGACGATGCTTCTTCACCTTCTTCTTGTGCTTAGACTTACCCGATAAGTGCGAAGACTTCGATGACGAGTGGTGGTGGCTCCTCGACAGGTCCTTCCTCTTGACTGGGACCTTGAATAACGCAGAGTGGACTGCCAGGCCTCCAAGAGCTTTCGAGGATGCTCCCGCAGAGAATTCGGCTTCATGGCTCGGCAGTCAGAGCATGACTTCGGGTCCTTGTCGCGCTCCAGACACCAGAGGCACACGAAGTGTGGATCCGTGACGGACATCAATTCATGACAGGAGTCACAAGGCTTGAAGCCGGTCCGACGATGGGACATCCCTTGTGCTACCAGGAGTCGATTTGACTAAAAAATTACATCGACAAAAGTCGAAAAAAGTTTAGTCAAAAATTGACTAAGGGGCAAGCTTTTCTCCAGATCTGTGCTGGCTGGCGCGGAAAAAGAAAGAACTGACGTCAGCGTGCTGGGGCGGTGTCTAAGTAGGCACTGCGACGTCGTCCCGGCTATCACGACGATGGAGTCGACCGACGCCACCTACCGACGTGCAGGGGTAATGCTACAGAAAAATTCTCCGGATTCAGTCTGACGCCTGAGGGTAATTCTAAGGTAAGTAATCTATACCTAATGGTCTCTTTCAGATACTGCTTGCAATCTCCCTCCGTCCATGGTCTTGCTTTCCCCCTCCACCCCTCGTTTTGTTTGCTCATCCCACCCTCCTCCAGCTGTCTGTCAATGTGTGTCCCCATCCCGCCCCCTCACGCCGTGCCCAGTGTTGCTTGTTTTTAAATGAGACACTAATATTTTTCAGGTAGTAGTTTGTTGGTCTTAATCACCTCCTGTAGTAGTTAGTGTAGTGACTCAGTCCTAGTGCAACAGTTATCGGTTGTGTTTGAATCAGGAGCAGGTAGCACATGCGCCTGCCAGCTACAATGCTGTCTCCTTCTTCGGAGGCGTTGAAGGAGTTTGAAGAGTTAGTCACTACACCTCTCACTCACCCTAGCACCGTTTCTTCATGAAAATTGTAGCCCTATGAATTTCTACGTGCCAATGGGGCCTTGGAAGTGGCTGCTCTCCACACTCGTTGAGCACAGGGGAGTGTTATGCCGGTTGCGGCAGCTGGGGCACTGCTGTTGTTACCGCTAGAGGTGGGCTTTGAGGCCAGGTCGGACACCTACATCTAACCTCACTTTCGGGCGTAGTGAGTGCATTTTTTCTTTGCACTAACGGTGCTGTGCCTTGACGCTTTGTTGCTTGTTGCCTCCCACCACGAAAAAAAAAACCCATTGACAAAGCCAAATAGATTTATAGGAGAACTATTTGAATGCTGCTGTGCAACATGGCTTAAAGTAATGAAATAAAAATGCTATGATGTGGCCAGCACTGACCACTTCTTATTGATTTTCTTTTCTTTACTTTAGCCATGTGGTACAGTAGCTGTGCAACATGGCTAAAAAACATTAACAAAGCCAATAGATTTCGCTTGGGCAAGACCTATTGGCTTTGCCAATGCTTTTTATGAAGCACAACTAGTTTGGTTATTCCTGCTAATAGTGATAGAATGAGATTTGAGTCCCCATACTGACCACATTGCATGACTTGCAGGATTCTATGCATTGATGTCTTTTTTATGCGAACTTTTAAGGGCACACGTAACTGATGGCTTAAACTTTTGGTAACCTGCGTTTTGTGGGAGTTATGCATTGTTTTAGAATGTCTGACTTCCAGAAACGAGGCAGTAAATGGTGTGTCCTCAAACGTGCCTGCTAGTGCTTCCGGCCCTTCATTACTGAGAGACTTGGCTTGTAGTGACAGACTACGTCAGCTCAAGGTGGTTGCTATGTGGAGGGGCCATTTATTGGGAAGTAGTCAATACCGGCTTACGTACTTGCAGTTTTATTGGTAGTCAGCCCTGACACCCTTCAATTATTACAATGGTTTTTACAGATGTTTGTTGGCGCCATAGCAGCAGCGCCCCTCCTAGGGTTTTTGTGAACTTGTTAACTGGAAATTCTGTTTTTACAGACAAGGTCCTTGAAATGGTTTATCTCCCGGAAGCAGCAGCCCTTCCGTTCTTTTCGGGTTCTGGTAATCAGTGCATGTGGATGCTGATAGACTTGTAGTGGACACCATGGTGTGCTGTACCTCTGCAGGTACTCGTGTTTTATACCAGATTGGACAAAGAAATGAATGCATGCTGTGAGACAAAGCATCCTTACTGGAGTGGCTCAACACAATGAATATTTAATGTGTGATATGCCTTTCACGACTGTCAATAGGTTGCTTGGTGTCAGTTACAGGTGAAGCCTGTACATGTCCTACCTTTCTCTGAAAGTGACTTGTTATCCTAGAAATATTGATCAGAATTCGATTATCCCCTCGCAGATGAAGCCATAGCTCTATTACTCTGTGCATGTACATATGTTAGGATGTCTGGCTGGCTTTTATTTCACATTTATGCTACCCCTCCAATATCTGACTGTATTATGTTAGGAATGACGAATTGTGCCCCCGAACCCACATTACCATACTTTTTTGATACATGAAAGATTACTTCAACCAGTAGGTTCAAATACGGACTTCTTTCTCTCTCTTTAGTACAATAAGACCACTAAGGAGGGGACATACGAATGTCTATATGCACTACGAAACTGTACCAAAAAAAGTTTCGAAATATGGAAACATTTCTTAGTTGATCTTGTCACTTAGAATTTTATTTCATAAGACAGGAGGATTTAGTAAATATAAACTGTAAAATAACTCCTGTCGAATTATGTTAGTGGAGAAAATGAGTACATGCTTGTACGAATCTTGATTATTATGTACCACGAAACGCTGTCAATAAAAAAGATCACTTCATATTAACTACAATCTTAAACATGTTTTCAACACAACTAATATTCCTATTGAACAGTTTATTAAACGTGAAAGATGCAGAGTTCATTCAAGCAGGATACATATCTCGCGCAACAAACCAGGGGCGCAAAAATCAACACAATCCTTTTTCCAGAGCCTGACAAAAGCCCTGTGTAGTATTTTAAGAACATAGGTTTTGTCGATAAAAGGCAGATTTAGAAGTAAATGTTCCTCACTGCATTTTACAGCATTTTACAGCAAGGAACAATATCATTTTAATCATCAAATCTATACCTAACTCTTAGTCCACCATTTATCATCCTCTTTCAAATCTATTCTCACTCGTGTGCATGGTGTTTTTAGCAGCCTCCTCTATGTCCTTCTTATTCATAAATATGATTTCTAGAAGAAAATTCTGTTCATAAAAGCACAAAAATGACATTGATGTTTCTTAGCCTTTTGTGTTTTCAGTGTATAATTGCGTGACTTTTCAAAGAGATTCCTCATTTTAATGACTAGTTTTTTTAATTCATTCATTTCAGTAAATGTCTTTCCTAGAAGAGAACAATACGGCATCAATAATACTGTGAAGTGGAGCAGATCCCCGATTATGGGTGCTAGCAGGAGAACATGAAAGGGAAGAACACAGAGATAGTTTTGCTTTCTAAAGAGTGTACACTCAATCACGTGTGGCACTAGTCTCAACACAATCCATGAGAGAGAGCCTGACACTTTGGAGAAAAGTTATCAGTTTAGCCTAAAGCTTTTATGATGGACCCTTCCGAGACCCTGCTCAGTTTCAATTTCTCGATTGTCGCAAGGTTAGAGTTTTGGATCAAAGGTTTGTTAGCAGGGGTTGGGAAAACAAATGTTCTTCTTTATATGACCTGCCATATGCATAAAAATGTTGAAACAACATTATTATTCGAGTTTCTTACCCCTTTCTTCATCTGCCTTGTTTGTCAGACTTTACTAGCGGATAGCCCAAACAGAGGAAGAAAAAGAGAAGTCTGAATTTTCAACACCAAAGAGCCTCCACCGCACGAGTAGGACACCTCGTAGCTTCAGAATATCCTATGACTTTCCAACGATGTATCGCCAAGGGGCTAACTGTGTAAAGGAGACATACTGCCTAGTGGATGTGTGCCATTGTCTGGCTTCTACTCCAGCTGCCAAGGTCACCTACTGTGCTTTAAGCACTGTAGAAACTGAACATGAACATAAAGGCATGTCATAAAGGGTCATGCTGGAAAAGGGCCAGGGACCTGCCTTGACCATTAGGTGACAGAGAACAGATTGAATGTATTTTGGGAAATACTTAGACTGGCCATAAGTTGGAAATGCTGTGACTGGTGTACCCACACCTTTATTCCATTATTCCCAGTAGTTGCAGTGGAGTATTGAATCAGGACCCTGGCTATGGAGTTTTTCAGGAACCACTCACGTGTGTTTTGTTCTAAATACCCCAATTCTACTAGATCGAAGGTGTATTGCAGCTTGTGGGTCGTCATGTTCGTTCCTGTAGCGCTACAGTGGAAATTGGACTTTCAAGAAGAATTCTCTAATATTGCCAAATGTATAGAATCGGGTAATTTAAATCATATTACATAGAGTCTATATGATAGGAAATCTGTCCATGCGTTTAAGAAACTTTGACTATCAGCTTCAACTGCCCAATTGTGACCTATCTTTATAGATGAACTAGGCGGCTACCTAGGGCCCAAGTTAAGCAGGGCGTCAAACTTAAGGAAAAAAGTAAAATTGACAAATATTAAATTTAAAAAATGAGTGCACAGACTGCAAGGCTTGTTTACGGTACCAGTTGCTAGATGTTACTTTGGGGGCCTTCCACATGCCCACCACATTTGAAGCGAGTCAGTCTGCGGGATTCTGTAACTTTTGCTTGTTTTATATGATGCCAGCATGCTGCCCTCAGCAACCTTCACATAACTTGATCAAAGAGATTTTCCACTCCAGAAATGTTAGGTACACCAGCTAGATTTTCATGGTCTTATGTGACAGAAATAGCATTCTTCCTTATTATGTTGCAGTCTGAAGTGTGTATGATGGAAAGACTCCTCCAAAGAGAATGCAACTTTAAACACAACAATTACATTTATAGACTACTGCACAGAAAAATATAAATCAACTACGTTGCATGCATTCTATTTCTGGCTCAGACGATCACCAATATCATTGTTCTTTTAAATAATTTTCTCTATCTCTGTTAACAATATACTTTCGACTTATGTCTGATTTTGATTTGGCAAAATACTTTCATCTCTAAAGATTGATTACAGTGTATATAAAATATTAATTTTTATAAAAAAACACGTATTCCTATCTGTTAACTTCAACAGTGTAGATCATGAACGGATTAAGGATGTCGGCCCAGACAGAGCAGCTTCTGAATGGCTTCTACGATGTGGTGCACACGTCCGTTACCAAGGATTTGACAAATGGCAGCAGGACTACAATGGCCTTCCAACTGGACCTTTAGGAAAATACAAGATTCAAGCCATTGATGCCACTGAATCATGCATCATGCATCGGGGCTTTGACTACCTGGGTAAGCAAAGTACATAGTGGACCTCATGTAGTAGCAAGTGATGTTGGAATCAAATTGCACATACCAAGTGGATTTTTTGTCTTTGAAATATTCCTTTATAATTTGGATCTGGGAGTTATCATAACATTAGGAAAACTAACCACTCCAAAAGCCCCAGCTTCCTTCTCTTTTCACTGGATTAAAGTTCAAACGAATTCTTTGTTGTTTGATAACTCTGGTTAATGTTTGCCCCTATGTAGATAAGAAGTGACAGGAATCTGCAGCTGCTTACAGGTTGTAGTTCTTCTGGAAAATGCCCCATGCACAAGCTACATTCTTTGCGCACACTTTCCTCTTCCCTGACACCTTCCTCTTCCCTGACACCTTCCTGATCTGGTCTTCCTTCCAGCCTCACTGCTCACATAAATAATAGCTGCAGCTCCTTGTTAATAAATCAAATGAATAGGGGACTGGTGTGGTGGCTAGATTCAGTGTGAACTCAAAGCCATAAACAGCTGGAACTTCCAGTCACTTCTTATCTTAGTAAGACATTTTTATCCAAATGTTAATTGGAGAGTCTATAATTTACACAATGAAGTACCCGGGTCTAACACTGAAAGCAAGCTAGTCCATGTCATCAATTTATCTCTTCGTACCTAGATAATTCACAACGATAAGAGAATTCTCAAATCGGGGAGGCAGGGGGGCAGAGAAGGCTCCGGTCAAACTGACTTAGGAAGACATTTCCGAATGACTAACTAGGAGCTACATTTCTCCTAGTTAGTCGCTCAGAAATGGAGGTGCCCAATGTTAGATTGAGACTCAGTGCTAACTCTTGAGTCGTTCCAAACCATACACAATTGGCTGTATGCTGCTACAGGGCCAGGAGAAGAAGTCTCAATAGTGTGAAATTAAGATCTTTTAATAATTTATGATGGTAGTTATACTGTTCATTCTCTACTATGAGGCATAGAGAATAACTCAAATATAGAGATGAGCATTGAAGGTATAGCTTGGAGATTGTTGAAATACAGGTCACTAAGAGACGTCTAGGTGAACTGGAGTGAGCTTGTGATGTTTCTGATGTAATCCGTTTGGGGAACTAGATTCGATGCAATACGTTTCACATAAATGGATTTAATAGACAACTTAGGAGCGACAGTATGGAAGGAGAGGTCTGAAAATACTTTAGTAAGTCGATGGAACATTAGCATTGTGGTAGTTAGATTTATATAACTCTAGGAAGATGGCTTTAGCAGCCGACAGAGAGTGAACCATGTCAGTTTCTTGAGCTTTTAATGAAGACCTTACACAATATCATTCCTCTACAACATATATCCATTTTAAACTGGAGACATTTTGCAACATAAAAGCAAGCGGAATTCTTGGGAAGTCTAGTTGAACATATTCTGTGCCATTTTCCACTGGTACTAACATGTTGTTTCTATTTCAGATGGCCTGGAACACCTTGAAGAAATTAAGTTCTGCAAGTGCATATACATTGAGGACACCTGTTTGGAGAGGCTGAGTAAGATTGAAAACTTGCAAAAGAGTCTTCGGCGGCTGGAGATCATTTCCTGCGGCAACGTCACAGATAGAGGCATCATATCTCTGAACACATTAGGGTATGTTTGAAAAAAATGGGCTGATCAGTTTAAATATTTGACAGTTAAGCTATACTGGCAAAGCCAATTTTCCAAAGTTTGATCTAGGAACTGGTGAAATTGGCAGATTTCGCTTTGATCTTTGAAACTCATGCCAGTAAAATGATTTTGAAGCAATGTCTGATCTAGGCAGTGCACATAACTGACATGTGAATCAAAATGTCAATGAAGGTAAGGTACACCATTTTCTATTAAGGAAACATGGTTGCATTGCTATTGATAAATACCACCGATGAGGACTCCTCTTCTAGGCACTTGAGACTCCACCACTCATTTCGTAGATAAGGGACTGATCCTTCATCTCTAGAGCCTGGTTTATGCACTACTTTGCCCTGTAATTCTTTCCTTTCCACAAAGCCCTCTGAAGTTATCACAGAAGGTTTAATAGCACTTTGGGGGACAAAACAAATTAAATTAGTAAATAAAAGAAGAGGAACTAGATCTTCCAACCCATTCTTTTTGTCCTCATTTTGCCTTTAAAAGCACCTTCTCATAATCTTGACAGTCCCAAGTGCTCTATCCTGGGCTTCGAGACCATCAGTAATATTGCTTACAGCTCCGAATAATTCCTCCCGCCATTCCTGACATAGGAGGTCTAATCATTGGACTCGTCCTCTGATGTTAACCAGGTCTCGGCTTGTTAAAAAAAAAAAAACGTGCACCCCCAATTTTTCTGTCTAATTTATAAAAGAATTTAACAGAGTTTCACCACAAGCCCAAGCGGGTAGCTCTGGTTGGCACCATTTCTTACAAATTTCTCTCCTTGCCAGGAGATATAGGAAGAAAATCAATTTAGATTGCGTTGATGTCATTCTTTCCACCTCTGCATATTTCCATGGTACACCCCAAAAAATTGTAGTATGGCTTACCTCCACTCGTACTCCTGAGAGGTCTGATATTGTTTTACCCACTCTCAGCAAAAAATCCTCTAAAACAGTGCAGCTGGCAAACATGTTTATATCATCTACACCTGGGCCTCCCCACCTATTGCACTTGGCGTTGTTGTTAATTCTCCTGGGTTTAGCCAGCTCCAGTGTGGACCAAAAGGCTCTGTAGCGAGTGAACAAGTGGTTCCTTTTTAAAGGTACAGATTTTACTACTTAGTAAAGTAAGTTAATCAGTACTTGCCATATATTCTCTAAGTCTACGTTCAGCAAGCATCCGTCCCGGACTTGATGTGCTGATTTCATGTTCCCCTCTGTTGCGTCTAATAAGAGTTGATACCACATTGCCACCTCCTTCCTGCTTGTACTAGGATCCTGAAGTTCCTCCTCCATACTTTGGATATCTGAGTGGTCCACCCCTGGTCTTCCAGCTAGGTGATCAACTGATATTTGAACCTTGACAGTATTCCCTTAGTGATTCTCTCCGAGGTGTCCCATGGTAATGCGTTCCCTTCCTCATCTAACTGCCCCCACTTGGTTATTCCACCTTCTCAAAGTGGTCTTGATAAACGGTCTTTCAAACACTTGGGCGTTCCTGGAGAATCCCATATTGGTGATAGATTGCTATGGTATGGGATTCCTAGGAAAGATCTTATCTCAAACCATAGACCGGCAGCGGAGCGAAGGCATTTCATCTGTACTTTTTTAAAGACTTTGGTGCGCCATACTTGTACAGGAACCCCTCTCTTGGTCTAGCGTAGTCCTATACATACTCCAAGCGGACGATTCATCTGGGTGGAGGAGAAGCATCCTGCAATTTTTTTAATGGAATATCCAACAATAGAGCTGGATGTCAGGTAGTGCCACGCCCCCATTCCCTAACCTCCTCCTGAGCTTTTTCTATGAAAGCTGTATAACTTTGTCTGCCCAGATGAACGAGGTGATCTTCCATTGGATCTTACGAAGCTCTTTACTGTTGAAGCTTAGCGGGATGTTATCAAATTGAGAGGTGAATCTTGGCAAGATGGACAATTTAACCAAGTTTTTCCGTTCCATATATAGTGAGTGACAGATTCCCCCATTTTTTTCAGTAGCCTACTGTCAGGGGGTCACTCTGGAGGATCAAGCTGGAGACGATAATGACCATTCATTTCCACCTCGGCCGCAGGACGAGAGCGGCCCCTTTAATCCAGACTGGACTTCTCGGGGGGAGGAGTCTGTGAGAACGACGTCAGCGACAAACCTCCAATCACGGGACGTGTTTGCCTGTAAAGAGAACCCGGAACACGACCAAGGCGCGAAAGCCGGCGGAGGAAGCAGGAGTGGAGAGAGAGAGGAAGAGCAAGAGCAACGAAGCGGTGGAAACGGCGAGAAACCGAGCGGAGGGATCAGAGAGGACGAGGTCGAGGATCCGAAGCAGCCAGGAGGCCAACGACACCGCGACTCGCCCCGCCACGTTCCCGAAGGAGCGTGGCTGGGAAAGGTACGGGACCGAGTCCTGGGTTTTACTTTTGCACGGGGAGGGACGGGGTAGGATTGAGTTGGGGAGGTCACAGAGGGGTGGGTGTGTGTGGGACACCCTGTTCCCTGCACCTTCACCTGCGAGACTTCTACTGTTTTGGCGGTGTGTGAATTCTACGTGGTGGCAGCCCCGGTGACCCTTCACTCCCCTTACCCTGCCTCAAAGCCATTCAAAGCTCCTTCATCTCACCTGTGTGCATTCCCGTGTTCTTTTTGTTTCCCCCGGTCTACCTCCCTGGAGTGTCGTATGAACACCTTACTCCGTGGAAAGCGCCCCAAGGGAAGACGAGCCAAGAAAGAAGACGCGATCTCATCCTTTACCTTGTGTCTTGTACCGTGGAACAATAAAGAACCATAACCCCAGACCTCAGACTATCGTGCCTCCTTTCCCATAGAGGGTGTCCCTTGTGACACCTACCTACCTCATTGCTGACTATTTTCAGGTTACCCTTCAGGATGTTGTCATGATTATGCATAATCCTAACTCCCATGTACCTTATTTCTTCACTGTGATCCACGTCCTTCCATACAGAGTTCCTGGTCATTATTTCAGGTTTTATACACCTGACCCTGGAGAATTTCCCAAACGGCCTCACTTTCCATGTTACTTGGGATATGGCACTCTATGCATCTGACATGTACTCAATCAAATAATCAGTGTATAGTGCTATTTCTTTGGAGAGTTTGCCAGCAATAAGGATCTCAATCTCTTTATTTCCTCTCAAACTTTGGGCAAAGGGTTCTGTATAGAGATCGAAAAGGAGCGGGGAAAGGGGGCAGCCCTGCCTAGTAACACTCTCTATTTAAACTGGAGTAGACAGACTATCGTTCACTAACACCTGGTCCCTCGGAGTGCTATAAATTTGTTGAATCGCCTTCAGAAACCTGTCCCCCACCCCAACATGCTTCAGAACTGTCATGAAGTAATCCCAATTCCCTCTGTCAAATGCCTTGGCCACATCAAGGGTCATAATCACCAGTGGTGTTTTTGGTGCCACTGCTAAATCTATGAACTCTACCAGGCAGTTCTTTAATTTCTGTAAATGTCTTCCGGGGAGATTGGACAGTATGACTGGCATTCTATTGGATTTTTGTCCGGCTTCAGAATAAGGAAAATCTTAGTTAAGTTTCTGTTGTACTCTGTCAAAGAAGAAATTCTGAGTCTGGGCTTTAAAGAGAAGTCTTCACAGGCTCATGCCCCCTCATCAAGTCTGATATCTCACGAGCTACAGAAGATGGACAGTAAGAATTGAGCAAAGGTATGGAGGAATTAAGGAAAGTCAGGGGCAAGTGCTCCATTGAGTTTCCCAGCATTCCTAAAAGTAATGTGGGGGAACAAAATGCATAACTTTATATTTAACTTTATTTATTGCATGTATTAAGGGAGAGGATGAGGGAGGAAACACATGGAAGTAGTTTGACACCTGTAGGAGGAGCTCATATAGGTATTCCTTGAGATGCCAAAAAGAAGAAATGGGAAAAAAGTAAGCAGGTTGGATGCTGTCACTGTTTGGTGTTAAAAAAAGAGCTTCCATGTAAGATCTAGTTTTTTTTTTTTATAGCCGTCAGCGCAAGGGATGCAAGTGCAGATGAGTGTTTACCCACTTCCAATCACTACTAGTGCAGTCAGGCAGTCTTCAACATTACCTTCCTAGCATGTTATATGCGAAGAAGAGATGGGGCATGTACTTTCAGCAATTATTTGATTGGATCATCTGCCCAAGTGCATTACAGGATAAATACCTTCTTCAGGAGGAATTAATGGCATGTATACATTTTTTTCAAGGTGTATGTAATACGTTTCTCACAGCGTTCTGCGCTTGTGCCATCATCGCATCACGTAAAACTTCTCAGTTAAATGGAGTAGATCTGCCATTCTTATAAGTGTGCACCACCACTATGAAATACTTTTTTTTGGCAGATTCAAGTTGAATTCAAATAGCCTGAAGGGTGGAAGGCCATATGAAAGCCAGGACCTTTGGAGCACATTGTCCGCAATAAGGATTGCGGGTGACATTTTGAAGTTTTTGACCCATGCCATACAGCTCAACTGTTGGCTCCAAATAGAGAATGAAAAATATTGGCAATATTATTATAGATTTTTAAAGAACAGCTCAGAAGTATGATATTTGTTAGGTTCACTGTTTTAGTGAGGTTCAGTTGTACCCTCAACTGTGATATGATTTTTCCCACGAAATGAAACACAAAGTTACAAGTAACGGTTTAAGGTTATAGAAGGATGCCAGTCAGTGTGGATTGTGACAGCAGACCTTCTGACAATCGGACAGGATCAACTGCCCTTTGTGAGACATGGAGTGTTAGTTTGGGTTGTATGGCAGCATTGATTATCACTATTTATCGCTTTGATTACATGGAGTAACCAGCCTGATCATGAGGTTCAGAGACATAGCACCGAAGCAAACACCGACCTGCTTAGCTTCTGCACTGAACAGGCATCTCTTCCAAACCCCTTAACTGCTAAATCTTCATGTTCGGAGGATCCACCAAGAAAAGGCTTGGGGGTAAGGGTGCAAGTGTGGCAAATTAGCTGTGATCTTGACCCAGTCCGTCTTCAAATCTCCATAGATACAGAGCACTTCCCACCAGAATATGGTGATTGTGTCGATACAACCCAGTATCTACATTTGATCCAGGCAATTCCTTTCTTAAACCCAAAACCTTGATGTCTTGCAATAGATTTAACTTTAAACTCTGGCGCTTTTCACAGGCTCGATACCCTCACTTCATAAGCCTTTGTAAAGATTGGAGGCACTATGAATATCACCATTCCTGCTGGCCTCGTGCCAAGTAATCTATGCCCATTGTAGACACTTGGGTAAATGCATTCAACATATTGATCTTATTATAATAATTGGTGAAGGCTGAATTTGAAACTCCCAAAAATCCTGAAGGTTTTTAGCTGCTACACACTCAGGATTAGCTTTCAGGACTAGTACTTCAACGTTCCATCTGATCAGTGGCATATTTGACTGTGACAAGTTGGCCTGCACTGAACATTCCAACTAGAGTTATTACCCAACATAGAGGGGTAATACATATCATATCACACTTCACTGGAAAATGTATTGCCATCCCTTCATGCTCATCCTAGAGCCACATTTCAAAGTGTAGAACCTGCACTGCATTTGGCACCAGCGGGAGCCTACCTTTTATCAAATTAACCTACAAGATGGGTGCAGCCTGGCAAGGTGGTCTTTTTTACAAAATTAAGTGTTGTAGTTTTGCAGCTAAGAGCTTTATATATTAGTCAACTGTGAAAACGAAGTTAAGATGTTCAATAAAGATGTGTCACACTTATGAGAAACGTCAGTTAAGATGTAGTCGTAATACCTCATCCACATCCTAGATCTCAACCTCCGTTACACTCTTGGTTCCCTCCATTGGAATTCTCAGTGCCCGAGAATTCCATGCGACATGGGTCAATTCCCATGGCTGTGAAGCAGGATGTCACACTTCTCCCTCTTTATACAATTACACATATATGTGCACTAATAGCAATTATTTGAAGCATAGAGCTTATTATAATAATATCAATAAGATCCGAAAACAATTTTCGCGATGGCAGGGGAAAACATGGCGCCCGCGTGTTGAGCGGTAGCGCTCGTCCTCGGAGAAGCTCTCCACTCCTCTCTCTCTCCTGCTAGCGGTAGCTCGCTGGTTGCGGGAAAAACATGGCGCCCGCGTGTTGAGCAGTAGCGCATCCTCGGAGGAGCTCTCTTTCTCTCACCCTGCTAACGAGTTGGGTATACGGCGTGTGCGGAACGGTAGTCCCTGAGCAGGAGGGTTCTTTACCTCTTCTGAATTGACTGTTGGACCAGCGGATGTGCCTCGGAGTTTCACATCGGGCTCCTGCCCCCACCTTCATCTCTGTTCCCGGGCTCTTCCTGCCGCAGCGCTGGGAGGCTGCAGCCGTGGAGCTTAGACGCGACCGCAGCGCAGCGGCTCGAGGTCTCCTTCGGGGGAGAATAGTGCAGGGAGGTAGCAGCAATGAAGTACGCGGTAAGGTGACGGGGGGTAAAGGGATTGGCACGTATTTTTCTCAGGCAAGCCCCTTGTTGGAGCACCCAAAAGCTACAGTGGCGTGTGAAGGCGATTTGGTCAATGCTGCAGGACTCGGACAGACTATTTGTGGGGGGGGTTTAGGCGGGGTCGAGTCTGTAGCTTGTAAGAACTTAAACTTTTGCAAAAAGAAAGAAGTCAAGTGTAAGCCAAGGAAGGGGAGGGGTAGGGGCAGAGGTGGGGGGGGGTAAGGGGCAGGCACGGTATCCAGGCATCTCTGGCTGACTGCGGCATTGAGAGCGAATTCCAGGAGGAGAATGCTGTCGATTTAAAAGGACTCCAGAGAGGGTTAGTGAGAGCGGCTGTTAAGGGGAGACAAGGAGAGCTTAAGCCCTCTCGCATTACCCCCTCCCTGCGCTCTTTCTTTAGGTTGTTGCCCCAAGTTTTGACCATTCCAAAGCACCACCTATCCGACCAAGACTGCGTTTCTGTAATTGTAGGTTTCCATGAGAAAATGGCTTCTCCTCCAGCGGACATAAGTCTACCAGCGGCTGGGTCAGGTTGTGACAATCAGACGGCAGAAGATGTCAGGACAGGGGAGATGATGGAGCCTAACAGAGCTGTTAGTTCACAATCTGTCCAAAACTCGCAAGGTGGCCTATCGATAGAGAAATCAATACCTATTGAGGTACCTGCGGATCATACACCACGTTCCGATCAATTTCCTGTGTCACTAGATAGGACAGAGGTTGGGGATGACGGAGCGGACACAGCCTCTTCTTCAATAGAATTTCTACTAAACTCCCTAAAAATAGACATAAAACAGGGTTTTATGATCTCCGCAGAGAATCAATCTGAGATTAGGGCTGCGTGCGATGTTTTGGAGCGAAAAGTAGACCGGCTCAACGAGAGGACAGAAACTCTTGAAGACACAGTAGAAGAGCTTAAAACCAATCTAGGAACTTCCCGAGCTAAAATTCATAATTTGCAAAGAGAGGGGGATGTGATCCGCGAGAGGGTCGAGTCATTGGAAAACTTTTCAAGAAGGAATAATCTCCGACTTCTGAAGATTCCTGAGGGGAAAGAGGGGAGCGACATAAAAACCTTTGTCGTAAACCTACTTAAAGACTCACTCAATTTAAAGGAGTCACCAGACATTTTGGCAAGAGACATCCAAAGGATACATAGGGACCCCTTCCACATGAAACCCGGCAGAGAAAAGCCTAGGAAGATTTTGGTCAACTTTCTTACCTAATCGATCAAAGAAAAAATCTTCACTTTGGCCCTAAAAAATAAGTCTCTAAGCGGTCCTGACTTTCTTTTTGAGATCCGCCCTGACCTGTCTAAGACCACCTTAGATCGGCAGTGGGAATTAGGTCAGAGGATGGAAACATTTCGTGCCCTAGGCGCAACAGTGCAGATGAGATTCCCTGCTTTTTTGCGTGTGATGTTTAAGAATAAAATGTACAATATCAGATCTCCTCTTGAGGCGGACGAAATGCTGGAGTCATTAAAGGTTCCTTCAGGAAAGGAATGAAGAGGAAAAGGGGAAAAGGAAAAAAAATAATAATAAAGGAAGGGGAAGGAAAAAAAAAAAGAAAGAATATAGAGAAAAAAGTAAAAAAAAAAAAAATTAAAAAAAATGGGTTTCCCCCTGTAGTAAAACCCCTAGTAGGTCATAAATCTAATCAGTACTATACGTTTTGTAATTGGGGTAGGGAAAATAAGGAAAAAAATAAAAATAAAAAAATCGCTCAAGAATAAGTAAAAATAAAAAGTGCTAGAAAGGACACGAATAAGAGCGAATAGGAAATGAAGGGATAAGAGTAAATAATGGCTTTTATCAATTAAGAGTATGTACCGATGTATGACTCACTTTGCAGTTTTTGGGTGTGGTGGGAGAGAAGGGGGAGGGGAAAGGAGGGTGGAGGAGGAAGAGGGCGCAAAACTGGCAATTCCTCTGTCCAGTGTAGGTTGGGTAGAGTTTTCCGGGGGGGTGGGTGTTGCACAGGGGGGTAAGGGTGGAAAGAAAAATAAACCTCAAATGTTGAAGCCTAAAAGAAATTTTATTGTCAATAGCCTAGTACCTCGATCAACATTTTTTGTTTCATGCCCCAAAAATGGCCGAGAAAGCTATGACAACATGGTTGTAGGGAATTTGAAAAAGGTAAGGGGGGGAGACAACTGTTTGACGAAATGACACAGCTAAAAATTCTATCCTGGAATGTCAAGGGCCTACGTACTGGGAGTAGGAGAGCAAAGATCTTTCAATATTTGAGGGACTCCCCGGCACAGGTCATAGTCATCCAGGAGTCACACCTCCTCAAGGGTGAAATAACAGAGATCTTGAAAAAGGAAAAATGGGTAGATAATTTTATTTGCACAGACCAATCAGCAAACATTAGGGGGTGCTCTTTATCTTTAAAAAACAAGCAAAGGTACAAATCATGGAGTATAGGGAGGATGGGAGCGGTAGGTGGCTTATTGTAAGGGCAATGCTGGACGGCCTCTTTCTTATTTTGGTCGGGTATTACGGTCCTAACCAGGATGATCCCTCCTATTTAAACAGCATTCGAGATAACCTATTGGCTTTCCACGACCCAGTTATCTGGATGGGCGATTTTAATATTGTCTTAAACCCGAATCTAGATAAGTCTGCTAATTCTAGAGCCTGTGTCTTATCAAAATCTAGACAGGATCTCTTGATAGCTATGTCACAACTGGGGCTTGCAGACTTTTGGAGGGAAAGGGTGGGGGATCAACTGGGGGTTTCTTTTCGAAACTTTAAGTATAAACATGTGTCTAGGATAGACTATGCTCTATTTAGCTATAGTTTGAAAGATCTATTGATAGACATTTTTTATCTCCCCTCACACCTTTCCGACCATTCGGCCATCTTGTTTGTATTGAAGCTTGAGTTTATACATAGGTATACTTCTTGGTCGTTTGATCGTACCATCCTCTTAGAAAACGAGGAGGTTAACTTTCTACGATCAGAGTCCCATCACTTCTTGGAGGCAAATATAGACTCTACTGATATACATATTATGTGGGATGCTTTAATAGCCTTTTGGAGGGGGAGAATCACGAACAGAGCCTCTTATAGAAGAAAGAAATATAGGGAATGTATTGATAACTTGGAGGGGGAAATGAAGACCATCGAAAGTACCCTGGACCCCCAAACTAGATCAGGTGCAGACTTCGAAAGATGTAGGGAGTTAAAGTCGCAACTAGAAAACCTATTACAAGCTAGGGTCGCTAGAAGGTGGGAGGCGAGTAGAATCTCTCATTTTGAGTTTGGCGAGGCGGCTGGAAAAATTCTTACCTGGAAAACTAAATCTGACCAAGCTCGAAACTACATCAGAGAGATCAAGGCGGAGGGGGAATTTGCTCCCAGAACCACAAAGGATGAAATAGGTGGGGCCTTCCGGGATTTTTTTCAGGAAATCTATAAGGAAGATATTCGGGAAGACAAGGCAGGGAGGGAGGCCTGGTTGGACCAAATTTCCTTGCCAAAGTTATCCCCAGAGCATAGTAGGATGTTTGAGAAAGAGATCTCCGTTGAAGAGATTAGGAAGGCTTTGGGGCACGTAAAGCGGGGGAAGGCAGCAGGCCCTGATGGGTTACCGGGGAATTCGAAAGGGCCCTTTCAGAAGAGATCACCCCGGTTCTGGCCTCTGTTTTTAATAACATCCTTTTGGAGGGCCGAGATCCTCCAAAGTCTTGGAATGATGCCACAGTGGTCTTAATACCTAAACCTGGGAAAGATATAAAGGAATGTGGGTCATATCGCCCGATTTCGCTCCTCAACAGCGACTATAAAATCTTTGCCGCTATTATGACATCTAGGTTGGGGAAGGTGATAAGCTATCTGGTTCATGAAGATCAAAAGGGCTTTATAAAGGGTAGACACTTAGCTGATCTTACACAAGATCTGGTGGGGGCGATCGATATCGCTACCAATTTTTCTCTGCCTCTGGCTGCTTTCACGTTGGATGCGACCAAGGCCTTTGATAGGGTAAATTGGCCCTATTTGGCTGCAGTTATGAAGAAATTTAATCTGCCCGAAAACTTCTGCCGTATGATTTCACTCCTATATAAGTCCCCTACGGCAAGGCTCAATGTAAACAGTTTCCGAACAGAGCCTTTTGAAATTTCGGGAGGTACAAGGAAGGGATGCCCGCTATCCCCCCTCCTTTTTAACCTCTACATTGAACCCTTTGCACAGATTCTTAGAGAGGAGGCTACCATACCATCATTTAGCTTCGGAGGGTGGGAAAGGCGAGTTGCCCTGTATGCCGATGATATCCTCATAATGACTTCAAATTTAGATCTGGCTCTTCCCTCAGTGATTAGGAAGGCTGAGGAGTTCGGAAAAATCTCTGGATATAACATAAACTCAGAGAAAACAGAGATCGTGGCCTGGAATTCCCCCAATACGCAGGTAGAGGTTGTGTCCTCTATGCGGTATCTTGGTATAAGAATAACTCAAGACATAAGTAATATCACCACTCATAATCTCGAGCGAGTACATAAAGAATGCTAGAAACAACTAAAGGCATGGAATAATCTCCCGTTATCCATCTTTGGGAGGACAAACCTTTTAAAAATGTCTATCCTACCTAAATATACCTTTTTGTTTTGATTGGCTTGGAAAAAGTTGAGGAGAAGGAGAGAGAAAGGAGGCTTAACGTCTCCAGACATTCAATATTATGCTTGGGCTTTCCAATTATCTTACTCGAGAATGCTCCTAAAAACACCAGTGGATAACCTTAGAGGAAGGATGTTCCGAGCTATGTTGGAGGGGTCCGATCTTCCATCTGACGGCTTTCTTTTTAAGTTTGGAGACCAGAATTTTTTTTTTAAAAATAAAATTTAAAATTCAATCGTTGGCTAGGAGTTGGTCCACAATCAGAAATAGAACAGGGTTGTGCTATTTTTCTAACTTAGCACCCATGTGGGATTCGCCAGGCACCCCACTGTGTCTTAAAGACAGGTTGGCAGGTCCAATAAAGGAAGCCGGAATTATAAACTGGGGAGAGCTGACAGCAGGTGGTTCAATGATACCTTGGGAGGCTTTGCGGGAGAAAGTCGGGCCAGGATTATCTGTCTTCAAGTATATGCAGTTGAATAGCTGGGCGCAGGCTTTGATAAGAAAGGGAGTCCCCATGTGGATTTACAGCAATTTAGAAAATCTTTTGGTGACAAGGCCAGGGGGAGGAAAGGAAGTCGCTTGTTGGTATTGGGCGATCCTGGAGGAGATAGACGACGACTCCAATCTCCCTGAGGTGTTATGGGGTAGTAATGTTGGCGAACAGTGCCAGCAGTTGTGGCTGAACTCATTTAGTCTCCTGTATAAAATTGTGAAGCCAGCCTGGCTGAGGCAAAACCACCTTTTTACTTTACATCGTGCATATCTGTCCCCCCAAAAGTTAGCCAAATTCCAACATGGGAAAAAATGCAATAAATGCTATCTAGTAGAGGCCTCGGACGTGCACATGTTTAAAGAGTGCCCAGTTATTAGTCGCTTTTGGGAAGAGGTGATGGAAACACTATCTTCTATTCTAAACATCACTCTTAGCAGTACTCTCCCCTTGATCATCTTTGGGATTGATGAAAATATCTTAGGGCCTGCCAGATCCTTCCTGTTTTTTGCAATTTTAATGGCTAGGAGACAGATCTGCAGATTCTGGGTGGATACAGCTCCTCCAACATATACGGGATGGTTATCGTCCCTATATGAAGTTTCTAAAGTAGACCTGGCCAGACCCTGCAGTATAAAAAAAAGAAAACTGTTTTTTGGGACTATTTGATACAGTGGAAGTAGGTTTCCCGGGTTTTCTTTTTTTTCCCCCGGTCCTATGATTATGCCAGTTTCCCTACTCCATGGATCTACAACAAGGGTCTTTTCCGATTTTCTGGTCCAAACAGGCTGAAATATGCCTAGATGGAGTTCTTAAAGGCCGCCCTTTTTGTGTGTTGTTCTCTCCTTCTTCCGCCAATTTGTTATCCGGTTTTTGTGCTATTGTCCAAATCACACTAATGGTTTCTTGGTGGGTAGGACAAGATAGCACAAAATGGTGGTTGGCGGTTTTCCTTCTTAACACATAAGGGCTTGGCAAATGAGGACATAAAAAAAAAAAAAGAAAGAAAAAAATGAAAAAAAAAGATCCGAAAACAGGAAAGTCTCATTATGCAACACTTGCTTGGAAAACAATACTTACATAGAGTAAAACTGAGGAATAAGAATATTTCTAGCACACATTGTTAGGGAATACAGCTCTTACATAGCGTACAATGAAGAATAAAACATTTCTGCAAAAATGAACACTTTCCAAAGAAGTAAGTGAACCTCAGTTGACTGCATGATCTTTGAAGTGAATTGGAGGCCATTTCGCATGCCCACATGCCCTGGTAAAGACGCTGGTCTTGTTGTTTGACTTAACCAATTTCTCACTCCTCAAGGTATTTTATAACTGATGTTCATCTCTGTTTTCTTTGTCTACCTTATCCTGTCCTGAGGATTCCATTTCCTCATCATGCCATTCTGGCCCCACACATTTGACCACTATACCGAAATTCCATACCCTCCCATCCTGAGTTTTTATAGCATTGCAAAACTCTTTAATTATTCTTATTGGTTCTGTGAATCGAGATCCCTCTTTGCCACCAGTAGGAGATCTCACTTTAACCCATTCACCAAGTTTGAAATCAATTAACTTGCTTTTATGTGTCTGGTTATAATGTTTCTTTCTTACAGTCTTTGACTCAAGCTCTTTTCTCCCTCATGCTTGATAAATGTCTATCTTCACCCAACCTCTATTCCACTTCATCCACCCAGCTGCTAATCTGGAGTTAGGTCTCCTTCCCTTTAGTATCTCAAAAGGTGTCATGTAGGTGGATTGATGAGGAGTTAGACAATAAGCTTCCAACCTACACATAGCCTCCTCCTTCCAACACAATTGATTGCCTTTGCTAGTTGGATGCCTTCCTTGCTGGTTTTATTAAATCTCTCTACTACCCCGTTAGTTTCTTGATGGTAGAGAGCACAGAGTTTGTGTTTCATACCTTTGCATTCTAGAAATTCTTTAGTTTAGTTTGAGCAAAATTGTGTCCTGTTATCTGTCAACAACATGTTAAGACCTTCATGCATGAAAACGTCTACCAGGAATTTAATAACTGTATTGGAACTGAGATCAGACACCATTTTAATCACTGGCCAGAAATCCACTAATACTAAACTATATGGAGAGCTCTTTTCTCCAGTCAATGGGCCAACTATATCCATGGCCACATCATCCAAGGTCTTTCAGGTAAAGGACAACACACCATGGGTGGAGTGCATGACTTCAACACCTTGTCACTGGCTTCGCACAACATACAATCTCTGACTACTCTCTCCACTGCTCCATCTATCCCCGGCCACCAGAAGTCTAGGTGTAACCTCTATTTAGTCTTGGTAATGCCAAAGTGACCTTCATGTGCCAGGTAGATCAACCTCATCCTTAGATTACTAGGCGGTATTAATCTAGTACCCCTGAACAGACATCCATCCAACTCAGACAATTCCTCCCTGACCATCCAGTATGGTTGAACCTGTTCCTCCACTTTCCCTTGTGTGTCCTATCCCTTAGTTAGTTTTTTCTTGCACCTTTATTAGAAAGGGATCTGCTAATAGTTCCTGTTTCCAAAACGTCTCTTCAGTGGCACCATTGGTTATAACACAGGCATCTTCTTTGGGTACATACACATCCTCACTATAACTCATCTCACACTCAAGTTCTGTATCAGTATCTTTCACCAGATGTGGTAGGCAATCGGCAGCACCTAGAACATATTCAACATCAAAGCTAAACCCCTGAGGTTTTACCACCCACCTCTTGATCCTACTTGAGATTGCTATCAAGCGTTTCTTTGTATATACTTCCCTTAAGTATACCGCCAATGCTTTCCTCTCAATCATAGAGTAATTGACTTCTACTTGTCTAAGTGCTGTGGCGGCAAAGGCCATTGCTTGTTCACCTGAAGTATCTTTTGTTACACTCTTGGTTCCCTCAGAAAGAGTGCATTGGAATTCTCAGTGCCTGAGAATTCCATGTGACACGGGCCAATCCCCATGGCTGTGGAGCAGGATGTCTCACCAACTCTGCTAGAATTGGCTGCATTTTGTCCTCTCCCCAGGCCCTGCTACACACCTCCCTTCCCAAGTTCCATTGCCATTTCCCCTTCAACCAGCCCCTCCCTTTCTAGCCTCCTTTACTCCAACCCCACCCCATACTATGCTTTGCCCTTCCCCGCTCTAACCCAAGGTGCACAGCTCTTCACTGGTTATAGCTAGGTTTGCAGTTTGTAAGGTCTCATATATTATACATATTGGGATGAGATTTTGCAGAGAAAAGTATTCTATAACTTATGTTTTGACTGAGATGATTACCTCAGCACATTGCTAAAATGTTCATGCTTAACGGCATGAATCCTTTTATATGAGCTTTTTAAGTCACGTGTAGCTAGAATGGCCTAATGTCACAATGGTTGAAAATATCTTGCAATTTTATCTATCTTTCCAGGCATCTTAAGTATTTATTCTTGAGTGACCTTCCGGAACTGAAAGAGAAAGACTCCACTGTTGAGAGCCTCAAGAAAGCGCTGCCGTCACTGGAGGTGGAGTTGGATCTTGAATAAAGCCTATTTTTTATTTTTTTTTTAAAGAAAAAGTCTTGCCTGGTCATTTTTCTTATCATGCATACTTTGAATACCTCCAATTCACCATGTGCTCTTTGTTGTTGGAAAATAAAGGTTTATTAATTTCTGTTTTGTTTAGGCGGGTCTCAGTCCCTGTAGAGAGATTGACTTTAAACATGCAGTTCCTGGATTTTTACAGAATGCACCTTTTAGAAGGTAACTCGTGACTAAAAGATGTAAATGACAAGATCAAGCATCACCATTGGTGACCCTTGTAAAGTATGTTTACTATGAGCACCTCACAGTCTCTGAACTTTAAAGAAATTGGTCTCACATTGGTGAAAACCTTAACATGGTAAAACTAAACTGTAGATAGCAAGCCTATGAAAAGGATGAACAGTTGCACAAGGTAAAGTGTACAGAGACATTTCTAAGAACCAGAAGTAAAAAGCCTGACCTCTGACAATCACAACGTTGTAATAGTGGTGATAAGATTTAGTAATCACCCATTCAATCAACCCTCAAATTTGAAAATACTTTTGTCTCTGCTATCTACCGTATATTGAAATTGTGCAGCACAGTAACCTTTCTTAAAGTCTCGCACTTGCAGGCCACCCGGCTCTTAGTCCTCCTAACCTTACGCTACGTTTGCCTTGCCCAAAACAGTTTAGATAATAATCCAGTTTAAAAACTGTTTAGGGGCAACGGTGAGGATATCCTGAAACGCATATAATAGCTCCATTATAATTTTGCTGGGTGTCAGGTGGCCATCATCGAAAGGGAAGACCATGTGGCCATCATCAAATGGGATTATTTATGCAAAACTGAATCAACTTCCCAAGCCCTACATTATTATTTATATGGTTACATTGCTGTATCTTTCCATGCATGTATGGCACTTGGTTTTCTAAGTATTAAAAGAAACAGTTGAACATCACAAACAAGATTCACCCTCAAGTTCTTCTTTACAATGGGAACATGCAGGATCCCTCCGAATAGAACTTAAGGACCATTCAGACCTCAAGCCTTCGATCTCATTGTGTTGTGTAGTTCCTACAAATCTATATAAAATATGTGTGTTTAGACAATATAAACAAAAGGATTGGTGTCCAGACTGATTCCAGACACCCCCAAAGGATATGTTAGTCTGTAGACCAGCTAGCTCACAGTGCCACTATTAGCCCCACAACCTTACCTAGGAGCAAATCGTTTCTGGCAACTATCGAACATGACAACCCTCATCCCTCAGGGATCGTGGAAACTGTACAGAACTTTTCGCTCAGACACTCGTGCTCACTTTGTCTCAGAGAGATGCACAGAATAAACGGTAGGGACGTTTTCAATAAGTATTTATCGAACCAACGTCATCATTCTAGTATAAAATACGTGTGCTGCAACAACCATTAGACAGAAACAGATATACACGAGTATAAGCACCAACATAGTAAATAAAAGGTAGAATTCTACCATGGTGCTAAAACAGTGAATATATGCAGGGATACATGGTAGTAATCATGAGAACTCCTACGATGCAAACCCTAACTAGATGTACCTAGCATGCATGTAGGTGTATAGCCAAGAATCCTCTTAGGAAGGAGTCAACCCCATTACCTGATGGGAGAGAACAAAGGACCCTGTCTTGGTCTCGAGTTGGAGGGATGTCAGACAAACTGCGTGCTTGAGTGTCTGCGCGCAGGGACTACAGCCTCTAGTGTCAGCATGTAAGTTTTTCCTCTGGTTTTCCCAGCGAAGATGTGGTATTTATATACCCGAAAGGTACCCTCAGGGCTTCTACTGGTACTGTGGTCATATCGGCTAAGGATGACGATAGCGGTGACTTTTGTATAGAATTATTATGCAGAAGATGGTAATCCTGCTGTGATACTAAGAATCCTCATGCATAATAAATAAGGCTAGTTTTCTAAGAAAACCACACAACATTTATTCGGCACCTAACTAGGTAAAAGGTCAGCGCCAGAGCCGTTCTGTAGAGCAAGGTAGGACAAATGTAGGTAAAAGGTCGTGCAACTACCTAGGCCTGTATTGGGGTACATTGAGGCTCATAACACCCACTCTTCATCCGACTGGACAACAAAGTTAACGAATGCTAAAATATGCCTGCTTAAGAAGCATAAAAGACATTGCTAAAATATCAGTATAAAAACATGGTATGTGTTAAAAAACGATGCTAAAGTTAAAAAAGCTCTATAAGTCCTCTAAATAATCAATATACTGTTTTACTAACTGAGCATGCCAAAAGCCATAGTGCTCAGTGAGAGCAAAATAGAAAAATACAACAAAAATGGTGTTGTTGAATTCCAATGTTGGTTGTTTTGGAAAAAAGGCTGCATTGTTCCCATCACATGGAGAGCCAAATGTTTATGTGTCCTGTGTGGGAGATGCAATATCACTGCTGCTTGCCTTGGCAGATGACGGTCCCTGTAACACCTCTTGGATCAGGTCAATCTTCTCCGGTTCCCACAGCGGACGCTGAGGAAGTACTCTATACCTGTAAGCCTGTTGTAGAGCCGTTTTCCATTCCGACAGGAGCTGAAGCATCCCATGGTGGCTCTAAGAATGCCGACATCAACATTGGAATACACTGAGGACACTGCACTATGTGGGCCTTTAATGGGTCCAGCAGTTCATCCACGTCTGGAGGCACAACCGATGGAAGTGTTAGACATATGTCCAACATGTATTCGTATCTGCAGAATAGGCAGCGGAGCACAGGCAAGACGCAGTCAACCCAGGCTGATCTGAACAATAGGAACCAATGCTCCCTTAGCTCCTGAAACTAAGTTGTGCCCAGATAGAGTACTATGCGTTCACAGCAACGTCACACTAGGAGTGCTTTTTCTATATCTTTAAAGGCTGGGACGTCCATTACGTAGCAGGAAAATTAAAACCAGGATACCCACTACAAGGAGTAGCACCAGCGGAAGCCTTCCACAAACACTTCCCAATACGGAGTGTATCAATGATGGAATAACTCCGAAGAGCGTCTGAAAGGTGCTTAATAGCCCAGAATCCATGCTCTTAAATAGGTGTACTATCCCACACGTATCAGACATGGTAAAGATACGGTGAACCATTTCCCCAAAATGGAGCAGGAAGTTAGTTTGGACTAGTGCCTGTACCTCAGCTGAAAACCTTGCAACCTGGAGGTCAAATGACTCTTGGCTGAGGTTAAGGCCACATCCTTCTGTAAAAGTATGGCTTTCAGTCTGCTCAGAGAATCAAAACTTATAAGGGAAACGAAGGCCATATCGGAACTTACGGTGACCAGATATGCGATGCCTGGCAGCATCCCCACAACAACCATGGTCGTTCAACATCAAATAACTCCTATTCGAGAGCAGTTTGAACACTGGGTGAATCACGGCAGCTGGGGATCCTTTCAAGTGACATGATAGGTTTGCAAACAAAGCATTACTAGCTCTGTTAAGCATAATATCCTGATAGACAAATTAGAGACCCACTTCATGAAGTCTCACAGTCTGAGCCGCTGAGAAAGACTTCAGTGTCCCCATTCCTGCATCTAAATCTGTAAGGAAATTCCCAAGATTCATGTATGTATTCCCTACCCAATGCTTCATACCTGCCTACTTGGTGATACTGTAGACAATATTAAAATTGGAATGTCGTGACTTGCACCGTAATATGGCCATGGATTAATCATTCTGTGGAGGGTGACTCAGCCACGGTAAAAGGTAATTGGTCCAATTTGTCAATGTGCAGCATTGTATACTTTGCATCTCTTCGTGCCATTGTTGTCTGTCTTTCTGTTAGATTGTATGAAGAAAACCGAGACATACTGTTGATATACCGCCAGGGCATGTGACCAGAGCACAATGATTGTACCATTCAGCTCAATAATAGAATGTATCACAATTGCAATTGTCTATGTTGAAGAATAGACAAATCCTGTTCTATTATATCTATTGTAGAAGACTCAATGTTGCCCAGTGAATAAATCCTGGATGTTAGCGTGGTCATGCCATTATGGACCACTGCCAAAGCCTTTTCTAGGTAAACCCTGTCAATCTCACACAATATCTCTGTATCTTCCTGTTGAGAGTTTCCATACTTCATTATTTATAGCATATACGAAGGGTTTCTGGCGTGGTTTCTGGGAACCTAACAAAAAACCCCTAAGATCCATGTTGTTTTAGAGTAGGGTCAAGTGTTGCAGTTTTTAGCCACTCTAGGCACAACTTCCCAACACTGTAAGATGTCACCACCGAGTGTTCTCGTTGTACATAGCGTTGGTCAGGCCTATGGACACTAAACCCTCAGTGGTAACCCTGAATATTGACTGACACCTATTTGTGTCAATAGGCCACATCAACCATCCCTTCCAATTGGGTCTGATGATTGGTATGAACCATCATATAGAATGTCATTCAGTGTATCCTCATTATGTTATGTGTAATTTTGCCATTCCTCAGTGTGTAGTTAAAGGAATCCGAGGTGTGTTCAAGTCCTTAATCTTGACTAGTCCAAGACAGGAAGCCTGTTGCACTGTGTTGTTAAGGAAACTAATCTGCTGTGGTATGAGACATGCTCTAAAAAATGCCTCAGTTCCCTGAACTTGCCAATCTTTAGTCCCCAGAAAGATTTTGTGTCCATGATGTTCTTCCAAAAGTCAAAACCCTGTAAAGACAGCTGGAAAATAAAGGAAGCAGAGTATATCTGTTTCGTGTTGGTGAGAATATTTTTCTTTGCAGGTGTAGGTGCAACCTTATATTAATAAGATGTCGGGTCTGAAGTGTTAAACTCAGAAAAATAAGCAAACTTCTTTGCAAACGCTTGTGACCTACCTTTCGGCGGTGTCGGGCAATGTTCCCATTTATGGTAAGTGAAAACATTACGTGGGACACTCGCTTTGTGCAAGAATTGATGACCATAGTGTTGGTAACAGTACATAGTGTCAAAATCAGATGTATCCTCATACAATTCATTACTAGAGAATGCAGCAGATTGTTCTAAATCAAACAGCATAGAATTTACAGTTTCAAAGTCCCAATCATTGGAGAAAGTACTGGAGGTGATGATATCATTCAAAGAAATTGTAAACAAATGTGGTATTTTCAAATGTTCAGTGGGACCAAATACATCATATGAAACCCTGTCCCAAACTATTCCTTCAGTGATGGGAACTGCTGTAATGTTTACAAAGATAAAATTAGATGATGTATGTTATGTTATGGTAATTAATTTTCTAACGCGCACAGTGTTGCGAAGCGCAGGCGGCAAATCGTTCCAGGCCTTGGCAGCCAAAACAGCAAGAGAACAGCCACCAAGCCTTTGCCGATGAAAGCGGGGAATCTTTGCCAAGTGAAGAGCGGGGAGCGTAACAGTCTCCCCGGTACATGAAAGGAAAACAGTTTCTGCAGGTATGTAGGCCCAAGGCCATGCAGGGCGCGGTGGGCAATAGTAATAGATTTAAATTTCACCCGGGCTGCCATGGGTAGCCAATTAAGGGAGTGGAGATAAACTTGCACGCTACTTCTTGGAGGAATCTCTCCCAAAAGCCATGCCGCCGCATTTTGCACTACTTGAAGTTTTTTAAGAGAGTAGGCTGGAATCCCCACATAAAGCGAGTTAGCATAATCAATGCGGGAGAGAATGAGCGCGCGGACTACAGTCTCTTTCGCCGCCTGTGGAAGAAATCTTCTCAAGATTTTGAGAAGACGAAAGCAACACCCAAAGAGTCGCTTCACTTGGGTGGCAAAAGATAAGTTATCCTCAAACCAGACTCCCAAGTTCTTAGCAAAACTGCTGATGGAAGATGGTGGCAGATACTCCGACGGCCAAATCAGATCTCTAAAGCCCAAGGGAAGATTGCCGTACAAGAGTATCTCCGACTTGTCCTCATTGAATTTTAATTGGGCGCCCGCAAGCCACTTAAATACCGAGGACAGGCAGAATTGAACCGAAGCCACGGAGTCCTCATCCTTTTTCCAGGTAAAAAGTAGCTAGGTATCGCCAGCATAGGCGATCACCTTAGCCCCCAGCTCCTCAGCCAATATGACTAGAGGAGTAAGATAGATATTAAACAGAAGGGGGCTGAGGGACGACACCTGTGGGACCCCAGTAGTAACTGGCCGAGAGGCAGAAGCGGCTGATGGCAGCCAGACTTGTTGTACCCGTCCCTCCAGAAAGGACCTAATCCAGCCCCAGATCGACCCAGAGACACCAATCTCCGTGAGACGGTCAAGCAACAAGGAATGAGGAACCGTGTCAAAAGTAGCCGACAGGTCGAGCAGCACTAAGGCTGCTCTCCCGCCGGCATCAAGGCACTCTCGAATGGCCTCAGACATTTCCACCAGCGCCAATTCAGTACTGTGAGACGACCGAAACCCTGACTGAGCTGGGTGCAGGATGTCCGCTTTCTCCACAAACTCAGTCAACTGTCTATTTACAACCTTCTCACAGACTTTGGCGAGACTGGGAAGGAGAGAAATAGGTCTATAATTCCCAGGAATCAGGGGATTGAGGGCCGGCTTTTTTAATAAGGGAAGAATTTTAGCCTTCTTCCAATCATCCGGGACTCGGGCTTCTTGCAGAGAGTAATTTATGATAATGTTAACCTCGGGATTAACAACCTCCGCTACAGCTGCCATCAGTCTGGCGGGGCAAAGGGCTGCTGGTGAACCTGATTTTAGTCCCTTCAACATTTTCAAAGTACTAGGCAGATCAACCGGGGAAAATTTACCCAGAGAGTGCCTAGGAGAGATAGGAGCAGTGCGTATGGCAAAGAGTTGGATGGACATAAAGCTTGCTTGAATCGCTCGGATTTTGTGCAGAAAAAAACTAGCCAACGTATCACACCAAGCATCTGTGGCTGGCAGAGGGCATGATTGTGCTATAGGTGACATAAAACTCTGAACAATTGCAAAGATTTCCTTTGAATTGTTATGAGCTTGATCAATGCGAGCAGCATAATAGTCCATTTTAGCTTGAGAGATGGCAGCACAGTAGATTTTCTGTCTCTGTCTAAGCATACCCTTTGCCACCGGGCAGTACTCGCTGCGACGCCATGAGCGTTCCAATTTTTTAGTCTTGCTTCAATAGGGCCAGCTCAGCTGTGTACCATGGTTTAGAAGGAGTTTCCCTGGTACGCCTCGCTGATGTAGGAATAGCAATAGACGACATAGTGGACTGAACCCAGTTGGTAAATGCCAGGAGACTCCCTTCCAAACCCTGTGGAAGTACTGGCCTACAGACCGTCAAAGCTGATGCAAAATTAGAAGGCTCAATTCTTTTAAATACTGATTTACGGGATGCAGAGCCAAGCAGACCAGCTAGGGCCACCTCCCAGGAAAAAAAGGTCAGATAGTGATCCGACCAAGGAACTGGGAGGGGGTCGTCGGCGATGATAGGAATTAGAACAAATCGGGTCCAAAAATGTGGCCCCCTTGATGGGTCGGTCGAGAGACCCATTGAGAAAAATGGGCGAGCTGAAGAGTGTCAGAGAACTCTGGGGAATCCGTAGAGTTGAGCTGATCTAGATGTATATTTAGATCGCCCAATATCATACAGTGGGAAAAGCGCAGAGCCCGTGCGGTCACTGCCTCGCCCCAGGATTGAAGAAAGACCTTCGCAGGACCAGGAGGTCGGTAAATCAAAGAACCCCCCAGTGTAACGAAAAATGAATAGTAAAATCAAGTGCGTCACACTCCCCCCAGGCACTAGAATCACACCTAAGAAGATTCCACTTTTCTTTTAACCTAATAGCTACCCCCCCTTCCCTCGGTACGATCCAATCTGCATATTTTATAGCCCCGCGCATGGCAAATGAGATAATAGGATCGGAGGAACTGTCCAGCCAGATCTCTGTAATAAACAGTAAATCCAAAGAATTGTCAGACAGCAGCTTAAACGCATCCAAATAGTGTTTTTAACAAGAGCGAGCATTTATCAGTGCCGCCGAAATGGAAGACACCCCTGTGGGCCTGCTGATGGAGACCGAATCCAAACAGAGTCTAAACCCACATGCAGTACAAAAAAAGTCCTTTTCTAAAGATAGATCAGGAAGCACCAGGTGACTGCAAATAGCAGACCTTAAAAGCTGTAGGGACTCACTGGTAAAACAACGTCGGTCCGCATTGATAGTAGGCCAACGGGCAGCATCACTGGCCCTGGCCGCTACCAGAATGCGGACGGGCGCAGACGGGCATGCCTTCGGCGCACATGCGGCGCGATCGCGCAGCTTGCTGTTTTATGCATCCGGTAGCCAGAACAACTAGAGAGCGCCCAATCAAAACAAAAAGGGCGTCTCTCACTGGCTTGCCTGAAAACAGGAAGTGAGGAAGCCCCCCGGACCAACAGAGTAAAATACGAAGGTATTACAAGTTCAATTAAATGCAGGCATTAATGTTTTAAAAACAAGTGAAAGACAATCAATTAAGGTTTTAAAACTAATAGAACACAATAAGCACAGAGATATAGCAGCACAGTTTAGCAGCAAAGTGTCTGAGAGCGTGTAAGAGCAGATAACAACAGCCCCTAAGCACCAGCGAGCACGCAGCTTGCTGTTTTATGCATCCGGTAGCAAGAACAACTAGAGAGCGCCCAATCAAAACACAAATGGCCTCTCTCACTGGCTTGCCGGAAAACAGGAAGTGAGGAAACGCCCCGGACCAACAGAGTAAAATACGAAGGTATTACAAGTTCAATTAAAATGCAGGCATTAATGTTTTAAAAACGAGTGAAAGGCAATCAATTAATGTTTTAAAACTAATAGAACACAATTAATAAGCACAGAGATATAGCAGCACGGTTTAGCAGCAAAGTGTCTGAGAGCGTGTAAGAGCAGATAACAGCCCCTAAGCCATGTATGTGGTTTCAGGACCAAGTTCACATGTGGTACTGCAGAGCATTCTGGAGGATAGTGTCCATTCAGGAGCAGGAAAGATACAGTCACTACAACTATCCAAAGGACTAGGGAAAGTAGAGCAAGTGCAATCCAGAGCTGTAGCGAGGGAGAAACAAAGTAAGTCTTTTTTTCAGCCAAAGGTAGATATCATATATTTTGTCTTTGCGGGAAACAGAAGCTGGCGGTGATTCAGGTTCACTCGATTCCAAAGAGAAGGTATCAAAATCGATGAAGTAGCCAGACGCTGTTCGATCTATCTTGGGTAGCTCAGCAAGTTGTTTAGAACTGGCTGTTGATTCATTTCGAGACATATTCACATAGATGTCGGTATTAGGCCGAATTGAGATCTGTCTTTCATTTGTATTTTGTAGCTGTTCAATTTCAACAGGTACGAGTTCCATTCCATTGTTGGTAACTCCATTACTTCATATAGTAGAATCTTCAAACATTATCAGTCTTTCTCTCTGAACTTCCTGTATGGTAGCGAGAGGAGATCGGAGACTACCCAGGAGCCCACGTGGCCTGCTATTCAGTATCGGCCACATAGTGTGGTTTGATCAGATCAATGGAGACTAATCTCTTTCCTTTTTTGCCGGCATGAGGCGACAGAAGTACTATTATTGTTCCTTCGACAGCCAGGACAGGTACAGGCGCTCTGTAAGATGGCTCAAACTCATTTTTGTCCACAATCCTTTCTCTGACCAGGTCCCCGATCTTCGGGACCCAGGCAGATCTTGCCAGAACAGCTTTCACTTCCCCAGTGGCGATTCGTTTTACTTGGATGTTGCTTTGTAAAGCCCGGAATTCATTGAGTTACTTTAAAACAGGCAAATGACCATTGATGTCAAATGCTTTTTCTTCATCCGCCACTGTGCTGCCACAATCTAGGTCTGGTACCCACATTCTAGTCCCCAACCGGACCTCATATGGAGTACGGGCTCCCCGGGAGCTTTTTGGCATGCTATTACGTGCCCTGTGTACCCCATATAGGTGATTGACTCAACTGCCACCCAAACCAAATACCCTCGCTGTTAAGGATTGCTCTGAGTCCAGGTTTTTCCTCTCCACATTCGAATTTCCCTCAGGATGATATGGAGATGATTACAGCAAGATCACACCCAAACTACCCATAGCTTCTTTGTAAGCCAGAGAGCTAAATACAGCACCACGGTCAGAATGTAATGTGCCAATTGCTCATGTCCCTATAAAGAATCGAAAATCCTTTATAACCGTCAGCCGAGCACTGGGGCCAAACCCACAGGAATCTAGAGCATGAATCCACTGCCACCAGGATGTACCCGTAAGCCCCGTCAGATTGTAAGGGGCAGCAATGGTCCAAATAAACATATGCGAGAGGTCTGTCTGATATCAGTAGTGTGGTTTGTGGTGGACATGCTACGGTGGAACCCTTCATCTGCTGACAGATGTCACACTTAAGGACAAAGCCCTTGGTCTGGTTGGTAAGACCATACCACCAATAACGTTGTTTCAGTAGTGAAACCGTTGCAGTAATACCTGCATGTGCTGAACCCAGACCCTCATGTGCAGCTAGAATTAAACCTAATCTGGGATCCAAGTTTGGTATTACTCTGACTCTCACTCCTGGAATTTGAGCATACAGAATATTTAGCACATCTAACTTGTAGGAGTACTTCAGTGGAAAGCCTTTTAACAAGGCTGACCTGTTATTACACTTAGCGTTGACATCTACCATTATCGGTCAGTCTATCCTTGTGCTAGAACAAGTGATTACAGCAACCGCAGAAGTTCTCACTGTCACCTTGGCGACGTCATCAGCCAATGAATTCCCTTCAATGTGCATGCCTACACGTCGATGACGCAAAGTATGAATCACGTGAGCCTGTGGCAAGCCTTTTTTCAGCTCTGCCACTTGTTCCCAAAGCAACTTGTGCTTTCTTGTAAAGCTTTGGAATCTCTGAACCCATTCTGGCCCCAATAGTGAAGATATTCATTGTATTACTGGACACAGTAAAATGAATTGCACACCATGAGTGTGGGGAATTCCTGATCTGTATTTTTTGTGCCAGTATTAGGGCTTTTAGTTCTGCCTGCTGTGCCGTTCAATCTCCTAGAGACTGCGTCTGCTTATTACTAGGACAAAACTTACTGTACCGAAACGTCCCTTTACAGTAGCACGTGTGACACTGTATTGCTGTTTACTTCCTACGGCAGACTGAGCAGAACCGTCTGTAAATTATGTATTCTTACTGATCTAGAGGCATTATTTAATTCGGGAGAGGATATTCTTGTTCGTACTGCAGGAATGCTTGTGTTTTTAATGTAGAATCATATTTGTGGTCTATATCTGTTACAGTGGGAGAATTAGCCCATTGTATCCATCGTGGATGCAGTGCTTTTGCATTTGGAACGCTTGCTTTTGTTACAGCCTCGAAGGTCCGTACTGGAGTCACGACAATTATTCATTTTGCCTGAGCTAGTGCTCTTTCTCTCACTTCAGGATTAAGTTCACTACGATCTCTAAGTAAGTTTGCCACTTCCCGCCCATCCCCTTATTACTATGCATTGCCCTTTTCCCTTCCAGCAGTAGGAAATACTCTCTCTCCCCACAGCCCAAAGCTCCTGATTAATCTTCTCCCTGACTATTGAACTGGAATTGTTCTTCTTAAGAACGTTCAAATTAATTTCTTGCACACGAGTAAATCTGCTATACCCCACGCCTCCGTAGAACCGTAATACCGTTGCTGCAATCGACAGAGCTCACTTTAATTTATTTTTCATACCCCACTCCTCCGTCGCCTTCAATTTTATTGTTTTCACGTTGTGGCCCTCCGGTTACACCTGTAGCTCGCGCTCATTACAAGTACACCATGTGCGCGTTGTCTTAACTTTGGCTTTTAACTTTGCTCACACAAAGACTGACATGCGCTTGTCATCATTCATTGCTTTACTCCGGTTATTAAATTCACCGTTGAACACTTGCCCATCCCTATATACAGTAGCACTGTAACTCATCCACCTATATCTGCATGCCATGCATTGTCTTCCTAATTTTCCTAAACAGACGTATTGTAACCAACTTGATTGTTTATCTCCTTAAATGTTTTTGAAACAGACTTCATTTTAATAAGCCACCATTTTTGCATGATTCGAATGCTTGTATTCTTTCGTTTTAGGGAGCAAAACTATATATAGATTCATTATTGCATATATGTACAGGGTCTTAAACATAGGTTTTTCCCCCTTTCCTTCCTTCTCTTAAATTCCAGCTTGCTCACTTTGTCCTGAAGATGAACCCCAATAATTGGGTTCGAAACGCCGTCGACCATTTCACAACATGAATTCGGTTAAAAATTGCATAAATCACTTAAGGAATTCAACTGTTTTTTGTTCTCAATGCGATGTCCTTTTAAAAACCCACCGTCACTATTTCACACCACGCTTTCTATGTATGTGAGCACTCTATAATTGATTTCGTGGAATTAAATACTCGTCACCCCTGTGACCTACATTACCCTCTACAGATTCATCTTTTTGCTCCCTACTGAATTGATTTCATCCCCTTTTTTAAACAAGAAAGAAAGCAGGGTCCCTCTCTGGGTAACCCCTCGTATCTCTGGACCTTTTCAGGCCACATCTGAACCATTGTTCGCTAAATATCTTTCTCTCACTACAGCAGCCTGAACTGCTGCCAGTATATATTCAGTTGATGCAAAACGCATTCCAGCATTTGTGTACAAATGGGATTTGTATGCAATGGGTACAGTTCCGCCTTCATTGAAGGTAAGTGTACGCGGATTGGCCCGCGATTACAAGGATCACCAAGTTCATAGTGTTTGCATGTGTGTGTAAGTGCTTGGAAGCTATCATGTCAGCTTGTAAGAAACTGAGAGTGTCTGTGTTCCTGTGTCCAATGTCAAACTGAAAAATAAGGTTTTATGAAGTCGTAGAAAAGTTTTACTTTTTCTGCGTAATCCAAAATGTATGTTCTGCCAAAATTTAGGAATCCTAAAATGGACTGTAGATTTTTCAGTCTTTGGAGGTGGGAGCAGCGCACATTTTTCTAAACATTTAGCTGATAGGCTTTTCCCTTCACTTGAGAGCTCATATCCTAAAAATAGAACATTGAAGTGGGCAATTTTTGGTGTTTTAAAGTTACATTTGTAGCCCGCCGAGGCGAACTCCAAAATAATGTTGTTAACCCTGGTCAAATGATCCAATAGTTCATCATCCGTCAGATAAATATCTACATATGACAATGCCTCCTCATCAGAATTTTGAAGTAAGTTTGATAATGTAGTCTGAAGTGCGATGTGTGTCTCTTGGCTTGACTCGCTCTTCTGATTTGCGTTCTGAACGTCCTTCCCTCTCTGAGTTTTTGAATGAACTCTGAAAGGAATGAGAGGAACGTCTATAAGTATCCTGATACCTGTCAGGTTTTTTAATATTGTCACAGTTTCTAAGGTTATATTTACTGTCAGAGGGCTCCTGTTGAGGAGACCCACCCTGTGATTGTGATGTATTCTGCTTGTTTTTTGATTGTTTATTATCCCATTTCTTTTTAGAAGAATCTGGTGCCTGCTTGGAGTTATCCTTTTTAGGATTACCCATTGATTGTGGTATCACAGGTCTAGCTCCCAAATTATCTCTTTCCAGCGTAGCATAGGTCTCTTTGATAATTTTAGGTAACTCCCGCTCCTGTTGTGCCAGACTGCATTCCCTCAGGCGTTGGCGTATAGTCACCGCTGCTGCCTCCCCTTTTATGTTTGTTAACATAATTGTAGATACCTGCGAAAAATTACCTATCAATGTCATCCCTAAGTCCAGGGCACGTTCTGCCCCATACTCGTTCTGTATTTGTTTCAATACTTCTGGTATGACTGCTATTGAAGGGGTACCATGAGTTCTGATATACACAGCAGTGAAAACTGTACCCCAAGTGGTACAAGCTTCTATTGGGCAGCTATCCCCATTGACAAGCAAATTGTCCGTAATTTGTGTTTTTCTTGCGGGCCTGCGCGTAGAAACACTGCCTCAAGCTGTGCTATTTTCTGTGCTATCCAGAATGGCATTTGCTCCTGTTTAGTGGGCATTCTTTCCATAATCACGTTCAACATTTGTGGGATGATTTTAGTTGCGGTCCCTTGTAGTTGACCTGTTTGAGTAACCCTTGTAGGCTGAAGTGTGAGTGTTTGCATTACGAACTGTGTAGGATTTCTGTAAAGTTTTAACATCTCTTTGTGAAGTGGGCGTAAGTCTACTGCTGGTAATGTTTCAATCTCTGGATGCAGTGTGTAAGCAGCTAAAACAGGCCAAGTTGCTCCGTCTCTACTGAGCGGACCGAGTCTCACTTTATCTGTGGTATGGGGGAGGTCATTTTTAAACCAATTTATATGCTGTTGGTGAGTTAACAGGACTTCTATGTCCTTGTATGGAGAGTATTCATCTGGTATTTCATCTGGAGTGTAAGAATGAGATGTATGTGTGCGTGCATCTGCAGGGGGAAACTTGACCCAAGAATAGAACACCTCTGTTCTATATGCCAATGTGCCTCAATCACAAAGGTAACAGTCGCACCTAATGCTGGGACTCCAAAATCTGCTAATTTGAAAGTCAGTGCATTTCTGCAATTTCTTAAATTTTTATAGCACCTTCCTGCTCTCCTTCCGCTGCTGCATTTGCATTTAATGCAGCCGCTGCAGCAGCTTCACCCTGGACAGACATGTTTCAAGGAAGTTTTTAGTACGGGAAAGAGATCAGGTTTGCACAATGTGGAACTTATAATTATTCAAGTTTGAATATACCTATAGGCAATACATAGGATATACCTACTCAGCTGCTGCAGATTCTCCCTCCCCACTCCAGACGTTTCTGGATATATGTGGGAGGGGTCTCTGAGAAAAGCATGACTGAGCTACTCAGATTTGACAATTAAATAAGAACCAAACCAACGTTGGCGGCGCCATGTTGTGTGGTTCCTACTAATCTATATAGGATCTGCGTGTTTAGATAACAAACTAAAGGATTGGTGTCCAGACTGATTCCAGACACCCCCAAAGGATATGTTAGTCTGTAGACCAGCTCTGTAGACCAGCTAGCTCACAGTGCCACTATAAGCCCCACAACCTTACCAAGGAGCAAAATGTTTCTGGCAACTATCGAACATGACAACCCTGATCCCTCAGGGATCGTGGAAACAGTACCGTACTTTTCACTCAGTTACTTTTGCTCTCTTTGCCTCAAAGAGATACACAGAATAAACGGTGGGGAGGTTTTCAATAAGTATTTATTGAACCAGCGTCATTCTAGTATAAAGTATGTGTGCTGCAACAACCATTATACAGAAACAGATATACACGAGTAAAAGCACCAACAGAGTAAATAAAAGGTAGAAATCTACCATGGTACTAAAACAGTGAATATATGTAGGCATATAGATACATGGCAGTAATCATGAGTACTCCTACGATGCAAACCCTAACTAGATGTACCTAGCATGTATGTAGGTGTATAGCTGAGAATCCCCCTAGGAAAGAGCCAACCCCATTACTTGATGGGAGAGAAAAAAGGACCCCGTCTTGGTCTCGAATTGGACACCCCGCAAGGGATGTCAGACCACTGCGTGCAGGGACTTCAGCATCTCGTGTCAGCATTGAAGTTTCTCCTCTGGTTTGCCCAGCGAAGATGTGGTACTTATATACCCGAAAGGTACCCTCAGGGGTTCTACCTAGATGTGTCATGGTACTGTGGGCCTGTCGGCCAAGGATGACGATAGCAGTGACTTTTGTATAGCGTTATTATGCTGAAGATGGTAATCCTGCTGTTATACTAAGAATCCTCATGCATAATAAATGAGGCTTGATATCAAAGAAAACCACACTGCATTTATTCAGCACCTAACTAGGTAAAAGATCAGCGCCAGAGCCATTATGTGGAGCAAGGTAGGACAAATGTAGGTAAAAGGTTGTGCAACTGCCTAGGCTTATATTGGGGAACATTGGGGCTCATAAGAATTGAGCATCCTCGACAACAATGTCCTCAGATTATTAGCATCAAGAAATATATCACCCACTTACAACAATAATACCTTGGAACAACTTGTCCCCCAGCAGTATACTTTGCTGTTCGTATTTCTGCATATAATCAGACATATAAACAATATTGGTGATAGGAGGAGTACCTTTCTGAAATGCTTTTGAGTCCAATTAGCTAAGTGTAATTTTCCATTGTCTGGAAGAGACACTTCCCACTTCTCGCCACAGATTCCTTATCTTAGTGTTATCCCCAGGCATGAGTCTGGATCCGGACATTTTTCTTGAGCACTACCCTGCAGGCCAGCAGGTTGCGTTGTTTGGTTTTGCGTGACATTGGCGGTGGTGCCCTCACCAGAAGTGATGTGCACGGTGCCAAAAAAGGTGCAACCCCAGCACGCTGATGTCAGCTCTTTTCTTTCTGCTCCATTGAGTGCAGATCCGGGACAGCTACCCCTGTCTTTTTTGACTGACCTTTTTTCAACTTATTGTCAAGATTTTTTCAAGACCATGTCTCCTGGTGTGTCAGGATTTCCACATGGAAAACTGGCTTTAAACCATGGGTTGCCAGTCATCAACAGATTTCAGTGACCCACATTTAGTGTGCTTCTGGTGCTTAGAGCGTGACCACAATGCCAAGACCTGCGTCGACTGACAGGCTGTGCAACCCAAAGCCTTGAGGGACCAGTCCCTCAACCTCTTCACTGCGCAACACTGTGACACTTGAGATCTTGGTTGAGAGGAAGATTGTTGATAGAGCCACTTCAGGCGCTTGTCATCGTGGAAATCGGGTAAGTCCCTCTGGCACATGAAGAGCAAGAAGTCACAGAGATCTTCAATTTTACGCACATCCGTCGAAGTCATCTGACGAGATGAGGGAGCATCCGCAATTAAGGACTAGCTCTGTGGTGGAGCTTGTGTCTGGGCCATCTTAGCACCTCCCAGTTTTTCCGGAATCAGGCGTGACCTCACCCAGCTACAAAAATTCTATGAGGCGATAAACCTCATATTTGGTATTTGGGTGGCCCATCCCTGATGGAACGGCTTCAGGCCCTGCAGGTTCAGGAGGGTCCCCTGCCAGCAGGTTCACCCCCAGTCGGGCCCCTTAGATTACATGATGGACCTAGATCATCACCTTTCCCTGGTGTCTGCTCGACGCCACTGCTGATGCCCCACATCAGCCCCTTTCCCATCGTCCTCCCCGACTTCAACACGGACTAGACAGACCCCTCCTGTCGGGGTCAGTGTCTTATTCTTTCTATAGGACTTGATTGAATGATGATTGGGTGGGATCTGTGGACCCTTATGGTTACCAGTTAAAATATCCAGAGGACAACTCCTATGAGGATTTGGCGGATTCCAGTGGACAGACAGCTCCCCAGATACTGCTGTGGCCTCTACCTATGACAATGAGGGAGGATGCCTCATTCTCAATGGTGGTGTGGAGGGCAGTTAAGGTCCTAGACCTTATACTACCCTCAGTGGCAGTCAAGACAAACGTCATGACAGAGTTGTTTCAGCCGGGGGTGGCCCCCTTACCGAACCATTACCCCCATTCAATTAAGCCCTTCCTGAAATCCTGTTCTGCACCTCTCCTTGGTCCGTCATGAGGTGTTCGCTATCATGGCCAAGAGAGCTATCAAGAAGGTGCAGCATCAGAAGTAGGTTGTGGTTACTTTTCCTGCTACTTTCTAGTGCTCAAGAAGGATGGAGGACTTCATCCTATTCTAGACCTGCACCATCTCACTCTTTTCTTAAAAAAAGAGAAATTCAAAATGCTCATACTCGCGCAAGTCCTGTCTGCCCTGGACCCACAAGACTGGATGGTATTGCTGGACTTACAGGACTTTTATTTTCACATCTCTTCACAGTAGGCCAAGATCACTTTCAGTTTGCTGTGCTCCCCTTCTGCCTTACCACCTTACCACCGCCCCTTTGGGTATTCACAAAAGTGATGGCGTGGTTGCAGCTCATCTGCGGAGGTCAGGAATTTGTCTTTCCCTACCTCGAACATTGGCTGTTGAAGGCAGGCTCGACTCAGGTAGTCTTCTCCCACCTTCAGACTATAACAAACCTTTTGCACTTGCTGGGGTTCACTGTCAATGTGCCGAAGTCACACCTGACTCCTTTTCAGGTGTTCCATTTCATTGGAGCTGTTCTGGATGCAGTATAGTTTCAGGCCTATCCTCCCGAGCGCAGAGTCGGGGATATTCTGGCTATGATACCAATGTTTTGGTCTTTACCCTGGATTTCGGTGAGACTAACTCTGAGGCTGTTGGACCCTTGGCCTCCTGCATCCTTTTTGTGACACATGCCTGTTGGCAATGAGGGCTCTACAGTGGGACCTGAAGTTCCAGTGGGTACTGCATATGGGGAATCTCTACGACCTGGTCCAGATCTCGGAGGGAACTGCAAAACACCTGCAGTGGTGGCTATAGTACTGTGATTGATCATGGGCAGATCCCTCTCCCTTCCCCAACCAGAGCTGACTTTGGTGACAGATGCATCACTTCTGGGCTGGGCGGCCATCTGGGAGAGGTGCCGATCAGAGCACTCTGGTTTCCAGCAGAATCCAAACTCCACATCAACGTGTTGGAGCTGTGAGCATTCGGGCTGGAATTGAAGGCCTTTCTTCAGTCAGGGGAAGGCTGGTAGAGGTGTTAACGGACAACCTCACCGCCATGTGGTATAGCAGCAAACTGGGTGAGATGGGGTTGGGGATCTTTTGTCAAGAGGCACTGCTCCTCTGGGGAAGATTGTGTGGCAACTGTTGTCAGCTTTCCACCTTCCACCCGAAGTCTGCAATGTTATCTTTGCGGTGAGGCGTCCCTCCACCAAGACAGTATACCACTGCTGTTGAAGCAAGTTTGTGGCATGGTGCACAGATGTACAAGTTGGCCCCCTATCTGCACCCGTTTCCCAGGTACTTTTGTTTATTCTTACCCAAACCAAGCAGGGCTCTGCTTTGGGCACGTTTGTCTGCCATATCAGCATTTCTGTGGTTGCCAGATCAGCCATCGCTTTTCAAAGCCCCATACTGTAAATAGGTTTCTCAAAGGTCTCCCACATGTTTCCACCAGATCCTTTCATTACCAGCTCCTTTCATTATGCCGCAGTGGGACCTCAACTTAGTTCTTATATTTGTGAGGTGTGCTCTTTTTGAGCCGCTATAAAACTGCGCTCTCAGGCTCCTTACCATAAAAACAGCCTTCCTAGTGGCGATAACATTTGCTCTGAGGGTCAGTGAACCACAGGCACTGCCATCACAACCTCCTTACCTTATCTTCTACCCAGATAAATTTGTACTTCGCACTACAGCATCCTTCTTACCGAAGCTGGTAACTCCCTTTCAAGTAGGCCAGTTCATTGCCTTACCTTTCTAAAGAAGAGAAGAAACTCCATCGGCTGGACCCAAAAATAGTGTTGTCATTCTACCTTGACCGCATGAAAGAGTTCCAGGTGGATGATCAACTCTTTGTGTGGTACGTCAGAGCCAAAACCGGGAAGGCAGTGCAGAAACAGACCATCTCACAATGGATAGTGCTCTGCATCAAAATCTGCTATGCATTTGCCAAAAACCAACCTCCTCAAGTTTTGCACGCTCATTCTACCAGAGCCAAGGCTGCACCCACTGTGTTAGCTCGCAGAGTATTTGTCCTAGATATCTGTCAGGCAGCAAAGAAGGCTTTCTTGCACACATTTATGAAGCACTACTGCCTGGACAGTCGGTTCCAGCAAGACGGGCATTTTGTGTGTTCGGTTCTACAGGATTTATTAGTCTAATCGGTGTCCCAGCCCTGCCTCTAGGGAGGTATTGCTTGGGTATCTATCCAAACGTAAGGAGTCTGTGGCTAGAAGTCTCTATCAGATCAACAAATTAGTTACCATAGGTAACACCTTATCTGGTAAAGAGTTTATCTAGCTGTAAATTCCTTATCTACCCACCCATCCTCCCCGCTCTGCGAATGTATGTCAGTGTAAAGGATTGCTTTCATTTCAAGGGCCTTAGTTTAGCACACCAGTGGTCAGTGTTCTTCGTGGCGCTACTCTTCTGGGGTTGGAAGTTGTGAAAAGAAACTGACATCAGCACGCTGGGGTGACGCCAATATAGGCACCGTGCACATCATTTCCGGTACGGACAATGCCACGTGGAGCCAAACAACGCCACCTATTGGTGTCCAGGGGTACTGCTCACAAAATATTTCTAGATCCAGTCTGACTCCTGGGGATAATTCTAAGGTAGGAAATCTGCTGCTAGATAAAGTCTCTACCACATAAGGCATTACCGAAGGCGGGCAAACTGACTATGGATGCTGGACTATACTAGTCTTGGGAAGCATCTTCTAATTCATAGTCAATATAAGACTATCAGCAATACATCCAGACTGATCACTGTGTAAAACCATCTTGATGGACTTCTGTGTTCACCTTGCCAATATTGTACTGAGGATTTTACCATCAGTGTTTTGTAGCAACCATGGCATGTGTGAGAAATGCAAACCTTCATCCGTCCCAGGATTTGTAGAATGGTCATTGCTGACCTAGCAGTTTTTGGCAATGAAATCCCTGAAAGCGGCTTCTCATACAAGAAAATTCAAGACTCCCAGATACAGCACATTACTTTTCGGTGCATGTCATAACTACAAAAGGCTTCAGATATGTTTACAGTTCGATTGCTATCATCAACTTTGTTACAGTATCACAAGGGGCAATACGTTATATATTTCACAGTGTATATATAAAGTACAGTTAGAGAGTCCACACTGAAGCTTGTGTTCTTAGCTGATCTTTAATCTTGAGATGTTTCAAAGTTCAGTACAGCCAACGCGTTTCGCCCAAACATGGGCTTCTTCAGGGCTGTTTAAAATCATACAGTCAGTAAATCCATCAACTTGTGAAAATAATCTTAATCATATTAGTGAGGTGAAAAGAAAGGAGAACTTTGTGCTTGCGTTAAGTAATTGATGATAGAGTCATAGACACACAGACGTTTCCTTGTGAGCTGACTATGGACCTATTCAGAAATAGAAGGGTGTTGGATTATGTATTAAAGTGAGGGAAGTGAGCGAAAAATGAGTATCTGTGAGAGTACCCAAAGAGCCTGAGAGGGCAACCATTTAATTGTGGGAGAGAGAAGTTATACATAGCGGTGATAGAAATAGGGATCCTAAGAATTATCGAGGAGTATACATAAGAAACAATGCTTACCAAGTTATGGAAGCCGATGAAGGGCTTTTGAGAATTTAAGGTGTAAATGTAGAAACTCGAATAGTGGATCTAAGATAATGAGAAAGCATAGCATAGGACTACTTTAGAAGTGGATTATAGGTGGAAGAGGAATAAGTAATGGTTCTAGGAAGTGTAGGGCCACTGACCTTACAGATAATTTGCTCTGGTAATCCTGGGCAATAGAGGACACTGGGTTGAGTTGATCCCTGGTGAAATGATCAGGGAAATAAATGGCACTTTTTAGGAGGAGACGCTAAAGGCGGTAGTGTAAAGAAACAACAATTTGGCCAGTAAAACAAATTGTGAGCAAAGTATTCCCATTAAGATGTGGTAAAATGGTGTAAATGCCGGTGAATTTGACATATAAGTATACAGCTGGAGGGTCAGGGTATTGATGGATAAGTCAAAAAGGACGTAAAAAAGGAATAAAGACAAGTCATGTTTAAAGTGCACGTTTAAAGTGGTGGAATCCATCAATAGTAAGCGAGATTCAATAGACCCTGTTGTAATGAGTAGTTATAAAGGCTATTTTAAATGAAAATACTCCATTAGTGCCAATGAACCTAGTTTAGCATCTCTGAAGCGGCTACGTTTCAGTGTGTAGAAGTGTGGAGGAGGTATAGCCAGTCAAAAACATATTACGAAGCATGTGCTGGCCCGTGTGTCTGAAGAAAAGACACACGGAACGTAAAAAAGGGGGAAACTGTCATACCGCGTAAGGAAGGAAACGATAAGCCGCTCGCGGTAACCCCTGTTCATGGAAGGCAATTATAGGCAAAGCGGAGGGTTCCAATAAAAACATTAATCCAGCCCAGAAACGAAAATGTATATGTGAACAGTGGAAATGCCCCCAGCGGCAGCAAACATTTGCGCAAAAATATGATATTGTACACAAAGCCCTGCGAGGCCGTACATGGTAACCCCATAGTTCGGGAGACAAAATTAATCAGAAAAGAATTAAGAGGCTGTGCGTAAGCCCAGTGCTAAAGGAAGTATCCGAAAATACTGCACAGCAAAAGTGAGTGTGACTTACTTCTGGTGCAGTGTTGCTGGTCCTGTAGTGGGGAGCCTTCAGTGCCGGTGAATCCGTCTCGGTAGAACGGTACGCGAGTGAAATGCTGAGAGCCTATTTGTATAGAACTGTCCGTGCGGTGCTTCCGGGTATGGTCAATAGTGAGTAAACAGAAACTAGACCGCAGAAGACTGAACCACTCCTCCATATTGCTGAAGTTCCGGTGCCCGAGTCAATGAAGTACTTCCGGGTTTACGAATAAATGCGCGTGACGAAAAGACTAGTTTGCAGCAACACCTATTGTCACCTCCATGTTGTAGGGATTAAAGTGCCCAAGTTAGTACGAGAGAAGAATGTTGTGACCAGATAAAAGTAATGCAAGTAAATGCAAAACTCTATCAAAAAGTGAATAATGTCTAATATTTAGCGATGACATACGTGGCTAATGTTAAGAAAGACAAAGTTAGCAGAGGCAGATATATGTGAGCTATAGGTAACGTATGTATTAATACTCCTTCTTGGGAAACCAAAATAATCGTGAAACCAACGGTATTTCACCGGGGTGACGGGGAATCAATCTTACAGTAAATGGTCGGGGGGGAAGAGAAGAGAGAGTATTCTAACAGGTGCAGGGTGCACGAGACTGGCTAAGGAAATCTATAGAGAAAAGAGTGTTGCACAGGTTGTCGTGACATTATAGGTTAGTGACTTTTGCTTGACAGATTGGTCATGTCTGTATTAAGGGCGACATATTTCAAACAGTGAAAGCAGATATGTATCACTTAATCCGAATAGTCATTCATTTTATAAGACCTGTTAAGTACGTTGTCGTGACATCATAGGTTAGTGACTTTTGCTTGACAGATTGGTCATGTCTGTATTAAGGGCGACATATTTAAAACAGTGAAAGCAGGTATGTATTACTTAATCCGAACTGTCATTCATTTTATAAGACGTGTTAAGTACGTCTTATTGGTGAATCTGAGCCTTTTCTATTGCAAGTTGTATATAAAGGAAATGCAAGCAGAAAGGGTAACATGATTAAGAGTGGTGCGGAGCATTATCTTGCCCACGTCGTACATTACAGAGCGCGTATTTTGTATCCTGTATAATTAAAATCTGAAGTTACCAAAGAATGATAAGGAAGTTCCAGTTAGCATACATAACTTGAGGAAGAGCATCACAATACACAAGCCAATTACAGCATTCTCAGATCGAAAGGTTACATTTAGACTGAAAATAACGGATGTGTAACATAGGTATTGTAGTATAGGTGATGATTATAGAAAGTGGTGCATCTCGTTATCGCTATTGAGTCCTAGTGTGGCTGATCGAAGAGTACAGATCCATTTGGCTTCTAGTTGTCTCAGAGTGAGTTCTCTGTCGCCACCCCTTTAAACTTTGTTACAGTAACTGGAGTGTCCAATTCATCCCTGACTGAATTAATGAACACTGCTGTTAATGTGTTGTATCGGTAAACTGGCCTTCTCGGGGTCAACGGAGGATCCTGTGCATTTAATCACTTATAATACTCATGAAATACCCACTAAGTTGGAAACTCATGAAATAGCATTTCACCTGATGGATCTCTAACGGCATAGACTTGTTGAATTTTTGTTTCCCCTCAACAGGCATCCTTCTAGGCTTGTCAACTTATTAAATATTAATTGTGGTTAGGTTCCTAGGGGCTTCCACTGCTTTCTCATACTATTTTCATACATGGAGCTGCTCATCAGTCACTAATGCCCCACTCATCGCCTTACTCAGATAAAAGAGCTCTCATCTCTTGACATCCCCACTCTGTAATCTCCATTCTCGAAGTGTACTGCTACACTCCCTCACTCTGATCAATGAATTTTTATCTATTGACATCCCAATAGTCTGATCTTAGTATTCGAAGAGTCATGGTCATACATTTTTCCTTGAAAAAAACCTTAGAAGCTTCCCAAAGCACCAACTTTAACTTCTGCCAGTCGATTCAACTAATAAAAACACTTTCTTGAGTCCATTAAGTTCCCTCTCATTGCAGAATGGTATTGGGTGTTTGGTAGATATTTTAAGCTGAACGTGTTAGTGGTCTGAAGTAACCCTGTAGAGATGGCTTGGGATTTCAATTTATATTATTGAGTGGTGTATCTACATAACCTGCAATTTCACTTACTCCCTCAATCCAAAAGAATACTGCCTTAATTTTTTTAAACTGTTATTGAGTTTATCACAAACTACAAATATGGATTGAGAAACCATTTTCAATCAAACCTCCCCGTGCTGTAGCATACAGCAATGCGAAACCACTTTAATGGCATCTACAGATATGGAGTGCAATAATTGTGCTAACACAGTGGAAGAATTATCCATAGTGATCCCCATACCATTATTCTTTATCGGGCACACACACCCCTTTGTATGTTCCGCTATAGTCAAGAGTGCCCTCTGAATCTGGCTTCCAGGGGTATTCCCCTCCTCTGGCTTCTCCCCAACATCTATCCAGCGGGCCCACATCTTTGTGAACTTCTGGTGGCATCCCCTTGCCTGGTATATTGGTTCCTCAGCCTGTCTACGCCACTCAGCACTGGACAATCCGCCATTCACTGCTGGAACCGTTATACTCCACAGAATCTCATGATATCCCGTTGAGCGACTGCCATGGGCAGTTACAAAGGAGAGGAGTTGGCCTAACGGCTGGGGCGGTCGACCCCAAATCTGGGGAACCTGGTTCGAGTCTCAGCAATGATGCGCAACATCCTGTGATTCTGGGCAAATCACTTAATCTCCCCGTGCCTAAAAAAATGTATTGTGTCCTCATGTGACGCAACTGGTGCTTGTGCAAAGTGCTCTGATACCCGATACCTTCGGGTCAAGTTGCGCTATATAAAACTCTGTTAAAAAAAAAAAAAAATAGGAGGAGTGTGTATCTGTCAAGGGTCTCATCCCCCCAGATGGCCAGTAGTACCTCTGCAAATCTCTTTTGTATGCCCTTCCAGAAAACCTTCACTTTTGGGCACTCCGAAATCATCTGCAGCAATGAGCCAGTTTGGCCACACCCTCTCAGGCATCTGTCTGTACCCGTCTTGCCCATAGCCTGCAGCCTTCTGAGGGTGAAGAGTGCCTAGTGTAACAGTTTTAGCTGGATCAGCCGAAATCCTGCCCTGATGGCCGACTCCCAATGGTATCTACATACCACTCCCCAGTGATCATCCTCAATTCTGCCTAGGTCTCCTTTCCACCTCTCCCTTAGCATTCACAGTGGGGCCTAACTGTTGGTGAGAAGTGTAGAGTATAGCTTGGATATGTCGTGTCTGTGCAGGTTGGTGCCTAACACCATATCTTTTAGAGGGCTTTTGGTCCTCTACCTCTTTGGGTAGTGTGAGCTTTTGGACCAGGATAGATATAAATTGCAGATATCAGAGGAACTGACCCCCTGACATGTTGTATTGTGTCTGTAAGTTATTGAAGGACAGCCACCCCCTATTGTCTCTGAAGTCCCCTAACATTGAGATGCCAGTCCTATCCCACTGTTGCTGAACTGGCACTCCATGGAGATCCACCAAACCTCTCAAATCTCATAGTGGCGTCTCCAGCGTCAGTTTGTCTGCCCAGCCCAGCCTTCATGTTGTGTGTATCCAGGTCAGGATTGTTGCGCCCATCGGATCCGGGAGGGCGAAATGCCTTCCCACACCATACAGTCAACTAGTGTAGCCGCGCGGATCCATTGCACAAGTATTGGCCATCAGGGAAGGCTTCCGCAGGTTAGCGAAAGACCCATCATTAACCACTAGCAACCGGGGCATCCAGTAGTACAGGTGCTGCACCACATCTCAACGATACGCCCATGTTTCTTTTTGTCACAAATATAACTAGGTATGTGAATCCAATGTCTTCTTTTCGGATCAAAGGACAGCTCCAGTCATTCTGCGGTGCGTACTGGATCAATGGGTAGGCAATGGACTTTCCCCAGTTGATCTTAATTCCGGAAAAGAGTCCGGAGATCCCTAGGATTTCAAGAGTCCTTTGGGTTGGTCTGGGTCCATGAGTTATAATAGGATGTTATCTGCATAGAGAGAGATCACATCCTTCCAGTCTCTGTCCCATCGGAGTCCCCTGAACAACGCATCCTGTCTAAACCAATCAGCCAGAGATTCTATTGCCACCGCAAAAAAGCAGCGGGGATACAGGACACCCTTGACAGCTGCCCCTGCAGAGTTCAAAATCCTGTGAGTGTTCCATTCACACGCATATTTGCTGTTGGCCTGCAGTAGAGAAGACTCACCTACTTGCGATAGACTGGTCCGAAGCCCATACGCACTAATAGCGTAAAGAAGAAGGGCCACTTCAGAAAATCCAATGCATTCTCGGCATCTAGCACCAGGAGTATCGCCGGTTCTCACACATTTGCTCTACGGCCCAAGCACCCAAAAAGGCATCGGGGAATGAGTGCAGTGTTTCTGTGGTGCATGAGCTGGACTGATCTGGTGCCACTATACTAGTACAGTGCACTGCGTGTGCTCAGGGCTTGTAACCAATGCTGCTGGTGGGCTTGCAGCACTGATTGTGCCACTCACCGGAGCAGCTTGTAAAGTGTGTCTCAGGTCTGCCACTGCAGAGCCTGTGTGCAGTCGGGTACTGCCATGCTGACTGGGCAAGTGCACCCACTTGCAAGTCCCTAAATCTTCCCTGTTATACATATTAGTCACTCAAGGGCCCTGGGGCAGGGTGCATTGTAGGTAAGAGGTAGGACATGCCCTGGTGTGTGTGGCATGTCCTGATAGTGAATTACAGCCATTTTCGTTTTTCACTATTGCAAGGCTGTAGGAGAGTAGGGTTTGCTCTCTATGTTCACCCCCACTTTTTGCTTTTGCTTTACTGGTTTTCGACTTAGATGTGGCTGTGGGCCTGCTAATCAGACCCACAGCCCTGCTGTTCTCTCTCTAAATTGATACTATGTACTTTAGGTGCATAACCCATTTGGATAGGATCACCTTATTGGCCCCTGTACAGTGTACCCTAGGTACCCAGGGCATAGGTGTACCCTAGGCCTACCCGGGGCTGCAGCATGTATTATGCCACCCCTGGCCTGGCCTTCCATTATGACACAACTGGCTGATCACTCAGCTGGGGCAAGGTCGTGTAATCACTCCTTGCTTAGGTGTAGTATTCCTATACCTAACTTACATATAGACACATGTGTACCTATCAGCCACTCCTATGGCAGGGCTTAACAATCCTGGAGGCAGAGTGCTTGGTAACATGTGAGATGGTGCTCTAGCATGAGCTGAGCCTGTCTGCAGCTTTCTAACTATGGTTTGGCTTTATCAAAACATGTTGTGTAAGGTGTCTAACACTTTGGAATAATACCCCCATCCCATTTCTGGGGATGAGGATATTATCCCCCCTTTCTAGAGGGAGAAGACATGTTGTAACTTACTTACCCGGTTAAAGTTAACCAGAGCCCCAGCATCACAAAATGGATGCTGCTGCCACAGACACGAGTCTGACCTCCTGCTGCTGGGAGTGATCCCGGCAAGGGAGGCTTGGACAATAGGTTTCCTGCCTTGGGAGGTGCGAGCACCACCCCAGACAGGCCTTAGTGTATTGGGGCAGGGAGGGATGAAAAGAATGAGACATGCCTGGGGCACACAAGGTGTCCCGTGCATAGTCCAGTTCAAACCGGTGCTGGGGCTCTCCAGCCCCAGTCCTGGCGCGAAACTGGACAAAGGGAAGGGGGTGTAACCACCCCCCTCCCAGGTCCCACCCATAAGGCGTGACCTAGCAGGTAACCCAGCCCCCCAGATTTGGATAAGAGTGGTAGCTGGGCCCCAGGAGATTAGATTATCCTGAACCTGCAACTTGAACAGAAACTCTGGACCTTCGACATTCGACGAAAGAAGAAGACTGAAGAATCTCCCTTGTGGCCAAGGAGTGGCTACCCTGTGCAAACAGGCACCATCAAGAGACTACCCTTTGCTTTGCTGAAGTTCTACGAGGGACCGACTGCAGAGCCCGACCAGAGCCTTGACTTCCAGACTTCTCCGACCCTGATCCACATCCACAGCCGAGCTGAGATCCGTGGAGGCGATGAGAGACGTGGGACCGGCTACCTGGGAAAAGTGGCTAGTATCTTCCAGCGCAGCTTCTGAGGCACCCTCGAAGTTGTGCACCGGGGATTGAGAAGCCCCAACCCCAAGCACCATCTGCACCGAAGATCAGCCCCCCACACTCCACGAGTCCTGCGTGGGGCCCTTCTGCATTTTCCTGCTTGCCGCGCCTGTCCGGTTGCTTGCCAGTTGGCTAGTGGCCTTTGTGGCGACGCATCCAGAAATCTTCACCGCTGGTTTGGCTCCTCCAGACTGGCTCCCGCTTCCTTGCAAAAGAGAAGCACCCCAGACCTTCCTGGTCTGCACCAGAAGCAAGTCCTCCGTTCTTCGTGGGTTCCGCCTGCCAAGGCTTGGTGAGTCCTAGTCCAACTTCGACGCCGCCGACAGCAAGAGCCTTCGTGGGACAGCTCGCCTCCTGGTCCTGGTCGTCCTCAACGTTCCCTGGTCCTCGTGGCTGCAGCGACAAGCTTCACCTTCACCTGCAATCTTCACGACATCGCCTGGTTCCTTACTGGTTCCATGTGGTCACTGGCTAGTGACCTGGACTCTGTCCCTTCTGCTTGCAGGTCTCCACTCTTCTTGATCCCAGCCTTGGGATCCACCGGACACTCTTCACTGACTGCCTGTCAGCAACTTTCCTTCAGGCATCCATAGAAGTCCACGACGAAACCCGACGCAAGTTCACACCTATGCACCCGCAGTCCGTGGGCTAGGTAACTTGGATACATCGGTGCTCACAAGGGTAGTGACTATCCTAGGGTCTAGTTTCCGAGTCTCGACTCTCTAGCTGCTTCAGAAGTGTTCTTAAACTGTTAATTTCTAACTGCTAGTAATTCTATCGACTTTTACGCATTACGCGTGAGTGTTTCCACTTTGCACCTGAATCCCGTGGGCCTCCCACTTCCTAACTGTTGCTAGTGTAGTGTAGCCCCAGCGATTCCCTAGGCCTAGGCCTATCCTATTTCCGTGACAGTGGTCCTTATACCACTTCTTTAGTATATGGTTTGCGTGGCCCCTAGGGCCTAACTGTATTACTTACCTGTGTGACTTAATGTATGCATAAATAAGACTGTGTTGTACTTACCTCTAATCTCATAAAGAGTGCTGAGGGTTTGACTAGAATAAATACACTTTATTTTATATATATATCTGTTGTGGTGTCCTTTCATTTGGTATTCAAGGGATTATATATGGTATCACAGCTGGCTTCACATGCCATTCAGAGTTTAGCCTAAGACTGCTCTTGTCCATGCTACCACTAGGATAGCTGGTCTATAAGGCTGACTTTACAACCAATAACCATAAGGGTTGTTTGGACTGATATAAGGTGTACACTAGAACTACATACATCAGTCCAACTTCTCACAAAGGCTACCTGTTCTCCATAGGCCAGAATGGGCAGTTTGAATATTACATTTTATAATCCTAACTGACTCAGGGAACATGGTAGAAATTCAAGTTTAGTATGCCTGAACTCAGAATGATAAAATACATCTTTTAGTGAAGTTGGTTTTAACATTCTGTGTTTGAAAATACCACTTTTAGAAAGTAGGTATTTTCTTGTCTAACCATCCGAACCTGCCACTGCTAGGCTGTGTATTCCTTGTCTGGAGTTTGAGTGACAGGGGCTGGGGGATTCCAGGAGACAGGGTCAGCACAAGGTTGAATAGAGAGATCTGCATCTAAATAGGTGGGAGGAGTTGCACCTGGGACCTGAATAGGGCTGGGCCTTTCCTCCACAATGCTGGGTCCACCTCCTGTGGTGTGTCTGATGTCCCTGCCCTGCACTGTGAAAGGAAAGTAGGAGACATGTCAACAAAGTGCTCCAGGACTGACCAGAACTGGTTTGGACTAGACAAAGGCCTCTCTGCCTTCAGAGAACAAAGTGAAAAGTAGTAAAAATATTGGGACCCAGACCCAAGAACTTTAGATCACTTCTGGGAATCAAGACAAACCTTTGCTGAGGAGAAGAACCAGGATGCCGAATGAGGAGACTACCCCTGTGCTGTGTGTTTGGGGGTTGGCCTGCAGTGGTTGCTTCATTAGCAAAGAGAGGAGAAAAGGACTGAGTGTGCTTTCTATCAACTTGAAGAAGAATCTCCAAGGGCTTGAACTAGAGCTTGCCTCCTGCCTGAAGTCTCAGGGATACAAGACTTCACCAACCAGCTCCCCCCATGAATTCCCTTGCTGGGAATTGAAGTGCCTGCTGTTGTGCTGGGCCTTCTGAGAGACTGCTTGTCGCTGGGAGCTGGAAGCGCGACGCAACAACGAGAAGCGTGTCGCCGCCGCAGCCGCTGTCATCGCATCGCCAAGGAAGTGAGCCGCTGCTGCCGCTGTCATCATCACCGGAGAAGTGGGACGCTGCCACAGAGATCATCGTCGCATCACCGGAGAAGCGTGTCGCAGGGCCTGTCGCGGATCCAAAGATCATTGAGTCGCCGCACGGCCGTCAGGCGTGCACGCACTACACCAAAGTTGTCGCATCGCAACCAGGACGCCATTTTATCGCATCGCGCCGGTAACGAGTATCGTATGGAGGTGCCAGCGTGTAGCATCGCACCGGAGAGCAGTAAGAAACCGACGCATCAACTCCCCACACAGTAAGGAAGTGAGCATCAACTCCCCTGCGCAGCAGTAAGGAACTGACGCATCCACTCCCCTGCGTGTAAGAAACCGAAGCATCAACTTCGCTGCGACCCTTTTGTTTTCTTTGCGTTACTCATTTAAGGTACATTGAGAGTAAAGTGTCGCATTTACAACTTGAGAGAACTGAGCTATTTTAAAACATTCTAAAGTCTATTTTTGAGTACAGTATTGTGGATTTTGGTCATTTGGTCTTGTGTTAAGTCTATATAAAAATACCTATTTTTATAATGGTGTCCATTTGTAGTGTTGTCATTGTATTACTGTATGTGTTCACTAATGCTTTACACACTGCCTCTGAGATAAGCCTGTTTGCTCGTTCCAAGCTACCAAGGGGGTGAGCAGGGGTTATTTTAGGAGTCTAGCCCCTTACCCTGACTAGACGCAAGGGTCCCTATTTGTCACAGGTACCTACCTATGCCAACTAGAGACCCCCAAATCTAACATTGGTGGTCAGCGGTGAGGATTTGGACTTGCATTTGTGATTCATATACAGTGATTGGTGTACACTACTAGTGAGTGCAGACCATAACGCAACCACATACTTTGAGAGAATTTTTCCTTGGAACTTCTTTTCTATTTTGGATTCCTGAGAACTGACAGTCTTTTTGCTACCATGAGCAAGTCAGCATCCGTAGTATCTGTAGACATTGTGTTGGAAGAAGAGAGAATTGATACTTACACTGTGCCTCATCTTAAAGCTTTTTGCAAAATATTTAAAATCTCTGTGAAAGCCCTCACCAAGAAGGAGGAATTCCAAAAGGCGCTGAGGGCCTGGGTGGAATCTAGGAATGCCCTGAGCATTCTGAGGAGCCAGCAGTAGAGGCACAGGATTTAAATGGGCAGCTTGAGGGGCCAGTGGGCCTAACCGGATGGAAAACACCTTCAGGGGCGGGCAGCAGTGTTTCTTCCAAAGGATTGTCCCCAGGAGAGCTGGAGGACAGAGCAAACAAGAGGATGCATAAGTTGGAGCTGGCTAGGCTCAAAATGAATGGTCAGAAAGACATAGAGAGCAAGAAAATAGAGCTTGGGATGGAATTAGAGATGACGAAGTTAGCCTTAGAGGAAAAGAGAATGCATTTTGAGCATGAGAGAGGATTGAGGGAATTAGTACTCAAGGCCAAAAGTTTAGAGGTTTCTCCCTCTGATGGCAGCATACCGCCAGTGCAGGCAGAAGCAAGAGCTTACATCTCCAAAGATGTAGTTAAAGATTTTCACAAAAATGAGGATATTGGTCAGTGGTTTAGGGCTTATGAAGCTGCAATGTTGGCCCACCGGGTCCCTGAGAAGGATTGAGGAGCGGGGTTGTGGGGCCGCTTTGTTAGTGATGGGAGAGACACTTTGTTGGATTTGCCTACAGAGGAGCAGATGTCCTATACCCACATGAAGGGAGCCCTAATGTCCAGATTTGGTTTGACCCCAGAGTTATGCAGACAAAGGTTTAGAAATTGCAGAAAACTGGAGTCTACCACTTGGGTCTTTCTTTTGCAGAGCATTGGATGGTTGGGTGAAGGGTAGCAAAGTGCATAAGTTTGAGGCGCTCTATGATTTGTTACCATGGGAGAACTTGTCAAATAACTGATTTCCAGAGCTATGCCAGCATCTTATTGATAGCAAGCTAACTAACCCTAGGAAGCTTGCTGAGGAGGCGGACCGCTGGGTGAGCACCCGGGTCCAGAAGGGTCATGTGGGAGACTTCGCCAAAGGTGGGCAGGATCCCCAGCAGAAGAGTTGGGGGGACAAGGGTAAACAGAGGGAGTTTCAAAAAGGGCCCCAAAGTAATCCCCAAGGGAACCAAGGGAAAGGTTCCCAGCCTCCCCCTGAGAAGAAGGCAGTGGCCCGACAGATAAACCTGTTCACAAGGGGCCCAAGACCTATTTTAAGTGTGGTCTGGTAGGCCACTGTTCTTATGACGCTAGATGTCCCTTGTATGGGAAGACAGCACCCACTGGTGCACCACCCCGGCAGTTGGCTAGTGTAGCCCTGGGGGAAGAGATGGGTGCCCAAGGTGGGTGGGGTCCCGCAGAGATGTCCCTCGTCTCTTTAAGAGACTGTGAAGTGGTCCCAAGTACCCAGCTGCCTGATAACACTAAGAAATACAGACAGTGGGTGACCATCAATGGCAAGAGGGTGGAAGCTCTTAGAGACACCGGAGCAAGTGTGACAGCTGTCAGTTGTCGGCTGGTGTCTGAAGAGCAGGTAGTCCCAAATGCATTTTACCCAGTTGTTGCCGCTGACAACACAGAGAGCCACTGCAAGGTGGCACAGATTCCCTTTGAGTGGGGGGTGGTCTCAGGGACTCTTCAATTAGCTGTGAGGCCAGCCATGCCTGTTGATTGTCTGTTAGGTAACGATCTGGAGAGCTCCCCTTGGGCTAAGGTGGAGCGAAGAGCTGATTTAGAGATGTTGGGTTTGCCTGAGTGGGCCTGCATGACCACTCGGTCTATGGCAGCCAGTAAGGGTGTTTAAGAGGACCTGGAGCCTGAGAAAATGGCCCAGGTGCCTGCTTTAAAGAGAAGAGGTAGGGGGCACGGGAAACCGGCCCCTGAGATTCCCACGGCCCAGGAGGAGGCAGACCCTGAGGGGGATGCCCTGGAGCCTACTGGGGAAGAGATTGCTGAACTCGGAGACCTGCCCGAGCTGACCCATTGGCAGCAGGAAGGAGGTCCCTCCAGGGAGGAGTTCTGTGAGGAGCAGAACAAGTGCCCTTCTCTTGTGGGTTTGCGGCAGCAGGCTGCAAACCAGGTAGCAGGTGATCAGTCTGGATTACATTGGATCTACTGGGAGAATGGTCTCCTGTATAGTGAGCCTAAGGTTGCTGAGCCTGGGTCAGCCCGTGTGCTGGTGGTACCCCGGCGCTTCAGAGCCTTCCTACTGGGGCTGGCTCATAATGTGCCTTTAGCAGGACATTTGGGGCAAGACAAGACCTTTGAAAGGCTTGTCACCCACTTTTATTGGCCCCAAATGCGCAAGAGTTCAGACACTCATTGCAGGACCTGTCAGACTTGCCAGGTAAGTGGAAAGAGTGGGAGGAAGCACAAAGCTCCTCTCCAGCGATTCCCTGTGGTCAGCACCCCCTTTGAGAGGGTGGGCATTGACATTGTGGCGCCTCTGGATCCCAAGACAGCCATGGGCAACAGGTTCATCCTGGTCTTGGTGGACCATGCCACCCGGAAGCCATACCTCTGAAGACAGTGATGGCCCCCGTGGTGGGACAGGCACTGATGGGAATTTTCTCACGAGTAGGATTCCCTAGAGAGGTGGTGTCTGATCGAGGTACCAACTTCATTTCTAAGTATATGAAGTCCCTGTGGCAGGAGTGTGGTGTAACCTACAAGTTCACCACTCATTACCACCCCCAAGGAAATGGGTTGGTTGAAAGGTTCAACCGAACCCTAAAAGGCATGATAATGGGTCTTGAGGAACCTATGAGGCATAAGTGGGACGTCCTCTTACCAAGCCTGCTCTTTGCATACCGTGAGGTGCCACGGAAATCTCTAGGGTTCAGTCCCTTTGAGTTTCTCGATGGACACCCAGTGAGAGGACCTTTGAGTTTGGTCAAGGAAGGCTGGGAGCAATTTCCCAGGAACCCTCCCCAGGATGTATATAGCTACATGCTGGCCTTCAGGAACCAAACTAGGCGTTTCAGAAAACTCGCTGAGGCGAATCTGGAAGCCAGCCAGGAGGAGATGAAGCAGTGGTATGACCAGAATGCCACTCTGGTAGAGCTTTAGCCAGGTCAGAGAGTGTGGGACATGGCCCCAGTGGTGCCCTGTGCGCTCCAGGATAAGTGGACTGGACCATTTGAGGTGGTGGAGCGCAAGAGTCCGGTTAGCTACTTGGTGGACTTGCGGTCTCCCAGGAGCCCCTTGCGGGTCCGGCATGTCAACCGCCTGAAGCTCCACTTAGAGAGGTCCAAAGTGGGCATGCTCCTAGCAACAGATGCTGGAATGGAGGAGGAAACTGAGCCTCTTCCTGACCTCCTGTCTGCAACAGAGCAAGAGGGTCTCTTCCACCTTGACCCCTGAGCAACAGGATGACTGTCACCAGTTGCTGAGACAGTTTTCTGACCTGTTCTCCCTGATTCCCAGTGTCACTGATTGGTGCGTCCATGATGTAGACACTGGGGGCAGTCCTCCTGTCAAGTACAAAACTTACAGGGTGACTGACAGGATGAGAGCTTGCATCAAGGAGGAGGTCTCCAAGATGCTTGCGTTAGGGGTGATTGAGTCCTCTAACAGTTCTTGAGCCAGCCCAGTGGTCCTGGTCACAAAGGCTGCTGCACCGGGTGTCACGCCAGAACTGCGGTCCTGGGTGGACTACCGAGGGCTCAATTCAGTCACCAGGACTGACGCGCACCCCATCCCCAGAGCTGATGAGCTCATCGATCGGTTAGGGGCTGCCCGGTACCTCAGCACGTTTGACTTAACGTCTGGGTACTGGCAGATCGCCTTGACTGATGGGGCAAGAGAGAGGTCAGCATTCTCCACACCAGATGGGCACTACCAATTCCGGGTTATGCCCTTTGGGATGAAGAATGCCCCTGCCACCTTCAGAGGTTGGTCAACCAGGTGTTGGTTGGACTGGATGAGTTCAGTGCCGCCTACCTGGATGACATTGCAGTGTTCAGCGCCAGTTGGGAAGAACATCTGCACCACCTCTGGGAAGTGTTGATGGCGCTGCGGAGAGCAGCCTCACGATCAAGGCGAGTAAGTGCCAGAACGGGCAGAGTTCCGTGGTGTACTTGGGACACCAGGTTGGGAGCGGCCAGGTGGCTCCCCTACAGCCCAAGAATGAAACCATCCTGGCTTGAGAACCCCCCCAAGACCCAGAAAGAGGTGAGAGCCTTTTTAGGACTCACCGGGTATTACAGGAGGTTTGTCAAGGGGTATGGTAACATTGTTGCACCCTTGACAGAGCTGACTTCCAGGAAGCAGCCCAAGAGTGATTTGGACTGACACCTGTCAGAGAGCTTTTGATGCCCTGAAGTCTGCCATGTGCGCTCGTGCACCTGGCACCCAACTTCTCAAAAGAGTTTATTGTGCAAACGGACAAATCAGAGCATGGTGTGGGGGCTGTTCTATCACAAATTAATGAAGAGGGCCTAAATCAACCTGTAGCCTTCATCAGTAGGAGGTTACTTCCACGGGAACAGAGGTGGAGTGCAATTGAGCATGAGGCATTTGCTGTGGTCTGGGCACTGAAGAAGTTGAGACCATACTTCCGGGTTCAGACAGACCACAGGCCCCTCAGATAGTTTATGCAGATGAGGGGTGAGAATCCAAAGCTGTTGAGGTGTTCCATTTCCCTACAGGGGATGGATTTCACGGTGGAACACGCCCTGGTACAGAACATGCCAATGCTGATGGTCAGTCCAGGTTTTTCCGCCTTAGTGATGAGAACTCTCAGGTGGTAGGGTAGTTCTCCCCCCATTTCAGCTGGAGGGGACACGTGTTAGACCTTGCACCATTGGCGTGGGTCTCCCTTACATTTTTTGCTGTTGCCTCATGTGTTTTTGCTGGTTATAGATGCTTAGGGCACTGTGCCACTGCTGTTCAGTGCCACAGTGCAAGTGCTCCCTATGGTAAATTGATGTATGGATTAGTGACTCCATGATGGGCTTGATTGGTTTACTTGTCAGACCCTAGTACATGGCACTGCATGTGCCCAGGGTTTGTAACCAATGCTGCTGGTGGGCTTGCAGCACTGATTGTGCCACCCACCAGAGCAGCTTGTAAAGTGTGTCTAAGGTCTGCCACTGCAGAGCCTGGGTGCAGTCTGGTACTACCATGCTGACTGGGCAAGTGCACCCACTTGCCAGTCCCTAAACCTCCCCCTTTCATACATATTAGTCACCCCTATGGTAGGCCCAATGGCAGGGTGCATTGTAGGTAAGAGGTAGTACATGCCCTGATGTGTTTGGCATGTCCTGATAGTGAATTACAGCCATTTTCGTTTTTCACTATTGCAAGGCTACCTGTACTCCATAGACCAGAATGGGCAGTTTGATTATAACATTTTATAATCCTAACTGACTCAGGGAACATGCTAGAAATTCTAGTTTAGTATGCCTGAACTCAGAATGATAAAATACATCTTTTAGTGAAGTTGGTTTTAATATTCCGGTGCCGATTCCGATCCGGGTCGGAAAGCACTCCGACCGAGCCGGATCCAAGTGTTTTCCGACCGAGCCGGAGTCCTGCAGTCCGACCGAGCCAGTACGATGCCGCCGTATGCTGCCGGACTCGGTTCGGTCAGACTCCCATAGAAGTCAATGGGAGCCGGTCGTACAACGCGTACATGGGCTCCCATTGACTGAATGGGTACATCTCGCGCAAGGGCGCCCCCTACAGTGGGCATACGTCGGTGCCATCCGCCCCGTACATGCCTGTGTCCGAGTCGTAAGACAGGGGGTCCGACGCGGACTGGCAAAGGCAACCACCCGGACGATTTGCGAGCCGGACACTCCAGCTCGCACAGGCTGTCCGACGCGTGCATCGTACTGGCTCGGTCGTGAATCGCATCCATTGCATGCCACGGTTAGCTTACGACCGAGACGTACGGAGCGATTCGGACCCAGAAACGACTCGGTCGGTGAATTTCATGTAGCTCGCATCATACTTGCTTGCTCGTACAGCTGTACGGGTCGGACGGAAAACACGCGTACGGCTCGTAGTTTTTCCGGCTGTGTATTCCTTGTCTGGAGTTTGAGTGACAGGGGCTGGGGGATTCCATGAGACAGGGTGAGTCAGCACAAGGCTGAATAGAGAGATCTGCATCTAGATGGGTGGGAGGAGTTGCACCTGGGACCTGAATAGGGCTGGGCCTTCTCTCCACAATGCTGGCTCCACCTCCTGTGGTGTGTCTGATGTCCTTGCCCTGCACTGTGAAAGGACGGTAGGAGGCATGTCAACAAAGTGCTCCAAGACTGACCAGAACTGGTTTGGACTAGGCAAAGGCCTCTCTGCCTTCAGAGAACAAAGAGAAAAGTAGTATAAATATTGGGAACCAGACCCAAGAACTTTAGATCACTTCTGGGGATCAAAACAAACCTTTGCTGAGGAGAAGAACCAGGAAGCTGAAGGAGGAGACTACCCCTGTGCTGTGTGTTTGGGGGTTGGCCTGCAGTGGTTGCTTCATTACCAAAGAGAGGAGAAAAGGACTGAGTGTGCTTTCTATCAACTTGAAGAAAGAATCTCCAAGGGATTGAACTAGAGCTTGCCTCCTGCCTGAAGTCTCAGGGATACAAGACTTCACCAACCATCTCCCCCCCTGAATTCCCTTGCTGGGAATTAAAGTGCTAGCTGTTGTGCTGGACCTTCTGAGAGACTGCGTGTCGCTGGGAGCCCGACGCAACAACGAGAAGCGTGTCGCCGCCGCGGTCATCGCATCACAGAGGAAGCGAACCGCCGCTACCATCATCGCATCGCCGAAGCGCGGCGCATCGCCGGAGAAGTGGGACGCTGCCACAGAAGTCTTCGTCGCATCACCGGAGAAGCGTGTCGCAGGGCCTGTTGCGGCTCCGAAGATCATCGAGTCGCCGCACGGCCATCGGGCGTGCACGCATCACACCAACGTTGTCGCATCGCAACCAAGACGCCATTTTGTCGCATCGCACTGGAGAAGAGTATCGCATTGAGGTGCCAGCGTGTCGCATCGCACCAAAGAGCAGTAAGAAACCGACGCATCAACTCCTCACACAGTAAGGAAGCGAGCATCAACTCCCCTGCGCAGCAGTAAGGAACCGACGCATCCACTCCCCTGCGTGTAAGGAACCGACTCATCAACTTCCCTGCGACCCTTTGTTTTCTTTGCGTTTCACATTTAAGGTACATTGAGAGTAAAGTGTTGCATTTACAACTTGAGAGAACTGAGCTATTTTATAACATTCTAAAGTCTATTTTTGAGTACAGTATTGTGGATTTTTGTCATTTGGTCTTTTGTTAAGTCTATATAAAAATACCTATTTTTATAATACAACCTGTGTGGTGTCCATTTGTAGTGTTGTCACTGTATTACTGTATGTGTTCACAAATGCTTTACACACTGCCTCTGAGATAAGCCTGCCTGCTCGTGCTACGCTACCAAGGGGGTGAGCAGGGGTTATTTTAGGAGTGTAGCCCCTTACCCTGACTAGACGCAAGGGTCCCTATTTGTCACAGGTACCTACCTATGCCAACTAGAGACCCCCAAATCTAACAAATATTTAAAAGGGATTTAGGCCTTTAGGATGTGCATTCTTCAGGAGCCTTCCCAGGTTTAAAAATGAGGACAATGGTCACCTGTATAAGGTCTCTAGGAATTGTACCCCTAGCACATGCCTTGTGGTACATCTCACTAAGGGGCTTGACCACCTTGCTATTCACACACTTGAAAAACTCTTTAGGGAAGCCATTAGAGCCCAGAATGTTCCGAATCTTAATTTGAGATAGTGCCTCTGCTATTTCCCGCTCCATAATTTCTGCATCTAGGGAAGTCCTAGCCTCCCTTCCCAGCTGTGGTACTGGGATGTCCCTGCGGAATTTCTGCATTTCATCTACCGCCTCCTAGGAGAGATGGGAGGCATACAAGTCTCGCAGAAACTGCACAAATGTCTACACGATCACCACTGCCAATTCCGTCAGCTCCTCCGGTGCACACACATTGCCGAGATCCACCTCTGGCCCTTCTCTTTCTTCGCCAGCCAGGATAGCATCTTTCCCACCTTATTCCCCTTTGCATTTATATGGGACTGCCACGCCCTATAGAGTATCCTGACCTCCTGGTGGACCAAGTGCCAACAGCTCTTCCTAATGTGAGCCAAACTCATTGCTAGATTAGGGTTTGGTGTCTCAGCATACCTGGCCTCTCCGTCTAGTAGCGCTTCCTCCTTTTCTACTTCCATTTTGTCCTGTGAGCTCTCTTGCCTGCTATGCGGGATAGGAGTTGGCCTCTCACAAATGCCTTATACACATGCCAGAGGACCACCTTGGAAGTCACAGACTCTTCACGTTCCTTAAAATACTTGGTGGTCACTTCTTGGATTGGACGTGTTTTGGGGTGGTCCAAACTGTCAACACCCATGGGTTCAGGCGCCAACAAGTTCCAGTCCAAGGACCTTCCAAGGCCCATAACTCCGTGGAAATATGCCTTACATTTGGCTTAACACAGGTATATAAAAACGCTTGCCTGAAATGATCTCTCATTCTCTATAAATTATGGTCTGATATAATAACGGCCTATAAGATCTCAGAAATAATTTAAACCATGTCTACCTGAAACAACCCTGATTTCCCAGCTGCATTCAAAATTTCTACTGGGCAAGCAAGGACATTTGAGCATCTAAATGCTTTTGAACAAATTCAAATCTTGTGATCAAATATTACAAGGATATGGGACTCCGAGGTGATTTTCAACATCATTAATATGTACCAGTGTGGGAACGTTATCCTATATGAAATAGTGACTCCTAGAAATGTATCCAGTTGGGGGTATATTATCCCATAACATGTGTATCTGGCGGCTGGCCCACCATGTGCAGTCTCTCTCCGTGGCTGAATGGGCAACTGTGCATGCCCTTTCAATGTTAAGGACTGGAAGAAGATGGGCCAAGGTATGTAGTTCTCAGGGCTTGCTGGTCTGTGCACTCTCGTTAACTGGTGACAGCTCCCTACGCAGACTCCCATTGTTAACAGGCTACAGATGGTGGCTTGGCAACGCCTCTTACTGGTTGGATAGCCACCTGCTGGTAAGGTCATAGAGGGGCACACACTATTTGCTTGTGAATTGTTATTATAAGCAATTGGTGTCCTGGATGTCAAAAATGCACTTGTGATAAGAAGATAATATGCAGCCTCTGAAAGGTAAATATCACTGTGTCACAAACTATGCACTTCAAGAATTATCCAGAACTGGTCTTGGCACTCTAGGAGATGTCCCAGGGCTAGATAAAGACCCCAGAAATGGTCACAATACACTACAGATAGCCTCTAGGACTGAACACAAAACTTAAGGTAAGTCTTTTGGAACTGGGACAGGACCCAATACTCCAGAGATGTCCTTGAGAACTTGCCAAAACATTCCAGATGTGGCCTCCAGAACTGGAGTCAATACCGCACAGTTATTCTCCAAAACTGCACTCCAGACACAGTCTACCAACAGATTCCAGACAAATCACTCCAGATGAGGCCTTCAGTATAGCATACAGTGATGCCAGATGTGGCTTTTAAAAGTAGAAGCCGTGCTTCACGTGTGGCATTGTGAGCTAGTCTCGATTTTCCAGATGAGTCTTGTAGAACTGGACACAGCAATATAGGTGGTGTACATGATGCACTGGTAACAAAGCCTCCTTTATCTGCTGAGTTTATCACATTTGGCTCTGCACCCAAACATTCCTTCATCTCTCCCTATGTTTAGTCCCTCTGACGTCATTCAGGGTCAGAACTGAAGGATGTCCGAGGACAAAGGATGCTATTATTGCTGTTGCTAGTACTGTAACTGGTGGGATGTGCGTGAAGCTTGCACTGCAACTGCATGTGATGTGCCCGTTTGCTGTAGGGATAGAGGCTTTGATTGCTGCGCCGTGCATTGCATGGTAGGAAGCATTCCCTACTGCTTCCTGTGCTATACATGTACAGGAGTTTGATGAAAACCTTTCCACTATGTGAATGCCAAGCATTTGGCTTCTTCAGCGTTTGCTGTAGCTTCTTTGGCAAATCTCTGGTCTGTTCCCTATGTGGACAACATCAGAGGATGTCTGACAACTTTAAGGAGGCTGGCGGCTACTAAAACAGGAGTACAGAGGATAACATGCAGTTTGTATTAAATTCAAATTCATTGAGTGCCCAGTTACTCATTAACAATTGATTTTAGCCATAATCAGGCGAATGAGTGCAGGGCATGTTATAGGTCCTATCCTTAGTAAACTAGACTATGCCCGCCCAACGCAGTCCGATGAAACGCTCAGATAAAAACAGCATTGCACATGTTTAACAGATTGATTCAGATGCATTTTATTGATCTCCTGTACATTTGAAATATACTGTATACTGAAGACAAAAAATGAACGAAATACAGAGTTGTGTTCAGAAGCAGACAAATAGCATGACTGACAAAATCACTGCTCGACCCATAGAAAAAACACACATTGTGACACTCGTGTGTGCCACTCTCTCTCTTGCACCCGCCTAGGGTACACAGATATAAAAAATGAACGAAATACAGAGTTGTGTTCAGAAGCAGACAAATAGCATGACTGACAAAATCACTGCTCGACCCATAGAAAAAACACAAATTGTGACACTCGTGTGTGCCACTCTCTCTCTTGCACCCGCCTAGGGTACACAGATATATTACCTGGTTGGGTACTTTTATTGCACAAAATCCAGTGGCATAGACCCAAAGACCTTTTCGATATGGAAACTATTTCATGGGTTCTTGTGAAAAATGAGTTTTAGCATCACAATGAGAGTTCCAAACCACTCTGCTTTATCATTGCCCATAGTTTAATCAATTTGTCATAACAGGTAAATAAAACTTTAACATTCTAATTCCAGTCACTGCACCTTGCAGAAAACAGCTTCAATGGTCTCTCTATTCAATTGACGGAATGTGTTGTTAACAATGCAAAGAGTATTTTTTCTAACATTCTTCTATTAACTTTAGGACAAATGTACAAACACTGGGAATAGCAATTTCTAAATTGAGATTTACTCTGAATCACAATTTGAAATCGCTAATCCTAATGTATGAAACTTTTATTTTTAAATTAGCAAATCCTAGTGGGTCTCAATTTGATGAGGTAGGTCACAACTGCGACATACTAGTAATAGCAGTCACAACAGAGATGGTGGCCTGCTGATGTCAGCAGAACCCCATGTCTGTGAATGCTTTTAAATAAAGCATTTTTTTTTCTTTAAATGCATCCCATTTTCCTTAAAGGAAAAATGGATGGGTTTAAAAAAAAATAGAAAGCGTATTTATTATTTTTTTAAGAGTTGACAGTGGACTCTTGAATATTTTTTTCAACTTTCAAAAAAGGAGAGGGGTTCCTTAGGGACACCTTACTGTGTGCTAATGGTTTCCCATTTTGTTCGAGGAGGTGGTATAAGGTTCAAGTTTTGCAATCAGAGTTCAGTCACAAAACATTAATACATACCATTCCAATTCGGTATTAGGGAGGAACGTCCTAAACATACCCCTTCCTAATATCGACTTAGGTTAGCGATTTGTTAACCTGTAATGATTTGCAATTTGGGTATGATACATCAGAAAAAGCTATTTTGCTGTCACAAATGAATTGGGCCGTTAGCGAAGGCAAAAAGGCTTCGTACATCTGTCCCCGAAATGCTGGAGTTCGGTATCTCACTTTTTTCAATAAACATTTCTCTAACTGAAGTAAACAGGTTTTTCAAGTTAACTGCTTCAAAAGAAACATACAATATAAAAAACACATATAATGAATAAAGTATAATATAGTCCTGCATCGCCATCTAAAGCTTCAGGTGTCATTTTCAAAGCACTTGGACTCGGGTCCTGTAGTTTATGATGACAACAGAAACCTACTAAAGTACTATGGAACCATATTACATGGTTACCCGTTATGTATAAAATCAAAAGGAAGGGACACCTACCAACTTTACGTACATTTTTTAATATTTATTGAAACAGACATTATTCAGCATTGTAGACTGTACATTGTCGTCCAACTAAAAATATATTTGAGGTAGCACCAAAGGAGAGGTAAAACGCACTGTTCTCTGCTGATTAGAACACAAACACAGCTGAAATCAGAAAAAAGAATGACACGATAGCGACATGTTATGGATGAAAAAATACAATAATGCGGGTGTTTCTGTTTTGGCACGTTGGGTATTTTCATTTATTTTGTTTTTATTTTGATTTGGCTTGCTTGAGATCTTACTGCGAAAAAAAATGGCAGCACGTGCGTTTGGCGACTTTATGAACTGCAAGCATTGTCATGGGAAAAAAGTTGTGATCTTGTTTTTAAAAAGGTAAAATGCTCGCCTTTAGTGCATAGAATGTCATTCACAAAAAACGCGGCACTTGATTCAGTGCCATTTTTTCAATCACTTGGTGAAAGTTACTTCTGTTGTTACATACAATACACCGTACATCTGCCAAAAAAGAGGATTAAACGAGACTGCCACAGTTAAAAGCCCTATTACTGAATGAAGGCTCTTGACTTTCATAAATCCAAAGTAATGCATATAAAACAAACTTATCGCATAAACCATTTTAGTTTAAAAATAGGTATTGTGTCCTTCACCGCAGCTTCGTTTGCATCTGTCCCGCCCAAGCTTGAAATATTCTTCGTCCAATGTCGCCGCGGTATGTCCTCTTTCTTGAATAAATATCTTTCGGATGGGGGGGGGGGGGCGCCAGATTTAAATGTTTGGAAACCGGTAGTTGAATTTCCTCGTGTTGGTGTAATAATACTTCTTCCCATCCAAGGCCGGTAAAATGTTACTGCTGGTCAGCTGAGGCAGGTGCTGTAACTGAACATGGAAGACAAAGTGTAAGCGTTAAAGTGACTCTTAAAGAGCGTTCCCGGAAACACAGATGTACTGGCCTTTAGAAACATTCCAGGACCGACTCAAAGAAAATCATAAACCCGCACCCACAAGTTCACGAGCCCGCATGCGTGGAGATTTACGACTGTCTGGAAATAACAATGCTTTTCCTAAGTAGGTCGTCAAAGCAGTGTCAGCTAGCTGTAGGTTTCCAGGCGTAATTCTGCAATATTTCATGAATTCCTTTCTCGAAAAATTGTGGTAGCTTTTTTGCATGTGTAATTAATTGTACATGTTGCATTATTATGCATTACTTTTTTTTATTATATTCAAAATTTTCCTAGTGGAGAATACCTTCCCTTACACCTAACCAAATTTGGGAGGCTTTCCTTTCGTTTTCCTCTAAGTAAAGGGGAGCTCTGACTATATATTTCCCTTCTTTTTACCAAGCACTTCATTCAAGTTTTACTGCTTATTTTATTTTCATTTTTTTCTGGAGCTTCTCTGAACTACTGTAGTAACCCCCTTCTTCCACCATGTCCTCCACCTTCCACCCTGTTGTAACCCCTTGCGCTACTCCAGGAAATTGTCTTCGAGATCTGGGTCTTACATTTTGTTTTATCTTCAATACACACTGATAGCCATTAGGTTGAGGGTACCACTATATATATAAAGCATATTATAATAAACACATTCCCAAGATGGGAGAGGAGTTTATGAACATCTCCAAAGTCTCAGGTGTGTGGGTGTTCACAAGCTTTACAAGGAAACCTTACCCTAGAACGCCCTGAAAGAGATTTACAACTGAGGTTTATTATACGATTGTGGGGTAAAATGATTTACGAATGCATGGTCAACTTGTCTAAATAACTTACATTCTGACTTAAAACTGCAAATGTCTTTATTGTACTCTATGATTTACAAGGTACCAGAATTGTTGACCATTACTACCAAAGACAAGTGTGCAACATTTTATAAACCTAAATATTTGTCTCGGTTAAATCCAGGAACTAGAATTATTGTACTTATGACCTTCCTATGGCAACAGTTGCACAAACACGCTACTTATTGCTGCTGTCTTTGAATAAGAGAAAGGGTAGGTCCCGATAAGTGGGCCACTTCCTCATGTCCACCAGTATTGTGCAACATAATGTCTGCTACCTTAATAGAGTTCTGATTGGTTCATTGCATCTTATACTTTCCATCATGTCTAGTTTGTTATAACTTCTTTTTCATATTCTCTCATCTTGCCCTTGGTTAGTTTTGCCTTCTCTATTTTCACCTGCATGAAGGATTAATATCTGTATCTATCATGCCTGTCTTAGCTGTATCTCCAGACAGTTCCTTTGACTTTGCAGTGGACAAGTGCTACACAGACTCCTAAGGCGTTTACGCAAGTGGGAATATCTTGTGCATAATGTAGGCAGTGTATACATACATTGCACGTCTAAATTCTGAATTACATCCGAAAACTGATCATAAACAGTGTAACTGTCACAGGAGTAGCCAGGTAAACCGAGTGCAGAATAGGGTACCACACACAAAATAATCGCTTTTTGGGTATTGCCAAACATATAGGACTACGCTGCTACACCAAATAGATCAGGTGCAAGGGAAACAGTTGGGAAGAGTATGGGAAAGTGCACTAATCAGCATATTTTTCTGTATACGTCAACAGTCTGTTTTTTTAAAAGAACTGTACAACATGGAAAACCACATATTTTTTCTAACCGTCCATATGCATACTAAACACATGGCATACTTTACAGAATATCATCCAATATACATGACTACCATATGTTTAATATTTAATGCAGTGCAAGGTACATAATTTACAAATGGGTTGCAAGGCCATTTATGTGACTGCCCCCCTAAATGCAGTAAACTATGAATACTCAAATTGTAAATTATACACTGCAGAATTTACACATCTAAATCTGTATGTATATGAATTGAGTTATTGGCATAGTGGTAAATCACAGTTTAATACTAATGATTAATATTGTTAATTTGGTGTAATTATTTGGAGGAGGAGTTGTAAAACGCATGAGCTTTTCAGTACTGCTCAAACTTCAGAGCAAGTTTTAATTTTCCAATAGTTACCCCTGGAAAGTGCTTTCTGGCTGGTCGCGTTGTTCGCCTTGTGACTCTCTCTGGTTCTCTTCCAGAGTCTGTATCTTCTCGAATGCTATCGAAATACGGATGTTCAAGAAGCTGCTGACATGTTAACCTCTCAGAGGGGTCCATGTGAAGGCAACCCTGAGTAAGGGATAAAGAACACAAGAGATCTGAGTTATGCACAAATCAAGAACAACTGTATTTAGTACTGGACCGCCGAAGACCAGAATGTCAACCTGGCCTCCACGTGCATTCCCACCAAATCGCGTGAGTGGCAGCCAACTTTGGTGTAGGCCCTTAGTCAGCCACACTTCCCTTCTCTGTATAGACCCTTTGCTGGACATGCCTGCTTACAACACTGAAACCCTGGAAATCCATCATTGGGAAACATCAAAATGGAGACTGAAACATAAAATTGCACTCAAGTTTCATTACTATAGCTGGGACAATCTCTTCAAAACTATGCAGGGACATAGCTTTAATAGAGCCACCCTGAATCGATTTGCTGTCTCTTTCTGGTTTTGTATGTTAACTCCTCAGGCCTCTATCACAGATTATTGCTGGAGATCTGTAGTCAACCACCCATCTGATCGTGACACAGTCCGCTCTCAACAAATCTCAAACGAGTGTTCACCTATGACCTGACAACCATCACAGGCAAGTCCATACAATCTATTGATTTTCGTTTAGATTTTTATGAAACTAAAAACGATTTCTACAAACTTCCTCAAACCTCTGACAGGACTTTCTCATACTCAAAAGTCCCTTCCTGTTGATCTTCCATCCATCTCCCACTGCTTGCATCCCCACACATCTTTGTGGCAGATATATCTATCCCCCTTCCTCCAAATCAGATCTTCCTAAAAAACAGAAATAAGGGTCGTGGCTGTGTTGTAGCCTTGGTTCATCATGGTCCCCTAATACTCTGGGATACTTGATGACCCATCATTTATTTATTTATATAGTGCACTGCTATCCCGAGGGCATCTAGGCGCTTGCAGAGTTGGCGCACAGAACACCAATGAGATGTTAGAGTTCCAGTCCTTAAATGAGAATATAGAGTATAAAGCCATGTCTTAAGATCTTTCCTAAAGGACAATAGATCAGAGGAATTCTTTCAATAAAAAGGTAGCTTGTGGTAATACTAGTAAAGCTTTTACCACCCCATCTCTGGAGAAGGAAGGTTGGCTCTATCACCAACTTCAGTGAGGCCGACCGAAGTGTATGTGCTGGGATGTGCCATTGGAAGCACTTTATCAGGTAGATAGGGCTTGAATTCTGTAATGCCTTAAAGGCAATACATAATGCCTTGAACCTGATGCGCTTCTCAATTGGTAGCCAGTGTAGGGTGTCGAGAGCATGTTTAGCTGATAAATATTTAGCTTGTCCAAAGAGCAATCTAGCTGCAGAATTCTGAAGTACCTGCAGTTTTGCCACTACTATTTTGTTTGCTCCGACCAGTAGCCCATTGCAATAATAGAGTTTCGATAACCCTAAAGCTGCCACAGCTGTTTTCTGCAGATTTACCGGTATAAATGGAAGAATTTTCCTCAGGATTTTCAGAGTGTAGTAGATAGATGCAGTAAGCGATTTTACATGATGGAAAAAAAAGTGGTATCTAAGATGACTCCAAGATTTTTGGCCTTGGTGACTGGGGTAGGAACAGTTCCCAACTCCAACAGCCACCATTCTGAGGACCAGAATGATGCATCGCTGCCAAACAGTAGAACCTCTGTTTTATTGGAGTTCAACTTAAGGCAGTTCTCAGCCATCCATTCACTGACACATCTCATGCACTCCTTGAAATTATGGGCTATATCATGGTTTTATGATAATCGGAGTGTCGTCTGCGTATGATACCAACTCAAAACCATGAGTTTTAATCATACGAGCCAGAGGAGCGACATAAATGTTGAAAAGGGTAGGGCTCAAGGATGAACTTTGATGCACCCCGCATGGGAGCCTGACACATTTTGATTTGAAACCTCCTACTTCAACAAATTGGTCACGATGAAGCAAAAATGACCAGAGGAGGAACAGAGTTGGACCTGCTACCCCTGCTTCTTGAAGCCGATATATTAAAGTGCCATGATCCTCCATATCAAAGGCAGCTGACAAGTCTAGTAGTATCAGAGCTGCCGAACCAGCTTTGCCAACCGCCAATCTAATTTCCTCAGCTCCGGTGAATAAGGCCAGTTCGGTACTATGCTGGGCTCTAAAACCTTACTAGGTGGAGTCAATAAAGGCGACTAACTCATGATTCACGTTTCTCTAAAAATTTTGCTGGTAGAGGTAAACGGGAGATGGGGTGATACTTCCCTACATCTGTTTTATCAAAGTTTGATTTTTTTAACGGAGGTAAAATTGATGTTTTTTTCCACATCATTGGGAAGCTCCCCATTTCAATAGCGGTATTAAGAACCTCCATGAGTGGATGTGCAACTGGCATTTGAAATTACTCTAGGAGGACAAGGATCCAAAGGGGATCCAGATTTAGTGGCTAAAAGAAGTTTTAAGGTTTGTTCATAAGAGATCGATGTAAAATTTTAAAAGCAGGATGGATTGAGTTCAGGATATGGAATGGACAAGTCTGAGAGTGGATTTACAGTATCTATTATTGAAGCCTGAACACTCTGGGCATTTACAGAGCGTAAGGAAAAGGTGAAGTAAATGGAAGAAACTTTATCACAAAAGTAAGAGGCCAAACTATTGCAAAAAGCTTGAACTGTTGTGCTTTGACTAGTCTCCTGCAAATGGCTGAGTTTCAAAACCGTTGTTCTTTGCTCCTTCTGTTTTTCTGAAAAATAGCTGATTTTAGTTTTCTTAATCATTTCTTTATATTGTGCCAGTCTTAACTTATATATTTCTTTCTCCCTGGGATCGTAGTGTTTGCGCCTGCATCTTTCTTGACTACGACAGAGTCTTTTTGATAGCTTTAGTTCTTCAGAGAACCAGGGTTCAGTGGGTGCTTTCCTGCTTGTTTTCTCAGCTCTCTGGGGAATGGTGGTATGTGCCGCTGCTGTAATCCAGTTATGATATTGTAAAGAAGTTGTTTCTGGGTCTCTGGCAAGGCAGGGGTTGTTCTGACTCAAATGAGTAGAAAATTCGGTTTTATCTATATGCTGCCACAAGTAGCTTTTATGGCTACTATCATGACCATGCTAATAGCCGGTTGAAAGAGGCGGAATGAGAGTTAGCATCACTGCAAAATGGTCGGATCAGTGAAGTTGTAAGTTAATATTGTATTTCAACAGGGACAAGTCCAAGAGGTGTATTGTAGTAGGGCCCAGCAGTATGAGTGAGCCCTTCTACAATCTGCTCTAGGCCTGCGCCTATCACTAGGTCCATCAAGGCCCGAGAATCTTTATCAGAAAGGTTATCTAAATGGAAATTGAAGTCGCCTAAAATGGTGAAATCTTGTGAGTTTACTTTATATTCCAAAAGCTGCCCCATAGTTTGCATGAAGTTGATTCTGGAGCCAGGCGGCCTATACACTCGCAGCCCATTGCATGAGAACACATGGCTGGCTGCTATCTTAAAGGAGAGTACCACAGCTTCCTTGTCTGTGGGAATACCTTTAAAATATGCTTTCAGATGATCTCTATCAAATTTTTGCCAGACCTCCTCCCTTTTTGTCCAATCGGTCCTGCCTGGCTATTGCAAACCCTGGTGGGATAGCTAGGACTAAATCTGGCCCGGAGGTTTCATCAGCCCAGGTTTCGTGACGAAAATAAGATCCGGGGCGTGGGAATCAACAAAATGACCAAATTCATACTTTTGTTTAATTAGTGACCGCGCATTTAGCAATGCGCATGACCACCCGCGATTAGGTTTTTTGATCTTAGGGCCGACCTGGTCCCTCCTTGTCCCTACCGGGTGCACCTTATGGCTGTCCGTTGTAACCTCATCTAAGTGAACCATACTTGAGTATATTTTAACCACCTCTACTACATCTCTGGTCTGTACTGTTTTCTACCATCCACCCAAGAAATGCTTCCACACCTTCAAATATAATCTACTAAATCTCAACCAACATGCTCTGCTGCTCTCTGATTATATGGGTAGACGGTCTTACAAATTCTTTTTATCTGAGTATAATCAAATATGTGCACACCCTTCGTTTTTCAGAATTGGACAAAAAATCAACACGATTGGACCACTGCCTGGACCTCAAGTTTAGTACATTACTTGAACTCCAACTCCTCGATGTTTATCAGCTATCTTGATGAGACTAAGGAGGTGAGGTGGTAAAGTCAGTGATAATGATATATGGGACTTGGGATGACTTGCAATTCAAGCAAAATTGGATGAAATTCCACCGCGATTACAGGTATACTAGTTGGGGAAGCCTCGTATTATTTGCTTCTCATATGTGGACTCTTGCTCCTAATTCAACCAAGTGGATATGATATGCACATGGATTTTCAAGGAAAAAGACAGAGTAGTTTGCTATTGATGGGTGGTTAGGAACATAACTACCAAAGTAATTGGGTTTGGTATGGTGCAGAATAAGGTGTACTAAACTAATGGAATGGAAGGATGTTGTATCCATCACGTACAAACATTATTATGTGCTCTCTAGAGGGAGGGCAATGATTTAAAGCAGGATGCTGCTTGGATTAGGTACTAGTTGTTGTAGTTTTTGTTTATTGCACTGATTAAAGTTCAGATGCTAACTCTCACAAGAATCAGGGGTGAAGATGTAATATTTGGAGATATACATGTCTGATTCATTGTTGATGTTGGATTAATCGAGCTGCCTGAGATAAAGTGTGTCTGTCTTCATATAGTTGAAATTTAAATAAAGGATGAATACAAAAGGCCATTCTGGAGCCATCACACAACAATAATTTAGATGTTTTTAACCATTTGATCTCAAAGTTATCCAATACCCTTAACTCCGATGCTCCCTCCACAGTCCAGAATCAGAGCCCTGTGAAACCCAGTAGTTGGTATACCGACAGCCTGTGCCAAAGGTAAAAAGTGCTTTACTCAGACGATGGATATTAATCAAATGTCTCTCTGACGATATAGCCTGCCATGGCCATGCAAACAGCTTCTTAACCACTGGGATAACCCCCCAGTTCCTAAAGCATGACATTATTACCAGCATTGTAAAGAGACCCATAGCTGATTTGGGGAGTCACAACCCCTAATGTTCACTAGATCACAAAGTTTGTGACAGCTAAATGGCTTTAAAATATTTACTAAACCAATTTTGCGATTCAGTAAGTGCTTACTTAATCGCAAAATGGATTTAGAAATGCATACTGACTAGCAGTTTGTAAAGTTGCTTCCATTAGTTATTATTTCTAGAAAATATGCTTCCTGTTGCTGAAAGGGAAATATATTATCTTTCAAGTACTGTAGCCTGAAAACATTGTTTAAATACAATAAAATGACTATAAAAAAATAGATGGATGTAAAGAAAAAAAACATTGGCCAAATAAAGTATAAGCCCACCAGCCTTGGCCCTGACGTATACTACTTTTTAGGTGTTTGTGCGGGTGATCAGGTTGAATGCCATCACTCACAGTGCAAGAGAGCCAATGGTCGAAGTGGGCTGACCCAATGCTGTATGCTGTGGTTAGGTGGATGTAAAATGTGAAAAACAGGTGAACAAGCCGGTACTTAAAGAGGACCGGTTCAAAGCCTCTTTATACATGTGAACAGGCTTATACGTTTCTTATTACATGACACAGGCGAGACAACTAGATCAGTCTATAGACCAGAACCAAAAGGTGTTCTTGGTTAATTAGTGTTACAAAGGGTTTGCTTCAGTGGGGTTTGGAGGGGTGAATCATTCATGAGTAACAGAAAGAGGGACAGAGATTAGTATGAGCGCTACACTAAAGTCTTTCATAATAGTAGACCATAAGGAAAGTAGTAAATGCGTAATTAGTTCAAATATTTGAATAACTTACTCACTACCAAAACACTGCTCCAGATTTTTTACGTAAAGATTGATGATTTCTCACAAAAAGTAACATAATTCAGTGAGTGAAACTCAAAACAGTGTTGTTGCAGCTGAACTACAGGCGTCCCAGGAGGTTCTACGGTTAAGGCAGTGTATTTGTATTCATGTCTTGGCAATAATGCCCCTCTGTAAATACAATATCGCCAATTCTAATGGCCTGCTGTCCAGTAAAAGAATTCACGTAAAATATCTGGGATCTCGTTGGTCTGGTTTATTGTGTTTTTGCAATGGATGCAGAGTTAGGGATCTACATGTTTTGTTGTGTGAATTAACTCCCCTTCCTGCCATTGGCTGGTAGCTGGCGGCCATGTCAGATCTTCCAGACTGTTATTAGATCATGCTTTGCACAAGCCAAACTGAGTCAACTAAACGTGATATAAACGTGCATTGAACAGAGTGCTAAAGGAATTGGTATATTGCACCTTTTTAGTGAAATCTCAGTTTGAGGACGAGTTGAATGTAACGATTTGCTTTATGCAAAACCAAATAAAGAAGTATTCCCTATAACACTTTTATCTATTACTTTATTTAAAAATGAAGGAACAAGATAAGTAAGAAAACAAGTTACTTACCTGTAACTACAGTTATCCAGTATTGGTATCTTTCATAGATTCACATGCCTGAATCATTCCCCGTCTCCGAGGCGGGAGTCCCACGGTAAATACAAAAGTAGTGCCAAATATTAATAGTAGTAGTAGGCCCCAAAGAAAAGGCCTGAGGCCTAGATCTTAGCAGCCTATCTACATCAGTATTCCAAAAGAACCACAAAATTGGTCCCAACCAATCAGCACCCTCTAGAACACTCTCAGCAGAGCCAGTTCTCCTCAGATTTTCCTTAGCACAAGTGGGAAGTAAGTGTCCCAAAACATAGAGAACTGACTCTATGGGGAGGAGGGTGGGTGCATGTGAATCTATGAAAGATACCAATACTGGATAACTGTAGTTACAGGTAAGTAACTTGTTTTCTTATCCGGTATTGGGGTATCTTTCATAGATTCACATGCCTGAATCAGAGTAGCAAGCAGTATGCCAAGTATACAGTTGTTTGCGGATGGTGGGAGACTAGTGCTGATAAACTCCCAATTGCATCCACAACTTGTTAACAAAAGGTATAATAAACCAAACTTTAGAATTCAAAAGCATGTAACATACACAGGGAAATGAATCATGCACCATAATAACATTCTATGTCAGACATGCCATCATTGCAGAAAATGTCAGTGTCATGAATATTGCAAGCCATAGATAGCATGTAAAAGACAGAAAAGGTACCTGAAACTGACCTCAAAGAAAAAGATGGCGTAGGACAGCTTGTCCAACTGCTGCACCATCCTGATGTGTAGATTGAAGGCAGTAATGTCTCGTGAACGTGTGGACATTCTTCCATGTCACAGCACGACCGATATTTTCTAGAGTTACCCCAGCAAACCACGCTGTAGACGCTGCCACTGTTCTTGTGGAGTGGGCCTTGGCTTTCCTTAGCAATGGCCTGTTAGCCTTGTCATGGCAGAAATGGATTGTAGATGCTATCCATCTGGCAAAAGTGGCTTTTGTGCCTGCAGTTCCCAGAGTAGTTTGGCCGTAAGCCACGAACAACTGGTCGGATTTTCTAATGCTCTTTGTTTTTTGAAGGTAGAATTTTAAACATCTTTTAATATCAAGAGAATGTAAGGCTCTTTCCGCTGGTGTAGACGGATTTGGGGAGAAAGTCCTTAATTTTACCGGTTCGTTGAGGTGAAACTGTGACGGTACTTTAGGTATGAATGTAGGATTAGTCCGGAGGGTCACGTAGTCCTGAGTGAAATGTAGAAATGGTTCTTTTATAGTGAAGGACAAATTTCACTAACTCTTCTAGCGGATGTCAGAGCCAGAAGTAAGGCAACTTTCCAGGTGAGGAATTTGAGTTCGGCCTTGTGGATCGGCTCGAATGGGTGTTTCATTAGTTGCGTTAGGATAGTGTTAAGTTCCCACTCCGGTGGAGGAGGCCTTACCGGAGGAAACGCTCGGAAAAGTCCTTTCATGAATTGTTTGATCAAAGAGGATGAACATAAAGAAGGAAGTTGAGCACCTTTTCTGAATCTGGAAAGTGCGGCTAAATGGACTTTGACTGATGAAAAAGTGAGTCCAGACCTTGCCAGATTTAGCAACTAAGGAAGGATCTGTTCCGCAGGAGCTTCCACAGGGTGAACGTTGTTAGCCTTGCACCAACAGCAAAAACGCTTCCATTTTAGACGGTAAGTCTTAAATGTGCTGTGAGCTCGCGATTTTGTCAATATGTCACAACAGTCCTGAGGGATGTTAAGGTCCTTGAATTCTAAGAAATCAGGAGCCATGCGTGTAAATGTAGAGACTGAGGGTCTGGGTGAAGCACCTGACCTTTGTTCCTCGACAACATTGTGGGTGTCGGAAGAAGACGGATCGGCGGGTCCTGGGATAATAACAGAAGTTCTTGGAACCAGTACTGGCATGGCCACCGGGGTGCAATCAGGATGAGACGGCAGCCCTCCAATTTCATCTTGCGTATTACCCTAGGGATTAGAGGTATTGGGGAAAAAGCGTAAGCACAAATCCCTGACCATCGCATGGACAGGGCATTCCCCATTGATCCCTGTTGAGAGTATCTGCTGGCGTAATATCGGCATTTTTTGTTGTCCTTCGTTGCGAACAAATCCAGTGCCGGCTTGCCCCAAGCTCTGAACACCTTGTTCACTTGATTCTGCTCTAGCTCCCACTCGTGGCAGTCCGATTGGGACCTGCTGAGCATGTCCGCCAGGGTATTGTGGAGACCCCTGACATGTTCTGCTCTTAGGGTTATGTTGTGGAGTGTGACCCATTCCCACAACTCCTGAGCCTCTCTTGACAAAGTTGCCGATCTTGTTTATGTAAAACATGCTGGTGGTATTGTCGGTCCGAACCAGTACTGATGAACCTGCAATCCTTGGAAGGAAAGCTTGCAGGGACAGGAAAATTGCTCGCAATTCCAGGCTGTTGATATGTTGTTTCTTGTACTCTGGAGACCACTTTCCTTGTATCTGTATATCTTGGAGATGACCTCCCCATCCTTCCATGGAGGCATCCGTTGTGAGAACAAAATCTGGAATATCCTGTATGAAAGTGAGCCCTTCTGCTAAGTTGGGCATCTGTGACCACCAATGCAGAGCGTTTTTCATGCGTGGTGGGACTCTGAGGATGTCGTCGAAGGAACCCACGGCCTGCTGCCACTGAAGGTGTAGCTCCTCCTGTAGAGGTCTTATTCGGAGTCTTGCCAAAGGGACGAGATTTATTGCCGAAGAGCACATCCTCAGGAGTGAAGCAAACATGCGGACAGAAACTGACTTTCTTCTGGAAATCAGAATTGCCAGCTTTTGAAGACGAACCTGTAGTTCGTGAGATAAGAATGCCCTGCAATGGACTGTATCCAGCAGAGCTCCAAGAAATGGAAGGACCTACTTCGGGCGTAACTGAGATTTGCTCCTGTTCACAGTTAGCCCCAGAGATTTGAAAAGATGAAGAGACGTTGTAATGGCAATCTTGACTGCTAGTTCCGAAGGACCTTTGATTAACCAATCGTCCAAATACGGGAATACTTGGATTCCCCAGGATCTTAACGCAGCTGCTACAGGAGCTAGGTACTTTGTGAAGATCCTCTGAGCCGATTTGAGTCCAAACGGGACCACCTTGAGCTGATAATGGGCGCCAGCCACAGTGAAGCGAAGATATTTGCGATGTTTGGGATGTATTGGGATGTGGAAGTAAGCGTCTTCCATATCCAGAGAAGCCATAAAATCTCCCTCGTTGAGACAACCTAGAATCTCTGAAAGTGTGACCATGAGAAATCCTTGTTTTTTGAGGAATCTGTTCAGGTTGCGATGGTCTAGAATCGGGCGCCATTCCCCCGATTTCTTTTTGATCAGAAAAAATCGGGAATAGAAACCTGTCCATTGCTGATGTGATGGAACCTTCTCTATTGCATTCTTGAGGAGCATCGTTAAAGTTTCTTTGAATAATAAGTGAAGACGAGGAGGAGGGGGTCACTTGGGCGGAGTGGTGGGTGGCTTGGTGACAAATTCTAGGGTATGACCGTTGTTCACCAGGTCTAGAACCCATTGATCTGAGGTAATTTCTTGCCACTTGTCCACAAATGCTGAAATTTTCGCGCCCACGGGAAGGGGAATAGGTGTGGTAGACGGCCTGCGGAGATCACTGCTTTCTGTTGGCGTCTCGTCCTTGATTTTGAGATCGTTTTCGACCGCCCTGATGAGAGAAACCAGACGTGTTGGATTGCCTGTATGAAGATTGGTAATTTTGTCTATATTGGGGCTGGTATTGTCTGTTCTGCTGGTTTTGGTATCCTCCTCTAGAGGAAAACCCACGCCCCCTTGCGCCTCTGAAGGATCTGCGTTTGTACTGCAATGAACCCAATGATCTTGCAGTATCTGTATCAGTTTTTATTGCCTGGAGGGCTTCATCGATGTGTTTTCCGAACAACGATTCGCCATCATAGGCCATGTACAATATTTTTGTCTGGACTTGAGGTCTGAAAGTGGTGGCCTTAAGCCAACCCTGGCGTCTGAGTACTGCCACACCAGCCAGCTGGCGAAAATTTGTATTGACAATGTCTAGTGCGCAATCTATGGTTTCAGATGGCGCGCACTCTCCCTCTAATAGAATTTTTCTTCCTTCCTGTCTCCTGTCTTCCGGAATGAGCTCAATAAGTCCAGCCATCTCCGACCACATTTGGCAGTCATAATGCCCTATTATTGCTAGGGAGTTAGCTGCTCTGATGGAGGCAGCTGCCATTGTCGAAAACTTTTTGCCGATCAAATCAAGATGACGCCCTTCCTTGACTGGCGGTGTAGTAATGGGTGTTGCGGGTTCTTGGATCTTTGTTGGGCAGCCTGGGAAATTACTGAATCTGGTCGAGGAAGGCCAATGAGACAGGATGGACTATTGGCCGGAGCACTGTATTTCTTATCTATCCGTGGAAGCACTGCTGGCACAGATGCAGGAGTTTTCATGATTTTGATCCCTTCTTTCCAGATGTAATCAATTATCGGGACAGCCCTCGTATTCTTTCTGGATTCCTTCTTAAAATCATGTAGGAAGCATTTAGTTTGTTCAACCGTGACAGGCAATTGAAATCTAACAGCAGCTCGCTGCATTAGATTATGAAATCCCCCTATATCCTCTGGGGGGGATTCATATGGTAGAGGAGTCGGTGGTGATAATATAGGGATAATATAAGAATCCCAAGGATTTGCAGGAATGGTCTCTGGAAGTTCACCCTCTTCAACTTCCTCTTCGGAGGACGTGTCCTGACCATGATGAGGGTCTTCAGGAGGGTCTGGAAGCTGAGGCGTTGGAACAGGAGCGTCAGGTGAAGGCAAAGGATCCGGAACCAGCACAGGTGGTGGTGGAACTTGTGGAATGACGTGCTGTGGGGGAAAACACTGTCTGTAATCTGCTAGCATGGCTTGCAGGTCTTGTATTAGAGTTGGAGGCAGATGGCACATCTCACTCTGGCGAGGTTGTCTATGGTAAACTCTCTGATGCGGGACAACAATGTCCTCTTGATAATATTGTTCTTGATAATCCTCCTCCTCTTCATCATCATCATCATCATCTTGACATTTGATGTGTAGCTCCGAAGGATGATGAGCTATCCCAAATAGTCCTTCTTCCTCTTCGTCCTCGTAATCATCATCCTCTTCCTGCACATATGTTTCCAGGAGATGTGAGGGAGTAAGCAGTGAAATATTGCTATATTCATGTCTTTGAAATGTTCTGAGCTGAAAACACATAGATGAAACAGGTGTTGAATGAGTAGGAGCCATAGGCAATGCAGGTGCCGCAGACGGAACAGGTAAGTCCCCAGTCGATGGAATTGTCGTCGACGGGCTCTCCATCGATGGATTAGTCGTCCTACGTCGACGGGACCTTCATCGCCGGACTCGACGTCGACGGGACCTTCGTCGACGGGCTTGACGTCGATGGAACGGTCGTCGACGGTGTCGTGGGTAATCACCAGCTGCGTCTTCGTCGACGATACTACTCTCGTCGACGGTGGAGGCTTCGTCGACGGTAATTTCGTCGATGTGGACTTCGACGCTGACTTCCTCGACGACGGTTTTCTTTGACAGGATAGTAATCCTCATCGACAGACGTCGTCGACACAGTCTCTGTCGACGAAGGAGCAGAAGAAGTGACAGAAATCGTCGACGATGGAGGGAAAGCCAGAGATTTTGAAAGGCTTTTACTCAGTTTTTGTAGACGTCTTTTTAGAGTCCTTGAGAGCAGAGTCCTGAGGAGACTGCGTTGACCCAGAGGAGATGAGAGGAGTCCTCTGAGAAGGGCCAGAAGTAGAGTGGGAAGATTTATGGTGTTTTTTCCCCTCGCTTGAAGAGCTGTCCTGAGACCTAGCTCTCTTGCTAGAAGTTGAGGCTCTATCATCCTCTTCAGCCGAAGAGGATTTAAGCCATAACAGCACTCTCGCCTCCCTATCCCTAAGAGTCTTAGTAGGGAAGGTACGGCAAATTTTGCAATCTTTTACCTCATGTTTAGGGTAGAGGCAGTAGATGCAGTCCATATGCTGGTCATCAACATGGACTCTCTTCTTGGCGCAGGTTCTGCAGGACTTGAACAAGGCTTTATTGTCAGACATCATGGAATAAAGAAGAAAAACTGAGTGGCACTCAGGGAGACTCCCTTCCACACAACGTGCGGTGAAAATCTGAGGAGAACTGGCTCTGCTGAGAGTGTTCTAGAGGGTGCTGATAGCTGATTGGTTGGGACCATTTTGACATAATGATGTACATAGGCTGCTAAGATCTAGGCCTCAGGCCTTTTCTTTGGGGCCTACTACTACTATTATTTGGTACTACTTTTGTATTTACCGTGGGACTCCCGCCTCGGCGACGGGGAATGGTTCAGGCATGTGAATCTATGAAAGATACCCCAAACAAGCATTATTTTATGATTCTTTTTCACCATACACGTTTTAACTGCTCCATACAAGTAGTTTTTTAAAACAAATAATTTACTTATTAAATTGGGAAGGTAAGGGGTGTAAGGACCAGGAATTGAGTTAGAAGTGAAACAAATAGTAACAAGAAAGCCTGACGTAATAATAGATACAAAATTCACATAGATGAAAAAAAATAAAAGAGGGAAAATGTTTGGTTAAGGGGGTAGTCTAGGGGAAACACTAGAGCGCAACCAATTTTGGCAAAAATGAGAGGGGGAGGGGGAAGCAACACCAGCCAACAAAACCTGGCAAACCACAACAGATTTGGCCTAGGCAAATGTTTATTTTATTTTTTCCTTTTTGTCCCCCAAACACCTGCAAAATGCATAAAGACTGGCAAAAAAACACACAAAAATAAACAACATGAGTTGCAGAGGAGCTATGGCACACCAGTCCTGGCACGGACGTGCACTTCTTTTTGTACTTGTAATCAGTCAAAATACAGTCACTCTTAGTGCAAGACACTCTGTGGATGAAGTTATCCTACCTACCGCCCTGGCTATATGCTGAGGTGGACAGAAGCAAAATGTGAATGACAGTGAACAGATCAATGGATGAAAAGGGTTGCCTGAAAACCCGTCTGTACATGTGTGTGTAGTTTTATTATGATTTTCTTTGAAAAACATGTGGCTTGTGTGGCAGCTAAAGCTATTTATAGGTCAGGCTTAAACACCATGTTCAAAAAATGTAATGAAGACACTTTGATTTAAAGTGATATTGATCTTTTGAACATCGATATTTTAATATATATCTTTCTAAGGAAAATGTAATATTGTCTTAAATCAAGTCTATTCTGCAGATTTTGTTTTGTGTCCTCATATTTATAATATTGCAATTATACTATAAGAGGTGGCTGAGGAAATTGGGAACCCCTGATCCTCCTGCTGGTCTGATCCGGCTTATGCCTCCAATAATAGTGGGATTTGGTAATATTTGTTTAAAACCGTGAATTTTATACTATTTATTTAAACTTGGTGCAATCTAATAACCTGTTGTTCGGAATTCAACAGATGCTACAAATAGCACTAAGAACAGAGTTTGTCCTAAAAAAATGGAGCATAACACAGAGATTTTGGTGATTTATGACGTAAAAGAAAACAAGTTACTTACCTGTAACTGTAGTTCTCCAGTATTGGACCTTTCATAGATTCACATGCCTGAATCATTCCCCGTCGTCGAGACGGGAGTCTCCGGTACATAAAAAAGCATTGCTTAGTATCATAGCAAACAGAAAAAAAGGCCTAGGCTCATTTTCCTTTGCAACCCATAACCTTCGTTATGTAAAAAAGGACTAACCTTGTCCCTGAGCCAATCAGAGCCTCTCACCCTCTAGAACACTCCTGAGAGAACCTTCTGCCCTCAGATTTTCGTGCACTTGTGCAATAACACTCTTTGTGCTAAATCCGAGGTGAGCCTCTCAGGGGAGGAGGGTGGGTTGCATGTGAATCTATGAAAGGTCCAATACTGGAGAACTACAGTTACAGGTAAGTAACTTGTTTTCTTACTCCAGTATTGGAGCCTTTCATAGATTCACTTGCCTGAATCAGAATAGCGAGCAGTAAATAAATGCACATTTTTTGTTACCTAGAAAGTGAATCCAGGAAACATATACAGTGTGATAAAACTGGTATCTGTAAACCAAATTCCACATATCAAAAATTCTTTGCAAATGGTAATACAATGAACAATAAAATGTGCCAACGTACATAACCAAGGAAGGAGGGATGGTAAAGAACGCTCACCGTTACTGGATAAGGTTCCTCAGCACCGCTTCTCCCACCGCCACATCTCTCTCTGTGGCTGCATCCAAGCAGTAATGCCTGGTGAAGGTGTGCATACTCGTCCAGGTCGCCGCCCTGCAGATATCCTGGATCGGTACTCCTGCAAATAGAGCAGTAGAGGTGGAGACTGCTCTTGTAGAATGTGCACGGACTCGTGCATTCAAAGGTCGGCCAGCTGCCTGATGACAATACCCTATGGCACTTGATATCCATCTGGCAATTCCTCTCTTTGACAAAGGGAAACCCTTTCTGGGTGCGCTGTAGGCCACAAAAAGCTGTGAAGACTTGCGGAAAGGCTTAGTTTTCTGCAAATAGAATTTCAAACAACGCTGGACATCCAGCGAGTGGAGAGCTCTTTCCGCCGCTGTTGATGGTTGTGGAAAAGATCTTTTGAGAATTAAAGGTTCGTTCAAATGAAAGTCAGTTGGAACCTTAGGGATGAATCTTGGATTAGTCCGGAGTATTATCCTGTCCTCCTTGAACTGCAAGAAAGGTTCTTGGATCGTGAGAGCCTGAATTTCTCCCACTCTCCTGGCTGAAGTGAGCGCAATGAGAAGCGCAACTTTCCAGGAAAGAAATTTCAGTTCCGCCCTGTGAATTGGCTCAAAGGGCTGTTTCATCAACTGGGAAAGAACGACGTTCAATTGCCAGAGAGGTGGTGGCGGTTTTATTGGAGGGAAAACTCGGAACAGACCTTTCATAAATTGCTTGATGACTCTAGCAGACCACAGAGATGGACCAGAGGCCGTTCTTCTAAATCGTGAAATTGCAGCTAGGTGTACTTTTATAGATGCATGAGCCAAACCTGACTTAGCCAAAAGCAAGAGGTATGGAATAATCTCGTGAGCTTCTGAAAGCAGCGGATGAATGTTAGACCTTTTCAACCATAAACAGAACCTTTTCCACTTCATCCGATATGTCTTGTTTGTACTATCCGCTCTGGCTCTAGATAGAATCTCTCTGCACTCCGTAGGGATATTCAGATGTTGAAATTCACGGTATTCAGGAGCCAGGCTGCTAACTGCAGAGATTTCGGATCCGGATGCAGAACTTCCCCCTGGAACATTGTCAGCAGAGACGGTATCGGCTGTAGGCAAATCGGGCGCTCCTCTGACAGTAGAAGAAGCTCCGCAAAGCAATGCTGTCTGGGCCACCACGGAGCTATCAGGATTAACCTGCATGGTTCTTTCTTGATCTTCATAAGAACCCGCAGCAGGAGGGGAATTGGAGGAAAGGTGTAGGCAAAGATGCCTGACCATGCCATCAAAAACGCATTCCCCCAAGATCCCCGTTGGGGAAGCCAGCTTGCGAAGAACCGGCATTTTCTGTTCTCCCTTGTCGCAAAAAGATCTACTATTGGAGTTCCCCATTTCTGGAAGATGATGTTCAAAATCCCGTTGTCGATTTCTCAATCGTGACAGACAGACTTTAGTCTGCTTAGAGTATCCGCTTTGGTGTTCTGGTCCCCTGGAAGATGTTCCGCTGTAATGGATACTTGGTGTCGTAGAGCCCATTCCCATATCCACTGGGCTTCCAGAGACAGGGAGAGTGATCTTGTTCCTCCCTGTTTGTTCAAGTAGTGCATTGCTGTTGTGTTGTCTGTTCTTACCAACACGGCTGCACCTTGAATCCTTGGCAGGAACGCCAACAATGCTAAGCGGACGGCTCTGAGCTCCAAAAGGTTGATATGCAATTGTTGTTCGTCCGCTTTCCAACGACCGCTGACCTGCAGATCCTGAAGGAATGCTCCCCATCCTTCCAAGGACGCATCTGTCGTAATGACCAATGGAGCTGGCTGAGTCAGGAAAGAAAGACCCTGCAAGATGTTTCGTTTTCGGGTCCACCATGTCGCCGCGTGGATCATGATCGGCGTCACTTTGATTGTATCCTCGAAGGATCCTGTCGCTTGATGCCACTGAAGATCCAACTGCTCTTGTAACGGACGCATCCGTAGCCTGCAGCAAGGTACGAGGGGAATGCAAGATGATATCGTTCCCAGCAAAGACTTGTACCTGCGTACTGAAAGAGACTTTCTTTTTATAAACGCCTGGGATAGAGATATTATTCCCCGCTGTCTCTCCTCGGAGGGGAACGCTCTGTTTACTTACGTATCCAGAATCGCTCCCAAGAAAGTTATATTTCTTGACGGTTGCAGAGTCGACTTCTCCTCGTTTAGAGTGAGGCCTAAACTGGCAAATAGTTCTATGCAAGCCTCTGTTGACAACTGGGCTGACGCTTTCGATGGAGCCTTGACTAGCCAGTCGTCGAGGTAAGGAAACACTTGGTGTTTCTGTCTCCTTAATGCCACTGGAGCCAGGCATTTTGTAAAAATCCTCGGGGCCGATTTCAGACCAAAAGGAAGCACCTTGAATTGGTAATGATCTTCGGCCACCACGAACCGAAGGTACTGCCTGTGTGAAGGATGGATTGGGATATGGAAATACGCATCCCGTAAGTCCAGTTTGGTCATATAATCCCCTGGGTTTAACAGCAGCAGAATATCCTGGAGGGAGATCATTCTGAAGGTCTGATCCTTGAGGTAAGTATTTAGGGATCTGAGATCCAAAATGGGGCGCCATTGAAGAATGTTTTTCTTGATCAGAAAAAAACGGGAATAAAATCCCCTTCCTTTCTGGGAATTCGGTACCGGTTCTATTGCTCCCTTTCGGAGCATTGTCCGAATTTCTTGACGCATCTGATGTAAATACTTGACCTCTTGAAATCTTGGAGGTGAACAAGGGGGGATTTCCAGAAACTCTAGAGTATGACCGAATTGTATTATGTGGAGGACCCATTGGTCCGTCGTTATCTGCTGCCAATTTTGATGAGGATAGGAAATTCTTCCACCCAGGAGAATATATGACATATGAGGAGTAAGTGTCACCAGAATGTCATTGTCTTCGGGTGGTGTCTTTGGCGACCTCCTCGACCTCTAGGAGTAGATTTTGTGAAACCTCCTCTCTGTGAATATTGTTGTTGACGATATGGTTGAGATGATGTGGAGTAGGAAGAATAGCGGCCTTGTTGATAACCTCCTCTATAAGAGGGCTGGCCCCTACCTCGTGAGCCACGAAAAGGAACTTTTCTATACTGCGATGTTCCCAGAGATTTCGCTGTTTCCGTATCCTTCTTGATACTCTGTAAGGCCTCATCCACATGCTTTCCGAACAGATCTTCCCCATTGAACGGAAGATCCAAGATCTTATTCTGGACTTCAGGCCTAAAAGATGTTGCTCTCAACCATCCTTGTCTGCGTAAAACAGCCGCTCCTCCCAGAGATCTGAAGGCCGTGGTCGCAATGTCCATTGCACAATCTATGACTTCAGCCGAAGTCCTTTCACCTTCCTGGAGGATTTTTCTGGCCTCTTGTCTGTCCGCTTCAGGTATGCTATCAATGTATGGTGATAGGTCGCACCACATCTGCCTATCATACCTGCCCAGGATGGCTAGTGCATTTGCTGCCTTGACCAGAAGAGCAGACATGGACGAAAACCTTTTACCTGCATTATCCAAGCGCCTACCCTCTCTGTCCGGTGGCGTCGAAATTGGAGCAGACGGATTCCTCGATTTTTGCTGCGCCGCTTGAGTTATAACCGAGTCCGGTTTGGGGTGACCTAATAAACAAGCCGGAGCATCGGAAGGCGCTTTGTATTTTTTGTCCAGCCTAGCAAGCACTGGAGTAACCATTGCCGGCGTAGATGACTCACAATTGGAAGAGATCTAACCGTCTTGCGAAACGGTTCTTTGAAATCATATAAAAAGCATTCTGCTTTATCTGATGACATATTGAGCGCAAATCTCTGCGCGGCTCTTTCCATCAGATTATGGAACCCTCCAATGTCCTCCGGAGGGGAATCCACAGGTCTTGGTGACAGAGATGAAGGGGACGGAATCAAATACTCATCCCATTCCTTACTAGGATCTGTTCTCTCCCCTTCCTCCTGCTCTTCATCCTCAGAAGTGTCCAGAACCGGCTGTGGCAAAGGTGTTAGTGGCCGCGGAACCGGTATCTCCTTTCTTCGCACTGGTGTACATGGAACAGAGTGCGCCGGAGCCACTGGCATCCTTTGGGTAGACTGAGGCAAAGTATGCCTCTTCTTGTAATCATCCAACATGAACTGTAAATCCGTCAGAAGAGAAGCTGGAACACTCACCATCTCTTCCTGATCATGTTGTCGGGGGCGGTCCTGATAACCCCCATACTCATCCTCCAAGTCATCCTCCTGACATTTAACATGCAACTGAGAGGGGCTACTTGCATAGCCAAACGGACCCTCATTATCATCTTCCTGCGAATCTTCCTCCTCCAATAAATGGGATGGAACCAGAGGCGTTACCTTACTATGAGACGTAATGTCCGGGGTAATCCTTCTTTCCCTGGCAAAATCCCGCTTTTCTGGGGTTTTTTCCCTCGGCGACAAGCCCGTCGACGAGATTGCCATAGTAACCGCCGACGACACCGTCGTCGTCGATGCCGTCGTCGACGCTGTAGACATCGTCGTCGTTGCCGCCGTCGACGATGTAGTTGTGGTCGTCGTCATTGTCGTCGCCGTCGACGCTCTCGTCGTCGACACTGCCGTCGACTATGCCATCGTCGACGAGAGTATAGGTTTAATAATGACTTTTATTTCACTCTTCTTCGTCGACGACGCTACCTTCTTCGTCGACGATCCCGTCGACGATGTAGATTTTTCTAATTTCTCCTCAGGTGAAGTAGACGCTGGCTTTTTAAGCGCATGTTTAATTTTAAGGGGTGATTTTGAAGGCTCAGAACTTGTTTTCTTTGGCTGTTTCACCCCTGAAGCATGACCCTTGCTCTCCTTTTCTTTAGTTTTAGGAGATTTTGAGGGACTGCGCTCTGAAGACCCAGAAGTGGTCTTTTTAAGAGCCTTCTCAGGTTTCTCCCCTGAGGTATGAGCCTGAGGAGATCTGCCTCTCTTCTGAGATCTCCTTGAAACAGTTGACGCCTCATCACTGTCACTAGACACGACGTCCTTCCTGGTTTTAAGTTTTTGGAGCCAAATTAGCAGTCTGCCTTCACGATCCCTTAAAGTCTTATTAGAAAAGGTGCGACATACCGTACACTCCTTCGCCTGGTGGTGTGGGTAAAGGCAGTATATACAGTCTTTATGAGGATCATCAGTATTTAATCTCTTCTTTGAGCAGGTGGCACAGGCCCTAAACAAGCCTTTCTTTTCTTTATCAGCCATTCTCCAAGATGATGTAGAAATTTCAGTAGAAAAAATCTCCTCAATCTAAAACCAACTGTAGAATTTGAGCAGAGCTCAAAGGAGACTCCCTAGCACAACGTGCGGTAGAAAATCTAAGGGCAGAAGGTTCTCTCAGGAGTGTTCTAGAGGGTGAGAGGCTCTGATTGTCTCAGGGACAAGTTTAGTCCTTTTTTACATAACGAATGTTATGGGTTGCAAAGGAAAATTGGCCTAGGCCTTTTTTTCTGTTTGCTATGATACTAAGCAATGCTTTTTTATGTACCGGAGACTCCCGTCTCGACGACGGGGAATGATTCAGGCATGTGAATCTATGAAAGGCTCCAATACTGGAGTAATGTGCAGGTGCTGATATTTACAGTGGTTTTTTCACCCATTAAATTTCGATAGATGGACCCGCCAAAATTTAAATGGGAAAAATTCAAAGAGTGTAACGTTTATCGCAACAATTGTAATTGCTACCCCCGCGCAAACAAGTGGTTCTGCAGTAGCTGCAATTTAAGAGCACACTATACATTAAGGTCTTTATCTTTAGGAAGGCAAAGTGGCCGAAACGAGTTAAACCACCATTCATAGGCAACAGCGATTTGCCCGCCTTCATTTTTTATTATTATACAATTAGTATAATAAAAAGGCTGACCCTCACCAGGGGCAGTGGTCCGACAGTCTGAGGCAGGCAGCGGCAGCTTTCTGATGCCTGGAACATGAAGTCGACTGCACCAGCCAACAGACAGAGGGCCGAATTCACAAAGGTCCTTTGCGCTTGTGGCAGAGACCCCACATTCGAGGGGTAGTCTCCGCTCTTGAGGCGGAATCTCCGCAATGTGAATTCTCATGGTGGAGATTCCGCCCCGAGTGCAGCGTCTCCCTCACGAGTGCCGGGCCTCCGCCATGAGTGCCGGGCCTCCGCCATGAGTGCGGAGGCTCTGAAATAAGCAAGGCAGCCTGGTTTCATATGTTGAAGAATTTATTGTAATGGTACCACCCACTACATGGAGCGACCTCCTGGCCTGGTGATCGGACGGCAACTGACAAGATGCCATTCAAACCCTGGTCAGTGACCACTTCATGCGCGGGACATATTCAAGTATATACAAACACATGCGGTGCTCAGGCGTGAAGTGCGCGATGAACTAATAACAACTCTACAACACCTTCCCCCTTATTAAAATGAAAAGGAAACGCCACACCAAAAGACATGGCTACACATTCTCTAAAAAAACTAAACATAGGTGCAAATACTTAGCAATTAACAGAAACAAATATGTATATATTTTCTTAATATCTAACAAAGTCCTCAAAACTTTCTGGTGCCCTAATGACACGGCCCCTGCTTGAACTACTTGAACTAATGTGACGCCCTCCTGGATCAGAGCGGACGCTGATGTTCCCCCCATCTGTAACCAATGCCCCCAACCAAGATAGTCTTCAACACACTTCTTTCTATGTCACATGATATCAGCTTGCTCAGGAGACACATTCTTAACAGTTGCCTCTTGTTCCACCATCCTTTACCTCCTACAAAAGCAGCCCCCTTGCTGACCCTGGTCAGCCGCTCAGGTATTGAAAATTTAGACTCTCCTTTCTTTACTTTGATTGCTGACAAGATGCCATTCGAACCATGGTCAGTGACCACTCCATGCACGAGACATATTCAAGTATATACAAAAACACATGTGGTGATGCACTAATAACAACACTACAGGCTCTTTGTGAATCAGGCCCAGAATGTCCAGGACTGGTAGAATCCCAGCCCTGGCCTCGGGGGCCTGCCATGCCTCAGTTCTTCCCCATTTGACATGCATTTGACTGTCTCTGCTTTAGGCTTACGCCTTCTTATGTTCGGGATATGTGCCAATCACCCTGCCATCCCACCCTTTGTAAATGTGTCACAGAGTTAAAAAAAAAAAAAAGGGTCTGGTGAGAAACCAGGTGACTGAAACCTGGAGCATGCAATTTGAGTTTCCTGCTTTAATCGAGTGTCTGCCTCGAGGGTCAAAAGGGGCACCAAGAGCTGGAATGGTACAAGTTTAAGCAGCTGAGGGGAGTAAAAACAAAATGCTTTCATTTGCATGTTGTTTGCATGCCAGTGAGCATGTGTATGTGTGAGCATGCATGTATGAGTGAGCACCTCTGTGAGTAAAAGTGAGGGGCAGAGGGAGTGAGAATGAGTGAGAGTCAGAGTGAGAATATCTGAGATTGTAAGTAAGAGTAAAAGTGAGTGAGAGAAAATAAATGAGTGTACATGAGTGAAGACAGTGTGAGTGAGTGTAGTTGTGATGGATCACTGATGGTAAAATGGTGGCACTGGCATACTAGAGGACATTCTTGGCATATGAAGCACCTGTTGCAAAATGCAGCCCCTGGCATTCCATAGTTAATACATGCATATGGCACAGCAAGGGCGCAGTGCTGGTGTTCACATACGCAACATATGAGGCACCTGTGACAAAATGCTGGTGCTGGCATATTGAAGATCATTTTTGGGATAAGTGTAGTATGCAAGGTTTAGACCTTGTTGATGTTAGGGGCAGAACATTGGGTTTTTAGTCCCTTTTGTCCAAGTGACTAGTCTCCTTCTTGGAGAACTCACTTCTTATATTTATCTTCCGTATTTGAGGAGGGGGATGGGTATATTGTATTGAGTATCCATCTTTCCTTCTTGTCTTTGGTTCCTTTCCCTCTCGTGGTGCGGTCCCGTCATCCCTGGGTCTGGGCTTTTTTTTTTTTTTTTTTTTCCAGAAACCTTTATTCTTGTAAATCATTGACACAGCTATTCAGCCGACAACCCGGAGGTACGGCAGCTTTAGAAACACAACACATGCGAGCGTCTACATTTCACTGACAGGAGAGTCAACGGTTCTGTTTTAAATAAACACAAACCCAAACCTAAACACAAGCAAGGCGATAAGTACTGTAAGCACCAAAAGGGGTTTCCATCAGGGGGAGCGAGCCCCATTTCGTCCAACAGACACAGGTCTATAATAAGGGAAAGGAGGGGAAGTCAGAGACTCAAGAAGACAAACACATACCAGCAAGGAGTTCAAAGCCGGAAAGAAGCTAAGGGGAGAGCTGCTCCTCAGGCGGGTCCGGATCTGGGGGCAGGCATATGCCCCCTCTGTACTGGTTCCATCGCCCCCATACAGAGTGCCATTTCCGAGGGCGCCCTCGAGCACAATACACTGTCTTCTTCCTAAACATGCTCCAATCCATGTTTTCCATCCACGCTGTCAATGTAGGAGGCCTATTAGAGCCCCACAGACGAGCGATGTCGCGCTTGGCTACCATGTTCCCTAGGGTCACCCACTGAGTCTGTGCCGCGTCGTGGTCAGTAGGACCTCAAACATTCAGGAGACAACACCGCGCCTCAGGCTGTATGACGATGCCCGTCACCTCCCCCATCACCTCGTGGATTCGCCTCCAAAACTCCATAATCGCACCGCATTCCCAAATAATATGTAGGAAGGTGCCCACCATACCACAGCCTCTCTTACATTAGCCCTCCTCAGAGAAACCCATATGGACCAGCCTGGGCCCCGTCACGTAGACCCTGTGGAGTATTTTAAGCTGCACCAACCGCAGGCGCGCGGGGATAGCGACCTCTTTGGGAGAAGAAACTGCATACTGCCAATCCTCGTCATTAGTTCAAGGCCATCCCTGGTCCATTGATCGCGCAACCCTAGAAGAAGATCCGCCCGAACATTAATAAGTTTCTTATAAATGAGCGAGATCGTACTCTCTGGCATATGGCCATCCAGGATCCGGTCCTCTAACGGAGAGGACTCAGGCACCTTCTCCCCTTCTACAAGGACTGACCGCAAGGCGTGGCACACTTGAGCGTAGCGGAAAAACTCCGTGCGCCCTAGCTCGTATTCCTTCTGCAGCTCCTCGAATGTCTTTATCCTACCCTTAACCAAAAGGTCTCCAACCCTGGATATACCGATCAAGTCCCACTTCTCAAACCCTTTTGTATGCCAAAGCTTTCCCAGAATATCGGAGTCAAACAGAGGGGTGGCAAGGGTAAGTTTACCCTTCCAGCCCAGTGAATCCGTCGCCACCTTCCATACATGCACGGCCACCCTGGTGGGCCCCGTAAGGGTTAAGTCCGACGACTTCGAGTACAACGCTCTGGGGTAATTACCCCCACGTAGCAACCATCGGTCCATGGCGAAGCCGGTGCTCAGCGCCGGACCATATACACCATGGTTAATCGCGCTCAACTGGGTGGCCCAGTAATAACGTCGAATGTCTGGAAGCGCGATACCACCGTCGTACCACGGAAGCGTTAACTTAGCAATCGCTATACGCGGACGCCCTTCCCACAATAGCGCACGCTGGTGGCTTTCGACCTCATGGAAGTAACTGGCCGGGACCAAGTCAAGGGTATTCTGCAGGGCATAGAGGAAACGGGGAAGAGACATCATTTTGAACAGAGCGGCACGGCCAAGGAGGGAAAGCGGCAACCGCCGCCAGCCCGCCACGTCCCGCCGCAGACGTGCCAAGGGAGGGAGCAAGTTCTTCTCGTATCGTAAAATGGGGTCGGTGGAAATATAGATCCCCAAATACAAAAAGCCCTGCTGGGCTATCTGGATCGAGCAGTTGCGCGGGACAGGCGGGACATCCCCACACAGGACATACAAGTATGACTTCCCCCAATTAATGACAAGACCAGAGTTCCTACCGAAAGAAGTCAAGACGTCACAAACCACTATCAGAGATTTCTTAGGCGAGGTGAGGTATAGCAGAATATCGTCGGCGTAAAGTGAAATATGGTCTTCGTGGTCAGACGACCAACGAATCCCACGTATATCCGGGTGCCATCGTATCCACGCCGCCAGTGGCTCAAGAGCAAGGGCGAACAACAACGGCGACAGGGGACAGCCCTGCCGGGTGCCTCTCCCGAGCTCGAACGGTGCCGACGCCCGCCCGTTCACCACAACGCTAGCAAGAGGCCCCTCATAGAGCAACCTCACCCAGCCTACAAATCCAGGCCCAAAGCCGAACTTGGCTAGCACAGCCCACAGGTATGCCCACTCCACCGTATCGAAGGCCATCGTGGCATCGAGGGACGCCACAATAGCCGGCTCTCGCATCGTGCCCGTCCTAGCAATCACTCCATGGAGGCGTCTAAGATTCAGTGCGGTGTTACGGTGCGGGATAAAGCCCGACTGATCCGGGTGGATCAAGTCGTCAAGCACCCGGACCAGGCGGTTAGCAAGGATCTTAGCAAGGATGTTCGGCTCAGCGTTGAGAAGTGATATCGGCCGATAGGAGCCACACTTGTCCCGGGGCTTACCGTCTTTATGTATTACCACAATCGTCGCCAGCCGTTGATCGAGCGGAAGAAACCCATTCACCCGCGCCTCCACGAACATGGCGCGCAGGTGAGGAGCCAACTTATCCGGACGAAGCTTATACAGCTCAATCGGCAAACCATTTGGGCCCGAAGCCTTACCGGAGCGCAGCGCACGGATAGCACACGCCACTTCGTCTACAGTTATATCTCCATCGAGGTCATCCCTATCAATGGCAGAAAGGCAGGGCAGAGCGATATCACGCAGAAGGTCACACGAGTCCTCAGTCGGCCTATCCGAGACCGAGGTGTATACCTTACGAAAATAGTCCGAGAAACACTGAACTATACCGTCGGGGTCAGTGACAACCTCTCCCCCATCCGTCGACAACTCCGGCACCACTCGATTAACACGCTCTTTTTTATCTAACCACGCCAGCAATTTCCCGGCCTTATCACCAACATCGTACAATCGACCCTGCTGCTCCCTATTGAGGGTCTTGGCAGCGTTCGTCACCAGATCCCTATATTCCAATTGCTTCAAGCTCAAATTATGCAGTGTGGCCGTTGCAACATCCTCTTCCAAGGCCACTTCTAAAGCCGCTATCTCCTCCTCTACTTGTGTCACCTCGGCGTCTCTCCGCCGCTTGGCGGCCACTACTAAGGAGAGGGCCTCCCCTCTCAATACAGTCTTAAAAGCTTCCCACAAGGACACCGCAGATTCAACTGAACCCTGATTATCTTGAAAATAGTGGTCAACTGTCTTCAGCAACGCACTGCGCAGCTTGGGGTCACGAAAGTACCAGGGGTTAATGGGAGCCACCCTGCCACCCACCACCCGGCCAATATCCAGACGGGCCCACACCGGTGAATGATCAGATATGCCATGTGCCTAGCCTCAGATACCAAAGAGGCGTGCGCAGCCAGAGTGAGCAAGTAATCAATCCGAGAGAGACTCCCGTGGGCCCCGGAATGAAAGGTATACTGTCTCTGAGTGGGGTGCCGTAGCCTCCAACAGTCTACCAGACCAAAAGTATCTATAAAATCGGGAAGCCACTTCTGAGCACCCCCGGTGTCTCTGGGCGGGTACCTATCGAGCATTCCAGAACCAACCGCATTGAAGTCTCCTCCCACCACTAGCATCCCTTCGGGGAGTTCCAACAAGGCCTTGCCCAGATCAGCAAACGTGGAGGCCTGCAGGGCAGGAGGGACATAAACAGAAACCAATACCAACGTTCTGCCCTCCCACCTCCCCGCCACAGCCACAAAGCGCCCCCTGTCATCAGCAATGGTGGAGTCAACCTCGAATGGTAGGGAAGCTCTAACAAGTATGCCCGCACCCCTGGAGCCCGAGGAGAACCCCGAGTGAGCAATGAATTTATAACCCTTTCTGTTAAGTGCATAACACATATTCCCTATAAGGTGGGTCTCCTGCAGGAGGACCACATCAGGCGAGGTCCGTTTCAAGAATTGCAGGACTATCCCCCGTTTAATACGATCCCCTAAGCCATTAACATTCCAGCTAATTATGTTTAAGCCCCTATCCCCTATCCCCGAACACAAAGAGACCTCCACCCCCCCCCCGGAGAACCACGATCGGACAATACTGACAACCATTGCTACGCCTTGCAAGAAAAAAACAACCCCCAACAACAACCCCAACATCCCGAATCCCCCCCCTCCCTGCACCCCTGCGTCAGCTTACAAAGCCCCCCCAACTTGCAGTGTGCCTGTCGCCCTATCAAAAAACAAATCTACAAAAAGTACCCCAAGGGAGGAAAGAGCTCCTATCTTCCCCCCGCCGCCCTCCCATTACTGCAGTAAGGTGCGAGTCACTGTCCGGGGCTGAGTCAAAACAGGCCGACACCGGAGTTATCACTTCTGTCCATCCCGGTCGCCTTCCGCTCCGTCCACGCTGTCCCGGCCGGGCTGTCGCCGAGGGAGCGCATCCAACCAGTCCCCTGCCATGTCCGGTGATTCAAAGAAGAAAGTCCGATCCTCATACACCACACGTAACCTGGCGGGGAAAAGCATGGCATACTTCAGGTCCATCTCCCTAAGCCGTCGCTTCACCCCCAGGAAACTTTGCCTCTGTTTCTGCACCATCTGGGTGAAGTCAGGATAAAAGCTGACAGAGGCATTCTGAAAAGGCACCGGGCCTGTCACCCTCGATGCTTGCAGGATAGCGTCTCGATCCCGAAAATTAAAGATCCGGGCGACAATCGGCCGCGGGGGGGCTCCCACCTTAGGCCGTCCGCCAGGCACTCGGTGAGCCCGCTCCACCGCAAAAAACTTGCCGAGGCCCTTAGGCGCAAGATGATTCACCACCAAATCCTCGACGAGTAAATCCACGGAGAGCTCCTCTGAAGTTTCCGGGACCCCAATAAGGCGCACATTGTTGCGCCGGGCCCGACCTTCAAAGTCTTCGAGCCGGCGGGCGGAGAGGTCATTCGCGGTTCGTAACTTACGAACCTCAGCCTGGAGTTCCGAGACATCGTCCGCGAGGCCAGTAGTCTTGAGGTCCAGGGACTTGACCCGCTCATTGGTTTTGCCCAGGTCCGCGCGAATCAAGTTGACATCAACCAAAATCATGTCCACCTTGTGCGCCAGGGTCTCGAACTGTCGCCCAATCGAAGATTGCATCCCATCTATCGCCCCCTTGATATCCTGCAATGATAACTCCGAGGCTGGGGGTGAATCGGCCTTCTGTGCTTCCAGCGACTGTCCCGATCCACCAGGCGACCCCTTCTGCTGGGCATAACGATCCATATTGTTGGACTGGGTATAACCTCCCCGCCTGGTAGTCTTAGACTTCGACCTGTCTGCCTCCGATTTGGTCGACATCTCGAACTGCAGGACGGTCAGTCGCAGAAGGACGTCCCTCACTCAGCTAGAGGAAACAGGGTCAACTAGGACTTCAGCAGCCAGTCAGGACCGAGTGGAGGTCTTCCAGACAACAGAGGATCTGCATGAAGCACTCCCAACCCAGAGCAAACAAAGGGCGAGAAAGCGAAAGTGAAAGTGCAGCGGCATCCGTCCGTCAGTTCACACCTCCCAAGGCCGCTGTTGTTCAATTAGTAGCCGGGCATCCTGCAAACGCAAGCCCCTGGAATCCTTCGGAGGTAGGCCGCAATCTTCCGCCATGCACAACTTCGGTCCCCGGTGGGCGATCTTAGCCCGGACAACGTCAATCGCCCCAGCTGTGACTCATCTGCAGGATTCCGTGCATGAAAATCAGGATTTAGGACAGGATGATTGCCGGAGGGCGCGAGGGTAGCGGGAGCTCAAGGCTCACGCGGCCATCTTGGTCAAGCGCTAGGCTTGACCAAGATGGCTGGGCTTTTGACTCTGTTTTATTATAGTTCTTTTCACTTTATGGTGTGGGTGTGTTTTCCTTCATCTTTTGGTTGTGGACTATGTATTTTTACTGTATTTATTATGTTCATAGTTTATGTATTGGTTTCGTTCATTCTTCTGTTCAAAAGGGAAGAGATATGTAGCATTCTTACATGATGTTTTATTCCCTATGTTTCTCTACTATAGCTGCTCAGCCTGTATGTGTGTCTGCTGCATGGAAAGTTGGTGAGTGACCTTGAGTAGAATGCCTGGGTGACTGGATGAGGAGCGTCAGTTAGTGAGAGGGGCTGAGCAGCTAGCAGGCTGCTCCTGGTGGGGCTGTGATTTACCACCTAGAGGACTTATTTACCTGTTATGATTACTTGCTGAAGATTTTTACTACCTGTTAATCTACCTGTAAATAAACCTACTTGGTTTACATCATACCAGCATGGCTTGATTACTACAATAAGGAGTGCCATCCATGACGAAATTCTGTCCTTAACATATTAGAGATCTTTCTTTCCAAATGGGCCACCCGTTGTTCTTTACTTAAAAGGGCACGGCTGACTTACGGAAGCCCTGAAAACAAAATGCTGGTCCTGGCACAAAGGAGGAAATTATTGATATATGGAGGGGTTCCACAGTGCATTTTCAAAAAATTGAGTAAATTTCTGAGGAGCATCAGCCTTCAGTGGCTTGGCACATCAATGGTTTCTGAGCAACTTTATGTGAAAACTGTGTTTAAATTCACTGTTTAACATCCATTTTTTCAACATTTTTCAAGGGAGAATCACACTAACTTCACTAGAAAATGTTAGGCTTGCTCACTTCATTCTGGAATTAGGGGCATGTATTATTCCAACCTCTTTCAAAGAAAACTAGCTGCCACTAAAACAAGTTATGCTTCTCCAAAAGTTACATACTTTGCATAGATCACAAATCTAACATATACCTAGGTGTTAAAAACAGAATACGCGATTGATACCCTTCTTTATGGAACTCGTTACATTTAACTCAAAAGAATGAACTGCTGAGTTGCTCCTGCTACAGTGGTTCACTAGATCCGGTGGTTGCTGATCTGGACTTGTCATCATTAGACTATGATTCTGAGCGAGAGAGAGAAAGTCAGAATGGCAGAAAGGAGTAGGAATCGAAAGGTGGCAAATGGAGAAGGTAGCGATGAAAAAGAACCCGCAAGAGTGAGATCAAGATACCCTTTAGCTTCTGCACTTAATATTTGTTATTTCTTTTTGCAAATTAAGCACAGCCCTGCTGTGACTCAAGCACGCGGCAAGCAGTATAGGTTCGTGGTCATACATGGTGTGAACGCGATGCTTCACCTTAACAACCAAGGGCTTTTTAAATTCTTCACGTTGTCTTCCAGGACGTTTTCTGCATTGCAGAAGGAAACGTTCTTTATACAGTTATGTTGTATGTGAGTGGTAAACTCTATCCACACCTTCTCTCAGGGTTCACATAGCTATCCTGTAAAAGACATGTCCCTGTGGTATCTGTACACATGGAAGCTGCATTGGAGAACCAGACTGGCTGTGACACAGGCAGCTATAGATAACCCTGCATGGCATTGCTCGTCTGTGCTGAGTGAGTAATGAAAGTGAAGCATTAATAATATTTGGAGGTTTGACAGAGGATCCCATCTTTATTGATGCTGAGTTGTGACAGTGCCTGGATCCACGCGTCACATACATCTCAGCCTTGTCACAACTTCGCTGCACCAGGAAGCATACAGATTCCGTTGAGACGATAAACGGCAGACTAATCAATGAAAAGCCTATCTCTCCCCATAAACACCCACCATGTCTGGTGCAAGCCTTATTTTTATTTTAACCAATTCAGTTCAAGTTTATTAAGGTTAAGACTCTTGCCTTTAAACAATAATACGTAAAAGCAGTTTAAAATGATGGTGCACACCTCAACCAACGGCAAACAAGAAAGCCACCAGAAGCGTCGAGGGTGGAATGCATCCTAACGAAGTAAGGTAAATAGGCCACCTCGGCCTGTATGACCAATAAGGTGCATTGCCTCAGTCTTTAACAGGATGCGCGTTGAGCAGTCTGGGACACTAACCCCAATAGCACTCAGAACAGCACACTAGTGAAAGGCTGAGTGGCAGTGTGAAACTGCTAGTCTGCTTGTCACTTTGCAGGGATCAACCCAGCTTGCATTTGAGAAGAGAGCAGAAACCTTCCTACAGGTGGTGAATTGAGTGGCTGCATCTGTCTGCAGTGGGATGCCGAGGGGGTCCCTGGAACTCCTGTTCCATTTCTAGGGGGCGGGGCGCTCGTGGGGATGTGGACTGCTCTACCTCTATGTAGCATAAATTCAGTGTGCCTCCTGATGGCCCCTTACCCTTGTAATGTGGTGCAGGTGCAAAGGTAAAGTGTTTACTTATTTATGTGCATCCCACCCCCATGAAAATGGGGGAATGTCCCCTTGTGATTGCACCAAAGCATATTTTATATCATAGGAGGGGCCTCACAAGCATCTCCTCCCCCTTCTAACACACCAAAGTTCTCCGGTGCAGAAGAAGTGGGTGTAAACGCAGCTGTGCCCTCGGGCAACTTACTGCCCTTGGTATGGCAAGAAGGAGGAGCCCTGCCTAGAGTGCAGAGGGCCCAGTTAAACCTCTGGAGCCACTTCCCCTGCGGCACTAATGATAGCTGGGTCACTGAAATTGACGATTCCCAGCCGTGCAAAATAGGAACTTCTAGAAGAAGAGAACACTTTTATCTGCGTTATGGACAAAGGGCTAATTTGTATGTAAAATATGTGGAGCACCCTCCTTCCTCCAAAAGGATAAATGGAAGGCATGCTTATTATTTGCTCCTAAAACATGCACAAATCCAAGGCTGCAGGTTTAACGTCAAATTCTAAGCTGTACATTTCGGAAATCGAAAAGGAAAATGATATTGAACCTTACTTTTCAAAATATCTTTTGGCAAAGCTCCACTGCAGAAATTCAGAAATAAGCTTTTGTACCAAATTACAAAAGAGCAGCATAGACATGACAGAACCCCCCAGAAAACAACGTGAGACTGCACGAGTATCTATAGACGGATTTCGAAATGATGCGTTCTAGCTTTACAGATATCCCCCTGCAGTGTTTTCAACGAGCAATGAAGCATCTACACTTGTTGTAGTGAGGAAATTAGCACAAGAAGAGTTCTGAGTTGGTGCAGGTTGAGTTGATTGAATATGCTGTAGCATCCTTCAAAGGGCTATCCCCTGTAGGGTGAAAGACACTTATCTTTGCCCAGTCCGGCATCTCGAACAACCACCAACAAGAGGAGTTCTAGTATCTTTGTTTGTCTATGCTTTGCTCCGCCGAAAGGTTAAGCGCATGGCTACCTGAAGGCTTCCACGCGCTTAGTGAGAACCAGCGAGCATGCAACTGCAAGGGCAGAAGAGGGTTACATTAGTGAGGGTATAACTAGGGTTTTAACAATTTTCTGAACCTGAGCTCATTTGTTTCGATTCTCAACCCCTGGGGCATTGAGTTCCACAGCTTTGGTACAAGGTACGAGAAGGATCGGCCTCCCCATCTGTCCCTTTGTATTCCCTGCACTTTTAGTCGCTGTGCATTGGAGGACTGGCCATGGGTGTAAGGGACCAAGAAATTCCTGATCACCGAGGGCCCTTGTGTGCAAGTTGGAGTGCCTTAAATTTGACCCTCTAGTCTACTGGGAACCAGTGCAAGGAGGCCAGTGCATCCTTTACCGAGACATATTTGGGGAGTTTGAAAATGATCCTTGCAGCTGCGTTCCAGACCACCTGGAGTGTCTTGATAATGTATTTAGGCGACCCCCAGATAAAAAGAGTTCCCGTGGTTCAGACGGTAAAGAATCAGAGTGTGGACCACTGACCTTCTGAATTGTGGGGGTAGCAGGTCTAACATTTTCCTACACTTCTAATTAAGCCAAAACAGGTGGCTGTCATTTTTTTTTTTTACCTGGGCTTCCATAGATAGCGAACTATCTAGCCACATGCCTTAACTCTTTATGAAAGAGGCAGGGGCAGGTTGGCTCCAGACGTTCTTCTGCCAACCAATGTCTTTTTGTGGTGTCTCTTTATTTCCTATACAGCATCGCCTCTGCTTCGTCTCGTTTAGCTTGAGTAAGCAATTTGCCATCCAGCTTGCCACCTTTTCTAAGCATGAGATTAGTTGTTGTTGTGAACCTGCTCCTGAAGAAATTGGGTATCGTCTGCATAGGAAATAATCAACACTCCACATTCCCTTACTGTGTCTGCCAGAGGACGCAGCTAAATATTAAAGAGTGTGGGGCTTTATGGTGAGCCCTGCGGAACCCCACTGTTTAGAGGGAAGACATGGGAATAACATGGTGGCTCCCAAATTTGACAGGACCTTTCTGTCAAAAAGGATTATAGCCAGTTCAAATAACCATCCTTAATTGCAACTTCACTGATTCCTGAGCATCAGAGTATCATGTTCCACAGTGTCAAAGGCTGCACTCAGGTCGAGGAGAATAAGAGCAGCAGCCACACCTTTATCTAGGAGAGATTTCAACTCTTGCATTACGGTAAGTATGGCGGTTTGTGTGCTGGGGACGGAAACCAGTCTGTGTAGGACAAGGAAGATAGTTATCTTCCAGATATAGAGAGAGGGTTTGGTTGATATGTTGTTCCAGCACCTTCCCAATGATTGGGAGCAAGGAGATGGGCCTATAGCTCCTGGGGCACAGGGGGTCAAGAATCGATTTGTTTAACAGAGGTTTGACCACTGCATGTTTCCAAGCCTGGTGAACTATTCCAGTGTCAAAGAAGAGATTAAGAAGGTTAAGCATCTTGGAAGCTCCTTGTCACAGGATATAGGGTGGCACTAGGTCCAACGAGGACCAGTCTGAGGATGTCAGATAGGGTTTTGACATCATTGACCGGACGACCCTTTTTCCAAGCTATGAGAGGACCCAGAACCATGTATCACGTACAACTTAGTTCTGTTGCACCTCCGCGAACCACAGCCACCACCTCACTCTTCCTCGTTATTTCACACACCTGTCCAGAGTATAACAACCATAATTACACTGAAAAGTAAAGTTCCTATTGCGTTGCCCCTGCCGACTCATCAGAATGTAACAGCCTTGTTGCCAGGCAATGTATATATGTCATCCAAATTATCTACGAAGTCCTCCCTGCAGTTGTTTTGGTACTAACTCCTGGTGCTGCCTTCTTGCATAACCACAGAGAATAGAAGTGGGCTTTACTCCTGAATAAGGATGCTGTTGTGGCAGCGAGCTTTGCAGTGTACAGAGTGAATGCTGTGTGGTTACGTGAGTGAGTTTTGCACCATCTGTTTTGAGACGCATTTTACCTTCCCCACAGGGACTGTTCGTTTATTTTATGAGATATCTGACTTCAGAGACTTATTAGGTCAGGCCTAGGGTCAACCTCAGGAGTCTCGCCAAGGTCATGTTTTCCCCAAAATCATAAATATATACATATATTTCAGACAGCTCTCTTCATCCATTAATCTGTCCACCTGTCATTCACATTTTGCTAACACAAAACATTACAGCAGGGGCCAATGGGTTAGCTCGCTTCATCCACTGGCTGTTTTGTCCTGTGAGTGACAGCATTTTGGCTGATCACATTCACAACTGCCTGGGAAGGAGTGTACTTGCGTGCCAGGGATAGTAGAGCTGGCTGCTAGGTCACTCCTTTACTTATATATGTTTTAAATAGGTTTGCCAAACATTGTTTTGCATGTTGCATTTGTTTGCAAAAAAAAATCCAAAAACATTACATGCTTGTCAAAGGAGATATTTGTGCTTGTTCGGAGGTTGCAGACAGACAGATTACTAACCGAGAACAGTTGGCTACAGCATCGTGGCATCCTCAAATTTGGAGCATATAGAAAAGCATTAGCACAAGTCACATCAAAGGAAAGGCCCAAAGAGCTGTGACAAAAATTCTCATTAACCGTCAAATAGGCAGAGGAGGTAAATATATGTTTCTTCTTACTCCTCCTTAGATACTGACATGGTGCAAGTGTCTACAGAAAAAACAGCAGCACTCCTATAGAAGGACACGGCAAAGGCTGATAAACAATGTCTCCTCCTCCACATAGGTTTCCCTCCTGAAGTTCTTCAGCTTGCCCGGCTTACTTAGGAGGTCAATGCAGAGACTGAAAAGCCCTAATGAGCAGGATAGTAGGACTCCAGTTTTTTATAAAGTTCTCAAGGTGTTCATGTGGCTCATGTTCTTGGACATGTGGAGGAAAATTTGAGTTTCACATCCGCTCCAGCAGAAGACAAATTAATAATTTCCCCAAGAGGCACGTTCGGACATGGCCTTTAATGGTGAGGAAGAGAAGGCAGGACTTCTTTGGACGTACGCCTTAGTCGTTTCTCCTCTATCTCCTGCTAAGCCACTGTGATCTGAAGACTCTTCCGAGTGGGTTGTTTACAACATTTTGATCTTGTCTGGTCTTCCTGGATGACCAAATGGTGTGTCCTGGCAATGGTCAAGGCAAAGTCACTCAACAGAGTTCCAGTTTTTACAAAAGCCCAGTGGTTGAGGCCCCATTGAAAAAGACTGCGATTGTTCCTGTACCTCAGGAAGAGAGAGGAAAGTATTATTTATCTATGCCAGTCTCAGTCCTAGACAAGGTGGAAACTTCGAACCTGTAATAGATTTTACGTATGAGTTGGTTAATAGTTCATCTCCCATTCAACAGAGTTTGCACAGCATTGAGCCAATTGCCCCTGGAGGCTGCCACCACAATGAGCACAAAACTGTAATGAAAGGCCTCAGAAAGAATCTGGTTGCTCTGAGAAGATGGTGGGGGGAGGGGGGGGGGAGAAAAAAGGGCTATTTTCTCTGAGGCTTCAAAATTCCTTTCACCAGAGCTGCTTTTCAAGATGATTACTCTCCGACGTATCATTAGAATCAGCAGGTTTCAATGCTGCAGAGGAGACATTTATATCTGTATAATCCCACCTTCAATGGTGGGATTTTTGCTGAACAGGAGAGTTACATTTTTGTCTATCTGGAAGAAAGAGATACTCTGACAAGTGTCTTCAACAAATAATAGAGTTCTGAGATGGCTTGTTCCTTCACCCAGGAACACAGCTGCATAAGTTAGCATCAGAAATGTTGTCTACTTCTGGCCCAAATTTTGTTGTTTATCAGCACACTCTACAAACCAGCAAAGGGAGAAAGTATTCCTGATGCCAAATGAACACCAGCTGGACAATCTTGTACACAAGTCTCGGCATAAAACACATAAACAGTTGATAGCTCAAGAGAATATGACTGCCTTTCGAGCTATTGTTCTCGAAGCTACTTTATGCCAGAAGCCATTGGTGCCCGAGCTGGTGCATTTATGGTGTCTGGCCTTCAAGTTCTTTAACTAGTAAGTGCTCATTTTCCAGCAGTTTCAGAGGGTAAATACAATGGCTTGTCTCAAACGTCTGGACAGGGGAATGCGCCCAGGTCCACCAGCACCAACCAACATCATAACAGATGTCTGTATCCAAGTCTGAACTACTACAATGAGTTCTTCCTTCTGCAAGGCCTAGTTATCCTCCGCTGATGCACATTACTTATGTAATTGGAGAGAACTGTCAGAAGGCTTCCTTGCGTCTTTCATGTCCCGATGGGATTTCCAATCCAGGTTCACAAGATAGCCTTATACACAAAAAGCTCTGTTCAGGGAGGTTGAACAGAAGTGGACACATTTGGAAGTTGAAACTGTGGAAATGTGCAATGTGGGCAAGAATAGGAATTCAATTTATTTTTGGGATCTCTGAACATGCAAAGGGGGGGTAACCCGAAATGTAGGCAAACTACTATGAAAAAGTAGCTGCATCACTAGTTACTACCAGATGTGCTCTCAATCACACAAGAATGTAATATGCCATCATAACACAGCTTATTTCATTGGGCGTATAGCAATGCAAGATTTTGAGAGAAGCGTTCCATGACTGTGAAGAGTCACAATGCCTAAGTGATACCCGTCGTATTGTGTTTTTTATGGAAGAATAGTTTTTTAAAGTGCCAAACCACCATTTCCAGAATTATATAGTGATTTGGTGAGATATGCAGCTCAACACAATTTTACATGCTCACCTTTACTGTGGAACTCCATATTAGCCAAGTTCATGTATATGCAGGATTCAACGCTCACTACAGCACGATCCCAAAATGAGCATTGTTCAGCAAGTGGGTCAGAGTGAGGGGGACATATGTAGAAGTGGTGATTTTTCAAAGAGCCTTAATTTAGCGCCAGTGACCTCTAATTCTTCACATAGTCTACAATCCTACTTTGCTCTTACTGTCAAGCCTTACTCCTGATCTATAGCTAACTTGACTATCACACCTTATTGAACTGTGGCTATTCTACACCTATTATGTTTGTCAAATATTTGGCTTTTTTATAGTAATGCCTCTTTTGAAAGAACTGTTGCTATATATTATATAGTGCCTATATCCTTCACAGTGGATGAGCGCTATAGAAAGCTATTAAATATAGACCCTGCCATATTGCACAGATACATCATAGACAATATTGTTAAGAAATTTGCATATAACTAACACATGCTTAACCATTCAGCAACAAATTGGGAAGGGACAACATTTTTGCTGATTTTGAAAATAAATTAAATATTGGTGCTCTAATCTTAGACGTAAAGGACTCTGTAGTAATTAAAAGATCAAAACCAAAATCAACCAGATGAGCAAAAGCAGAATGCTGTAGAACATTGTTATGTCTAGCGGTGATGAAAAAACTACCCCAACCCAGCCCCCCCGCCCAGAGCACCAAAACCTGCCCCCAGTCCTAAAAACTACCCCTACACCACAAAACCCAGCCAACTTACCAAGCCGCGTTGCGGTCCTTCCTCTCCCGATCCTTCCTGTTCCTCTCCCCGCCCATCCGCTCTACATCTAGACCGCTGACCGCCTTAACCACGCATACGTGTGGTTAGGGAGGGCATATGCATATCAGGCAAGTGTTGTTCCGCTTGCGTTGAAACGGCACACGGGGCTAAGCCTGTGTTGTAAAAGCCATTTCCCCCACCAAGGCATCACTAACCACAGATGCCAGCATCTGGAAGCTCACTTAAAGCAAACAAACAGCAGAGCATGTGCTGTAGCACCACCATATTGGCAGAGACTTTAGGGGACACCAGCAGTCACTGTAACCACCACAGGCAAGCTCACCTATAACTCAATTACCCTGCATGTGGTTTTTGCAACAACCACAACTTGGGGGTCCTTCATCTGTTTCTTAAAACAGAAACAAACGGGAAGGCTTCCAGGGCAGAGTTCAATTTAAATCTAGGCTGTAAAGAGGATAGTCCCCACAGGACTGGTGTGGGTGAGTCAAAGACATCATAAGGAACTCCACAGTGCACAGATTCAGGTGTTCGACAGACACGTTCTGGAGCTACAGCTGACAGGGTATACTCCACCAAGGCAGCACTGCAATGAACTTCAAACCTTTTTCAGAGCTGAAAAATACCTACAGAAACATTGCACTGCATAGAAAGAAGTGTCTACATGTGAACATGGGTCAATGTAGCGGCGGGCCAGAAAAGTAATCTCACCTGCAATAAAACTATCTGCATCTCACATCTCAGGCAGCAGGGCAGACCACGGGTTCATACACAGCACACAACACAGGCTGCAGAAATACACAGCTGTGTGCTGATAGGTGAAGGCTAATCCAACTTAATTATGCCAAGGAGAGGTCATCACATTATGTCACTCAGTGATAGAGTGTAGAACTGTATTATTGCAAGGTAAAAATGGATCTAAGAAACAAGAACACTTAATTCTCAGGTCCAAGATCATATCCACCGACAACAGCAGCTTCGTCTGTTCAAGATCTGTTTTGGTGGCTGGCATCTAACGTCATATGGGTACAATAACCTCCAACCTACTAGAAAGCGCGCTCACTTACAGAGTGAATTTATTGGAATTGTATAGCCATATTTTAGTGTGCATTGCCTTAAAATGTATACAGTGAACTCACTGTCCAGTCCAACAGCTGGACTCAAAATGTGTTACGATGCAGAATGCCTACGGGCTTTCAGAGACGGAGGTTTCAGCCACCTGGTAAAAGTCAGTAAGGTACGATCTGTAATTGTTAAAAAAAAAAAAAAGCTTTGACATGTTCAAGTGATGTCATAGCGCTGAAGCGCAAGCCACCAGCAATACACTGATGGAAGCATGGTTTTATCATATATGGCATAACATTAAATCATGATTAGATTCCAGGCCCTTCAAAATAAGAAATTGATGATAAACTATCCCCACACGAATTATTGTAATAAACAGCCTAACTAAATCTGCACTTACTTTCATTAGTCCAAATGCATGATGGGAAATGTTAGAGAATTTCACCTCTAGCGGTTCCTGCGAACATAAAAATATACTATGTAAATATGTATGAAAAATGTACGATGACAGTGCAAATAACAACAGGTAATAATCACATTTAACATACATGCAACAGAAACAAATATATGTCTTCCCCATCCCAGAGCACAGGCTCTGAATCTTGTTAACTTCATGTCTATTAACATTTCTTCTGGATTAAATCTCAAACACCTCATTATTTGCTCTTAGATTTGTGCTTTTTATACTTTTATACTTTTATATCTGACACTCACTTGAACACATGCCCAGGCCTCTCTCCAGTCCACGTTTGAGTGTAACTAGCCCTTTAATAAAGGCGTTTGTTCTCAGAAACACTTCCATCAAATGTACAGCCCGTTTCTCTTCTCATCTCTTCCTCTTAAACACCTGTCACACTGAGGGCAGGAAGTAAGTTTGGAGGCGCATGGAGTTCTCTTTAACTAAGCTTGCATACACGATAAGAAATCTTCATCCAAAAATGATAGTTTGTAAACAAAGGGTGGTGGTATGCCCGGTGCTACACCTCATTTTGGTCATATGTTCTGGTCTTAACACCATGTTCCGGAACCCTTTAATGAAGTCTCTTTAGAGGCCTGGGCTTGTGAAATCCTCAATGGACCTAGCTGTCATCTAGGGACTTGTCCTAGGGACAATGGAGCTTAGGGTCCTCTTTCTGCTGACGATGTTCGGCTGTGTATCACCAATCCAGATTGCAGAATTCAAGGTGACTGCGTTCCCAAACCAAGACCCAAGGGCCTAGCACGGCAATGCAAGCGGTATGTCCTGAAGGAAGACTACACGGGGACCAAAACAGTCCCAGCTGAAGAGGTGATTCCAAGGGAGGAAGAGGAAGAGCTCTAGGGGTTGTATTTGAGATGTACAGTAGTTAGGGACACTTCACGTTGATATATATCAGATGTGGAGTCAAGGAATACACTTCTAAAGAAGCAGATGAATACCCAGTGCTGTCCCATTCATGAGGATGTCAGAGATCAATTTGTGAAAGAAAGAGTGCCGGTGCCCCAAGCTCTGCACTGAAGCCGGCAACCAGTGCCCGTAAATGTTGGTGCGGCGAATAACAGGGTCGGTAGTCTTTACTCCACTACCAGACACTTCCTAGCTCTTTTTCTCGCACTTGCAGATTCCTGCTTTCAGTTTGAGACAGTTCTGCAATCCTTTTCTTCCACTGTCTTCACCAATCTGTGTGTTTTTCCCAATCTTGCACTTGGTAAATACTTAATATGGGAAAAATAAGAGCCTGTCCCCAAAAATAAGTGCCGACGCCTCCCCTCCCTACCGGCATCCAAAGGCTCAAATTAAGCACTGCAGAGATCCGATGCAGCAGAATAGTCCTGGTAATAGTGAACAACATATCTTCACTGGGGTGGGTACAGGACTTTGACTGATTACGAAGAACTCGAGCTTAAAGGCCCAGATTCATGCATATCGAGCTGTAAAGGTAAAATGCCCCTGCACATGCAGCTGAACGACAGGTCAAAGGGTTAAAGATGTGGGACAGACTTATGAGGCAGGATTTGTGTTCATCTAAACGATCAAATGCTTTTCGAAGGAAATTGTCACAATGAGGGCTGATTTGCAATGGCATCCTCCTGCAAAGAAATACTTGAGAAAGAGGTATCTGAACACCTCCGAATGCTCAACACATCAAGGCCTCTCTCAGGACGCTTAAGAGGGTTTTTCTTTTTTTAGGCACACATTTTATTGTTAATGGTCTTACACGGGGCTGAGCCCCTAAATCCAGAGAGTAACAGCCATAAAATACATTTCCAAGCAATGTCACTGACATTTAGTTTACACCATTGCGAAATAAAGATAATATCAAACAAAGTAACCTGAACGAATTGAACCCCACCCCCCCTTGCCTTAGGCCCCTGCTGCGTCTCTTTTGCCACCAACTTATGACGTTTATTGATGAATGCAGTTCCTATGCAGGGCCTGCACTTGCAAGGTGCTGTTTTTGCAACCATACCTCCTTCCAAAAGAGCTTATGCACTTACTAAGATTGTGTTTTTGAACCTTCACGTCTGTGCATTGCCCCACACTACAGACCAGGTAGGTCAGGGCGATATTATTTTGGAACCTCCTCGAAGGTGGGTGATACAGGGGTGTGGTACCACTATTGTGCCCAACATATACAAAAACACAGCCTGACTGAAGTAAACAATGGAAATTCTACATCAAAAGGAGTTTCGCAAATTATATTTAGGACACCATTATCTGAGACACCATTCCTGCATACAAAATTCTGACATTAAACCATTCCTCAAGAATGAATGACAGTCAGGGCTGTGATGGGGGCTGCCTAATCTTTGACAGGATCAAAGCTGTATTGGTCTGCAGCACTTTAGTCCCCACCATTGCCCTGTGGACAAGCATATTAATTACAAAGGCAAGCAGTGCAGCATGGTGCTTAGAGCATGGAAATAATCTAATTAAACAAATCTCTTCACCAATGACCCCCTACTTTGCCAGCTCGAATTCCTGTAATCTGAAAAAGTGCAAATCTGTGTCCACATCAGTCAAATGTAAAGTTAATAAAGGTAGAAATGTACACAAATAACTCCTACACAGGCAATCACAAAATAACTTTCTGCCTAATTGCTGACCTGGGGCTTGAGATGCTAAATATTTTTCTCTCAATGTATCTGTGCTGTGATTTCACTTGTCTCATACAGACAATCCAAACAGGGTCATTCTAGGACTTCCTGAGTACTAGGTTCAATGCTTGGAAAGGCTATAAAATTCAGCAGAGCCCAACATGGTAAGTATGTTTCCAATCTGCTGAAGTCCCTTTGCTGGCTCCCAGTGGAACACTGGTAGAACTCAGGATTCTGTGCATGGTAGCAAAGGCTGGCTCACAAGCCCTTTGTTCTTGCCAAATTTTCTTGAGGATCTGATGCTCCTCATTCAATTTTCTGCTGAAAGCCACCAAGATCTGTAAAGAAGGCACTGGCTGGCTCCTGCCCACCAAACCTGGATAGCCCTGCCACAGCATCTTCAAGGAACCATCAAAACAAAACAAAATTCAGGCGCAGAAGCTTAGTTCATTTCTCAGTAATTCAATTTTACATGTAATTGTCCATCCCAGGGCCATGAGGCCACAGACTGTAGAAGTTCTCAATGAACGTTTATGACATACGACAACACAACACATACTCACAAGTTGTCTTCAGTGGACAGTGCATGGGCCTCTAACCCTGTAAGCAAAATGTTCCATTCAAAGTGCTGAAGATACCTTAATTAGAACATCCCTGACATCCATACGATCTCTGTTTTCCGATCTCTAAATTAGTTGCCAGTGAAACAGAAGATTCTGTTTTAAAAGTCTTGCATGATACAATGTGCCATTTGAAAACAGGGTGTAGCTTTGTCAGCAGGAATGTAGTCTCTTAGAAGCCATCTAAAACACTACGCTCAGCTTTGGTCCTACTCTGGCTGTACCAAAAATTAAAGTGGATTGTAGTTGATTCTAAACCAAGCTTCTTTGACATACACTGCCACTGGCCTCGAGATGGATTGACCACCTCTGATATTGTTCGAACACCTAAAATCATTCCTAGTAATTATTAACCATATGATAGCTGGAGCGGATGACTGTTGTTCTATGTGTGGCAATAATTTATGTAGAGCTATTCAGCCCAAAAGTCAAGAGATAGCCTGCTTTTCCATCTGCCATTTGTTGAAAGAATGGCGTGCAACAGAGTAGACTTTGATTATAATCCTGGTGACACATAGCTTAAAACATGTATCTGAAATCATCCCAAATGAGTTATGAAAGAAGAGTTTTGATTGTAATTTACAGCCTTCAACTGAACCGTGCCATTTCGTGAAGCCTGTATAAAGGTGGAGTCCGGCAGTGTGTCTCACTTACTGTCAACCAATAGTATACCTTTACCTTGTCTCCGCTTAAGAGTGCCAGCTAAGCAGAAAATTAGGGACTCAAGTTCATTACTGGATTCAAACTTCCCAATGGGAACAAGAATTGGGTTTCCAGCAGCCTTACTTACCATATTTTCTGGATCTGGAATGGACACTCCATTAAAGAATTGATTGGTGCTGAAGGCCTGCTGATGCCTCGGAATTAGATCTCCTTGAAATGACAGAAATGAGTGTTAGCATAATAAATACTACTCTTTTTTTTATTAACAACACTTTTTATTGTTCTTTTTTGGTTTTTGCAACAGGCGATACCAGAAACAATTCTACACTGTAGACGCTGGTTGAGTATACAACGCTCCACCATTACAAAGCCCCTTTGGAAGGCCCCCTCATTAGACAGTCCAGCAATAATCACCAATCCTCCTCTAAACGACCAAAGTCCCAATTGCATGTATTTCATTGTCCAAAAACCACTCCCGAGTTGGGAGTGGCTCAAGGTGTATAACCTTGTGACGGGCTCAGTCTCACCATATCCTACAGTGTTTATGTGGACAACCCTGTGCCATGTATATGGGATTCTTGAACCATGGGCAGTGGTCAAATCCCTTCCTCCAACACTCCAGTGACATCTCCTCAGCCCCCTTTCATGATTTCACGATGTGCCGTTTGGCTAGTACTAATCCGAGCCTCAGCAGGGTCCTTCTATATCTTTCACTATCTATATCATCAATAAATACCATTCCTTGTTCAAAATAGTAGGATTATGTGCATAAACCTGGTATTGAACAGCAACCAAGATTTCTGCATTTCGGGAGCTAATCACCAAGTCATTTTGTAGTATGTAAAGTACACCTACAGTATTCTTTTAAGAACTCTTAGATGTCTTTGTCGATTCACCCCAAAACATCTAAAATGGAAGTAAAATGAGAATATGCAGCGAATATTCAAATACCATTACTACAGATAGAAGGCACTGTGCCCTCTTTGAACTTTTACTAATAGGTAGTTGGAGATTTTGGAGTGATTCACAAAGGCTTGTACATAAAAAGTACTTGTTAAGGTTTTCTTCCCACACACAAATGCTTCTGTGAATTGCCCCCCTAGAAAGGATATTACTGAAATCAGTTTTTACTGCACAAACCTGCAGTAGCATGTTCCAATTTAGACATTGATGGCATGGATTTGAGGCTATTTTGAAATGTAATATTATAGAGTTAACGAATAAAAAAGAGGGCAATATCATGAGATCACTGCTCACTACCCAAGGCGTGCATCACTGGGTAGGAAAGTGAGAGTGCAGAATGGAAACCCAAGTTATTTGACTAAAACATGCCCACCAAGAACAATAGGGGTTTAGGAAATATCTTCTGAATCTACATTAAACAAGCACCATGAGCTGTGTGCCTAATTTCTGTGCAAAGCAATGCCAGTCAATACGCATCTGCTTGTGATGCCATAAAGAGGACCTTTGTATGAGTTAAGCAGCAGAGCCAGTCATGAGAGTCGCATTATGATCCATTGAATATTACATTTCAAACTTCAGAGCTGTGAATAGCACCTTTCATAGTAAGTTAGCGCCCTCTTTCTTAAGCAAGGTGATCGGCTGGCACAGCCTGATTAATCTGTTACATGTTCCAATTCTAGCATAAGGCTGTTCATGTTGTTTTATCTTAACTGATGGAAAATGTGATCATTTCAGGAGAATTTAGTGGTCTTAAAAATATGAATCTTCTAATCCTGAGTACACTAGGGACTGTTTCAGTGAAAGCACTTTTTTTTTTCAAGGACTTGCAACTTGCACGACTTTTGCATGACCCAAAAAGGGAAAACTGTGTGTAGTGTTTGTAGAATTTGTCAAACACGTGCAGCTTTGTGGTGTTTGTGAGTTTCCTATGTTAACTGTAAGTAGCTGTAAGAAGGCAAGTGGACGGGAAAAAAAATTCAATAAAATCATCTCGTATGCGTATGAAATCTCAGTGGAGGGGTCATGTACAAGCAATTCAAGAGACTGAATGCAACATAAATGTTTGCTGCTTCAGAAAGGTTGAAGTATGTGCACAGATTACTCTTTGCTTATGATGGGCCCCCATCCAGACCATAGACAAAAAGATATGTGCCCACATGGCTCCAGTATGCCCCTCCGGCATATAGCAAATATCATTTAGTTTCAGATAAATATTCCTTTTACGAGGCAAAATCCTTCAAACTTCCGTAAATCCTTTTTATTGCTTAACCTTATGCCACACACTAGTTATACTTTTGTAAGTGTTACCTGCATGTCCATGCACATCTTGAAGTATGCCTAACCTAGACATTTACACAAACTCAACTTAAACCTTGTAGAAGTACCAAACATATGTTAGACAGTTCTGGATGTATTTACTAATTTACATCATTAACCAAGGACAGTTCAGTACCCTTAATCAAAATAAGTGATATAGTCAAGTGCAGCCAAGCAACCATAACAAACGAGCACTGGCAAAGCCAAAAGATCTTGCTCACTGTGCCAACACATATAAACCCAGGCATTCACAAATTCTGTTTACATGTGTAGCACACACAAACGTTTATCATATTGAAGCCCTACTGGGTTTTCCAAAGTGTGTGAACAATATAGCAAACAAGGACTGCTTTGTGTAAAGAATGCATGCTGGATGCAAAGATTATGAATAGATCAATGGATAATTGAGTGTACTTTTCAGATGTGAAATAGTCCCTAATGATATCCAATGGAAGCACCCCCTGGAAGACAGAATAAAACTCCAGTCAACAGCATGAATAAGAGAAAGTAATACTCCTGCGAGTGGAGCCAAAGCCCACTTTACAGTACTTGCAACAATATGTCTTGCAGACAGCTGCACTGTCAAGAAGGACCTGAAAATGATAGCCAAGATTTAGGGCCTGATTTAGATTTATGGATGGGTTACTCTGTTTCAACAGTGACAGATATCCCGTCCACCGAATTATACATTTTATAGGATAATATGGGGTTTATATTTCGGCTGACCAGATATCCGTCACCTTTGTGATGGAGTAACCTGTTGCGTGAAATCTAAATCAGGCCCTTACACAAAAGTGATGCAGAATGGTGTAACGTATTGAATTGGGATTTACTGCCCTGTTGCTAATAAACAATAGTTGTAGTCAAGCACTGTTTAGCACCTATTACAGCAATATTATAATGTGGAAAATTAAAGAATGTATACCCTTTTACAAAATAATCCTAAAAATATATAGGCATGGTCTGGTGTCCGTAACAAAAAATGGTTTAAATAGGCAAGCATGGTCATATATACTCTATTTTAAAAAGTGGCAAAAGAGTCAAGGAAGGTCTTGTGCCAGCAAGAAAACAGAATAGTAAGGTACAGTGTAGAGCTTACATGGTGAACACAAAAGTCCAGCACAGCATTGCACCAGTAGGGAATATATGATATAATAGGCTCCCGGTTTTATGGTATTTATTTTTTTGACATTTCCATCTGTATTTATCCATATTTATTTTTTGTCAACTTTATCTGTATTTATCCATATTTATTATGGGTTTTGTGGAAAAAATCAAGCTGAAACTGGTATATTTCCACATTTATCAAGCCAATAAAGATGCTTGAATGCCTGCCAGGTTTCAGTAATATGAACACCTGCAGAAGATAAATCAATGCACTTATATGAAAATATGCACACTTCTGTTTCAGCCTTGTGCATATGTACTGCTGTTTAAGCCTATTTACTAAAATTCCTTTCTTTTATAACCCTCTTACCTATCAATGCACACAATTTGGGGTCTGGTAGTGATGGCAAAGTGTATTTAGAATAACTGAAAAAGCACCGAATTTCCTTTTTTATCCACATTTAAAAATAAATACAGACAAGAAAATAAATGGTTTTTGGTCTGTATTTATCTGTAAAAATCAGTAAAAACGGGAAAACAGCGAGCCTTAGATATAAATAGCCAAAGATTGTTAGCAATCATAAATAAAAATTATATACGTAGTCAAGCACATTCTCCCAGACGCAATAATAAATAATACAGCCCACCATGGTCTATTGTAGATAATTAAATTATATAAATATTCGAGATATTGTCTGGACAACAAAAGAAAAGTATACACATTTTCAAGCACATTCAAAAATATTAGAAATGCCTTAGGACAATTTATGGCACCATGTTTTAAAAGTCACACATAATTATGGCATACCACCTATAATTCCAAATTTTAGAACAGCTTACTACGTGTTTACTCAATAACGTGAGCACCAGAGCATAAATAAGTACCCATAATTACACAATAATATACAAGACCAGACTTGTATACCCTCTTACAAATTGATAAAATGCATAAGCTCAGTATAACAACCAAGAGTCTCATTTGATCTCCTTGTCTCTCAGGATCCATTGTCTTCTTCTATCTGAACACCTAAAAACTGGTTCCATATCTCAATCTACTGCAACAACTTCATCTACCTATGACACTGGTATTATCCAGGTTTGGTTATGTCAGTGGCTTCTAGCTAGTTCTGACTGCATTCTTGACAAAGTTTATATTGGTTACAGGCGTAAAAACGTACTATGTTTAAAATCCCATGCACAGTACGCTGTGCCTTTCATGACACTCAACTTTCTCTTCCAAGCAACACAAGTGAGGCATACATACACAGTCCTTGTTCCGCACGGCCATCTCTAGAGTTGAAAAGGAGGTTTGCATCTGTCAGACTTGAATGAAAGTGTGTTCTATTTTGGTCCTTAATCTTCTTCAGCTCTTGGCCAGCATTTCACCTGATCTCAGACCTTTAACTATTATTCATTATGTTTATTCATTTATTTTCAGTTTTCTATAGCGCTTTCATACCTAAAATGTATTAGTGCTCTTTACAAGCAACAGTTGAAGCATAAAAGACTAATACATTAGGGCTTCTCATATTGAGAGACTCGTAATAATACATTCAACAGTTTTCTGAAGGTGAGAAGGTCTGGTTGTGTTCTGAGCAGCAGGGCGTTCAGGAAAAGAGCTGCAGTGCCAGTTTAGGATTTGTTCAATGCCAGAGTTGGTTTCAGATTTGGGGTTTCCAGTTGAAGAGTATGTTTGCCCCAAAATCTCCTATGTCCTTAAAAAATAGTGCAAAAAGAACTATTGATGGACAGAATGCAGAACAATGTCATACATTCACCCCAGTACAGAGATCTGGGCCTAAATCCATCGTTTTTTTGCTCACCATGCCATTCCAGTTTGGACCCAGCCATATACAAATCAGTCTTGACCCTGTGCCCAATGGGAACAGTCCAGCCCGAACTGCCAGGCCAGGTCCTCCCTGGACTGGAAACAAGCATTCTAGGACCGGTTTCGGGGATTCACTCCTCTTCAGCCAGGATAGCTTGATTCCAGTGGCATGGAGAGCACGGGACTCACGTCTGAGCATACCCGCCCCACTTGGGGTGACAAATGCAAAAAGAACTATTGATGGACCGAATGCAGAACAATGTCATACATTCACCCCAGTACAGAGATCTGGGCCTAAATCCATCGTTTTTTTGCTCACCATGCCATTCCAGTTTGGACCCAGCCATATGCAAATCAGTCTTGACCCTGTGCCCAATGGGAACAGTCCAGCCAAAACTTAAAAAATAGTGAGCAGCAGTGTCAGATAAGCAGGGGTGACTGGGTGCAGAGCCTTCTAGCTCAGACAGCAGATTAATTTTTTTTATCCTGGCCTGGATTGGGAGTCAATCTGCCCCATTCTTGTAAATCACTGGAAACATGGCTGAGCGTTCCCTGTTGAGGCACCAAGACACCTGCAGAGACTGCGGTACACGATGCAAGAATATCTTGGAACAGGTTATTTGTAACAGGAACTTCCACCAGGTTAGGTAGTTCTGATCGATATTGGTTCTGGTCCTACATTTCAGCTGGTTGAAATTAGCAATGTCACCTCAAATCGCACCTCCTAACCTTTGGTGTACTAGAAGCCCCTGTCTTGTTTAACCTCTGTACTGAAACTATAGGCGAACTCCTGCAAAAACATAGAATTTATTTTTTCCAATGTTTGGACAATATCCAGATTTACTTGAAAATAGATTGTCCAAACGGCGTCACAGGCCTACCCTAAATGCAGACTGGGATGGAAAATATGAAAGTCAAACTTAAGTCACAGAAAAGAGAGTTCTTTGGTCTTTTATCCAAGCAAAATTACATTTCCAACAAGTTAGACTGAACACCTGAACAAGATGGGTATCATCCCACCATTAATCTAGACAACATTTTTGTGTGCAACTCTGCCTAACCTTGACACCCACATAAAATGAATCACAAAGAGCAACAACTAACATTTCAGAACCAATAAAATCTTCTGACACTTTTTGCCAAAATGAAACATGAAGGAAATGACTTAAGCTATGGATAGTAATATCCAAAATTGAATACTGTAACGCTCTTTGCACAGGCTTCGCTAAGATTTGGCTTGCCCCTCTGAAAGCAGTCCTCTACTCTGCAGCTCCCCTGGTCTAAAAAACTACACAATTTGATCACATTACTGGAATTAATGAAATGGCTGTTTTTAGAGGCTCTTTCAAATAAAAAGCACAACATATGGGTACTCTAAACTACCTGATTAACTAACCGAACTTAGTTGGAGAAAGTAAAACATTAAGAGGGAAAATCTCACTAGATCTCAACCTACCCAGTTCAAGAGAAGAACCACCATAATACTGGCATTATCGGGCAATGGTTCCAAAATCGATAATTCACTTCCAATTATGATCTGTTACACCCCGGTTCAGGAAAGCCCGGAGAGGTGGTAAAGCCTTCTCCTATTTGGCCCCCCATTACTGGAATCAACAACTGATACATCTTCTAAAATTTTCAGAATATTTTTCTTTTAGAAGACTTCTTAAAATGGAACTCTTCTGAGTCGTGGTTTTCTTGTCTGTTCTGTCTGCTTTGCTTCCTATAGCGCAGAGATATTCCATCGGGGGTGATTCATGCACTTTATAAATAAAAATAAAAAATAAAAAAAATAAAATCTGCACGGCTTAAGACCAACCTGAAAATGTATCTACTGTCTAAATGTTGCTGCTATACCCCAAGCTATGTGTACTGCATTTACAATTGTTACCAAAGGACAGTCTGTAAAATACCCTGCAGTGCACAATGTGTTCTTCAAAAGTAGCCTTGACTAGGGTGAGCAGAGTTCTATATATTAATAACAATATAAATAAAAGAACAGGTCCAGATTTGTTTAAGTTTTTATACTTATTTGAATGAACACTAGATAGCACCTTTTAATGTCAGACTTACCCAAAGTTTTTCTGATGAGGTACAACTGATCCACATCTGATTTCCCTGGCCACAAGGGAACACCTGACAACAGCTCTGCAAAGACGCAGCCCACCGCCCAGACATCCACAGGTGGCCCATACTGAGTGTCTCCTACCAATAGCTCAGGAGCACGGTACCATCTTGTTGCCACATAGTCTGTGTAGTAGTCGCTAGGACCAGCTGTGGAAAAATGATGGAAGAGGAAGAAAAACACATTATTAAAAGGCAGGATAATATGATCTTAACCACATTTGCGGGGTCCTGATGGGGTTTCAAAACACATCAATCTGTAGCATATTTGATGCCATTTTGTCATCTGTGAAGATTTCCAACACTGGGGTGCTTTGTCACTGACACAGGTCACATCAATACTCTGAAGATGAACCCAATGCCTTAATTACTACATCTGTTCCAAATTATTTCAGATCTATATGATGGTATATGCTAAATACTTATTTAGTGACACAATGTGTCAAGTATAAACTAATTTTATCTCCTGTAGAGAATACATAGTCAAGAAGCTCGAGTTAGTTACCTTACTAATAGAGAGGAATGTTGATGAACACATATAAAGATACTCAAGTTTTGTTATGCTTTAGTATTGAGAATAGCAAGTTTTGTATCAGAGCCACAGAGAGCTGGTTAGACAGAGATGTGGCTAAGGTTTATCCTTTCACTGTTGCCGTTAGATGCAGGACTTTATGAAGGTTACTAAGATATCTCCTATTACCTTTAGATCGCCACTTCGACCTGCAGACTCCGATAGCCAGCAAAACTGATGAGTCCGATTGGTGGTTTCCGGTATCTCTGTTTTCTCTTTGATCTCATTCCTCTTCCCCATGTCTATTACTCACCCGTATGTCATTAGCGAAGTGCTGAGACATGGAAGAGTGCATCACTTCTGTTAGATCCAGAGTACAAGGCTAGTGCTCTCTGACAGTTAATCACCAAGAGCTCAACGAACTAAGATCTTAATCAACAGGGGTCACCCATTTCTGGAAATTCAGCAGTGAGTAGTAAAGAGCGAGTAGGTCATACCTACAGGCCCATCTCTGTAAATTGGGATGTAAGATGTCTGCATTAGAGCTTGATAAGTAATTAGAACCTACTGAGAATTCCTTGAAGTACTGCTTCTTCCGTTGCCCCCGCCTTCTTTGTTCCCTATTCCTGGTTCATAAAAAAAGATTGTCTAAATGAATGTGTCCTCATGTTACGCAACTGGTGCTGGTGTAATGCGCTCTGATACCCGATACCTTCGGGTCAAGTTCACGCTATATAAAACTCAGTAAAAAAAAAACAAAAAAACTAATTCTTGAGAACTGATTTCTATGCATACTACATATTGACACTCTGTTTCTGCATCCAAGCTAAATAGTTTACATGAACATAATTTCCTTCAGGAAGATTTCTATGTGGATACTTTGGCCCACTTATATACTATGTCATTCAGATAATCGTATCGATTGCTCTTACTTTTCATACTTCCCATTGTTCAATTTCTTTTGTTAACTTAGAAATCATAGTACTGAAATAATCTGTCCAAAATAAGCTCACTTGTATGACCGAGTCTCATCTTTTACGATTTTTCCAAGTTTGTAGTAAATATTCATGGCGTTTCAAATTACATTCTTGTTAAGTTCGTAGTGGATGGCTCTGTTTTGTACCTTTAAACAGATCCATAATATATTTATCATTCTCATTTTAGGAGCCCAATGTATTGTCATGGTTGCTTAGGACGGCTTCCATTTTGCCAAACAACAATTTATACAGATTATCAAATTAAAATGTAAATATTTATAACAGTTTGGTTTATGCATCTTCAAAAATTCTATGGCCATGCAAACAAGTAAAATGACATTTTCATGTTCATAGCCAGTCATGAAAAGTCATATTTGCTAGCTTGTGCTCAGATTATCATAAATCACTCAACACAAGGGCCTGATTAGTGGCAATAGAGAAACGTTGCCCATTGTTTCCAAGACTGCAATGAACGTTTTTGCAGAAGCATCATTGTATCAGCAATTGAGACTTTTTGGGCCTCACTCGCGTTGAAATGCAACCTAGTGCTCTGGCCTGACACACAAATGTCAGCCAGATCATTAAATGAAAAGAAGATATACTTTTGTTGTGGTTCTTGGTGTTACTTGGAGCTGTGTAAATACCTTCTTGGTTGTCAATTTCAGCAAAACTGATAAACCATTTTCTACTAAAGTTTTCATTGAGGAAACATTTTCCTGTTTCCTGACTGTCGGTCAGGTAGAGTCTCTTTACATTCTCTACTCTCTTGACTCAATGGTGATCATGCTGTTGTGCACAAGGGTCTGCACCTAATTACGAAGGGTGGCATTTCACTTGGAGCTATAACTTTAAGTGGAATTCCACCATTCGCACTTCTGAGTGACCCCAGGCTAGGAGCTATCAGGTGAGCAAGTTCTGGAGCCGATAATTCTAGGATTGAGATACCGGACACTGATACAAGCTGCAGTAGCAGAGACTGTGGGGAGAAGCACAGCCTGGCGCCTACCTGGTGCCTGCAGCAGCTTGGGGGTACAGTCGATGCTCCCCACGGACAGGCTCATGCTGCCATAACCACACCCTCCCCACCGTCACCAGCCCTTTGGGTGACACTTTCTGGCTGCTCAGAGCAGGAGGAAAACGCCATCGGTCTTCTGCCCAGAATCAGGAAAACTGCACAGAAAAGGACCTGGTATCTCAGGGTCCTTGTTGTTACTTCTCCTTTTTAAGAAGAGAAATCATAGTTGCCATGGGGAATACGGCCCTGCAGTATACCTTCACCAAAAACTGACATAATCAGGACCTCTGTGCATTAGTGTCTCAAACAGTTCTGGCTTCAGATTCAGCAGTCGCAGACTACTGATGATCACGATCTGCCTAACTTCTCACGGTGACATATTCCTCAGGTAATACTTCTTCCTACCACAGGGCTTAGCAAAGGGGCATAACCAAAGAAAAGGTTGGCTAATGGCGAGATGGTGTATCCTACTCACACTTTCTCTCTTGCAGGCAGACACAGTAAGAAAGTCTGTCCTATCCTGCACTGTGCAGAACAGTCTGATCTCCCCATTTTTAGTTCTATTTCTCCCCCGCACAAAACACAGAGTGAGATAAGAATGCATACTATATCTCACTGCCCACGTCAACATGTTTATTTCTACTGACCTAATTGATGTTTTGTGGGTAGGTGTGTTACAGCTCACACAAATATACATTATCAAAACAGTAAATGTTTCTTTATTCCTCAACTAAATTACTAGGCAGTCAATGAATACACCAAGTGGAGTTCATTGGATGTTCTGGCTGCCATTTAAAGTTTCCACAAGCACTAGTATTGCTAACCAGATGTGTAATAGATGGGTCTGAAATATAGACAACATTATGAAGACGAGGGACACATCACACACATACATAAATGAGTAGGACTGCGACTAAAATCATCATTATTTATTTAGTTTTTATAGATCAAAGAAATGTAACTTACTGAGTATTCTGGCAAAGCCGAAGTCACACAACTTAATAACAGAGTGCTTTGTGATCAAGATGTTTTCTGGTTTAACATCACGATGTATGCACTGCAGAAAAAACACATCATCGACAGATAAGGACCCAGCAAAAGGGTGCATGCATATCATGAGTCATATTATTGAATAATGTTAAGTACATTACCCTTTAGTTCTACTGGGTTGTTGTTCACCCTTGAAAATTAACTAGGCGATGTAGAAAGCTGGCTCTGTATATACTATACCAAAGTGAGGTATAGTGTGCACAGAGTCCAGTGGAACCCCAAAGGTAGGCAGAGGCAATGTTAGATAGAACCTTACTCTCTCTTTGTGGTAGTGTAGTCGAGCAGTAGGGCAATATCAGAGGACAGTGTTAAGCATTTGTTGTACCCACCCAATCAGCAAATGATTTGACACACTCAAAGACTGAACTTCAGACCAATTGGTTTTGTATAAAGATTTTCTTTTAGTTATTTTATTTTCTAGAACCAAGCAAGCCTGGCACAGGTAAGTGATAAATACTCTGCAGTAAAAATACAGTTTGAAATGCAATTGTAAATGTGCTTCGCTGGAGAAGTGAACGGGAGCAGAGGTGCTGTTTTCCACTGCGGGGTGAAACGCTGAAGGCTACAATTGACCGCAAACATCTTTGGGGACATTCAGGCTCAGACGCACGGGACTCCCAGGACCAGGAGTCCATGCACCAGCGCACCTGTGCTGAGATCCGCCCCATCTCCACCGGCCTGTAAAACTCCTCGCCGGACCCGCTGGGATCATGTGCCAAACCTAAGCCCCACTCTAAACAGAAGCAGGTAATGGAACAATTCCTTTTTTTATATAACCCTCACCAACTCTAGTAGTGGCATCAGGTTCACCCTGGCTCTTAAAGGCCAGGGTGGGCTCGACCTTATTCCAGGGAGCTCTTATCAAGGGAGTTGTGTAGCTCACTGCTGTCTTGGAGCGGGAAAAGCGGGGAATCGCATCAGCAAATCTCGCAGGAGTGGCTACAGACCTCTATCTGAATGATGCCGAGCAAGAACAGACCAACTACTGGAGCTCACTGCCAGAGAAGACCCCCATGCGCACACACACACACACACATCAAATCCTCACTAAACGAGAAGCATCTGTCTGTACACAGAGCCCCACTGATAAGGCTACTCGACATCCATCAGTCTCAATACCACAAGAAACTGCACACCACAAACCCTCACAGAAAGAGAACTCTGTGCGGGGGTATAAAAGAACCTCACTACAAGAACAACCCTGCAGCCTCACTGAGAACAGCCACATAGATCAACGAACTGTATGAAAATTGGTGCGTACAAAAGAGGGACACTGACATAAAGCACTGAAAGCAGAAAACGGGCACTGAGAAAAGGCGCGTCCGCCAGCAGGGCCTGCTTGGACCACTGTGCATAGAGCAGAGCATCACTGTTACAAAACACTGTTCACAAAGCAGAGCCTCACTGTCAGAAGACACTACAGAGCAGACAGTGCATCACTGGCAGGAAGAACACGCATCAGAGTCTCACTGACATAACAGCATACATGGGCCCCAGCTGCAGAGAAAACACCGAAGTACAGCAGAGCCTCACTGTTGTAAAACACTACACAGAGCAGAGCGTCGATTATAGGAACGCCCTTACACGCACCAGTCTCACTGACTGAACAATAATAATAATAATTGTCAAGACCACACTTAGGGCAGTCTGCCACAAGGTGGCGCTGCTCATGTAATTTAGAGATTAGCAGTATAACAGTGTTTAGGAAAACAATATACATTAAAACATTACTAATACCTGCCTCCCCCAGCCATTCCTTTAGCTTTGGGGACCTGGAATAATCTGAACTGTCGCATTCTGATGCGAGAGAGATGGTCAGTTGTTTTGGCAGCGGTGACAGGGCGACGGGTGGTGAAAGCTGTAGTGGCCTCCTGGCCAGAGCCCTAGCACTTCATATTTTACAAATTAAGCACTGCTCCATCTTGTACGGTGTTATAACGTTAAATCTGGCAAGGGGACACTTAACGAAAACACGAAAATAGGATGTGAAAATGGTTTCAATGCTTATAAATTAGACATGGATTTGTGTGGGCTCGCATAAGAAAAAGGGCAGGAGTTTAGAAAAGGGCCACGCCTAGGCCAGGGGATTATTGCTCGGAAAGCATAACTCATTAGGAGACAGTATGGACAGCCGCCAGGCAAAGAAGCAACAGACGCAGCCCTTGCTCAGAGGGCATGAACATGCCTGTGGTCTGACAGACATGCAACAGTACAGATGGCAAGAATGGCAGCACAGAGAGGCGGCCGCAAGCTGACGACCTTGGAACTGGGAAGCACGCGATATTGTGCGGCCTCCGTGCGTGTTGCTGCTTGCACTTAACGTATGTGCCGCAAACTGAATAACTCCAGGCGCGGCCTTTTTCCACCTTGCGAACAGAGAACAAGAAGCCACGGCATATTGGAGAGTGAGCAAGGGGGAGGGAGTGAAAAAGTGTCGCGCTCGTGAGGGAAAGAGGAATCAGTGACAAAAAAGGCGGGGCATGTTCTGTCAGGACAGGAACCGGTGCTGGTCTGAGAGGGACAGAGATAAAGGCCCGAGAGGGATAAAGAGAGAGAGATGATTCACAGGCAGTGCATAAGAAAGAAGGTGTGGGTGCACCAGGATAGAGGGGAAGGCAGGGACTAGGGGAGAAACAGCAAGTGACAAATATAAGGGAAGCAAGGCGAGAATCAGAGAGAAGGGGCGGTGAGCAGTGCATGTGAGGGGTAGCAGGGCTAGAAAGAGGGGAAGAAGAGAAAGGAGACAACCACCATGGGTTGGCAGTAACATAGGAACCATGGTAACGATATCAAGAGTGGACAGGATCTCACCGAAAGCTGCATTAAAGTCAAAGGAATAAATATTGAGCATAAAGGGAAACTGAGCGCAAAAGAAAAACCACGATGGAAGAATCGAGAAAAGATTTGGGGCAACAAAAGAACCTGGAAAATTAAGAAACAAGCGGCCGTGCGGCCGCGAAAGTGAAAGTAATCACGGTAAAGCGCGGCGCGTGTGCCCGCGCACATGCATCGTACCTCTAGGCTGGCCTGGTAGCACTTTTTGGAGCCCTCACAAAATGTCTTGCCAGACCAGCGCATGCGCTGGGTCAGGCGAGACCTAAAAACTAAATTAGGGATTGGAAGGATATAATGGTCCTATGACCCTAAAACACCAACATGTTTCAGCCCTATACTATTGGCCTGAACGGTCCTGGCTTTTGTCAGGGTGGAATCATATGTATGTCACCCCCATAAATGTTGATGTGCATGAGTAGGTATATGATGCAGACACCCACTTACATTTTAACAGTATGAAAAAAGCACGGAAGGAGAGGTGATTGGTGTGTTGAATTTGAGCAATCAAATATTGGGATTTATCCTTATGCCATATATACTTTCACTTTCAGGAACTACCCAGAATGGTTAGTAGTAGCACTGCCTGTGCATGCTTTGAATAAAATTGCATGCCCACAAAAAAAAAACCACATTGAATATGGTAAGGTCGAGCCCACCCTGGCCCTTAGACGCCAGGGAGAACTAGACGATGAAGCATGGCATTACTAGAGTGGGTGAGGGTTATATTAAAAAAAATATTTTTCTTTTCCTTGCCTCACTCCTATTAAAGTGGTGCTTATGTTTGGTACGTGATCCCATTGTTTCCTTGCACATATGATGATACTGCAGAGGGGATACTTTTAGGTCAGAAGGAGTCACGTAGGGAGGATGTATCCCTCTTTCCATGGTTCAAAGGACCTCTTTAACCTTTTGGTACCGTGGGATTCCCCTAGCTCTCTGGACCTCTATGTTTTGAGTACACTGCTCCTCCACCACATTCTCACAAACTGAGACAATTAGAGGACGCACAATCCTCGGAGAAACAGTGGCATTCATTGTTGCCTGTCCCTATTCCAGCCCTCGGCATTGCTTCCTCTCCAGGCAGCTCCCAGAAGACCCCTTACTCAGCCTGCTTGTCTAGCAAGATGCTAGTGCTCAGGCCTCACCTGGGTTCAGCAGCAGAGCACTGACCAAGCACCTCTAAGTCTCCTAAGCTCTTAGGAAACCTCCTGCTGTGCTTTGCGGCATGGCAGTCCCCAACAAGCTCTGCCAGATGACATGTAGCAGTGATTAAGTGGGTCAGAAGAATCCCTGCTAAGCCATCAGCAGTACCTGCATTTTTGGAGGTAAATAAATGGGCGTAGGAGACTGGAGGTACTTTGTGCGTTTATGAATGTGTGGTTGTACAAGTGTAAGATTCAGGGCCAGATTAATCATAGTATTGCGTTGCACTTGAGTCACGCAGGCTAACGCAAGAGCAATGCAAACTAAACTCAGATATACCAAGCAACACAAGGCCATCTGTGTTCTTGGTAAATCTGGAGTAACGCAAGGAAGCGCAAGTCGTTGCCTTGCATTATTCCGCACCAGGGAGGTGTTACATGGGTGGAGATTCGGTGTTCACACACATCCACCTATGGATTTTGATGCATTCCCAGATTTACCATGAGTTGTAGACCTGGGAATGTGTCACAATGATAAGCCTTCCCAGGGGAGGCGTAACATGGAAAAATATAATTATTTCTCCTCATTTGTAACTCTATCTACATATACTGCATTCTGCAGCACACATAGAAAGAGGAAACAGCCTTAGAGTTTTATTTTGATCAGGCAAGTGTCTTCCTGCATATAAACAACCTTGCCTACAATGCATACACCTTGCACCACAGAGCAAGGGTGTCGTGCGCCATAGCAAAGAGAGGACAGGAATGCACCATAGAATGGTAAATGTGGCACATTCCTGTCGTCTCTCTTTCACGCAGCACAGCATAGAAAGGTTTCTTGCTGCGTTGCGTTGTATGAAAGTTTGATATATCTGGGCCTAAGTGTATATGTTATTTTGCATGTGTACAACAGGGCATATCTGTGCCCCTGTGTCTGGAATTATGTTTGTCCATGGGGGCATCCCTGGCATAATAGCAACTCTGCCATGTTGTGGCTAGCCTAGGCATTATGGTGGCCACCCCTGGTATACTGGTGACCATGTCCTATTATGGACATATTTAGCATATCGTGGCCAACCTTTGCATTATGGTGCTTTATAGCAAATACTGGCACTCTTTGTAGTATCCTCTCATTATTGTTGCCATTTCCGACATAGTGGTGGTTAACTATGTGGTAACAGTGGAGATCCCTGGTAGAATGGCGGCCCTAGAATATGATGGCCATCCTAGGCATATTATGGCCCTGCATTGTCAATATGGTGCCACCGCTGGCATTTTCTGTGTATGCTTGGTATTACAGTGGCCATCCTTTACATAACTATGGTTGTTTTAGGTACAAGGGTGCTTATCCCTGGCATAGTTGTAGGCCTAGCATACCTTGGCAAACCTTGGCCATGCTTTGCATTAGTTTCACTTCTGGCATACTGTGCCCATGCAGGGCATTATGAGGGCCTTTCCTAACATATGTATGGCTTTTCAGGCATAGTGGTGTTTATGTCGGGTATAACGGGTACCGTCTTCAGAATAAGGGTGACCTGGCACATTGCCGGCATCCTTGGCACAGTGGTGGCCAGCCCAGGCAGAGTGGTGGTTATCCCCAACACTTGGCCAATACAGGTTTATAGAATAGGTTTCCAAAATAGTATGAATAGTTATCATCTAGTTGGAAATGTATCTAGCCACCAAGAGAGGATGTGGCCTTACGCTAGAGTGGTCGACCTCAAAGCTGGGGAACCGGGTCCAAGTCTCGGCAGGGACACTCAACATCCTGTGATTCTGGGCAAATCACTTAATCTCACCGTGCCTAACAAAAAATGAATGTGTCCTTCTGTAACACAACTGGTGCTCGTGTAAAGTGCTCTAATACCTTCGGGTCAAGTGTGCGCTATATAAATCCCCCCTCCCCCTCAAAAAAACTGGAGTATCCCACATATCATACTGTAGGATACGCACATTTCTGTTGCATCCCCTCCACAATGCCATTGTAATTTTAAAAAAGCTGCCTCTGCTGTCTCATAGTTCAAATAACTGCATGTAACAAAACAAAGCTTATCTAATAGGATGGTTCTAAGCCACAGAAAATGCAAAAACAGCATGATGCAATGAAAGGCAATTAATTGAATGTTATTTGTGTATCAAATAGTCTGTCTCAACTACTACATTTTAATGCACAAACGTTGGTTTAGCATTGTGAAACAGAAAATCAGAGTTTACTAATTTATTTATTCTTTTGATAAGAATGCTTTTGTGTTAGCCAAGTACGTTAACCACTCCTTATTGTACATCAGTGTGTGCGAGTGTTACCTGAGCATCGTTATCAGCCCATGGTGTGCTGATTAACCCACACTGTGCTTCCAGTGTACCCACCACACACGAGTCATGTGCCACGTGACTTACATTGTGATTATGACAGAAGTTTACTGCTTGCAGCGTCTGCCAGGTTATGCTTTTTACGAGATGCTCTGGTACGCTATAAAAAAGCACAGTTTTTTAATGTGTTAGTAAAATTAAACAAACACAGAGATCAGACGTGAAATAAAGACAGTAGCTTTATGACAATCAAAACAATAGTATGAAGTCGATCACTAGCTGCCAAAACTCAATGGCGCTTGGGTGTGACGTTGCATCACCTTTGAAGTTACAAGGTGAAAATCTGTAGTAATGATTTGGCAGAGGAGAATACTGTGCCCGTCTGCAAAGTAAGCACAACACACTCCCTAAAGTAGTGATAATGTCATTTGCTTGGCTTTAGTACAGTAAAGGCCTCTTACAGGCGCGAGTAAGACAAAACAAGGGTACATCATGGGCCAGCATCAGTCCAGGCGGCACTAACACAAGAAAAGGTAAAAGACAGCATAGCTGCCATGTTTTTAGATTCCTTATGTGTGACATTTACATGGCTTCAGTGTACATATGAGTGCCATTAAACAACCAAATGTGTGACACCTGGAGTGACACTTTTTGTGAGTAAAACCAAGCAGTGAACTACCCGCCATCCACACACACAACACACATGGCAGGAAGGCAGGTGAAAGTTGTTTACATCCCTGGTTCCGTGGTGCCTAGACAGCAGCAATGTCTGCCTGGGGCCGGGGCTGCTGAGGTTGGGTGAGGATGGCTGTGAGGACTTGGAAAGCATCCTCCCTGTGCCAGTAAGCCCAACCTCCTCCACAGCAGAGCAGCATTGTAGGATCCCATGTAAACCAGGCGAGGCAACACTCTTGTGGCGGCTGGCCTTTCAAGGAAAACCAAATCTGCCGACCACCACCGAAGGGCCAATCATACACATTGTGATGTCACGGTGGGGTGGCGCCATGGCAGAAAAAAACAACAGGCAAGGCGCTACCCCAACGCCCCACCTCGATCCACATAAATGCACCGTTGGGTCCTCCAAATTGTATTGGTTTATGCCACTCTCTGACGTGTTACTCTGGAGAAAGAGAGGCCAGGATGGGCTTGATTGAAGTCCCAGCCCATGGTGCCTAAACAAGATTAAAGAGCTGTCGATCAGATAAACAAGAGGGCCACTGTGTATGTGTGTGACTGCAGGCTGTCAGACAGCACAGCACACTTACTACCAGTGCACTTGTTACTTACATGCGGTTCCGGTTAAGTGCGCCTCGTGGGGTGAACCCGGCGCTCTATAAATATTAACTAATACATTTTAGTGTTAGACGAGGACACTACACTGAAATGCATTACATTAGTCTAAGCCCTGAAGTTGGGAAATGGTGGGATCCTCACATACATCTATCTGACGAAATATTTAAAAGTTAGTTTCGTAGTATAGCAAAGGTTTAGTCCACTCGACGATTATAGTGCTGTCTGTCAAAGCGTCCAAGGGGCTGTATTATGAATGAATGCACAGGGAATAACTGTGCAATGCTTTTATGTGATCCTTTCTTGCGGTCACAGAGTAGAAGGGCTCTTGCACCCATTCGGCCTGTTTTTGTCGCCAGCAATGCTGCTCGCATCAGCGGCTCTTGCTTACTCGGTTTGGGAAACTGAAGATTGGCAGTTTGCAGCCGTCCTTCTGTAATGGGGGCACTATCTTTCGTGAAGATCAGGGCAAGACGGGCACTGCAGACCCTCTCTCCTCAGGAGACAGCAGCTTGCAGAAGGTCGGGTGTGACAGGCGTTCTGAGTGTTGGCTCTATGCAGAGCTGCTCTGAAAGTGGAGGTGCAGCATTCCAGGATGCAAAGTATTAATGCTGGAAAGTCATAGATTCCAGGCCATCACTTTCTTCACATAAAACAGGAACCAATTTAAGATGCTCACCGATAATCTGAGAAAGTGGAACACAGCCAATCAAATATAGCCCCTGTTCTTCTTTCTCTATGTAAGAGAAAACTAGAAAACTCTGTCGCAAAGCAACCAAGGTATTTAGCGATGGGTTCTACATACCTAGGCTTTTATTTTTGTCTCATTTTTATTCCACTTGCACACTAGTCATTGGATACTTTTCCAGCCTTGGTTTTCTTCTAGTGCTGCACTGTGCTCAATCTTGGACTCTGTTTGTTTTGCCCTCAAGCTTTTTCCATCCGCAATGGACCCCTTCTTGCAGGGACCTATCTTTTGCACATTAATTATGATCATGTTGGGACACGTGGCTACCGGAAGGCAGATCCCATGCATTGGAATTGCCAAACCCAAGACAAAGGAAGAGATGCTGCATCCGGCCCTTAACAAGTGTGCTGTCTGCAGCACAGGCATATGTGGTGGGGGAAACTGGACTAAAGAGAGACAAGCCTTCTCTGGCACGGCAAAAGTAGGTTTAATCGCAACGGCTGGGAGACCAGTCACTTCCGTAGAGCTGAAAAGCTGATCTCAAATGACTGCTCGCAGGCAGCTCTTTACATAGTCACAAAAATGCTGATTATCTTAAAAAGCAATAGCAAGGCAGGCAAAATACGCATTAATATTGCACTTTCACATAAACACAACACCTGTGTTCTTAAACTCTTTCCTTTCTCTAAGTTCCCCTTATCAAAATCCTAACAAAACATGGATGAAACATTAACCTTCCCTCCTTGTGTGTGTAAATGTTTATTGCTCTATTCCCAAGACTTCTTATCTGACTCTGTATACTCTTGACTAAAGTTACCTTTGGCCAAGTCCAAGTCATGTTTCTATTGACAATGAGAATGAAATACATGCTTGAGCATTGTGATCATAAACTCTTCAAGGCCTGTCAAACATGTTTTTGCATTTGACTAAAACTTGCTGATCTTGTGTTCTGCTTTCTGGCGAACTCTCACCTACTTTGTTTACTTGTGAAACTTAGGCTTGTACTGCTCTTTAACTATATATAGTTCTGCAACACTCCCTACTGATGTCTGTGGTGGTAAGATTTCCTCCCATTTTATTATTTCCTTGACACAGAGAAATTCCGTAGGCATGTTCATGACAAGGCCCCGAAAAATGCCTTCTCAGAAATGTGTAATTACGGTGCTGAGTTGCAGAATACATGGTCTGTGATTACCACTTTTAGCAGTAGATTAATGTATGCTTTAAACACTTGATAAAAGAGTTCAGTATCACATGTGGTGCTCCCTTTATAGCAGAGCAGGAGGTTTCATGATGAAGATGCAAGACTAGGTGACTTGGAAGAATTGTGGACACTGGTGGCTGGCATCAACAGGAAGGGTGTTGGACGCGCACTCAAATAAAATAAAAAAATTAACGGGCACGTGCAAATATAAACTTAATATATAAGGAAATACTTAACTGACAACAGAACCTCCTGATCCAGACCTCCTCGTTCTGCAGTCTGGCCACCTGGACATTCCCTTGACCAATCAGGACACAGCTCTCACAAGCATGAAAGCAGCGCCCTGACTGGAAGGAGCATCTTCCCTCTGCGCTCCACATCACTCTTGAGGCCTGCACTTACTCTAACCCAGCTGTCTTAAGACAGCTGGGTTAGAGGTTTCAAAGTGCGCATATCTGGCTGGCTGTTGCAAGACGGCCGGTCAAAAAGACATGCAGACTTTGAAAAGTTCACATACAACCCACCCTCATACCAGTCCCTGCTGCTGTCATTCAGAAGTGACCCTGCCCCCCGTCCTGACGCTTGATCGGGATGGGAAGATGAAAAATAAAATGGTAATGATCAATTTCCATTTTATTCTTCATCTTGTGGCTTTGGGGAAATTAATTGGAGCTACGCTCCTCTGCTCCAACAGAGGAGCCTCCCCTAACTGTGGAGGGGTAAAAGGAAATAAGATTAAGATGCAGTTGCAGTACTGTGTGGAGCACTGGAAACAGTGGAGTCTGGAGAACTTTGAAAGTTGTAGGGCTGACACAAAAGATGGAGGGTGTGAAGTACAACTAATTTTAGGGACCATAAGGGTGGAGGGGAGCATCTTGAAAAAGCACAGCCATATGCTGTAATTTGCAGCACAATTTTCAGAGAAACCAGCTGAAAATGTAGAGGTTCTGAATAAACTATTTCACTACCTTTGTCTTGTGACAGGCAAACCTTACGCTCCTGAGTAAACTTGAGGCTCAACTTCCCCTAAACATCATTGAAAACATGGTGGCAAAATTGGGGATGTTTCAGTACAATTTTCCTCAAAGTGCCTTAAAGAGATATATATACAGGCAGCTAAAGAAATCGGGATACACAATTCCATGAGACTTGTTTTTTTCCAAAATGTTTGAAGCGTCTTTATTCACTTCACTTCATTTTTCCTTTTCTATCTTGCTTCTTCAGTGTCATTTGGAGACAGTATTATGACCAAGGCAACTGGAATTATCCAATGTTATTACCACAGTATTTTCCGCATAATTCTGGATTTGCCACATTTACCTCATAATCCATCATCTGATGCGTAATTAGCAGATTTTAACAAAAAAATATTTCTACTTCAAACATTAATAAACATGCAGCAGCATGTGTTGCTGCACAGTGGAACGCCCTTTACAAAGGTCACCTTTCAGTTGCTTATTGGTGTATTTTATTTACACTGGTACTAATGAGGTAAAACTTTTGCCCATTGTATACATGTGTAAAGATTATGAAATAATGAATGAATACGACCATAAAATATGCTGCATTAAGCTGCATACTTTACCTTTTCTTGCTGCATAATTTAGTTATGTCAGAGTTTCTAATTGGAGAGGGCAGATTGGGAAAACAAAAGTAATACAAATCTCACAATCCCAGGCCAAGAACACTAGAGCCAGATAAATTCTACAGACTCATGCTGCAATGTTAATGTTCAATTCAATAGAGACTATAGGACCAGAATTGTTCAACCAACTGTGAATGCTCACCCCTCAGACTGCAGTGGCGATACTATTATATAAAGGTTTATCAATATGGGGGAATTAATGCCTCCACAAAATCAAACCAAGAAATAACATGTATCCTCTGGTTCCAAACAACTATATTAGCAGCAAGCTCACCCTGAACCATTCTTCGAATCCCAGCTTTAAACATTTTGCAAATACAATTATTATGCCAATAACGACACCTTGCCAGTTTTTGAAAATACAGCCATTTCACATGAAAAGGCAGATTATCATTTTGCATAAATAAATGTAATTGTCCAGAACAGAAGCTTGTCATTTTTATGAAAACGAGTATTTTGTCCTCATATATCAGATTTTCATTTTATATTGAATACACGTTTGATCACCAAACAGCTTGTAAGTTGCAAAACACTCACATGTACAGCTATCACATGGACAGATTCCACCTTTTTTGCCCATTTTTCATCATTATGTGCATGGGATACCCACCACATAGAAGGGATTTGGATTTTAACCACCGTTAAGCCAGGGATATCCAGATCAATGTACAAAATGACCACAACAACTCAAGAGCGGGCACCACTGTAGTCGACCACCATTATGCAATGAAGAGCGATAATTACAATTATGTCAAGAACACATACATTAGGTGTAGGATGAGGATTATTGTGCCATTGATAGTTGTCATAAATGGCCATAAAATGTCAAGTATGTGTCATTATTATGCCAGGATACCCAAACTACTGTTGCAAAATGCTCACAGTATGCCAAGAATAAGCTATTATTATGCAGACATACCCGGAATGTTGTTACAGGTGCCCACAGTATGTTAAGGATGAGCCACTAATACACCAGCAATAGCCAAAATGTTGTCATAACTGCCCAAATGATATCAAGAATGGCTCACTTGTCCTCCCACTGTTTATGTCAAGGTACTACTTTTATTTTTTTAATTGCATGTTATTTTAATGGGAGGGAATGTCTTTCTTCTAACTTTTCATTAGTGCTCCTGGTGCTCTTTCCTTTGCTCCCCTGGACTCGCTCCTTCTCTCCGTATCACCCTCCCTCTCATTACTCCTCTGCCAGGGTTGTACTGGGATTAGAAATCGACCCGGGCACGCAAAAAAAAGTGCCACATATTTGCATATTGCCTTTCCGCAAAACACTTCTTCAGCGAAGTTTTATAACCACCTGAAAACAAGTGAGGCCACTTCTGCTCAGGCCCCCTGCCCCCGCTCAGTATGCACACATTAATTGAGGGCCCAGCGAGAGAAAGGGAGTGACTCCTCTGCGAGTTGATAAAAGGGAGGTAAAGGACGCCCATCTGCCACCAGAAAGGCCACTCAGGGCCCCACTGGGCCGCTGGAGACATCTGGCCATTACAAAAATGGGGTTACCCAATCATGGTCAAGGACCTGGGTTCAGTGTGATACAGAATACAATGGTCCTGGACCTCTATTTACAAATTAGTATAAATCAAAAATCACAGTAATAAGTAAAAATCGATTGAGAAGCCTGAATGAGTAAGCTTGCTGAAGTCAATACTTCACAGTGATTACTTTGAAGGGGAAGAAAAGTGCAACAACCATAATGCTTTTTCATACACCCGGCATTTATTAATTTATATCACTGGGTGAACAATTAAATATTCACTGTATTTGAGGCGAGAGAGGGAAAATGAAGGTTGCTCCAGTGGGAACGTGCAAGGAAAAGGGGTGAGGGGTGCTCCATTGTATATAGGAAGTGAAATTAGAATCACAGAAAAATGCGGGAGAGAGTATTAAAACCATTTACTCCTGGACTGGTTATACATCCCAGTCTTCTGAAAGACCTGGTCACATCAAATAGTAGTCAACACTTTTTTGTAAAGTTCATAAACACAAAACACAAAAAATGTTTGAATTGAATGGCACATCTAAAGGTAGAGCTGATGATCCAGGCCACTTAAGGGGGAGGCGTCGACGTTTCGACCCGACTTGGGGCTATCAGGGAAATTCGTGGCCTCAGCCTTGCGGGTCTTCTTCAGGACTAGGTGAGCAACCTAGATAGGTGTGATGGTTGAGTCCTACACCTGTAGGGGAGAGGGGACTGGCGTCAGAAAGTTGCACTAATGGGATAATCAAGTGTGATTGAATGCGTAACCACGCTTACCAACAATGTATGTGCTGGACACGCGGTCATCATGTGGAATAAATCACATAAATCACAAGTGGGCATGTCCTTCCAAGGTAGGTATTAATTCCACTGTGCTGTGAAGGAGGAGTAGATTATTTGTGGTAGGTTCTCCAAAGATAATAGTTGGGCTAATTAACATGGACAAGGGACCAGCTATAGCAAGATTCAAATTACCTGATGGCGGTAATAAGACATCCAAAACCATGTGGGATTAACTCGATTATTTCCTTTTTACAGCTTGAAAAAGCGGCTCCGTCCGTGAGTCACAATAGGGCAGAGCCAGGGCAGTGAATGCTAAAGAGAAATTAAAAGAAGGGGGGATTTAGGGCTGGGAATTGAGATTAAAAAAGACTCGTCTGTGAGGGGCCAAGGGGAGTCCCTGATTGAGAATTACCTTTTGTGGAGTGCGTGTTCGGCAACCGTCCTCCGCTCGTGTCGGCTGGAGACAGAACCGGTGCACCGCGAGGACGTTCTATATGAAGTCCCGCTTGCGTGTGTTCCACGTTAGGTACGCGTTGTGAACGTACCGGAGAAGAAAGACTATTGGCAGCTCGCTGCCCAGTGTTAAGAAGGAAGATCCATAATTGTGAGGATAGCATGGTCATACAGTTAATTTCGTATCAGAATTCATAAGAAATTCCTTTTGGAAATCGAACATTTGTTTTAGTGTGGCAGATAACAAAAGATTCCTACTCGAGCATCCACATTTACATATAACACAGGCACATGTCAATACATAAATGTGCCAAAGCATTAAGCAACATCGTTATCATAAATAGTAAAACGAAAAACGTGTTATTGAGAAGTGTCAGGAAGACGACAAAGCATCGGACATCAGATATTATGTAAGTAACTGCAAAAATAGAATGTAAAGATACATATCCCACAAAATACATGATGCGCCAGGTTGTGGAAATATGGATTTTTATGATCAGTTATGTCCCCTATCTTGGACCCCAACGATTTCATGTATAAGTCACAAGTACATGTATGTTCCCTCCAGTTCCAGTTTTGAAGACGCAAACACATGTGCGTCCACCGTCAACATGTCCTCTTTCAGACCCGCCATGAATGGGTCAGATATCCTATTCCTAAGTATGAAAGGCCACCGGCTTTATATGGTTCATTTATGCCATTTTACAGTCCAGGCGAGTAGGCCCTGATTCTGCCATTAAGCCTTTTCCTGCCTTCTGCCTCTGAAAGCTCCAGTCTGAGCTCGCATCTGTATCCATGAACTTTGTCCTACTCCCTGCGCGGCTAACGGTGCCTGACTCGGCCTGTCGGCCTGTCTGCCTGCCAAAAACTGTATTTCACCTTCAAGATTATCTGCTCTGCTCCGCTCCTCATCCAATGCATTCCTGTCTAGCAGTTTAAGTAAACATTCCTCTAGCTACCGTGCAAATGGGCCCGGCTTCTCTGTCTTTATGCAAGTAATTCATAGCACTGTTACTATGGAAGATTTCTGCCCTCGCATCTAGTGTAGACACTTAGACGCTTGTACACGCACTAACAGTCAGTATAGTCAGTATAGAATAAGATTCTATCCTAAGAGACCTCTCTTTTTGGATAACACAGTTCTTTAAACATAGGATATTAGATATGATTTGGGATTAGGTTGACATAACCCCAGACTTCTGTCTCCACATGTAGAGCTAAATGTCAAGTCCCATTCACCCCCTAGTTGCACGTCAATCACACGTCATGCTGCTGCGCGCGCAGCTATGCCAAGTATTTTTGCTGACATTGCGAAATTCTTTCATGAAACCACCCATTTGTGACATCATACCTAATGACGTTCTTTAGTTACGCCTAGTTACACCCATTTTAGTTACGCATGTATGCCTTTATCTCTGTTATCAACTGTTACGCCTCCTGCATCTGTTTCACTGTAATGCCTCTTCTATAAAAATGATTACCTGTCAATAAAGTATTGTCCTTCACTTCCTGAACCTTCGTGGTGATGGAATATGAAGCCCACAAATTCGAATTGTGTTTTGGAATAAAGCCCGTTCCGAACCTCTAATACCACGGATTCTGCCTCTTATTTTATTGAGCTATTCTTATTAATTTTCCGCATCAAATTAAGTTCCGGTAATTAAATTATTTACCACATATATGGCGCCCGAACAGGGACACTTTCTCATCTCACGCGCCGGAGGTGCGTTGCAGGCCCGGTCTCCTGCCACAGCTGGACGGACAACAACGCGTACCCACAGGATTTCCTGTATCTCCCTCCTGCCGAGCGGGGGTAACTGAGGCTGCGATCAACACCCAGACGAGGCGGTGAGAAGTGCGAAGTATCCCGACCAGAGCCTAGCTGAGAGAGCAAGATCCGAGGTATACAGAGGCCCACCAGGTTCCGAAGTTCCAAAGTTTCGAGTCGAGTCCAGTCTGGTCCAAGTCCAGTTCAGTTCAGTTCAGTTCCGAGGCCTTCCGTTCCGAGCTACCCGGTGAGTACCATTGCCGGGGAGGCGTTCTGACGTGCACATAGGTTGTGCCGGTCAAGACGGGTTTGGGTACACAAATCCGGTCTGCACTGTTTCAGCAGTGTATCTGTACTGTTTAGCAGTATATCAAGTATGTCTAGTATATAATTCAGAATTACCTAGTTAGTGCCGAGTATTGTGCTTAGTGACTAGTTCCCTAAATGGCCATCATTGTTGTTCATTAAATGTTAAATGTTAAAATGTTTTAAATACGTTCTGCATATTGTGGTGTGAATGACTGTTCATTATTGTGTTTTGTTGTATTAAACGTGTTCAAAATTAGGTATCAGATCAGTTCTCAATATGCCGCTCTTTTCGAGATTAAGACAGATCAAAACTAGAAAAGGGGTACTCGAAGAAGCTGTTCCCATTCCTCCTAGGGACACTCCAGGGTACTTCATGTATCATAAACATGGCCTAGACGCCATATTATTTCTTGATTTATGGGTAGACTACACCAAGGAATTACCAGAAAGTCAGAGGTGGCCCGCAGCTGGGACCTGGGATGCAGGTTGCATCATGAAAGTAGAGGAAGAATTATGGAAAAAGAAAGCTAGACAATCACAGAAAGATGCCATTGAATTATGGCGTAAAGAATCATATAGACGTACAGAAAAAGCACTCAGACAGGAAGAGAAAAGTAAGGAGAATTCAAATAAAGTCCGAGAAAATCTATTAATTGAAGAAGGTACCCGAGCAAAATCAGAACAAGCAGACAGACAAAGAAATGCCCTTATGAATGGTATGTATCCTCTTCTGGCCGAAGGGTTACCTAAGGCTACTCCGGAGATACCAAAAGACTTGCCACCTCCATTGTTTCCGATAAAAGCACATCCCAAAGGGCATCCCAGAACCGCAGAAGATGTTTTCCTTTCCTCTTATTTAGACGACGCAGCTCCCGAGTATGCTAAATACTGCACCACATAGACCGCCTGACGAGGGGGTTCAACGCCAAGACCCTCCGTCTGTACCTCCGCAACAACAAACTCCGACACAAGTTCCGGCAAGCACATCTGTTTCTACAGCTGTACCCACACCTATGGTTGCTATATCACGTTCAACGAATCCTTTCACATCCAGCACCCCAGGCGGTGCTACAGGAGGTACAGCAAACATTTTTTCCACGCCACCCAGAGTAAATAAACTTTCCTTTCAAGAATTAGCCCACCAACGTACGCCCAAACTAGTAACTCCCGACATGCTTAAGGAACTTCTAGTAGATTGTAGATATGATCCTGTGCCCGGCAAGGAGGACGAAATGCTGCTGGCATCATTACGTATCCGACGAGCTGCAATATATTTAGGGAGGCTACCAGGAATGACTACACATTTAGAAAATATATATCACTTTGTCCAGTCAGGACGAGATTCTGAAAGTATTAATAGAGCCATGGAGTACCAGAAAGTGGAGATACAGGGGGAACTGTTACGTTTCCTCATAAATTGTGTGATCAGAAATCAAGACCGACCAGGGGTAAATCCGGAAGAAATGCGAATTCTTACCACATGGAGTCGGAATATATCAGAGGGGAGACATAATAAACTATTAAGTATAGTAGCTATGTGTCGAAAGATCCGCAAAGAAGTAGAACGAATACACGAAGAAAGATTAGCGGTAGACCAGCCTGAACAAAACGAGGAGGAGGAGGAGGAAGAATTAGAACTGCCCACAGGACAGTTAGAAACCATGGCCTATGTAGGTAGAGGGAGATCTTGTAATAATACTAGATGCTTTACTGATCCGATACGTCCGATACGTCCAGATAATAACAGAAATTTCCAAAACCCTATAATAAATATAAGGTCCCCCGAACATTCGTTCCAAGCCGCTGACAAATTACTCCGAGAACGAAGGGGTTATCATATACTCGATTCTATGGACGAACAAGAATTAGCCAGGTCAGCCGTTCACTGGGTTGACAGTCCCGGAAAATATAGTGATGATACACTAGCACATACGTTTTTGAACCTCACCCCAGATGAACAGCGTTTAGCTGGTATCTATATGATTCAACAACTCCTTATATTATATAAAAGCCAACACTCCGATCCTGGTCCCTTACCTGATATATTGACTGAATTACTCACGAATAAATGGAGAGGTTCAGGTACTGAGTTAATTAGAGAAATACTGGAATCCAGAAAGCAGTACATTCTTTTTGTATGCCCCGAACATGTCTCACTGCCCATCAAGGAAAGAACGACGTATTATATGGATAGACAGAATCCCTTACGCGAAGTCCACCCAATAAAAGGTGATGACAATCAGTTTAAACGTGTGTTTGTATACACACCCATATCTAAAATGGAACTATTAGAAATGAAGAAAGTGGTACCCAGTCATGACAAAGACCCAGCGGGTTTCCACCGTGAAATTAAAGACATGTTGCTCATGGGAGAGTATACCTATCCCGACATTATGAAAATATTAAAGGTATTAATGCCTGCGGGCATTTACGAAAAACTCAAAGAAAAGGATTGGGAGGTGGGAGACCAAAAAATAGATTGGACAGCATTAGAAAACGAAGAAACAGCTCGAGGTCCAGGTTTAGGGCTCGGGGAAAAGACCAGAATACTACCAGGTTTATTAGTACAGGTACTGCCACGTTTATTAACTACGAAAAAGGAAGACTGGGGTGCAATCTCAGCCTGTAAACAAAAGCAAGATGAAGACACTAGTGATTTCTATGCCCGATTAGAAAAATGTTTCGGTATAAATAGTGGAATAAAAGCAAGTAGCGAATCGTATCCACATCTGTTTGTGACAAAATTAGTTGAAAATGCCTTGCCCCAAGTTAAGAATAGAGTATTGAAATTCGAGAGTACCTGGCAAGGTAACACTCCGTCACAAATGTTACAAATGCTACAGTACCATCACAATAGAATTAGAGAGGAACAAGAACATGAACAAAGACGCATGAAAGACACGAAAATGAAAATGCTAGTTTCCCAGACAGTTCCAGCTGACGGTCATAAAAAGGGTATGACACAGTCCAGTGTTTCAGCAGGTCCTGTAAAAGGGACATGCAACTATTGTAAACAGCCAGGTCATTATGTACACGATTGTCCAGTTTTAAAACATAATATCGCCATAGGTAATACAAAAGAAAGACCACGGCCACTTAGACAGGATCAGAACCAACAAGGAGCCCCACAGCATGCACAGTCCATGCCAGCTCCGCAACAGTCTATGCCAGCTCCACCACCGCAGCCTATTGCTGCCACACAAACAACGACACAACAGATGTACCAGACCGCACAGTATGACTATCCTGATTATCAACGATACTCATGAAACAGCCTAGAGAGGGAAGTTGGCTTACCCCTTATCGAGGTCCCTGTAGATCAAGAAGGACCTTATGTACACAGTGAATTATTAGGCCAAGATAGAAAATTTTTACTTGATACAGGGGCAAGCCGAACAACCATAAAACGTAGTGAAGTTCCAGGGGCACCCCTCTCAGGCTCACAGAATATTTCCCTTGGTTTTTCGGGAAAACCTATCATTAACGAAGTATCACAGCCTCTTCCCCTTACGATTGGTCCTTTGACACGAACTACAGATTTATTACTTACTAAATCATGTCCAGAAAACCTGTTAGGTATAAAAACATTGAAAGCTCTAGGAGCTATAATATGTTGTTCTCCGGAAGGAGTAAGATTGTTTTTATGTGATTTCAAAGGGCACTACGTGTCCCGAGACATGGATCACCGACTGCAGACTTTACCCACACATTTATGGGCACAAGGCCCTACAGATGTTGGTTGCATGAACATTACACCATATCGAGTCACACTAAAAACAGGAGTGGTACTACCACGAATGCGACAATACAAGTTACCCCCAGATGCTGTAGTGGCTTTACTGCAAATCATTGACGAGCTTATTACCCAAGGAGTGGTTGTGGAAACCGACTCCAATGTATGTAATTCCCCGATAATTCCGATTCTTAAACGAACTGATCCAAAGGCCCCGCCAGTATATCGATTGGTTATTGATCTGCGCGAATTAAATAAATGTATTGTACCACAATACCCCGTAGTCCCAGACATTTCTTCATTACTGACAGCCATTGATTCCGAAGCAACATTCTTTACTGTAATTGATCTCAAGAATGCCTTTTTCAGCGTCCCAATAGATCCGGAAAGCCAATACTTGTTCGGATTTAGTTTAAATGGACGAAGCTTTAAATTCACACGCGCACCTCAAGGATTCACAGAAAGCCCCAGCATCTATAGCCAAGCACTGAAACGAGAACTTGACAGTATCCACATGCCAGTCAACACTGCCCTGCTTCAATATGTCGATGATCTGCTGATCACCGCTAGAAGCGAACCTGAATGTGAAAAAGCCTCACTGACGGTTTTACAATTTTTGGCCGAAAAGGGGCACAAGGTGTCCCCTTCTAAGCTGCAATTCTGTGTTCAGCGAGTTGTTTACCTTGGTCACTCGCTGTCCAAGGAGGGAAGGCAGCTTACACCCGATCGCATCCAGTTAATTGCTAACATGCCAATACCCAAGACACAAAAGGAGGTGCGGGCTTTTATAGGCCTCACTTCATATTGTAGGCAGTGGATCCCTCAGTATGCATTTCTAGCAAAACCACTCATTCAGTTGACAACACAGGAGGCAGCCACATCGACTGTCCTCCCTTGGACTCAGGAACATACACAAGCTTTTGAAAGCCTAAAGAAAGCTTTATGTCAAGCACCTGTTTTAGCAACACCATGTTACAATAAACAGTTTACACTCTTTGTTACAGAACGCGAAGGTACTGCCTTGTCAGTACTCACTCAGGAACAAGCAGGATCACACAAACCATGTGCTTATTTTTCTAGTACATTAGATCCCGTAGCTCAGGCTCTGCCTGCGTGCCTGAAATCAGTGGCAGCGACAGCTTTAGCAATCAGACAAAGCGATGCCATAGTGTTAGGACATCCATTGACAGTACAAGTACCACACGCAGTAGAGGTTCTCTTGAACCGAACGCAAACACAACACTTGACTATAGCAAGACTCACCGGTTACGAATTAACATTGTTTCAGCCACACATAGAAATCAGACGTTGTAGTACATTAAATCCTGCCACACTGTTACCAGTAAACGGAACAGACCCACTAGCACATGATTGTATTGAAGTTATTACTATCACGACGAAACCTAGACAAGACTTGACAGACGTCCCATTGTCAGATCCAGACCTGACGTTGTATGTAGATGGTTCATGTATGAGAACAAGTACAGGAGAGCTAGTGGCCGCGTATGCAGTCACAACAGTCACTGAAGTCATTGAAACAAATTGCATAAATACCTTGTCAGCTCAAGCAGCAGAGCTCATCGCTCTGACACAAGCCTGTATTCAAGCCAAAAATAAGAAAGTCAACATATACACTGATTCACGTTATGCATTCGGAGTTGTACATGACTTCGGCGTGCTGTGGCGAGAGAGAGGTTATTTAACTTCTCACGGTGCCCACATTCAGCACGGACCCCTCATTCATGCCTTATTAGATGCAATACATCTACCCACTGCAATATCAATTATGAAATGTAAAGCTCATACGAAAGTTACTGATATCATTTCCCAAGGCAATGATCTAGCTGACAGAACAGCTAAACAGACTGCTCAAACTTACACATCTGACATGACAAAGACAATAGTTCCGACACCAACACATTGCATGATGGTTAAGGATCCCGCTCTTGACGTAATTGACATACAGACACATGCTACACCAGATGAAATAAAGAAATGGACTGAATTAGGAGGGATCCAAACGGATCAAGGATGGATGACGAAGGAAAAATCTGTATGGTTCCTTCCTGATTCTATGGTTCAAGTTATCATTAATACAATACATAGTCCAGCACACCTAGGAGAAAAAGCTATGCTAGACAGCATTCAACACATTTGGTTCAACAAACATTTACGAGCAGCAGCTAAACAAAAAGTTCGTACCTGTATGATCTGTTGTCAGTTTAACCCAGGTAAAAGCATTCCCGTAGAACAGGGTGGATTTCAGCCTCCTGATCACCCTTTTGAAGTCCTCCAGATGGATTATATCCAGATGGAACGATGTCGAGGATTCAAATATGTTCTTGTAGTTGTCTGTGCTCTTTCCCGTTGGACAGAAGCATACCCGGTCTCAGATTACACTGCCCCGACTACTGCCAAACAGTTGGTTCGAGAATTCTTCCCACGGTACGGTTTACCACGTGTTGTCTACTCAGATAACGGCCAGCCGTTCTCATCCGAACTAATGAAACACGTTTCACTTTTGTTAGGCTATCAATGGAGATTTCACTGTGTCCGACACCCCGAGGCAGCAGGTCTCGTGGAACGACATAATCAAACTCTGAAAATTAGATTGTCCAAAATATGTAGGGAGAAAGGTGCCGATTGGGTAGTAGCCTTACCAGTTGCACTCTTTTACATGAGAATGGTAGCACACTCTCGAACAGGGCTATCCCCTTATGAGGTGATCTTCGGTAGACCACCAAATATGTGGGGGACGCCTATACCACGCAAAATAACTGATGTTGACTGTAATATGCTGACAGATTACCTGGCTTCCTTGATGTCTGCACTACAATCTTGTCGTTCACAGGTAGCTGCAGCCTTTCCCGACAACACCGAGGTGAAACCCCATGACGTAGTTCCCGGGGACCTGGTGTTAGTGCGGAATTTCGACCGGAAGACTCAGCTGGATCCTAGGTGGAAATCGCCACAACTTGTACTACTCACCACGAGGACAGCCGTGAAGATCGAAGGTCGCAAAGGTTGGATACATTCAAGTCATATCAAGAAATTTCATGGACTACCGTCTGATGTAAATAATACACCTCGCGTGTCTTCACCGATTGACTCAAAGCTTCCTTTGGTTGAACTAAGCGATAAGGAACTATACAAACTAAAACTACGGTCTAAGAAGTCAGACAATTTGATTGTTTAAGTCCTCTCCAAGGTGAATCGGTCGAATTTGTCTCTGACATGTATCCCCTAGACCTGAATAGAGAAAGAAACGGAAAAATGCAGTTGAAAAAACATGCGTACTATAAATCACTGCGTAGTCATTGCACAGTGACGTTATTAATTTTGTTTTTCTTAAGTCTTTTAATAATCGTTGCAAGTATATTGTTGCACATATATTATCCTATTTCTAAACATGTTTACAATGTTACTGCTGAACATTCTTTTAGTGAATTACCCCTGCATGAGTTGTCCTATAGATTTGCGCTGCGCAATAACACTTTTATTAGTATGTTACATCATTCCCATCAGACTAGCAATGCTACAAATTGTTGGATATGTGGCCGACTCCCTCCCTATCAGAACTATAAGGGAATTCTGCCTCTCTTTCCATATCCGTTCACACACAATGGTTCCTGTGGAGCATGGTTTAGTTTAATTAATTCCCTAGATTCGAATTCTGCAGTTTATCAAGATAACTGGGTATGGGGAAATCTGAACTTAGTTTTGCTTAAAGTCTGCTACCCTAACAAGGAGGGACTTCCCAAAAGAACAGGAACTGATCTAGAAAATGAAGTATACGGATTAGGTAATTTCACGCTTAATCTCATGATCCTGAATGTTGAATCCGAAGCTGCACCAATTTTGCCCGCTATGTCAGTATTTCCAGTTAAAGGTGAATTGTGTGTAAGAAAGAATGGTTCCATACATATGGGCCATAGTAAGTGCACCACTGTAATAGAATTCAGTGATCAAGGCAAGTCTACATTTAGAGCTTCTCGCCATTCCTACTTTATATGTGATCAGACTGCATATACACGTTTGCCTCTAGATTGGGATGGTACCTGTTACATCGGATTCCTTTTGCCACCTGTTTTCCTAGCTCCTCCTGATTATCATAGAAATACTCATTTAGTACACAATAGACAGCAGAGAGATCTCCCAATCGTCGATTACACTGAAACAGCAAGGGAAAAATACACAGATTTCAATAAAGGTTTCTTCCCCTATATAGGTACAGTCACTAATAGTAAGTTGATACGTAGATTAACCAGAACCCTTGAAGCAGTAGTGAACGAAACTATTTCCGCCTTAGGCAATTTAACAGAAGAGCAGTCTGCTATGCGGATTGTCGTGCTTCAAAATCGTCTTGTCCTTGACGTCATCCTGGCCGATAGGGGCGGAGCTTGTAGGGTCATCGGATCAAGTTGTTGCATTTTCATACCAGAAAATTCGCCGTCTGTATATAAAGCCATAACTCGCCTTCATAAGATTGTAAGCCAGATACACCAGAGTCCAGGCACCTGGACTTGGTCCGGTTGGTTCTGGGGCGTGTTGTCAGCCTGGGGATGGAGAATGCTCTCCTTCCTAGGTATTGGCTTTCTCATACTATTCAGTTGCTGCTTATGTCTACAATGTGGGCCAGCGATTTGTGGTCTGTGTGCCACCTCGTGTATCCCACATCCAAGTTTTCGTTCGAGATCCCGGAAGAAGAAAGAAGAACAAATGATGTTATATGAACAGATCAACGGATTGATGAAGATTGATATCTCTTAAGGGCAAGTAGGGGACAAGGAGGGAATGTGGAAATATGGATTTTTATGATCAGTTATGTCCCCTATCTTGGACCCCAACGGTTTCATGTATAAGTCACAAGTACATGTATGTTCCCTCCAGTTCCAGTTTTGAAGACGCAAACACATGTGCGTCCACCGTCAACATGTCCTCTTTCAGACCCGCCATGAATGGGTCAGATATCCTATTCCTAAGTATGAAAGGCCACCGGCTTTATATGGTTCATTTATGCCATTTTACAGTCCAGGCGAGTAGGCCCTGATTCTGCCATTAAGCCTTTTCCTGCCTTCTGCCTCTGAAAGCTCCAGTCTGAGCTCGCATCTGTATCCATGAACTTTGTCCTACTCCCTGCGCGGCTAACGGTGCCTGACTCGGCCTGTCGGCCTGTCTGCCTGCCAAAAACTGTATTTCACCTTCAAGATTATCTGCTCTGCTCCGCTCCTCATCCAATGCATTCCTGTCTAGCAGTTTAAGTAAACATTCCTCTAGCTACCGTGCAAATGGGCCCGGCTTCTCTGTCTTTATGCAAGTAATTCATAGCCCTGTTACTATGGAAGATTTCTGCCCTCGCATCTAGTGTAGACACTTAGACGCTTGTACACGCACTAACAGTCAGTATAGTCAGTATAGAATAAGATTCTATCCAAAGAGACCTCTCTTTTTGGATAACACAGTTCTTTAAACATAGGATATTAGATATGATTTGGGATTAGGTTGACATAACCCCAGACTTCTGTCTCCACATGTAGAGCTAAATGTCAAGTCCCATTCACCCCCTAGTTGCACGTCAATCACACGTCATGCTGCTGCGCGCGCATCTATGCCAAGTATTTTTGCTGACATTGCGAAATTCTTTCATGAAACCACCCATTTGTGACATCATACCTAATGACGTTCTTTAGTTACGCCTAGTTACACCCATTTTAGTTACGCATGTATGCCTTTATCTCTGTTATCAACTGTTACGCCTCCTGCATCTGTTTCACTGTAATGCCTCTTCTATAAAAATGATTACCTGTCAATAAAGTATTGTCCTTCACTTCCTGAACCTTCGTGGTGATGGAATATGAAGCCCACAAATTCGAATTGTGTTTTGGAATAAAGCCCGTTCCGAACCTCTAATACCACGGATTCTGCCTCTTATTTTATTGAGCTATTCTTATTAATTTTCCGCATCAAATTAAGTTCCGGTAATTAAATTATTTACCACAAGGTTAGCCAATAAAGAACACATCATTGTCATAATATCAAAACATGAAAATGTGTTATTTAAAACTTAATGGGACATCCGTCATTACAGATGTAAATGCTGAAAATAGTAGTAGCCTGTGTGTTAAAAAGGGCGCCTACCCCACAACAACTTGGAGGCCCCAGCCTGGTCAATGTTGTGGTGCGTAAGTAACAACATTATCTTAAAGTTAAACAAAGGGCGCATGATGGTCAATTTACAAGGGATAGCCCCGATGAAACATAAATGATTATACATGTAAATAAAGAAAGCTTAGAAAATTCCTGTGTTCTTAAATTGGGCGTACGGCGCCAATAAGGTCGAAGACCAGTAACATACATCTGTGTGTGTGTTCTGTCACGGAAAGGGAGGCAATAAAACCTGAGAAAACCATGGGTCACGTATGTCGTATGTGACCGGTAATCATAAGGCTAGAGTATTACAAATGCTTAACCATTATTTAATACCGACACCTGTCTGCTGATCTCCTCATACTCGTTGAGGCCCCGTGATATGGTGTTGAATGAATGTATCCACCTGCATTCCTGTGTATTGAGTATGTTGCTGAAGTTGCCACCTCTCGGGTTAGGTTTGGCCTTCTCTAGGACCCACCATTTGAGACTGTCTGGGCTATGTACGAAAGTTGTAAAGTGGTCCACTAAAGGGGCACCCTGAACTTTACATCGTATACGGCTGCAGTGTTGTAGAATGCGACATTTGATTTTTTGGGTGGTCTGGCCGACGTACAGAAAACCACATGGGCAGATGATGGCATAAATGACCCCTGTCGTGTAGCAGTTACTATGGCCCTGTAGTGTGTAAGTTTGGTCATTGTGGATAAACTGAGTGCCTTCCTAGGTTAGAGGGCAAGCCTTACAATGGCCAAATCTGTGATGACCCTTAATGGGTGGAATACCCCATAATGTTGTTTGACGAGGGGTGCACTGAGTGGGTAAGAGTGATTTTACGACATAGTCCCTCACATTCTTGCCTTTCTTAAATGCGTGTAGGGGTGGTGGCATGTTCCCTAGTTCGTCAGAGATCAGATGCCAATGTTTGTTGATAATTTTCTTTATATCACTACTTTTAGTTGAAAAGGTAGTGGCACACACTATACGTTCCTCATTTACTTTGTCCTTCTGTCTGGGTACAAGGAGGAACTCCCTGTGATTATGCCATGCACGTTTACGTGCTTTGAGGAGTCTGATCGGATATCCCCTCTCTATCAATCTGGACATGAGGCCCGTAGATTCCTAAAAAAAAAATCTTCTTTTTTGGAACAGTTCCGTTGCAACCTCAAAAATTGCCCAAAGGGGAGATTGTCCCTGAGGTTGCGTGGATGGTGGCTAGAGTAGCGTAATAATTTTATTCCGTTCGCTGCTCTTTCTGTACAAACTGGTGTGTATTGAGTCAGATTCTGCTTTAATCGTGATGTCCAAAAAATGTATGGAGCACCTGTCAAACTCAAGGGTGAACTGTATATCATTCGAACATGTGTTGAGGCAGTTATGGAATGATTTTAATTGGTCCTCACTACCCTTCCAGATGATGAGCACGTCATCTATGTAGCGCCGCCATAGTTCTATGCAGTCGTTGTACGGGTTTTGTTCATTGAGTACATATTGTTGTTCATAGTCATCCATATAGATGATTGCCAGATATGGGGCAAAGCTGGCCCCCATAGCCACACCTTTAGTTTGTAAATAGTATTGGCCTTGAAAGAAAAAATAGTTCTTGGTCATGGCGATCCTCAAGAGATCTACAATAAAGTCTGTGGGGACCCTATGTGGCACTGGTCGTCTATTGAGGGCTGCTTCAATGGTGATTAAAGCGGCAGATTGTGGAATGTTGGTGTATAGTGACGTAATGTCCATGGTAGCCATCAAAGTGGTAGTATGTTCATGTGGACGTTCGTCCTCCAGTTGGATGGTTTGCATGGTGTCTCTAAGGTATGTCTCAGTTTTCTCAGCGATAGGTTTAAGGAACACATCAATATATTTGCATAACGGTTCCAGGACTGAACCACATCCTTAGATGATCGGTCTACCTGGTGGATCGTGCATGCGCTTGTGTATCTTAGGGAGGGTGTAGATGGTGGGCATCCTAGGGTGTTTATTGTTGAGGTAATCATATTCCTGTTTACTAAGAAGTCCCTCATTTAGTGCCTTTAATGTCAAGTTCGCTATCATGTCACTGATCTCTCCAGTGGGATCTCCCCTAAGTCTCTCATAGTTTCCTTGAACTCCCAATTGTGATAGGATTTCCTTCTTGTAATCCTCAGAGTTCTGGACCACTATTGCACCTCCTTTGTCGGCAGGTTTGATGACTATGCTGCTGTTCTTTAGGGATTCTAAAGCTTCCCGTTCTAATCTGCTAATGTTGTATTTGACATACTGCCGGTTTGAGAGTGTTTTGGTAATGTCCCGCAAGACCACCTGTTTATAGGCCAGGATTTTATGTGGCATGGTGTGTGTGGGAGGGTTAAATTTAGAGGGCGGTCTCAGACCACTTCCTGAAAAAATGGGATTAGGAGGCATCTTTTGGAAATAGTGTCTCAACCTTATTTTCCGAAAAAACTGGTGGAGTTCCAACTTCAAGTTGAAACTATTTGGCATCGATGTCGGGACAAAAGACAGGCCCTTTTCCAAAATGTCTTGCTTATTGGGTTTCAAAATGTAGTTGGATAGATTGACCACAGGGTTCACAGGTGTATGTACTACCATCTGTAGTGTTGTCGCCGTGTCTGTATTTCCCCGTGGGATTCCTGCTGGAAGTGTATTTGACGTTTGGACCTCCCTCTGCCCTGATTCCACATTGGTTGCCTCGCCCCCCTGGGTCTGCCCCAGGGGCGACCCCGCCCTCGGTGTCCCCACCATTGACCTTCTCCTAAAAAAGGTTGTTGGTCAGTGAAAGTACGACTTTGTTCAGGTGTGTCGGTGCTGGTGCTGGGGCCTGGGCGCTCGGTATCACTATCAGAGCTACTCCCAATTGAGGAACCCGAAAAAGTTGTGTATCTTCTGAAACCACTTCTACCTCTACTTGAGAAAGTCCCTTGTTGTTCCCTTACGTAGTACCCTTCCTGCAAGTATGGGTAAGCGATTTTTTTATCGTAGGATCTTATGTCTCTGGCTACTTTATCTAGTTTAGTAGTCTGTGTGTAGAGGTCAAAATCGCGGATAGTCCTCTCCAGTCTTTCTAAAGCTTCCTTAGCATTGCTAAGTGCTTTATCATCAATAATTTCTTTTTTTAAATCTGATATTTCTTTTATCAAGCGTTGTACCTCTTCAACAGCTGTCTCAATTCCAAGCACCATCCAGTGCCTTGAACAGTTGTTAGAGACAAAGCCTCCCCCTTAAGTGGCCTGGATCATCAGCTCTACCTTTAGACGTGCCATTCAATTCAAACATTTTTTGTGTTTATGAACTTTACAAAAAAGTGTTGACTACTATTTGATGTGACCAGGTCTTTCAGAAGACTGGGATGTATAACCAGTCCAGGAGTAAATGGTTTTAATACTCTCTCCCGCATTTTTCTGTGATTCTAATTTCACTTCCTATATACACCGGAGTACCCCTCACCCCTTTTCCTTGCACGTTCCCACTGGAGCAACCTTCATTTTCCCTCTCTCGCCTCAAATACAGTGAATATTTAACTGTCACCTAGTGATATAAATTAATAAATGCTGGGTGTATGAAAAAGCATTATGGTTGTTGCACTTTTCTTCCCCTTCAAAGCAATCACTGTGAAGTATTGACTTCAGCAAGCTTACACATTCAGGCTTCTCAATCGATTTTTACTTATTACTGTGATTTTTGATTTATACTAATTTGCTGGAGACATCTGAACACAACAGACACAGCCCAAATCGGCCCCCCAGGCTGACTAAAAAGCAGCCCAGAGCTGGAACTTCGAAAGCAGCCCTCGACCTATACCCAAGTGCCCGCCTTACCAATCCGACCCTGCCCTCCGCAGCACATCAGGCACCGAATAGTGGCCTTGTGAATGCGCTGGATATTGTCTTACTATATTTTCAAGGTGCTCTTTGTGCCCCCTTTGCCAGTCTTCTCCCCCTCAACCTCTGCCCCTGTCTTGCTCCATGGTGGCAGCTCCAATTTGTATTGCACCAGCACTTGCAAAGTCAATGGTGGTGACTAAAGTAGAGTAAACATTGCTTTCTGGATTGTCAAGCTGGCCGCCTCATTTCATGATACAACATGAGTTCTATCATGACGTTGCGTCATGCAGCACGGCAGCCATCTTGAAAGTGTAGAACGTTTTTCCTCTGCTTTCAAGGTGGCCGCCGTGTTGCATCATCTTGAGGGTATAGAAAGTACAGAGGACAATGTTGTCCATACTTTTAACACTGCGGTCCGCCACTATTGGCTTTGCCAATGCCAACACATTTTAAAAGCCTCCAAGACTAGCAAACCCAATAGCGCTGCCTGCACCGCATTGACAAAGCAAGACTGACTGGTTTTGACACTGCTTGTTTAAAAAGGAAACAGAAAAGCCTGTTTCAAGATGTCACAAGTCCCTGCAGTCTCTAAAGGTTGATTAGTAGGGAAGTTAAAGCAGAAACCACCCAGATGGAGTGTTTGGGGTGTTACACCCCCCACCTAATACATCTATTTTTTGATAATTAGCTAGGTGCAGGGGCTTTTTGTCAGATATGCTGAGGTGTCTTTCGGATTTCACCAGGAATTTTTACTTACACACAAACAAAAAAGCACACACACTCTCTTCCTCTCTCTGTTTTGAAAGTCCTAAAAAATGATATTTAAAAAAAAAAGTTATTATGTTTTCCCTGATTTGGTACTTTGACCGATCCACAGCCACTCCCTTTCCACTGCCCCTTTGGCCCCTCTCATGCACGCTTCTTGTCCCACAATGAATTTTAACATTATATGCCAGAGTGGTAGTTGGAAAATCTGAAGCTCACACCCCACCCCCAATTTTACTGACCAAGCTACGCCGCGGAAACAATCTGTGTCGCTTGTTTGATGCATTTCACAGACCAGGCATCCAACAGGAAACATAATTTAAAAGACTTTAGCTGGGCCAAAATAAAAAAAAAAACAGCGAGGATGTGGAAAGTGATAGTAAGTGCACAGGAGGTTGGCTAGGCAACACGTCTTTACAGCTGCTGAAATGAAATCAGACTTTGAGCCTGTGTAGTACAAGACGTTCTACTGAAGTACATTTCATATGTAAAAACAATCTTCAGAGTTTTTTAGAGGGGTTAATAGAAAAATACAGACAGAAGAGTTATTTAATGATGCTGAAAACTTCTTTTAATAGTATTTCCTACATTGAGAATTCGATTTTGATAATAATCAGCACGAGCATTAGAGGCCACTTTTTTTTTTATACGTTTTAATATTTTCTCCAATTTATGATCAGGGCACCATGCGCATTCAGCTTTTGCCAGTGATTTTAACCTTTAGTAGAGAAGCATCTTACCTGGGGGTACAGCGACCAGAGAATCTTTTAATGCTCTCTTTGTGCAGTGCAGTAGTCTGCACTGATCAAAACATCTGATATTAATAAAACTGATTACCATAGAGCGCTTCTTTGAATGAAAAAGAAAAAAGAATGGCCCACTAGTATACCACGGATAGAAGGAACAGTGACAAAAATTATGCCAGGAATAGCCAGAAAGTTGGAAAATATGTTGACAGATTTCCAAGATGGGTCATTTTAGTTGTTGGGCGTAGTAAATATGCAGAGACATTCAAGCACTAGTACTACCTCTCATCCAGGCACACTGGTACCCAACTCTAGCACCAGATCTCACGTGGACAACTATCTGTGCTGTGGGGTTACAGATGCCATAAAGACTCTCTGCTCATTCTTTGGCTCTGCAGAGATGAGACATCTGACACTGCCAAGACTCAAAGTCACCCCTTTCTATCCTAAATGTTTCAGTTAAAACAGCAGTATTACATACTCCTCCTGTCCCGGACCCAAAACCCAACTCAGTACCTCCAAGATTTTTGGTTAATCAATCCCAAACTGAGCTCAGGCCTTGCCTAAAACCTCAGTTTACCATTATGTCAGAGCAGGGAATATCACACAGAAAACTCAAACAACTTTTAACTGGTAAAATGATCTCCGCACCGACACCACAACCTCAAGCCCTCCCCAAACAGCTGATAAAGACTCCTCTCTCTATCACGTGCCAGGATAGCGCTCTGGTTGACCCTTCTAGTCCGGAATATCCTGGGCTCTCTCTGGCTTGGCTTCTGAAAGGACAGGGGCTACATATCTCCCATCACCCAAGCAGGTTCCTAAACTCGAGATGCTACGCTGCCTGGGTCATGCACAGCAGCCCCAATATGGGTTATGCCTGTAGGAAGGGAGAAAAAATTAAATATGCCCCTCACGTGCACAATCAAAAGCTCAATGGAGCCTGCCTGATGAAACAGACGGATCAACAATTTGTCACTTGGTTTTCATCTGTGAAGCTTGAAGCTGCAGAGGCATCTTCGCTATGTGTGCACGCGGGTGGGTCGGTCGTCACAGTGACACCAGCATGTTGGGATTACATGCACACCTGTGTGGAGGTGGAGTGTTGAAACTGCAGCTGCTGTTTCATTACACATGAGCTCCATGCAAGCCTTGAAACAGTATTTATAATTATCCCCAGGTCAGGATTGGGAGTGCACTGGATATGGTTTGTAGAGTCTGTTTAGGTGCCACTGGATGATTAATAAAACAAGCATTGCAGCATCTTGGTGCTAAAACTATTAAGCAAACTTCGATATATAGGCATGCTGTATGGTTCTCAGTGTTTGTCGAGTAAGGAGACACGACGACTACATAAACAATTTCAGTGCAGACTTTCATAGGTTTTTTTTATCAGATCTGCTGCTCTCCACAGAACACCTACACCAGCCACTGTCTTTAGGAGACCTCATAATGGTAGGAGGTTGAAACACGTCGACAAGAGGGTCAACGGAAATTGGACCACAAGGACATGAAAAATCAGCCCTCCAGAGATAGCTAGTCGCTATGAAAAGCCCTATGGTCTGCACCCTGATCACGGGACATTTGAAGTGGGATACACAATAATCCTGGAGCAGTCCCCAGGTGAAGTTTTAAATTTAGGAATGGTATTTCAAAACTCATTATGCACTACACTATACGTTTCTGATCATTGAAACCCTTCTCTTCTTATGCACATTCTCTCATTAGGTTATATGTTGTGATGGTGTTTCACCGTTCTAGGTTGTTAAATGAAGAAGTTGAGGAAATATGTGCTCGTCTTGTTTATTTTTTATATGGATTAAAATTATGCAATGCAATGTTGAAAATTGATTGTTAAGTTTCTTACAGGATACAATAGATTCACGTGTATTTTACGTTGAGCATTAGAGAAACAGAGCAGGAAAATTACAGTTTTCTGTACAGTGTTCCTATATTCAGTCAAGGATTAAAATATACGGTAAGAATCAAAGGCAAAGCTCATGTGCTATGCTCTTTATAGAATCCAACCTTGTTTATCAGTGTTGTTGTTATACCCTATGCTAAAACTTGAGTTATGTGTAATCATAATGGTTTTCCCTTGAATTCTGTGAAAATTACACAAAGTTACATGATAGTTTTTGAATTCCCATGGTGCAATTGTGCATGAAAAGTAAATGAATACTGTTTTAGCAATCTGGTCAAAACCAGATTTCAGGTTGATATTCTTGTGAAATATTGGTTTTATTATTTAGCGCCTTTTCAAAAGAGGACCAGGCACAAATAACACATCTGCAACAGTGCTGGACAAATTCATGCACTCAGGTTTTCTGCAAGCCCTCCTTCGCTTTGGAGTGGGTGCTAAAATTCACATCCAATAGTTTTTATGATTTTGCTGTGGGTATTTTTAAAGGAGTAATGTTCTGTGGGTTTTAAGTTATTAAAAACACAAGGACTGCTTAAAAAGATTTAGGATGTTCTTCTGGTGATCTACACCTTTGAGATTATAATCTGCCTGCTCTTAGTTTAGAATGGGTGTATTTCTCTTATTTCATTGAGATCGCAATGAAGGATTTTGAACTTTGTTGATTTATTTGCATTTGATGATACACGAATTTGCAACTCGAATAGATGTTCTTTATTATAATGAACCCTTGAGATAGCTGCTGTAGTATTTTCTGTAAGATGCTGTACAGAGTGACTGAAAGCCAATAGGTCACAAAACAAGACCTATTGACTTTGCCAATGCTTTTTATCTTTCGCTCAATTTATATTATGTGCACTTCTTGATTAAGAAAACTTCCCTACTTCGAGAAACGAGACAGAAAACTGCAAAACGCCTACAGCCATTGATGATCCTAACCAGTCACAAATGTTATTGGCAAGAGGATCGGCGGATCTGCTTTTTGAATACATCCTGTTTCTTTCTGGTCTTCCATGGGATCTTCATAAACTGTTCTTCAGATTTTGTTTATCTCTAATGGCTTTTATGGTGCTTCAATCTGTATAGGTTTGCTTGATTTTGTTCTAGGAATGAGTTCGAACATTTCTGTAGCAGTTTTCAGGTCAAAGCTGCTGCGTTGTGAAGCACTGACACCTGCGACCTCAAATCATTTTAAGTCTCATGACAAATCTTTTATAGTGTGTATGTATATATATATTCACTTAAAAAACCATAGGTTTCACACATGTTATAGTTAGGTGGATATTTCACTCGTAAAAAACCAATGAAATTCCCCCGTTATAGTTACTTCAGATAACTATAACTCGCGCGCACACACACACACACACACTATAAAAGATTTGTCATGAGACTTAAAATGATTTGAGGTCGCAGGTATATATATATATATATATACCTTGCCACCACCTCGAGTCAGCCTTGGAAAAGGCCTTTATTATCGGTACCAAGCCGGAAAACCCAACGCGTTTCGGCATAAACGCCTTGATCACGGGTAGTTTTTGTTTTCTTCTCTTATTGCATATATACAAACAGTCACAAGTCATTTACAGCGTGCATTTAGTGAAAACAAAAAGTGGACTGCAAAGTGAGCAAAAACGACCTTCTAAATGTCGGCCATCATGTAATGGGTAATTTTTCACTTCTTATACCATTCGGATACAGTTTTATAAAGCCGTTCTCACAGTTGTCCTATATTTCAGACATCTATATGACAATCTCTATTTGTTTTACAATTGTATATCTCAATAACAATTCATAAAAAATAATAACCTTGAACCCTTCTAATATAAAAAGAAGTGAATGTCTCTCAATTGTTCCAATCAATGTGCTAATATAACAATTCTCAATCATTCTTCTATTCACAGATTGGATTTGGTCACATCAACAGCACAGTTATCGTCAAGTGTACATTCTCCGTTAGCATAACTCAATACATATTTACTCTTGCGCAATAGTACGCGCTGGATAGCGTAATGGTTGCTAATACGACAGACATTTAGTAACATATCCATCTTTATGCGGAAAAACATACCCGTTAATTCATATGCATAATTCTTCATGTGAACTAATCTATATAATCCAAGTGGAAAAACTTACATATTCATACATTCTAGACTTAAGTACTTGGTGTTTTAGGTAGTTGCGCCCAAGTGGGCTAATTACTAGACGTATCCAGTAATATCTTCATAAGTCATAATATAAATAGAAGTAATTAATCACAGCAACTTTACGCCAAAATATTTCACCATCTGGAAAATGAGGAAACAAAAGGGAACTAAGTCTAATCCGATTATTTCTGATTTTATACTTCAATGGCTCATTATAGCAGTCAAAACAGTGGTGTCATTCAAAACGTGAAAAGTGCAAATTAAAATTATATAGTTAAGTTAAAAAATCAGATACAGATTGCCATAAAGACATTAAACGCTAAAAACTAAATCAAAAAACACTCATTGTTTCTCCAATTTTGAAATTAGCAAATTTTTCTTAGGAATTTCATTAAAAGTGTCCGGAATATGAAGACATCCAAGAACATTGATATCTAATAGACTCCACAATCCTGTTAACAACTAGATATCCCTCTTTAAAATAATGATCATACATGTTAAATCTGAGCATAATCCATCAAGATGATACACTTATTATTCACCCAAATGCCAGGACAGTTCTTCTTCAGAATTGAGGCCCCCAGGAATTTTAGTGTCCAACTCTAGAAGGTAGTTGGATTTCAACTGACGTAATTTACGTATCCTATCCCCACCTCTACTAATAGGAAGGACCAGATATATCACAAAAAAACGTAATAGATTGCGATTACTCTTATGGAGTTCCTCAAAATGGCGCGCCAAAGGAGATAACTTGTCTTTATTTTGAATCGCCCTCATATGCTCCAAGATTCGTCTTTTGCAGGGAACATAGAACTGCCTACATATTTTTTCGCACATGGGCAGATTAGGACGTATACACAAAAATCAGAAAGACAAGTCAAATGTTTTTCTATATTTCTTTCCAAATTTGTCACTGGATATAATACCTTCTTTACATTAGAACTAAATTTGCATGCTTTGCATGACATACAAGTAAAAAAGCCTTGAATATCTGAATTATGTGGTTTTGTGAGGGATACTCCATTCTTGCACAGTCTGTCTTTCAGGGAATTAGCCTTTCTAAATGTTATGGTCGGTGAGTCTTAACACCATCTAGTGTTACCTCCGTTTTTAAGACACCCAAATGTTTTCTTAGACATTTCCTCAGAACTTGTGAGCTTGAATTGTATGTAGTCACATATCTGATAATGCTATCTTCTTCTACACTCTGTTTAGGAGCTAACTGTGTTTCTCTTTTCAAATCTGTAGCTTTAGCACATGCCAAACTAACAGAATTGTAGCCCCTATCCAAAAATCTGTCCGTCATACACTCACACTCCTTTGTAAAGTCAGTGTCAGAGCTACAGTTCCTTCGAGCCCGAAGGAACTCGCCATATGGGATGCTTTGAATCAACGCTCTAGGATGCCCACTTTCTGCATGTAATAGAGTGTTTCCCGCAGTTTTCTTACGATAAAGTTTAGATGTTATTTGAACTTTTACTACTTCTATTTGTAGGTTCAAGAAATCAATGCTGGTATCACTCATACTGCCCTCAAATCCAAGATTCACCTCATTCTCATTGAGAATTGAAACAAAATCTAAGGCTTGTTCTTGGCTGCCATGCCAAATGATGAACAGGTCATGAATATAGTGTAACCAGATTTTAACATGGTTGGCATATTGTACAAAGGCCTTGGGCACCTGCCGCTCCCACCACCCCATAAAGTGGTTGGCATAACTGGGAAAAAAGCAGGTGCTCATTGCAGTTCCTTGTTTCTGTCTAAAAAACATCTCATTAAAAATAAAGAAATTGTTTTCCAGACAAAACTGGATCATCAGCAGTAACATTTCATTATGTTGCAGAAAGGAAATAGAGCGTGTTCTTACAAAATGTCTACAAGCCTGAATGCCATCCACCTGTTTAATTGAGGTATATAGGCTGCACACATCTAGCGTTATCAATAGAAAGCTATCTTGCCACACTACATCCTTGATCTTATTAAAAAAATTGTTGCTGTCCCTTACATAAGAAGGCAACATCTCAACATAAGGGCGCAAAAAGAAATCAATATATTTAGATGTTTTTTCCAATAGTGAACCTATAGAGGACACTATGGGTCTCCCTGGTGGTTTAAGTGGGTCCTTGTGTAATTTGGGCAAAAGATATAAGATAGCTGTTTTAGGAGAACGATTCAAAAGATAAGAATATTCATCCCACTCAAGTATACCTTGCGTGTGCCATGATTTACTAGCTCACGGCACATCCCTGGACCCAAAACAAGTAACAACTTCTCCTCAACTAACCACAGGACAGGCTATTAACAAGACAGCCCCTACATCAGACCACAGACTTGATGTGATACTACTATCCCTACATCAAATCAAAGAGGTCATCCAAACCCTTCACGACTTGATTCTGCAACAACACAAGCCACAAACTAAATGTAGTCATCGGCCATGTACTAACCCCCTGCCTCAGTTGCCCCCCAGATGGAAAACAGTGCCTTACCCCAATGCCCCATCACGCCCTACCAGGAAAACAACCCCCATATCAGCGAAAGATCTTACCTCCCTACTTCGCTCCTACGAACTCTCACCCCCTCCCCAGGAACCTATGCAGACAGACAACCTGCAAAAACTATCCTTTATCCAACCCATCCATCCTAATGCCTCTAGAGTCTCGAGACATACTCCTAGAGGTATTGTTGAAAACAACCTCAAGAGGGTACCCATCCTTCACAACCACAACACTACTCCCACCATGACCCAGCTAAAATGTATCCTACTAAACTGTAGATCCGCATCACGTCATGCCACGGATATAGCTGACCTCATATTAACTACTGAACCCGATCTCATAATTTTGACGGAAACGTAGCTAAACAATTCATCCACGCCCCTTTTAGACATACTAGTTCCCCCTAACTATTACATCACTAGACTAGACAGACTTGATAGGCCAGGGGGTGGCATTGCTTGCATCCATAGGAACTACCTCTCTGTGAACCGCATCAACTCACCGGTGCTTTCCTCCTGTGAGTACCTTTGCCTAGACATCACGAGCAATAACAAGCCTCTATGCTCTCTACATTCTTTTTACCACCCTCCTGGAAACAACCCCATCTTCATCAAACATGTAATGGATATCATAGCCGCAAATGTCGGACAACAAAATACTCAGATCTTCCTGGGGGACTTCAACCTCCACTGGAATGATCCTGACGACCCAGAGGTCAATAGCCTCCAAGCTTTTCTGTCCGACCTTAATTTGGCCCAAATCTGTGATTGCCCCACCCAGAAAAGGGTTCCATCCTCGACCTAGTAATTGCCAAAACAGACTCTACCCTTTTGGAATCGATTTTCCCTTGCAACTGGTCTGACCATCACATAATCACTTTCGACATCAAGAAGGAAGCCAAGCCCCTCTCTGTCCAACCGACGAGAACGAAAATTTGGAAGAGGAACCTAAAACACATTACCCCTGCCTCTCTCACAACCGCTAGTCACACCCTCACAGGATGGTCTAAAAGATATACATGTTCTAACCAATCACTACTTTCATTCTATGAACCAGGTACTAGACAACTTAGCCCCCCTACAACTGAAAAGAGTCCCCGCTAAAGGATCAAACCCCTGGTATGATGGTAGGCTAAATGAAGACAGAAGATCACTAAGAGCAGTTGAAAGACAATGGAGAGCCGCCCCATCCGCTGCTCACCTCAAATTTCTAAGAAGTAAGAGAAATTCCTATTATAGAAAGATTAATCGAAAGCGGACTTCATTCGTCAACAATTAGACCAAGCCAAGAATCGTCCCAAAAGACTATTCGAAATAATCAAAGCTCAATCTAAGGGTGTCTCCCACTCTCCCCAAGCTAATCCCGAAACACTTCCCAATTGTGAGGATCTTGCATCCTTTTTCAAAACAAAGACTGAAAACTTAAAGACAGTCCTACTTAACGATCTATTATCACATACTGACCCACATATGAGTGGCTCACTGATCACACCAAGTATCCCCATGATCTGCTCTACAAAGCTCGAACTCAAGAACAATGCCTCCTGGATCGACTTCAGCTTTTACAACGAAGAAACTATTTTAAAAATGATCACAGCACTGAATCCTTCCAATCACTTCACAGACCCTCTCCCAGCAACCCATTTAAAAACCTTCACTCCACTGCTATTGCCCCTATGGACAAGGATTATAAACACTTCTCTTTTACAAGGAATCATCCCAGACATCCTCAAAGCTGGTCAGGTGTCCCCCGTCCTAAAAAAACCATTGGCGGACCCATCTGACCTGAAAAACTATCGCCCAATTTCCAACATCTCGACCCTGGCCAAACTGCTAGAAAAATGTGTCCACGTGCAGCTTAGTAATCACATAGATCACTTCAACCTGCTCGATCAATTCCAATCAGGCTTTGGGTCAGGGCACAGCGCAGAATCAGCCATGACCCACATAACTGATGACGCACTACAAATATTGGATCAAAACAAGGGCTGCCTGCTAATCCTGCTTGATTTATCCTCAGCCTTTGACACAGTCAAACATGACAATCTTCTAGACCTCCTGAAACACAGGATGGGACTATCTGGTACTGTGTTAAATTGGTTCACTTCCTTCCTCCAAAACAGAACACAAAGATTCAAGATTAACCAATCGTTATCCATCCCCTCCCCTGTCACTCTGGGAGTACCCCAGGGTTCCTCCCTCTCCCCGACACTCTTCAATCTGTTTATGGAACCTCTCACTGAGCTTCTCAATTCATCAAATATCCAATACCACATGTATGCCGACGACACACAACTCTACATTAAGGTCCACTCACTTGAAGACATCAAGTCCCTTAATACAACACTCCATAAAACACAGATCTGGCTGTCAGAGAACCATCTAAAACTAAACACCCTAAAAACAGAATTTCTCTTAATCGCTCCTCCCAACCAAACAACCACCATCCGCGAATGGATGAAGCACATTACAGCACTCGATGGTCAACCTATCGTCATTGATTCCGCTAAATCACTAGGAATAACCTTGGACAATAAGCTAAATATGCAGAAGCACATCAGCGCTGCAACCAAAGGAGCTAATTTCCAGATTAACACCTTGAGAAAACTGTAACCCTTCATACCGGCAAGTGACTTTAAACAGGCAGTTCAATCCCTAGTAATTCCCAAAGTGGATTATGGAAGTATTACTCTTTGCGGCCTGCCCAGATCAACGGCCGCTCCTCTAAGAGCCTCAATAAATACAGCCGCTAGACTCATCACAGGCTCCAAAAGAAATTGCCACATTTCCCCTGACCTTCGTGCTCTCAACTGGCTTCCTTTTGAGGCCAGAATCCATTTGAATATCGCCTGTATGACACATAAGACCTTGTATCACAAAACAACGAGATACCTAGCGGAGAAATTGGTACTATCGGGTGGTAACAGATCTCCTAGGAGCTCCAACAATCTTCTACTTAAACCACAACGTTTCTCCAAGAAGAAAACATACTACTGCTCCTTCTCAGGAATGGCTCCCAGGATTTGGAATGCCTTGCTCCAAGAAACAAGACTTAATCCAACCGCAGCCTTTTTAGGTCTCCGCTCGAAGGCTGCGCTTGCGCAGTCTCGCTCCGACATTTAAATTTAATGTTTTGGAGTGGGGCTTTAACCCGCTCCTTTTTTTTTTACCTCTTCTCCATTGGCTGGCCTCTTAAATGCTGGTCAGCCATTGAAGAAGAGGTTTGTCTCTCCAAACAAGCCCCGTCCTTTTCGGATTCGGGGGCGTGTTTTTTCGCTACTTTTCGCTGGGCGTGTTTTTCTCTCCTCCAGCCAATGGCAAGAGGAGAGAAAAAGAAAAACACGCCCCCGTATCCGAAACCGCCGCTGCGTTTCTCCGAGGCATTTCTGCTTCACCTCGGAGAAAGGCGGCGGCGTTTTCTCCCCACTCACTACATAATCCCTACGTAACGCAGGGTCAGGTGTCGGGCCCGCTTGTGTGTTTGAAAGTTAGTGTAGTCCTTACTGTTTCTCTGGACTCTGCAGAACACCACCGTCCAGCCCGATTTTTCACTTTTCTGCCATCGCTCTCCCGTGCGCCTTAGCTCGTAGCTAACCTCGGGCCGCAGCCCCTTATCAGCCGCCATCGGCCTCCACTTTCATTATCCCCTTATTATTGCGATAATCACCAGGGTTATTATTAATAAGAGCCCGGAGGGGGCGGGGGCGCTGACAGGCCTTCCTTGTCCCTTCTCTCCGCGTTTTTTAATCCTGGGCCCTTATCTGGGCTAGAGACAACCTGATCCCTCCATTTTAATTAAAGAGCCACTGGTCAAGAGGGCCGAGAGCTGAGTGACGGGCACTGTGCGCACTTCCGGTGTCCAGGGGCGGACTGTGGTGGGCCCCTGTGTATAACAATGGCTGATGGTTGATTAACGGGCCCCTCGCGCGTGGTGGGTGTAGTTCCGAGTGACAGGCTCTGTGGGTAAGGCGGGTGTAGTCTTGAGTGACAGGCCCTGTGCCTATCAGGAGTCCGGAAGGTGAAGAGCAGGCCTTGGCCGTTGTTGTAGGCCCAGGAGCTCAGGGATGGGTCCAGTATATGCCAAGAGTTCAGAAACGGAGTGAAAGGTCGTGTAGGTATTGAAGGCCCGTCTTGGGGGGTTGACAGCCCCTGTGCATATCAGGGGTGCGGTAGCTCCTCCACAAGCCTTCAACCTATCGGAGATCTCGGACTATATCCATGATGTCACGTCGGAAGAGAGTTGTAAAACCACGACCACAGTGAGTAATTTTTGACACCGTAGCCAAACTGGTGTCTTGTAAGGTGTAGAATAATAGGGCACCCCCATTGCAGCAGAAAGCCCCTAATCTTTACTAGTTGAAACGGAAAAATGAACCAATTTCGTTCGTGGCCACGCCTTACCATGAGAGTGCCTTGGACCTAAAGGGGTACATTATAAAATGCCGGAACTCTATCACTGAAGCATTATCAACCCTTTATGTAAACACCAAACTCACTCCCCCTGTGCTAATCTTTCAAACCATGCTACCAGCCCCTTCGGGATTCACGGGACAAGCATGCAGCCAGAGGGCTGGGCACGGCCCGAAGGCATAAAGGCTGGGTGATTGCTCGTGGTCACTCGGCGTCAGCAGCCTCTTCCACGACAAAAAAAAGAGCGCCTCCGAGGAGCACATGTAGAGTTTGTGTGCTGTAAACAAATGAAGCCCCATGTATTCACATGCCACCCACACACTGTCCGCGCTGCTCCTCTTCCTGTTACAGGAAATTCATTTTCTGGGATTCCTGCACCTTTCAGTACCACCCATTATTTTAATTTCCTGTTTTAAACACCCATTCCTTACTTTAAAAAAATAATAATTTCGCATTTTATTTTATTCACTTTTGAGAGAGATGTGCAGAGCATCTATGTGTAATCCTATACCATACACAACAGCGAGGTTTAACTGCTTTGTTTTTGTGACTGGAAGTGCGATAACTTGATGTGAATGCCTCAGCATGAGGCCCATAGGCTTTGTTCAGCTTGGCCGCGAGCGTGTTGTGTGGAGGTGTTCTCTTCAAAAATGGCGGCGCCCCGATCACGGGTTCTAAGCAGGCTGGGTTGTTTGTCTGGCACTTGCTCGAAGAATTCTTTATTGGAAGAGCCCAGCTGCTAGACCAGAAACTAATATACTCTGAAAGGTTTCTCAGTTTGACCACATGAGCCGTCTGTCGGCATCTGCGTCAGTGTGTGGCTCTCTGTGTGTGTGGCTCTGTGTGTGTGGGGGTGGCTCTGTGTGTGTGGGGGTGGGTGGCTTTGTGTGTGTGGGTGGCTCTGTGGGTGGGTGGCTCTGTGTGTGTGTGTGTGGGTGGCTCTGTGGGTGGGTGGCTCTGTGTGTGTGTGGATGGGTGGCTCTGTGGGTGGCTCTGTGTGTGTGTGGGTGGGTGGCTGTGTGTGTGGGTGGGTGGCTCTATGTGTGGGTGCAAATGCAATAGGTCTCGCATTTGAGTGATTAAGCTATTGACATTGTAAATAACAATGCCGTTTCTTTAAATGTTTTAAAAACAAAAACATAAACAAAAATAATGTCATGAGCAATGCCAATAGCTCTAACTTTAACAATGCCGAGACCGTTGCATTGTAAATGCTTGTTCAAACAAGAAGTTAAATCGATTCTTCTGGCCAAATTCACCTGACTCATTGATATTCCACTGTAAATATGTGCTGTTCTTGTATGTTTACCATTACTGTATTCACCTGGTTCACGTTACTTATACGTTTTTATGTTGATATATCTGCACTGTAAAGCGCTCTGATACCTGCAAGGGTCTTGTTCACGCTATATAAAACTGTCCAAAAAAACCACAAAAAATAATGTAAGCATACCATGATATGATATGAAAATTTCCAAATCTCTCAAAGAGTGGGGGTCCAAGGGATTAAATTTATAGACTTAAACAGCTTTTATCCCCAAATCGACATATAAACTAACAAAACAAACTGTAAGTCTCAAAATATGATCCTACGGTGACAAAGAAATCGAAAAGGACTAATTACAGAGTTTCTAGGTTATACTTAGTAGTTGATTAAACAGTGATTCCCATCACCCACAAAAAGTGGCTTGCTTCATCATCTGGGAACCAAGAACTATCAGTAAACCACTTATTACTAAATATCGTGGTTACAGATGAGTCCCAGAGTTGATAACCATATCATTTATATGAGAGCAGCCTGTATGATTTCAATGGGGTGATGTTTGCAGTGCCTGTGATGATGTGAAAAAAGAAAAGTGATGTTAAGATTGGCTATCAAGACTCAAAGTTGTTTTAATAAGGCGTTGCCGTGATGCCAAAATAAAAACAGTGCTTATACAGCTCGAAATAATAGCTGTGAGAAAACAGGTCTACATGTTTCAGCCCATGGATGCTCGAATCCGGGCTTTCGTCAGGACCATGGGATAAGCTACTGCAAAGATGTATTAAATTTTAAACAAACACAGATTGGTTTACAAATTCGTAACGGTACAACCTGACCACCGGTACCCCTCACTATTCCTGAGTTCAAACTCAGGAATAGTGAGGGGTACCGACGGATAGAGCGGTGCCTCATGACCTGAGCAGTTGCCAGGTGAGGCGAGGTGCGTACCCGCAATATACCGGGTTTCGTTTTTGGAATCACTATCTGCCCATTTTCTCCGGGATACACAGAAGTGGTCAGGTTGTACCGTTACGAATTTGTAAACCAGGAGTTTCAACATTAATAACCGATTTCACACCACTAGATCCAAAGAGATTGAGTGCCATCTCCTCACGGCCATCATTATATTTTGGCATTTTTACAAAGATACAATCGTAAATTGGGTAAAAGAGTGCTTCAACAGTCCATAAAATGTTTTTACAAGAAAAAGATCCCACAGCCGACTATTGTTGAGCACATCAATATTTTAGTCCCATAATGGGACTAAAATATTGATGTGCTCAACAATAGTCGGTTGTGGGATCTTTTTCTTGTAAAGACAGTTTTATAAAGCCGTTCTCGCAGTTGTCCTATTTTTCAGACATCTATATGAAAATCTCTATTTGTTTTACAATTGTATATCTCTATAACAATTGATAAAAAATAATAACCCTGAACCCTTCTAATATAAAAAGAAGTGAATGTCTCTCATTTGTTCCAATCAATGTGCTATTACAACAATTCTCAATCATTCTTCTAAATATATATATATATATATTTCTTATTGAGGAGAGTAGATGATGAGGCTAGACATATATTTTGCTTGCAGCTGAAATCGATAACTACAATTACGTTCCTCTTTATATTTTTCTCTTCAGGGACACCAAGCTATAATTTGAATATTCATGTTGATCACACCAATTATTATCCTTTTGTGAATGTTACTGACATTCTTTTCACTCAAACACCCAAGGATGTGCGGCACAGGGTATAATTTAATTTCTGCCATTGTGAATTATTTCTATTTATACCACTGAAACAATAAGTCTATGAAGTAAATGTTCAGTGTCTTTTTTCTACACTTGCGAATAGATCTGCTCAGGAAACCCAGGTACTAAATACTTATGGCTTACATGGAAGCTTAGCCCACAGGTTGTTTAACCCATCTACTTCCCTTTCCTCATGACAGCTTCCTTCTGAATTCTTTCAATCACTAGTTTTTACTCTTCATAAGGTGCTGGTGACCATCTTGCCTGCTTTATTGGGAGATGGTGGCGGAACATCTCGTCCGTGTGCGGGTAGGTGGCTTGATCCTTCGATACACTCTCACCGTGCCATTCAGTGCATAAGCAGCATTCTGTGATATAAACATCAGTGCCTCCTCTTCTGCTATTCAAACGTGCCGAGCCAAGGTTTAGGAGTAACCTACCAAGTGCGTTAGACTGTCTTTTACAAATGAAGCCTCAGCATGTCCAGGAATAACTCCAAAGTGAATTAAAGGTCAAAGGCCCACGACAGCAAGGAACTCTTCAGCATCGTCAAAGAGTTCTCCAACCCCAGTGCCGGATACGACGACATCACTCCCTCGCAAGACCTATGCAACTCACTCGCCCCGTTCTTCCACCTCAAGATTGCCGACATACACAACAGCTTCGACGCACAGACAACGCACCCTACCACCGAACCAACGCCCGCCACCACCACCCTCTGCAACTGGACCCCGATCAGCACCGAAGACACCACCCGCACGATGAATTCCATCCACTCCGGATCTCCAACCGACCCCTGCCCACACCACGTCTTCAACAAAGCCGACGCCATCATCGCACCCCATCTCCGGGACATCATCAACTCCTCCTTCCACACCGCCACCTTCCCGGAGAGCTGGAAACACGCCGAGCTGACCGCCCTCCTGAAGAAACCAACGGCAGACCCCACCGACCTCAAGAACTACCGACCCATCTCGCTCCTTCTTTTTCCGGCCAAAGTCATCGAGAAGACCGTCAACAGACAGCTTGCCGCCTTCCTCGAGACAAACGGCTCCCTCGACCCCTCGCAGTCCGGGTTTCGGGCCAACCACAGCACCGAGACCGCCCTAATCGCAGCCACCGACGACATCAGAACCCTGATCGACAACGGGGAAACAGCGGCCCTCATCCTCCTGGACCTCTCTGCGGCGTTCGACACTGTCTGCCACCGCACCCTAGTGAAGCGCCTCAGCAACATTGGAATCCAAGAGAAAGCACTGGAATGGATCATCTCGTTCCTCGTCGGAAGAACCCAGAGAGTCCGCCTCCCCCCCATCAGATCCGAGGACACCGAAGTCATCTGCGGCGTACCACAAGGATCTTCACTCAGTCCAACCCTCTTCAACGTCTACATGAGCCCCCTCGCAGCCATCGCACGCCAACACAACCTCAACATCATCTCCTACGCCGACGACACCCAGCTGATCCTCTCCCTCACCAACGACCCCACCACCGCCAGAGCCAACCTACACGAAGGGATGAAAGACGTCACCGACTGGATGAGCAACAGCCGCCTCAAACTGAACTCGGACAAGACGGAGGTCCTCATCCTGGGATCATCACCCTCCGCCTGGGACGCTCCCAAACCAACAGACCACGCACGCAACCTGGGCTTCATCCTGGACTCCTCCCTCTCGATGACCAGACAAGTCAACGCCGTCACATCTTCGTGCTTCAACAACCTGCGCATGCTCCGCAAGATCTTCAGATGGATCCCCACCGAAACCAGGAAGACCGTCACCCAAGCACTCGTCACCAGCCGCCTGGACTACGGGAACACCCTCTATGCCAGAACCACAGCCAAACTTCAGAAAAGACTCCAACGCATCCACAACGCCTCCGCACGACTCATCCTGGACATCCCCCGACACAGCCACATCACCGGACACCTGAGAGTCCTGCACTGGCTCCCCGTCAGCAAGAGAATCACGTTCAGACTCCTCACCCACGCACACAAGGCTCTCCACAACCTGGGCCCCAAGTACCTCAATGACCGCATGACCTTCTACACGCCCACCCGCCAGCTACGATCGACCAGCCACGCCCTCGCCACCGTTCCACGCATCCGCAGAGCCACCGCCGGAGGAAGATCCTTCTCCTACCTGGCAGCCAAAACTTGGAACTCCCTCCCCACCCACCTTCGGCGAACCCAAGACCATCTCTCCTTCAGGAAGCAGCTCAAGACCTGGCTGTTCGAGCAGTAACATTTCCCCTTCCCCCAGCGCCTTGAGACCCTCCCGGGTGAGTAGCGCACTTTACAAATGCCGTGATTGATTGATTGAGATAGGATTGTTTTCGTTGGTTAATTGTCAGTGTTAATTTATCATTTACATTCATGCACCTATTACTAGCTTTAGCAACACTTTTACATACTTCAGAGTTTTAAATAATTGCATGTCCCTCACATTGTAACCAATAACTGGGGCAAGACACTTCTCACCCATCATTCCTACATTTCGTTACAATATTGGCCACTTAGCCCTTCTGCATAAGAAATGTTCTATCCTTCCTCCAGGGAATCATTTACCATTTCCATTTGCTGGAGGTTCACCTCGAGTAACCACTACGGTTGCCATTCTGCCCTTTTTGGGACAATAAATCAATCATAGAGTGTTGCTCTTTTGTCCATTTCAATAATTTGTATTCGATTTTTAGGTTATTCAATGCTGTGCAATGCAGTCATACATTTCGACAAGCATTTATCCACTGTATACATTAGTAGAGATTAATTCATTGGAGTGATATTACAAGACATTTAATATATAATGTGAATTGACATCAAGAGGTGAAGAGGTTTATAAAAAAAGGTTGGATCCTCCCTTTATCACTTGTCTCTAGTATGGAAAGAGAGCCTCTACTGTCCTAGACCTTTGAGTCTTAAATATTTGGCTGAACCTGGTTTATACTTCGTTGGGTGTGGTACTGTTTCAGCAAGGTTGGGTTATCTAAATATGATTAGATACTACTGAATATTTGGGGCCTCCAACACGGAGTAAAGAGGAAACTCTAACATGGGGAGGAAAACAAAGTGGAATGCAGGGGTGATTAACATGGATAGGCGGATGAGAGGACAGGGGGATTGGAGGGGAGGGGGTGCCCCGGAAAACTTTGAGCATCTAATAGCAAGAGGTGTTAGACCGGATTTCTTACTTTCCCCTTCAGTGGAGAATTGGGGGGGGGGGGGGGGGGTGCCTTTGAAGTTTTGTAGGGGATGATCACTGTGCATACAGGGAGGGGAAGGATGCCTGACTGGAACACGGAAGAGGACCTTTAGGATGCATTGGCTAGCCCCGGGTCTGAAGGGCGAGGAGTAGGGAGATGCAGGAGGGTTTTCAGCCATGAGTTCTTTGAATTGCGTTGCCAAGGGGTCCCAGGCTGCTGCTACAGGTACGTGTTGCTCTTTTGTCCATATCTCCACAACACATGGGATAGAATTCCAAGGCTTGAATATGATTAGTTCGGAATAGGGGTGATATTTACCTGACGCATACTGTTACCCTACACGGAGGTATTTACATGGAATCACCTCCTATTCCTAGCTTTCTACATGGACACGAGGTGTAATATGGGGATCAGTATTTAATGCAGCAAGTTTCACAGATTATTCATTGCTTCTGGGCATATTCCCCCCCAGTATATTTTAAAAGGTTTACCTGCTGAAACCTGTTGGGGTAACAATGTGAAGGTCTCATGTTTACCACAGATCTTGAATTCTGATCCAGTATGCACTCCTTATTTTATTATACTACTCAAGCAGACTAGGCGATTTTGCGGTTAGTGAACCCTGTACATGAAACTACGGAATACTCTCCAAACAACCCTTTCATCTGGATGTACGACTAGGCATGGAACCTATGGGCTGATGTGAGGTTACAATTGCCAGATTTAGCCTATCTTTCAGGCTGCAACACTCCTCTATACCACCGTTAACAAAGTCACCCACACTGCACCACATTTTGTTACTGAGAGAATTTTACTTGCCATCAGGGAACAATTGCTCTGAGGGAATTGTTCATTCACCATTCTCTCCCTAGCAATTGTCACAGCCTTACTCCTGGGAGCCCTGATCAGAACCCAGCATGTCCACAGGCACTTACGAGAACCCTGTAATCCTCCTTTTTCATTTTAATATGTCATCACATAGAACATGCAGATAAGTTATCTTTGTTGCGGTAGTAACCAAAGTACATTAAAGTGGCTCCAGTATTATAAATGTAATTGTCACTAGGAGTATTGGTAATGGGTCTTGTGAGACTATGGACAGAATATTATTCGTGCTACAGCCAGAAACTGGTTCAGGATCAACGAGATTTGAATACTCAAGAAAAATTGCTGGCAAGTCTTTAGGAGTCTTTAATTTGCAGAGAGTAGGTGCCAGACAAACGTCTATATGAACAAGTTACTTACCTTCGGTAACGCTTTTTCTGGTGGATACAATATCTGCCTGTGGATTCCTCACCTTTCGAATACCCCCTGCGCCAGCATTCCGCGGGAAAATTCTTTCCTAGCTCTCCCACGTCGACGAGGGCGGTACAATGGACCGGCTCCGCTCACGGCACCGTATGACGTCATCAGAGCCACAAAAGGACCTCGTCGGCGTGCTGACGTCAGTTCCACCTATTTTGTCCGTGCCACCGAGGCAAAACGGGCGGACCGACACATTTTCAAATGCAAACATAGCATACCAAATATATACATATATATAAATTCACAAGAGCATAATCAATAAAAGTATAGAGAAATAGCAACAGAATAAGCATTTCTCATTATTAAAATATAAACATGATTAAGACATATCAAAATAAAATATTTTTTGGTAGAAACAGGTGGACAACGGGGAGGCGGGTGGGAGCGTGAGGAATCTACAGGCAGATATTGTATCCCCCAGAAAAAGCGTTACCGAAGTTAAGTAACTTCTGATGGATACTTCTGCCTGTGGATTCCTCACCTTTCGAATAGATTCCCAAAGCCATACCCCACTCGGAGGAGGGTGTCCACCTGACTAGACCAAAAAATCCTGCAAAACAGAGCGAGCAAAATGGCCATCCCTCCTAACCTCAGAATCCAAGCAGTAATGCTTTACAAAGGTGTGGAGGGAGGCCCAGGTTGCTGCCTTACAGATATCAAGAACAGGAACACCTCTAGCCAAAGCAGAAGAAGTAGACTTCGCTCTGGTGGAATGAGCTCTGATACCTTCAGGAGGTTCCTTCTTGGCCAGGGCGTAGCAAATCTTGATGCACAAGATAATCCACCTGGAAAGTGTCCTCTTGTGCACTGCCTTGCCTTTCATTTTCCCAACATAGCCCACAAAGGGCTGATCGTCCAGCCTAAGATCTCTAGTCCGATCCCAAAAAAAAACGGACAGCCCTTTTAAAGTCCAACCGATGCAGTCTGTCTTCCTCCTTGGAAGAATGAGGGGGGAGGATAAAAGGTGGGTAAAGTGATGGATTGTCCCATTTGAAAAGGAGTAACCACCTTGGGAAGGAAAGCAGCCCTGGTTCTTGGAACCAACTTATCCGCATGAATGGTCAGGAAAGGAGGTTTCGAACTAAGAGTTTGAAGCTCACTTACCCTCCTAGCCGAGGTAATGGCAATCAAGAAAAACGTTTTAAAAGAAAGAAGCCTCAACGGGCAAGAGTGAAGAGGCTCAAACGGAGAACCCATTAAAAAAGTGAGTACTAGATTCAAATCCCACTGAGGCATAATGAAAGGTGTGGGAGGAAACTTATTTGTAAGGCCCTTAATGAACCTCATGACAATGGGGCACTTAAATAAAGACGGCTGGTCCGGCAAACATAAAAAGGCCGACAAAGCCGATAAATAGCCCTTAACAGTGGCTACAGCACAACCTTGCTGTGCTAAAGAAAGCGAAAACTCCAAAATATTAGACAAGCGGGCCTTCAAAGTGTCTCTCTCTCTGCACCACTTAACAAACCTGGACCACCTGGAAGAGTAAACAGACTTAGTGGAGTGTCGCCTGGATGATAAAATAACATCCACTATATCCGGCGGGAGAGAGAAAGAACTCAGGTTGCCCCGTTCAATCTCCAGGCATGAAGGTGCAGGCTCTGGAGGTGGGGGTGTTGAACCTGCCCCTGTGACTGTGAGAGGAGGTCTGCCCTGAGAGGGAGACGGAGCGGAGGGTGCGATGAGAGGTGAAGAAGATCTGTGTACCACACCCTTTTTGGCCAATCTGGGGCGATCAATATAACTTGGGCCCGGTCTTGGCGAATCTTCCTCGGAACCTAAGGAATCAAGGGTATGGGAGGAAACACGTAAAGAAGTTGTGAGCTTCAATCTATCTGAAACGCATCCCCCAAAGCTCCCTATAATGGGCAGGGCACGTTCTCGCAAGTGGCAAAGAGGTCCAACCGAGGAGATCCCCACATCTGAAAGATGCGATGGACCACCTCCGGATGAAGCCGCCACTCGTGATCAGCCGAGTAACGCCGACTGACACTGTCCGCACAAACATTCAGCACACCGGCCAGATGATTTATAAACACACAAATCTGTTAGCCCTGAGCCCAGGACCAGAGCCGCAGAGCCTCTCGACAGAGGCGATACGACCATACACCTCCCTGTTTGTTGATGTACCACATCACGGTAGTGTTGTCCGTTAGGACCTGAACTGACTGACCGCGAAGGGAAGGGAGAAAAGCCTTCAATGCTAAACGTATCACCCGTAATTCCAGAAGGTTGATGTGAAGCAACCTTTCCTCTGGAGACCAAAGGCCTTTGACCTTCAGATCCCCGAGATGAGCACCCCACCCTAGAGTGGAGGCATGCGTGATCACTGTGGCCACCAGTGGAGGAGGCTGAAAGCGCTTCCCTTGAGACAGGTTGCCCTGCACACTCCACCAAGACAGCTCCGCTGCAGCTTCTCTGGAGATTCTGATACTCTCCCCAAGATCTCCGTTGTGCTGATACCACTGCCTGCGGAGGCACCGCTGGAGTGCCCTCATGTGCCAGCGTGCATGGTTGACCAACAGAATGTAGGAAGCGAGCAGACCAAGCAGGCGAAGAACCTTCAGGACTGGAACAACCGCTCCATCGTGAAACAAAGGAATCATTTCCTGTATGTCGAGAATCCTCTGCGGTTGTGGGTATGCTCAGCACACAGAAGTGTCCAGTATTGCCGCTATGAACAGGCTGAGCTGAGAAGGCACCAGGTGAGATTTGGGTACATTTATTGAAAAACCCAATTTGAACAACAGATGAGTTGTCACTTGCAAGTGGCGCGAAACCAACTCTGGAGACTCCGCTTTCAACAACCAGTCGTCCAGGTAGGGGAAAACAGGAACCCCTAACCTTCTGAGATGAGCCGCTACCACCGCCATCACCTTTGTAAAGACTCGAGGCGCGGAAGTAAGACCGAAAGGAAGAACCGCAAACTGGTAATGTTGTGATCCCACCGTGAACCAGAGATACTTTAGATGCGACCTCAGGATGGGAAGATGAAAATACGCATCCTGCAGATCGATGGACCCATCCAGTCTTCCTGTTGCAGCGCAAGGAGAACCTGAGCCAATGCCAACATTTTGAACTTTTCCTGTCTGAGGTAAAGGTTCAAAATCCTGAGGTCCAAGATTGGTCTCAAGCGACCATCTTTTTTGGGGGATCTGGAAATATCAGGAGTAACAACCCTGACCCCTTTCCTGCTCCGGAACCACCTCTATCGCACCTCTTTGGAGTAAAGTGAGAACCTCCTGCTGCAAAAGCAACAGGTGGTCTTCTGAACAACCACCTTGGCGAGGAGGGTAAGGAGGAGGAAACTCCAAAAATGGGAGGGTGTACCCATTCTCTGCAAGATTCAAGACCCAACGATCTGATGTGATCAGTCTCCAATCTTGTAGAAGGTGGGACACCCGACCTCCAACTGGACCAACATGTTATAAGATGGGGAATCTAGAACTGCTTTCCTGATGTACCAACGGTGGCAGGAGGGGAGGAAGAGGCTTGTTGACAATTTGCACCCCTGAGGCCTCTCTTATTCTTCCCTCTGTATGATTTGTACAAGGGATTTTGCTGTTGATGGCTCTGCTGAAATTGTTGGCGGCCACAAAAGGAAGCAGATCTTCCAAAGCCCCGATATCTCTTGTATCTATAACCTCTAGACTGTACCTGAAGGCCTAAAGATCTTGCGGTGGCTCTACTATCTTTGAAACGTTCCAAGGCTGAGTCCGCCTTAGAACCAAAGAGCCTTGACCCATCAAAGGGCAAATCCAACAAGGTCGCCTGTACATCAGCCGAAAACCCTGAAGACTTGAGCCATGCCTGTCTCCTTGTAGCCACAGAAGACCCCATAACACGAGCCACAGAGTCAGCAGTGTCCATGCCTGACTGAATCACATGACGTGCTGCGGCCTGTGAATCCGAAAGGACTTCCAAGAAGTTGGCACGATTTTCCTCAGGCAACTTAGGAGCAAGTTGAACAACAGAGTCCATCAGTGCATGTATATATCGTCCAAGAAGGCAAGTCACATTAGTAGACTTTAGGGCCATTCTCGCAGATGAAAACACTTTCTTCACAGCTTGCTCTGTCTTTTCTGAGTCCCTATCACCCAAAATGGTAGGAAAAGCACCAGAAGACTGTTTTGAGCAAGAAGCTTGAACAACTAGACTCTCCGGTGTCGGATGTGATGACAAAAAAGCCGGATCACCAGGGGCAGGCTTGTATCTTCTCGAAATAGAACGAGATACAGCTGGAGCAGACAAAGGCTTCTGCCGCACCTCCAGAATTGGATCTGTTAAAGCCTCTGTGCATGGAAGTAGGGGCTCAGAGGTAGATGAAGAAGTATTCAAAACTTCCGTCAGTATGTTAGACTTAACCTCAGCAGAGGGAAGTTTAAGGGCCAATAAATGAGCTGCCTTCTTTATGACAACATGATAAGGTGCAACGTCTTGCCCAACACAACCACTTGCAGATGGTAAGCCATATTCAAGAGAAGTATCTAGGCCACTAGCTTCCTGAAGGCCTTCAAACTCATTCACAGAGTCCACAATTTCTCCTTCCTCCTGTTCTTGCAAATACTCCTCCTCCTCAAGCAATCTCTGAGCTTCTCTCCTGGAGCGTTGCTTAGGCAACGGTGCCGGCAGAGCCACACGCGGCGCCGGAGAAGACACCAGCGGCGTCGATGGAGGAGCCTCGACATCGAACCTTGACGTCGATCGAATCCGAGGTGGAGCAGACTCAGCAGCTGAAGGAGTCCGGGGAGCCGGGGTAGACTATCTCGGCGACGGGAAATGCCAAGCCGGAGTCGACGGCATAGAGGGCATGAAAGGTGCCTGGGGATAGAACTGAGGCACACCCAGGTTGAAAGCCAGAGGATCCACGGGGCCTGAAGGCGCACCGGATGGAGTCGAGGCTCTTGCAAATAAACCAAACATCACATTGAGAAAATGCGAAGAGTCAGCCCCAGGAGCAGGAAAAGGAGGATATGAATCCGTACCTTCCTGTAGGGGAGTTACCTGAGGTCGCACTGGAGCCTGCGGAGCCGGGGACGGCACCCGCACAGGTGTAGCCTCACGGCCTGGAGAGGACCCTCCCGGCGCCGGTGTCGTCGCTGGAGCCGGTGATTCTTCATGAAGCGAAGAAGCCTCTGAAATCTGCGACGCCACAGCTGGAGATGGTACTGGCGTCGCCAGAGGAGAAGGAGTAGGAGTCGGCGACCTCAATCTCGAGACTCTGGCCTTCGAAGAACGATGTCGAGAGGTATGTCTCCTCTTGGAATTTTTGTGCTTCTTTGACCTCGAAGTGTGTGAAGACGAAGACTTCGCCCTCTTCCTACCTCTCTTTTACTTCTTGGCTTTCGCCATTACCAATTTGGCTTCACGTTCTTTGATAGCTTTAGGATTCATTTTCCTGCAGCTCCTGCATTCCTCGACGTCGTGGTCAGAGGATAAACACCACAGGCAGTCATCATGTGGATCCGTGATAGACATGTGTCCTCCACACTTTCTGCAGGGTTTGAATCCAGTTTTCCTAGAAGTAGCCATTCTGACAAACTACAAGATATAACGTTTTCCACGATGAATATGGAGAGCCCTGAAAAAAAAACGTTGAGCGTCGACTGCGCGGAAAAAAGGGAACTGACGTCAGCACGCTCCAATGACGTCATACGGTGCCGCGAGCGGAACCTGTCCATTTTGACGTCTTCGTCGACGTGGGAGAGCTTTGGGGCAGGGGGTATTCGAAAGGTGAGGAATCCACAGGCAGAAGTATCCATCAGAAACATATGTTATAGACAATTTGACCTATCATTGTGTGTTCTGTAGCCCTGTGGGTTTAGTGGAGATCTAAGAGTTGATCACTGGACCCTCCAAAAAGAAAATCTTACCCATGTAATTCTGGATTAAACATCTGATGAACGGCTACCTGGCAGACTCCTAATGACAAGCTAAAATGCCAGGAAAGTAGAAGTCAGGCTGATCAGGTTTGAGAGACAGATATCCTTCAGCCAAATACTGGGGGATGCCTCTTGGTTGTTTTGTGTCCTGACCTTAAATCACATTATTCTGCAGGAAAGGAAGGGATAATATTATTGAGGGCTAACACCTTCTACTTAATCGGGTTAATTAGCATTTTTTCTGGAGCGCAGCCAAAAGGATCCTCAAACCATTTCTGTCATTGACACCACTAGGGGAGCAGAGACAAAAGAGATTTCTTGAATAAGGATGTTATTGTTGAACCATCAGGAAAGAGATAGGCAAACCTTCTGTGAGCAAGCTGAGCAGGTCCTATGCACAGATAAGTGTGTGATACTATGTTGATGTCAAGGGTCACGTGACAAAGTCTCCATAGGAACCATCATACAGTCGTCATGTTTCTCTCCTGGAAAACAGTCATCATTGTCCTGAGGATAATTCCTCTGTGTAATAAAAAAATGTAAAACACCAAACAGCACTATTGGAAAACAGACGAAAAAAATGAATAAGTGTACAATAATTGCAGCCCTGCAAAGTAAAGGATGGGGTTAGATATGGATGTTGGTTCTTTGAATGGCTAGGATTATGTTAAAATGTAAAGTGAGGATTAGGGTTGAGGATGGCGTTAGGGATTTGGTTAGGTTTAGGCTCAGGAAAGATTTGATGGTGTGAGTTAATTGTATGCATAGGGGTAGTGTTGTACTTAGGGTATGTTAAGTGGCGGTTTATGCGTGAGGGCGTCGGGGCTCCGCCCCCTTTACTTTCACCCCCTGGGTTGGTTACTACAAAAATAAAACCAAATTCAAATAATCAGTAAAAAAATTTAATAAATTACACACACCTCTTCTTGCTTGGGGCCAGTCCGGGGCTGTTGTTGCTGCGACCAGCAGTGATCACGAGTGTCATGTCATGTGACCCTGGCTGCCAAGCCTATGCATTCCATTTTGGCCCCGAGTCTTCTTTGCCGGGCTGACGAGCTCACAGCCCTGAGGCCTGTGAGGTCATCAGCTCGGCAAAAACATAACCTCAGGCAGCAGTCTCCACCCCCTAATGACGTGTGACTACAGTTAGCCCCGGGCGCTTCAGGCTCAAGCCCTGTATCGCCAGGGGCTTCACGTCAGTCAGGGAGTGGAGAGGATGACATCCCACCCTTTCCCAACACGTCACAGGGAGGTGGGTGCTGCCCTCTGACAAGCTGGGAAAGGCGTAGTAGAGGCTGCAGGTGGGAAGTCGAGTTTGCGCAGTTTGTCATCTGGACGCTTGAATACTAACTGCGCAGACTCAAGGTGTCTGCTTCCCGCGCTGCTGGTGCAGGGTTGTGTGAATGGCTGCCATCATTCATTTGCAGCTCCGGTGTTTCAGTGGGAGGCTCTGACCACCCTTTGTCATGGCGCACCTCTCTGTCCATGTCCTACCTCACACCTGTTATGTGCACCTTTTCTCTCCATCCAAGTCCCTTCCCAGGGTCTCCTCCGGCCCCCGACTCTGTGCTCATGAGTGCTGCAGTAAGAAGTCCGACTCGACTCCGCAGCTGACGAAATCCTCAGTCTTCTACCTGCGTTAGGGAAAGCTGACAGGAACGCTCCAGAAAGTTCTTTTCAATCTAACACACTCCCAGCTCGAGCACAGCTAGAGGCCGGAGACAAGCAGTCTAACAACTGTGCCAAGGTGGACAAAGAGGGCCAGTTGACCCGTAATCAGGTGAGACAATCCTTAAGTGTGACTTTGTTCTCTGTTGCAGATAATTAGTAAAACTTTGTTTTGGTTAGTTTGGCGGGAACTTAATGAGCTGTAATTATCTTCCGCTTTGCACAGCTGGTATCAGGGACCTGACTTCAGCCCTTCAGCTAACTAGCTGCTCCAGAGGGCTCCGAGGGCAGGGTGTATGCAAGGGGGAGGCCAGCACGGTTGCTACATACCCAGTGCTGTGAGCCGTGTGTATTTGAAGGGATGTAACTTAATTTTTCTTTCGGGGTTTTGGGTGCCTGCCCTTTGCTCGGCCAATGCAGATTGCAGAGTGTTTTTTAACTTAGACGTTACAATGAAGGTAAGTGCTATGCTGTGCGTGTGTGCACGAGAGTACAAGGGTTTTGTGATGTGCAAAGTTTCTCCCTTACATCCTTCCCTTCCTTCCTTCCTTCCAGGCATCTGACTCTCCTCTACTTTATGTCCCTCCTTCATGCCTCTAACATTATCTTCCTTCCTTTACTCCTTCTGTGCCTCTACCTCACGCTTGTTTTCTTTTCTCTCTCCATGTCTCTCTCTCGCCATTTCTTCCGGTCCCCTCCATGCCTCTTCCCCTAGCTTCAACACTCTTTCAGTCTCCTTTCGCACCTCATTTCTTGCTTCCTCGGTTTCCTTTATTACCCCTCCTTTCTTTCTTCTCTGCTTCCTTCCAGCTCCACTGCCTCCTTTTATCGCATGTGCCTGTCGTCCCATGTACAAGACGAGGCTGCGCTTTTCTCTGTGTTGCGATAGTTCCCCAGCAACTAAGTCAGGCATTTGATGGGAACATATGTCTAGCGTTTGCCTTGCTGCTGTACACAAAACTGAGCTGCACAGAGAGAACGGATACAGACAGCTATTAGGAAACAAGCATTGGCATAGCCGATAGGTCTCGCCTTTGGGACCTTATAAGTGTTTAGCTATGCAACAGTTGCATAACTAAATACTTATAAGGTTCCAAAAGTGAGACCTATTGGCTATGCAAAGTGATCGCGATCAAACATCAAAGTGGCCGCGAAAGTGAAAGTGAAAGTAATCGTGGTAAGGCGCGGCGCGCGCGCCCGCGCACATGCACTGTAGCTCTAGGCTGGCCTGGTAGCACTTTTTGGAGCCCTCTCAATAAGTCTCGCCAGACCAGCACATGCGCTGGGTCAGGCGGGACCTAAAAAAAAAGGCCAAACAATCAAACTTTCCCCGTTAAGGGAAAAAAAAACCTGCCTGGCCAAACTCGTGAAAGGTGGTAAATACGTTGTAAATTGGCAGTGAGGGTAATAAAGAGCAGGCAGCCCTCTCATGCACCTAGTGTGGAGTGGGCCCTGCACATTCCTCTCTCTCTCGACCTGTCCCTGGGCTCAGTTTCTTGTCTTGCAAAGTGTGCTCTTGGGCTCACAAGCTGCAAGCTTCAGGCTTTGAGCATTTCACAATGCACAATAGTTTAGCCTATTGCTATCGCAACATATTGTGGGCTCAATGCAAACAAGAGGGCGTATTTCTCCTGCAAACAAAAGAAAGGCAAGAAAACCATGTGTGCAGGTAAGATTATTACAAACCTTGCTTGTACTGTAAAATGTGTACACTACAGTTACTAAACAATTTTATTCTGTAAAATATGGAGTATTTGTCATGTGTTGAAATATTTCAAGTCGACACATCACAATTGCATTACAAATGGTCTTGCTTCATCAACTATGCCTTTAAATGCACGTATATGTTTGGTGAGGCAGTGTGGATGAGATATAATGAAGAGATGAAGGCCAGGATAGAATTAGACACCACAAAATCTTAGGGCGAGATTGACCAAGAGTTATGGCTGCACAATAACGAACTAGATCAGTACCAGCTGCAGATGCAGCGAATGGGTTACCGTTCCTGCATGGGCCAATTCAAGGACGCCCTGATTAGGATTTGACAAGGAGGCATGAGCTGGAATTTTAACAATGGAAGCTGCAGTAGGTACAATGCAGGTTCAGGCACGAGTGCTGCAGGCACAAAGCTCTATGGGGCAGGCAGGAAATGGCAGGGGCACTGAAGGGGCCAATACACCTGTTAAAGTAGAGGCCTTGGAGCTATGGCTGCACTTAAACCCCGACACACCACCTGCAGAGAAGTTGAGGAGGAGTTATTCCAGAGGTGTTCCCATATACCAGGCAGCTTCGGAGAAGGAACTGGGCTGACAGCCTGGAGTTCGTCAAAGGACTGTAAGACATTCTGTGGGACAAATTGGGAAAATAAATATGGGCGGGAACAATGCTAGGTGCATTTTGGGAATTACCCATTGCGAATTTGATGATTTCCCTTTTGGGGATTGTGTGCAAGAAGACAAAAAGAGAATGCAGATTGATACACCACCTGTCCTGGCCTGAAGGCAACTTGGTCAACAACTACATAGCAGCGGGTGAGTGCTCATTGTGTTCTTCGTATATAAATGAGGCTACACATTTAGAGAGAAATTGCAGAGTAGGGGCAGCGATGGAGAAAATAGACATCGAACCAGCCTTCAGAGCTTCCGAAGTTTTCTATATTAGGGATTCAGTTTGAGAGAACATATTTTGTAGACATAGTCAGTCCATAGGCTGCTCTGTGGCATGTGCTGTCTTTGAGGCCTTCCCTACACAACTGGGAGGTCAGAACTGTGACTTCTGCAAAGTGCTCTGCGAGGGCAGTGTGCCCTCCTACGGAGGCAAGTGTGTGTATTATACTTGTCTGCGGCCTACTCAAAAGTGGTTTCTTAAACATCATCCATACACATGGCCTGAAAACCTGATGATGCATTTGCATCTGGGAAAGAAAGTGGCTTCTCGTCTGCTACGGCAGGACCAGCTGCACGTCTTCTCATCTCAGAAAATGAATCAATCAATCAGGCGTTTATAAAGCGCGCTACTCATCTGTGAGCGTCTCAAGGAGCTGGGGGTGGGGAGGGTGCATCTCCGGATCAGTCGAAGAGCCAGGTCTTGAGGCTCTTCCTGAAGGTGTGCAGAGTGGGGGAGCGTCTGATGTTTACTGGGAGAATAACAACTACACTGAAAACTGGTGGTGATTCACCGTCCATTTTTAGATGCTGCAACTTAGAGCATGTGGTCGGTAATGGCAGCTTTCCAACACACTTATCTACAAATGCCTTGTCAAGCACACCAGGTTCTTCGGGGTGCTCATAGTAACTTAGCATATTAACCTTGGTGATCACGAGCTCTCTACTTGTGGGGTAGATTTGGGGAGGCATCTTTTCTCTGGTTGGAGAGGTAGTTTAGCGTGTTTATGCATCTGCTGCAGACATCTGTCTGTAACATGAAGGTAACAGAATCAAATCTTGGTTGGGCTCTCGGAGCATTTCGTTCTTCAGAGGATTATAGTGGAGTTGTACTGAGGTGGACAGTTTGCACTTTGGACTTGAAATAGAAACGTTATAAATGTATGAATGCATGCTTTTATTTTGTCACACTTCACAGCACAGTATTAAGTGGAAATCACCCCTGCCCCCACCCTTAACACAACTCTTTTAGTGCGCCTTAACCTCTGTTCTGTCAGATGTGACTTAAGAACCATCAATGATTTCAAGGTAAGAGGTCGAACAATCCTCTACCAAAACAAGATTTAATTACCATGAAGCACTGGAAAGCATATCAGTCTGAACCACTTGGTTTGTATATAACAAGTAAATATTGTTATGAGATACTTTAAGACAATAGAATTCCACAATATTACTCTATAAGGTGCTCCGTGCGTTACACATACTGTGCTTCACTCAGGCTACAATGGTAGGTGTGACGCCATGGTTGCACTGCCACTATAGAGAATGGCACAATAGGCGCTGTAGTCCCTTAGTGCCATCTAACTTCCAAGCCATTGGTACATTTTGTACCATATACAAGGGACTTATACACAATTTGGATATACCAATAAGGAGAATACCAATTCAACCATGGTTAAAGGAGGAGCAAAGTCACTTTAACACTGGTTAGCAGGGGTGAAGTGTGCAGAGTTCTACAGCAAGCACAAATATAGGGTCCGGCAAAAGGTGAAAAATCAGGGATGACCATGCAAAAAAGTTGGATTTCCTACAGGGCTTGTACTGGGTAAAGTAGTGCATAGCCTAATTGCCAGGTACCTAATGTCATTGCACTATACTGAAGTCACCTCACCCATCTACCATCTCTGCTTCAGACCAAACAGCACAAGCGGAGATAACTTATCTTCTCTCTGAGTATCCTTCATAAACAACATTACAAAGTTAACAATCGTCTGTGCACTTTTACAAACATTGTATGGCATATAAAATTCTCAATAACGCAACAGGTGGCAAGCGATAGTTTGGAGTGGTGGAAAAAGGGCAGAATGTTGCCGTGGAAACGGAGCTTAAGGACCATTAATGGTAATGTTGCCAGGGTGGTACCCAAGTATTCAAACTAAAAGTTATCCAAAAACCAAATGAAACTGTAATTTATTTTCAGCTGAGATTGGCAAACAATAACATAGTATTCTGATAGGGTACTGCTTTACTTTTTTCCAAGCAATCTGTCCCTACACTGTCCTACTTATTACAGATCTTACCTGCTCTTCACTAATATTATTGTTAATGTCACAGCGACTTGTAGAGCGCAAACAAATACACGAAGGGGTCAAGGCACTAGCAACTGAGAGAGAACATACATAACCCATAAAGTAATTGCTTAGTGAAAATCCAAGTTTTCAGTGCCTTCCTGAACTGGAGCAGGTTAGAGATAGATCTAATATGAAGGGGAAGTAGGTTCTATTGAATTGATGTGGTATTCGGAAAGCTCTTTCCACCCCAATTGGTTTGTTTAAATTTTCTGACCACCAGTTTCCCAGCTCCTGAAGATCTCAGATTTCTCTTTTGGCTGTACCCTCTGAAAGATTGTTTAAGGAACTCTGGGCCAGTTCCATGCAGACCTTTATGGGCAAGGCAAAGAGCCTTAAACTTAATGTCCTGCCTAATGGGCAGCCAGTGAAGACGTTTGATGGCTTGAGATGCTGATTTGTGTTTGGGATCCCTAGTTAACATTCTGGCCCCTGTATTCTTTAGAACCTGGAGTCTGTTAATCTGTTGCTGCTGCATGTTAGAGAATAAGGCATTGCAGTGATCTAATTTTGCTAGCAATAGTGCTGTGATCACTATTTCTTAGCCATTGATCGGGACAAAATTAAAAATCTTTTTGAGCATCCTTAAAATCAGGAAGGCCGAAGATGTGACCACCTTCACCTGTAGTCCAAAGGTTAGATGTTTGTCCATAACCACCACTAAGGTACTGACCTTGTTAACTGGGGTTGGAAGGGCACCCTGCTTTTCTGGCCACCAGGACAGGGCCAATAAAGAAGGTTATTTCAAAACAGGATGACCTCTGTTTTACTTAAATTAAGTTTTAAGCAATTGAGGTTAATCCATTTGTCAATGGCTGCCATACAGTCATGGAAATTTACACCCGTTTGGTTGTTGGAGGAAGACATAGCTACAACCAATTGGGTGTCGTCTGCATATAATTATAATAATCCACATTTGTAAAGTGTGAACAATCACCCGTAAGGGTCTCTAGGCGCTGGAGGCCGTCGGGAAGATTAAGCAAGCTATTGCCCAGAGTCACATGGTGCTGGGCTAATCTGCCACCGGCACCGGGGATCGAACCGTGATCCCCAGATTCCGGAGTCAGTCGCCCTGTCCGCGGCGCCACACCTCTTCCCATATGAAGTAAGTTCCAGCCCAAAAGATCTTACAAAGGAGGCCAGAGGTTTAACATACCAAGTTAAACAATGTGGGGCTGAGTGAGGCCCCTTTGGGGACCCCATATGGAAGACAGACAGTGGCGGCTGGTCCATTAGGGGCGTTGGGGCAGCGCCCCACAAAAGAATCGGCCAGTGAACACTACAGGATGGAATGTAAACAGACGAATTGACAGGCTCAGCTTACAATTCGTCTGTTTACATTTCCGGGCCGCCTGTGCGCTTCAATGCCAGTAAAAGTGCGCTGTGCGCATGTCACGCACAGCGCACGCAGGCAGAGACGAGCAGGAGTTAATAAGATGGTCTGCGCATGTGAGCGAGGAGCAAAGCCCCTCGCTCACATTCACAAACCATTAGGTTTGCTGCGCATGCCCTGTGTAGAGCAGGCGTTTGTAGATAGGCTCCTGTTCGGGCGGTGATGCGTTTTACGCAAAGTTGCCCCATGCCCAATTAAATTCCAGGAAATTAAAGAAGGTTCAGCCGCACGGCCCCCCAGTCTCCTGATTGGCAAATGATTGAAAAGAGCGGGGAGAAGTTACTTCCACCACGTTGCAGAGACGTGATGCGACCGTCGGGACCGGAGCGGAGGAGACTCAGGAGATGCCTGCCTGGTAAGTTCTTTAATTCATTAAATTACCCCCCCCCCTCCCAGCGCGTACCCCCCTCCCCCCGCGTGTACCCCCCTCCTTCCCCCTCTCATGCCGGCCGAGCCTGTCTATAATTATAAAGTGACTGGTGGGGTTTATTTCCGGTAATTCGGAGAATGCAGCGCGGTAATGACTTTCTCTGTTTGTTCTCTCTAATTGTAAGGTGCTATGCAGACACGCGTGATTACTCGGGGGGGGGGGGCTCGAGGGACAGCTGTGCGCCCTTCACAGGCCCTCCTGCAGTCTGTAGATACCATTACGCCATCATTCTGAGTCGCCACTACCACTATAAAAATCACCATGGGATATTCCACGTGCTGTGTTTGCGCTGGTGTCTGAATTTTCCTGCTTAGATGAACGATAGCCTGGCTTGGTCTTGTCAATATAGTGAAAGTTTATATTTGACATTTTTTTTGCATGGCGCAGTCTTGACAAGTGACTGGGCTTCTAGGCGCTGTTCAGAGGCTGGCCAGTTCGAGCCGTTTGTGTGTTGTGGATCATTCCAGAAGAAAGTGCAGAAGGTGTTGGGGAGTAGGAAGGAAAGAGGAGGGAAGGAACTTGACACACCAAAGGAAGCATGTAGTTCATGAAAACACACTGTTCATGTCAAACACAGACGTAATGTGTGTTTCCATTTCCCAGTAAGTTGCATTTAAGTTTACAGATCTCTTTCAGTTTGGGAAACAATGCATCATCAAAGATGGGAAAAGGGAAGAGGTCAAAATCAATTTGTTTTCTACAGTAGTTGATTCCGTGCTTTATTCGTTTTGACATTTCTTAGCTATGAAGCAAATGTTAGCTTTGAAAAGCCATTATCTCCAGCTCTTTCCTCAGCTTTTCGGCCATCCCCCTGACGTGTCGCTTTGGTTGTCTGCCTCAGCTCAGCATGCAGTAGCATTTGGCAAGTGAGTGGGCACTGTTTGCAGCTCAGTTTGACTGTATTATTCAATAGTGCTCCTGTAGCAGGCTTCACTATGGCATATTTCATTACCTATTCCTCTGTCAAAGTACAGTACGCGCCATGCTTGTTTATGTACAGGAAGAAGGGCAAACACAATCTTGGTGAGAAACTGCTGCAGCGGCATTATCCAGAACATAACCTCTGTCTGCGATTGTGTCACTATACCTATGCGTACCTGTTTGTGCAGTATGATATACGAGTGTATGCCAACGTGCCACTCACCCTGCAAGTGCTTATTTGTCCTTGGTGCAGTCACAGTGTCATGTGTGATTGTGCTGGACTCTTCCGTCGCTTTTAAGTGCCCTTGGTGCAATGTGCTGTGCGTGAGCGCGCAGTGCTGTGCTTGTGTGTGTGTGTGCCTGAAGCTGGGCCGTCGCACCCTGGGCCTGGCTCTCCCAGGAAGGCCTCTCTGCAACGAGCGGCATAGGACGCCATTGAACCCCGTCCCCATTGAACCCTGAAGAGTACACCGTCTGGCCACGCCACCCATGGGCGCACAAGCCCGGCTGCAGCTCTGCACACGTCCAATAAATAAGGAGAATTAATATGCGCGGAGGTGCTGCTGTCAAAGCGGGCAGCCTTTCAGATGGCGCTTCCCAATGTCAGGAAACAGGGAACATTTATTTATTTGTTAATATGGCGGTTGTGCAAGGGGGAGTGAGTTGCTGGCTACTCTACTTTCTATTACCTTCTGTGTGGGGCCAAAGCTTGACTTCCTGATCACAATGGCTTTGCTTTACCTTTGTCACTTTATTTTGCACTTTTTACAAAGAGAGGAACAGAGAGAGATGGAGCTAAGCAGAGCCAGAATGAGAGAGTGTGGCAGAAAGAGAGAGGGGCATAACGGGTATGTTGAGCTAGAGAGAGAAAAAGAGGGACATAGGAAGTAAGACAGATATAGGTATGAGCATACGTACACAGTTATCTCTACTATAATCAGACACTGAAACAGACCATTGAATGTTGGAATGTAAAATCTTGACCCGCTTTGGGGTAACTTAAAATTTTGTCTGCTACAGGAATTTTTAAATATGAGAGAATGTTACTTTGCTTTGGCAAGTCATGCATTGTAGACTGCACTTAACACACATGAAATGACACATGGGAGGCCTGCTTTGGCAGTGAATTGGATCTGGAATTTCTGAGTTTGAGTTGCATGGTCAATATTTGTGTGTCACTTTCATAGTTATTTAGACTGTGTTTCTGTTTTATACTGTTTCTGCCTACATATTGAGCCACAGTTTTGGTTGATTTTGATTGCAGTGGCTCAGTTTATTTGGTGATTCACAATTCCAATCATGGGTAAAACATGGCTTGTTGAACATAGATGAGATGTACTTGAAAATAATTGTTGGATTGCGTATTGCAGTTCAGGTTTTCAATTTGACAAATCTTTTTACTTCTTACCACCGAAATATGAGTGTCTTCCTGGTCGAGGACCACACTGCTTTTTCTCTTATCTGTCTTGTATCAAGACCCTGCTGGACTATGGGGTGAAAGAAAGCTTGAATAAGCAGCTACCTATGTTATTTGACATCTCTTTATTAATGTAATAACTGCACTTTCACAATTGCTTTATTAACCTTCCTGCGTTCTCAAATTTGCTTGAAAATGCACCATTTGTCCACTCGTTTTTCAAAATTTTCTCGGGGGGGGTAATCCCCCCGAACCCCCCTTAGGTTGTTCGGGCTCGCTCGCTACGCTCGCTCGCTGCGGTGCAGTATGCCAATACTTTTACGCCCCACCACTTTCAAATGTCACCAGCCGCCATGGTTAGGATTAGGATTAAATTTAAAGTGTTAGGGTTCTGCTTAGTGTGACACTTGGTGTTGGGGTGTTGTTTAATGTATGAGTGTGGGAAAGAAGCAGGGTAAAGGTTGGTCTTAAAGTCAGTTTAAGGATTATGTTTGCTGCTCTGGATTTATTTTTTTATTTTATTTAATATTGAACTCTCAAAGGTTTCTTCATAACTGTAAATACAAGTTCGTTATAATCACTTTTTCAAATATATTTTTGCATTACTCACTGATATCTGAAGAAATATTGTCATACACACTTTGTCTTTCTTTACAATGGCCGCTGTAGTACCTAGAGGTAATGTCAGAGGAGGAAATACAGCCACCACAGAGTCCAATAAGTCACCGGTGTGGCCTTACCTGCCCGCTTACAGCTCGGCTAGTCAGAATGGGGAATAATGCAGTAAAACTCTGCGCTTAACCGCGTTGTGATTTTAAAAAAATCAAAATCTTCTTCTGTGAACATTTCACCATGCTTTACCAGTTTACCTGAAAAACAATTCTGGGTAATTGGGTAATTGCACACCGATTGCAATCTAATTCGGGTGAAAACAACTATTTGAAACCATGTCAGTATTAATGCGGCCCATGAAATTAGAGCCTTTGTGTTTGAGACATAAAGGTTACCAAAATGTTATTAATGTGTTTAGTTATCTATATTAAATGTTCCGTTTTAATGTGTATGCATTCTAACGCCATTTTATGTGTTTGAATCCACACTTTTATACGCTGGTGCTTATGTGAATATTTATTCATGCACAATAATGCTACAACAATTTATCTGAATTATAACTGCTACCTACATACTTAAGAATATTACACGACGCTCAACCGGGTTAAAAAATGCAACAAAGGGAATGAACAAAAACAAACTGTAATAAAAGACACTCCTAGCCGTCCTTAACTGCACAAACCAACTTGAAGACAGAAAATAAGAAAGCGTTAGGCAATTGCTTCTCCTTCATAAAAGCACACACAAGAATCCTAAAAATAAACCGCGAATGTGTTTTTCCTCTCTTTTATTGCACCAGATGAAGCCTTGCCTTCTGTTTAACTGTTTACTGAGATGTATTTTCTCCTTTGGTAATAGCCAGGCCTAGACATGCAGCAACCTGCTGTATGTGCCATGTAAAGCTATAAATTGCTCTCTAGTGACATTTACAAGACCCAGCTGGATCCGGCGCTTGAGACATACCATTCAGAGCAACTCCAAGGGGGCCTCTCTTTAGGTATAGCTGGCCTGGATATTAGCATTTGTTCTTTTCCTCTCTGTGAACATTTATTCAATATAAAACGTAAGTACGTAATTAGTGAATTATTGAATTGCGATTTGCTTGAAAGGGGAAACAAAAGGAAACCATGTGGAAGCAGATGTCACGGTGCCCTACATTAAACATCGTTAAAAACCTCCTTTTCCTTTCACTGTACTAAATACACCCCTCTTCTCTGTCGCTTCTTCGCTCTCTACGTCCACATCTCTGGACTCCTTGGGCTGGCTTGATGCCCCTTAGCTGGCAGGACCATCGGCAGGGAATCCAAGCAGGGCATGTGGATAACATGAAGCTTCAAGTTCATAAAGTATGCAGCACAATCCTCAAGGATCTGTGTCGATGTAGATCTTCCCTAAGCTGTGTTGGAACTTCACCTCGTAATTGGGTAGCTCACAGCCAATCACTGCATAAAAACCTACCCAACCAAGATGGGGCTGAGGGTACCTCCTTGAGGGCTTCAGGGGAAGGGAGGCCTTGCTCCCAGAATGCACTGTTGGTCCATCGTTAAGTAGTTGGAACCTGGCAGTTGTGTCTGGAGAGGAGGCTAAAGGGTAAATTGGCCTGGTGAGTTAGTAGCCCATCAAGGTAAATGTCGGAGGGGGCAGTGGTGGTCTGTTGTGGATAAGTGAGGAAGCGGAGTTTTAGAATCAGACGAGGCAGGAAAGTAAACTACCTCTGGTTTTGATGAAATGAGTATTAGAGAGGAAGGGGCAAACCAATGTTAAATGGTAGCCAGACTTTATTTTTTTAGCTTTAAAGGAAGTGAGAGAGAAGTAAAGGTTTATATAATCCACTCAGAGGTGACGGGGAAACCAAAAGAAGAGATGTAGTCAATGAGTGAGGAGGCATTAAGGATGGGTGTTTCAGGCCAGATGTAAAGAGATGATGCTGAGCAGACTGCATGTATGTGTGTGTAGCAGATACACAGTGATGAATCTGCTGAGAGGCATTCTGTTTGTCGGTGTTCATGGAGGGGAAGAAGGACACAAAGGTGTTGTCAATTAGGCTAGATTGTATATCAATGTGGCGTGACAACGACTCACCTCTTTAAAGAACACTGCATCACAATGCAATAAACATCCACAGCCCAGCTACCTCTTCTATAACTTGATGACTTTATTCTTGTCTTTGACCATGTACAATGCTTTGTTGCCTCTTACCTAGGTTTGCGCTATAGAAATAACTCATACATACAGATGGATGCCAGTAAAAGATTACACCTCTACTTTTATAACACTTTGGCTCTGCCATTAATGACATACCGAAAAAAAGAGTCTTACCGCCACACCATCACTTGTGTACTACATTTGTATATATGGGTCCTCTATGATACTACTTGAAAATGAATTATTCCTCTGGTGGGAACTTGTTTCCAACGGTTGACCTTCTGCAAGGTAGACTTCCAGTTAGTAGCATTGCGGATGCGCCCTGCGTGCAGCTCACCTGATGCGAGGGCAGGGTAGACTATACAGAATCCATTGTGAGAACTTTACACACAAGGTAGTAGCATAACAAAGAGAAGAAGTTGCCACCGAGCACTTAGCATGGAAATAAGAAAACAATCATGTACATTTACACCAGGAATGGGAAGTAAGGTTACCCCAACCATAAGTTCAACTTATTTACACAAAACAACACCATCAGCAAGAACAAAATCGCAACCCTGTTTGACAGACTCCGGAATGATGGACTTTTGCTCTTACTTATAGCATTTGCAGGTACGAATAATCCACCAGTATCCTCAAATTCCGGATTGAGGGTACGTTTGTGGGCCTTCCGGAGAAGCACTACCTACAAAAGTGAGTGAACACCACTCAAATGGTAGTCAGTCACCGTGGAAACAAATGAAATTGTACTTCTATCAAGGGCAGGAGTGTGTGCGTTTCCAGGATGGCAATAAAGTATTACTCCAAATTTTATGGGGTGGGGAGGATGGGTTTCTTTGCATCTAAACAAGAAATTGAAATGTGTAAATGCAAATCTATGTCAGATGCATATACACAGAATTTCCCACATGGTGAAAATTCCACACATACACTTTACGAATGCAAGCAGCCCTGGTGAAACTATGGGGCCAGTTCACAACGGCATTCAAGTGAGTAGGATTTCTATAGTACTACTTCATGTACTCGTGAATGATTGTGTGAATTGGCTACAACATATCTAAAATGGAAATATTCAAAGGAATTTTAATATACAAGGATTATAAATAGAAACGTGTTTGTCATCTGTGCACTTTACTAATAGGGACTTGAACATTTAGGGGCCAGTTCACCAGATATTTTTGAGTGTGAGAGGTAGTACTCATGTAGAAGTACTTCAGGTATTCGTGTAAATGGCTTTGTGAATTAGCTCCTATGAGTAGTGCGCGTGCGCCAAGAGTATCAGCCAGTCAGTGTTCTTACCCATGGCCTGAAATTCGTTTCAAAGATAGAAATAGGCCTGAAATTCGTTTCAAAGATAGAAATAATACAGTGGAAGCAAATTTCCAGTTATTTTTTCCTGACTTCGTGAATCAGGCTGTGCGATCGGTCAAGCGGTGTACTCAAACCACTGCTGGCAACAGCAGTTCACATAAGGAGAAGGACGGAAGTGATGTTTTTCAGAGGGAGAGAGCGCTATAAAGGGAATGGCGTCACCGTTGCCATGGTGTGAGCTCCGAAACACCAAAAAGTGGTAGGGGGAGAGCGCTTCTCGAGAGCAAGTGATTCTGAAGTTGTTTTTAGACAGCAGCTGCAGCGAAAACCGGCCTGATTACACACACTAAACGTCACAACTAATCGTTTTAATGAGAGTTGTAATAAGTCTACTAGAATCCGTAACAACGTAAAGCACTCGGGCTATCTATGCGGTGTGCTTTACAACCAGGACAATTCCTCTCAGCAACGTTTGAGGGCCTGGTTAATAAGAGCTCCTGCAAAAGGCGCCCTTCTGTTGTACACAAGAGCCAAATACACAACAAGCATTGGCATAGCCAATAGGTCTCGCCTTTGGGACCTTATAACTGTTTAGCTATGCACCTCCCCTCCAACCATCAAAGACCCTGGGCATCAGTAAGCCTAGAAATAATTCCTCCAACCGCTACATCTGAATTATATTGACCATCTATCTATTCCACCCTCTTCTATATTACTATGTATGCCTACTATTTTTATTGTGTACTCCTTGTAATGATGTCTGTGCACATTTTGTAAAGCGCTCTGGTACCCTCGGGTGGATGTTACAGGGTGCAAGAGGAGGAAGGTTGCGTTTAAGGTTTTAAGCATAGACAAAACAGAAGTACCTTTTATTTTGAGAAAACAGCTCCATAGGTCATGGAAAGAAGCCTATGAAGCTCTCTTGCCTCAGGTGACCACCAGGGTGAATATAGCAGTTTTTTTGTTTAAGTAATGGCGGTGGTCACAATGTTTAGCAAGGTTTCAAGTTTTTGCAGGTCACTGGCCAACATGCCCAAACTGGTTTGATCCAGCGGGGTTAACAACATGCTTCCTTCCATATTGCACTAAGACTTGTTTTGGGGTGTTATCTGTGTGAAGGGTGAAAAAGTTGAGTAAAAGGACAACCTAGAATAATAAACACATGACACAGACAAATTCCAAAACTACACAAGTGATGTGGGGGTAAAGTGTATATTTTCCAGGGGGCAATTAAAATTAATGAGTGAATGCATTAATACCTCTTGAATGCAGTGAGTCACAGGTACTGAATAAAAGAAAGCATGGGAGTGTGCTGAAGGAGATGAGTGCGAGCGAACACGGACTAGATGTTAGGTTATTTAAGACAAAAAAAACATATTTACCAATTGATGGGGGGGAGGGCGGGGGGGACCTAAGGAATTAAAATGAATTTAGCATTTTTAAGTATGCTAAAAAGAGGACCGTTTTTGCACGGAGAAGGAATGCTCCTTGGAGCCGTACGGTTTCCCAATTAAGTGACATGGAGCGTGGGGCATGGCCATTTAACCAGAAAACAGACTCTATACATATACCCCCTCCCCCTTTTAATGGTCATTTGGTCGTACAAGCATGTTTACGGCGTGCCTACAGGATATGGCGTTGCTTGCCACACAGAAAGCTGCACCGGTTCATCTCATGCACAGCAGCGAAAGGGGGGGGCGCAGAAGTGTAGCAATTACGTACAATACCCTACACCACAAAAAATTGTACTCTTCACTAAATGGAGATTAACGCATTTGCCTAAAACGATTACAGCGCTAGTGAGGTACCTTTAATGAAGGCTCTTAGAAGCAGTCAACATGTGCCGCTGTAGCCTGATTTTAGTCCCCCTTAAACAGCCTACTGAAAAGCGCCGAACACCGCCACCAAAGCCCCACCAAAACAAGATTTATTTATTTATTTATTTAATGCGATTTTATATAGTGCGAACTTTACCCGAAGGTATTTTCTTTTATTAAGTATGCAGGGATGGCATTTTTTCCTACCGGTTCTCGAATGGCTCTAAAAGTAAGGTAAGTCATGAGGGAAGGAAAAGATATTAACAAGGCGGCTGCCATAAGGTAAATTTAAACACGCATCCACTTTAGCTAGAACGGGCCTCATAGTGCAAAAATTGTAAGATAAGGATTGGGGAGAAAAGGACAAGAGGCTGCGGGGGCGGGAGGAGGGAGGCATGGTCAGAGAGGAGAGGTGGGGAGTGAAAAAAACAATCGCGGCCGCGATGGGATGTTGTCGGGTAACGAAGGAAAGGAGTTCATAAAATGCCTGATGGTGGTTCCGAATTTTAAATGGGCAGGATGCTGTCTCATTCGTCCCTCCAGTACGATCGGTAAGTCTTCGATCCCCAGCCCATGTTCCCTTTTCTCCACTTCTGCAGAGAATACAGGCAGATCAGTATCGGTGGTACACAAGCAGGACACAGACATATCAGTGATGCCGAACACTAACTGAGCATGGCTGAATACTGGCACAATATGACAACAGAGTACAGACACAACACTGACCCATAGTACAGCTCCAGCAAGTCTGAACACTGGCACAGCAGCGGACTAAACAAGCACTGGCAGACCCCATAGGTCTGGCTTGTATTTTCAGCTCGGACTAAAATATTAAAAACAAACAGTCTCCTGCAGTGAAAAAACTAAAAAAGATAGTTTTCTGTGTCCAATGCATGTATGAGATAACGTATGATGGTTTACAAGACTTCTGAGACGTAAAATAGCCCGCCAGGCATGGCAATGCAGCCACAGCATGGAACACCAAACGACCAATAATACGAGGGGAGAGAAATGCTCCTCTGGGGGAGACGAAGCCCACTCCGTGCATATTTTAAAAAATCGGTACCGATAGGTCCCGAAAACAGCTGCGCTGGAACACTTTCATGGCGGCGTAGAGGACAGGCACACAGCGCAGAGCACAGGCACCGGGCGGGGGGGGGGAGGAGGGCGGCAGGCTTATTGAGATGGGGCAAGCGGAAAAAAAGTGACAAAAACTGCACGAAAAGCAAACACAACGAGGGAGAGAAACGAAGGTTTGGTGCTTCGGCCTGTTCATTGGTTCCCATGCTGGAAACTCGCGCCTTCGGCAGTCCCGGATGTGGCTCGCAATGTATACAGCTTCAAAAGAAATTATTAAATAAACGATGTTGGGTTTGGGCCTCTCTTTCAGTGACTGGACCATACCGTAGAAGGGAATATGGGCTGAGTATAAACAGTGCACATCGAAGGGGAAAAGATCCGGCTCCAATCACGGTTAATAAAGGTTCGCGTTGTACTGAGCCACATTCTAACTTGGGGCAGTGCACTGGGGAAAGGAGAAACGCGGGGGGAACAGACAAGCACGCACACGTGCGCCTCGCGCTTAAAGTAAAAAAGAAAACAAGACAAGCCCGGCAGTGGTGCGTCCAGCGTAACATGTACGAAAGCACTAATAGGTAGAGAGAAGCAGAACATAGGTATTTGTCTACAAAAGTGTTTTTTTAATTTTAATTAACAGCGTAACATGTTTAACAAGCCCGGGAGTGGTGTGAAGCACGCGAGTGGCGCGCGCGCAGCAGCGGCAAAAGTTTAAGTGCTCGCCCTCCAGATGGCGCCTCAGGCGCTGAAAGCTGGCAGCTGCGCGCGTAACTGCAAGCTTGAGGTCAGCAAAAGCCTCTGGTGGCACTTTTAAAAGCCACTTACTAAATGTCTCGAAGAGACAGCGCATGCGCTGTCTCAGGCGAGACCTAAAAAACCGAGTAACTTTCACCACGTGGTAAATGCTACTAATTAGGGCTGCGCATGAGCAGGGCCGCTAGAATTATGAGGCAAGAGAGAACCAAATTATGCGGCGTGGTTAACTAAATTATGAAGAAAGAAAATACAAATTATGCAGCATAGTGCGGCACATTCTGTGATATCACTTCATAATTTTGTCATTTTCACACGTTAACACTGTCTGGCAAAAGATTTAATTTTATTAGTACTAGTTCTACACCCAAATACAGAAATATTCAACTCAAATGTAAATCGTCAACCTTTGCGAAGTGCCTTCCGTTGCAAAGTAACACGCATAACTGCATTCTTAGTAACTTTTGATCTGTATGAGCTAGAAACAGATTTTTTATGTTGGTTACAGTCTGAAAATTATGCAGCAAATTATGGATTATGTGTCAAATGCGCCAAATCCATAATTATGTGAAAAAACCTGCAGCCGCAGAATCGCATGACTCCAGTGACCCCGCACGTTAACATTATTCACTGTTTGGCAACCGGACAGTTGCAGAAAAATACCCAAAGATGATGGACAATTAGCCAAACCTGTGCTTATTATGGGTAAAACAAATTGCAACAGAAGGTGTTCACTTTGGGTGTAACAAGCCCCTGCAGGTGCAGTGAGCCCCAAACCCTCCCGGATGGCTCCATTCCGCCCTAAACCGATGAATATATACGAGGGTGCCTTCTTCATGCTCTGCAGGGGACCCCAATTATTTTGCGTTACGTCAATGTTCTTATGGGTTTGACAGGCCGCAGGCTTCGTTGCAAACACTGTGGAGTTAGCTTGCAGATGTTGGTGGGTGAAGCCTGGCTGAGGGTTGTTAGTGAGATGATGGTACTAGAGGTCTGAGACGATCCCAGGCAACTGTGAGGGTGCAGCGAGGGCTGCTGTGTGGTAGAGGAGGCGGGACTATGCACTGGAGGCTTCTGCACCAATAAGGACCTCCACTGAGGCCACTTGACATAAGGAACCCCTCTGTGGCCTCGAGGTGCTGTCATGTACCGGTTCCACTTCTGCGATGGTCGCTCCAGAAGTTCTAAAAATGATATAGCGCAAGGCCTTGTGAAACTCAACAGTTCTGTTTTGCGTGAAATGAAACTTGTGCAGGCCATTGTAACAGAGACTCACATGCCAATGATGTTTTGTAGGTTTGCATGCAGGCAACTGTCCAGGGGCATACTGCGTAAAATTAGTAAATTTGTGGAACGTAACCATGTTCCGAGTGGAACTATCATGCGATATTATGCAAGCCTATTTACTGCCTGGCTTTATTTGGTGTTAGGATTCCACACAAGCTAGTTTGTACTACTCTGCATGCAATGTTAGGTTTATCTGTGGTGTACCTAATTAATTATGGCCCATCTGCACAGATCAGCAGTGCCTTGGGGGTACCCGATGCAAAGCATTTGGATTTACACTTAAATCAACTTTTGGCATGAAAATTGATCGGTGAAGCTGTTTGCCCCACTTAGTGTTGCAAGAGCGGCGACAGTACTCCTGGAAAATCTGGCTCTAGAAGCTAATAATAGCTACCTATTGGTGGCGAGAAGGAATGCAAGTGCTCAACTTCTTCAGCAAAGCGTGATGCTGCTCCACACAAAGAAATCGCACTGCCAGACCAGTTCTTCAGGACTTTTCAAATTCAAAGGCCATAAAGCAATTTTTGTATCAAGTGTACCTATTGTCCATGGAGCCACAAACACTAGATACTACCATTATATTACTAAATTACCAAGTACTGTCTATTCAGGTTTTGACTTTTAAAAGAATAGCTGGGCACATGAAGAAAAGAATCACTGCAAGCGTGAGTAGTACAATGAGAGTCAAGTGCCATTGAAGGCGCCTGTTCCTGGCTTCTCTACATACTCCATATCGCAGAGCCGCGTGGAGTACTGCAGTCTGACAATCCTTTCCTGTGCAGTGTCCAAGGTTCACGTAGGATAGATAACATGGCCTCCACCGTGTCATACATACCCTTTTCAGCACCAACCTAGCAAATCGATCACCCTACATGTGACCGACACCGGTCTACGGCACTGATCCATTAGAGCAATCCTTCACTTCGACCACTGCAGCCCAGGAGACACTTGTCTGTGGTTTAAGAGAATGTCACCGATAGAAGGTCCTCGAAGCAGCATGGTGCTCAGATACAGCCAGAGCTGGAAGATAAATTGAGATTGCGTCTCCACATTCCGGAAGGTCTTCATCTTCTCTTAGGCAGGGCGCAGCAGCAGACCCTCTTCCTTAGTCCTGGAGTATATTCACTACCCATACCGAGACGCAGCCAATATTTCTGCCTCAAGTCCTACCCTTGTCCTGTACAACTGTGCAAAGCTCTTCAAGAATAATCATCGACATTGAATAAGCCAAAACACCTGGGCGTTGATTCCCCAAAAATGCCAGGGGTAGCGGAAGTGATATCTATTGCATAATTTGTGCTGGTGGCCACCAGCACTTATTTTTTCTGTATCAGACATTTTCTGAGAGCAGGACAAGGAAAACACACATGTTTATGTAAAAGACAGAGGTAGAGAACGAGAAAGAGAAAAAAAAATCACAGAGGAAGAAAGCAGGAACCTGCAAGAGTGAGATAAAGGGGCAGGTAGTGTCTGGTAGATATAAAGCTACCAGCTTTGGTAGCTGGTGCCCCAACATTTAATTGCACAGGCATCCGAACAGAGCTTCGGGCTCTGGCAATCTTTATTTTAGGAAGTGAGCACTGGTGGCATCGCATAACATATGACCTTAATGACATCACTGAAAGTTACATTATAGGCCCCTTGACTCTGATTTCTTCCAGGAAGGTTTGTCACATTACCCATACATCACAATTGCCATCTCTGAAGTTCCATAATAACTCCACGATTAGCACAACAGCATAACAAACAAATGTCTAATTTAGATATCACCTATATTATGGAGCTGACTTGAACTTTTGGAAGTTTGGGTGGAAAATACTTGCCCTGAATTTTAGTGAGTGAGTGAGCAAATAAAGTAATCCAGAACTCTTCTAGGGGGTTTCTTCCCCCATGAGAAAAACTTGAAAAGAATGGGGTGAAATAGTGCATTTTAAAGTAAAATATTCACATAAATTTGCTAAAAAGCCATAGGCACTGAAATGGCACTAGTTAAATATTCAAATCATTTCATGGTGTACCAAGCCAATTCATCCTGATGTTCTCCAGGAGTTAATCCCATTTTTTTTTAAATGTGGTATGGGTGCCCCCATGTGTCAAAAATGACCTCCTTTGTGCCATAGCCAATATTGTGTCACGAGTGTTCCCATATTCCATGGCTGCCCCTTTCTACCAATAGTGACATAAAATGTACCAGTGCCAGAATTCTGCACGTTATACCATGCATATACCATAGGTGACTCCTATGTCAAAATGTACCTCTATGTTGTTGGGCAGCATTTTGTTATGGCTACTACGTTCCAACATGCCAGGTTGTTCACTGTTATGCCAATAATTAAGTCCATTGTGCTAGCATCGGCATTCTGCCACTGGTGTTCGCATGTCAAGAATTTCCTCAAGTACTGGGCTTAAACGCATGGGGGACCTATATGAAGAATGGACTATTCATTGACCGTGAGGCTTTGTTCGCTGGTGAAGCACCTACACCACTAGATGTTTTTATTATATCAGGCTCTGACATAACGTCAAGGCAGCCACTCCTGACTACCCCCAAGAGCCTCCCACAATTAATACCCTGCATACTTAACTCCACCAGTCCTACACATTTAGTCTGGTCTCTGTACGCCACGGTGCAGCTTGAAGCACCAGAGTGAGTTGGCGCAGAACGCCTTTACGGGATGGGATTCGGAGCTCGGGAGTCCACTTACTGAAAAACAGTATGCCAGCAGACACGCATATCTCCTCCAGTAGCATGCTCCATATCATTCATCTTATGTTCTAACTCCGCATATACTACATTCCCGCGAGACAGTACTGGTATCACTTAAACACAGATGATACGTGCACCAGGTGTGGCGCAGAGGGGGCGGACTTCCTTTATCAGGCCTGGTCTTGTGGACCGGTTTGGGCATACTGGAATAATATAGAACGGGCACTTGCACTCATGCTTGATCACACTATACAGCTCACACCACTACTCGTGCTACAGGGACATAAAGAGGCCATTGAGGCAAGGCGTAGGAAATATGTGGCACTTAGCAATCTCTTGGCCATGGGTAGAGTTGCGTGTAAGTGTGGTAGAAACAGCGCACCAAAATGTATGGAGTGGCTGGAAGACTTCACCTATTATAAGGACCAACTAACCACATACGCTGAGTTACTCCCCCCAGTACCAGACCCTGGGATATCTGGGATCCCCTGTAGGTATACCTGATGACACAAACATCTGACTCTGTTAGGCACACACGACACTAGTTAAAGGGCATAAATCCCCCGAGCCTACTGCGTAGCATATTACAGAGAATTAAGGAATTTGCATGATGTGTTGTTTTACTGCAGATGCTTCAAGTGCTGTTTTGGACGGGCATATATGAGGGGGTAATTGCATGGCAGACACTTTGAGACTGCTTCCTACAGGCATCTTGAATGACACCTAAGCATTGACCATAACGTAACAGATGCTCAATTCTCCGAATACCTTTGATGTATGAGGGTGGGGCTGGGTTACACTAGAGTCACCTGTTTTGGGGGGCACTGGGTATTGGAATGGTGCATAATGCTATTGCTTTGTCATAAGTTTTAACGTTATTGTCTTTGTACTGTGTCATTGATGAAAAATGAATAAAGAAAGTTTAAAAAAAAAAAATCCTCAAGTATGCAGGTATTATTCCATGGTTGTCCTATATGCCATTAAATACCTCTAGTATGCCAGAACCAGTATTTTACGATTGGTTTCCTTTATGCCAAGAATTATCCCCACTGTGCCAGTGACAGTATTTTCTCATGGGTGTCTGTCATGCTGAGCATTATTGCAAATATACTAACATCAGTATTTTGCCCCGAGTATAACATCACATTCTCCCTCACACACACACTCACATACCCTCACACTCATTCATTCTCAATCACACTCTTTTACACCCCATTACACTCATTCCTATTCATTCTCACTCACTCACTTGTATTCACTCTTCCTCTCACTTACTCACTTACTTACTGACACTCATGTGCAGGTTTACCAATGCTTTGTGGCAGGTTTGCATCACTTTAAGTATTAGGGTGGTATTTACTATCCAATGCAAATCAGGATTTCTATTGGATAGCATAACAAAGTAAAGCACAGTTGCGAGGCTTTACGCTACTTTGCATCAAGGGGGCGTTAATGCAACCCCTCATGGGTAGTGATGAAAATCCCAATCTACATACATTGGTACACAGGAATTTGACCAAATTCTTACACCTCCTCAAGCACATGTCCAGCACACATGCAAAGTAGGAAAAGCATTGAAGCATAGTTTTTTTTTTATTACTGGAAGGGACTCCTTCCAGTACAAAACCTATGCACACACACTCTTGCACTGTGGCGCCTGGGTGTGTGTGTTGGTGCATGGCTTTCAAAAGTGCGCCAGCACAAGGGGAGAGCAAACATACACCATATATTACACCATATATTTGTATACATGGCAAATGTTTCCTCTATCCCTTTGAAGCAATTAGCGCACAACCTTGCCTTGGTTCAAAATATAGTAAATCCGGTCCTCAATCTTACAAAAACTTACTACCTGCCACCTACTCTCACTTTCACTCAAACACTGTGGTGCTGGAGCAATTTTCAGACTGGGGGAGTTGCCATCAGTCTTACATCACTGAAGTCCTAGGGATTGTGAAAATTCCAAGCGCCACACAAAGAATATGTATTCAGCAGGACAGTGGTAAGGTAGCTGACAGAGCTAGCAGAAAGTGGTATGCAGCTGCTTTTTAGAGAACACTGTCCCAAATATAGTACTAAAGCATGGTAGCGCAGTATCATTTACAGACAGCATATTTCCATTGAAATGGCCTCTAATTTTGCTCAGACACATTTGTTTACTGATACAAAATGTATAAACAGTGCATTGAAATCGGATTTCAGGTAATAAGTATATCTTGACTCATTTTGATCCTATTCAAATCTTTGCTTGCATCTCACTTCAGAATTACAAACAAATTGTGCTTCGTTTGTGCTTTCCGAACTGCTGATAAAGTCTGAAACATTTTTGCAGTTCATTTACAGGTGTTTACATTTGATCATGTATTCGAAAAAACGACTTCTACTGTACACCTGCAAGATTGCCATATAGTTCGCTTTACAAAATCACCTCGCCTTGCAGTTAGAGAAAGTCAACTTCAACCTCCATGTTAAAAGAATAAATAGCCATTTGCGAGAATCCCAGTTGCCTGACCTCTGTATTAGAAGCACAGCAATTGTTACCAGACAACGAGCATCAATAGGTCTCGCCTTGTGGAAATTTAGCTTGTAACTGAACATTATCTGCGCCATCTTGCCTCTCCCCAGCGCCACGCACGGCGAACGCACGGCCGCCATATTAGGCACCCCACTCTCTCTCCCCGCTCATTGTCGATCGCCAGCACGTTCCCCTGGCGCTGCAAGCATCCCCCGCGCACCGGCCACCCCCGCTCTCTCATACACGGGCCATAAACCCTCTCCTTCTGCGCGACCCTGCCATGGAATCACACCCCGCGCCTGACCGACATCCCATACATGGTCATGCATCTCTTTGATAACCCCCTTCCTCTGCGCCCCATTGTCCGAACCGATCCCAGGCCATCACCTAGCCCTGCGGATGCAGTTTATTGCCCCTACTGTAAGGGAAACACCCCACATCAAAGGGATTACAGTAGATCAAAGCCCCTACCCCCTGAGACCCGGCCGGTCGCACGCACCCCCGGGAATTGGCGGAATGTCCAGCTGTGTGATAGCCATCTCCTACTGTGGATGGGAAGGGACTTCCACTGTAGATATGTGTGGGAACGAGCTCGAAGTGGGGATTCCGAGGATGTTCTTTCATGTTCCAAGACAATCTCAAGAATGTGCCATGTACGATAACCCTGCAATAAAGTCATAAACCTGTGTATAAGAGGCTAGGCCTCAGAGATGCAGTTAGAGCACCTCGTGACGATACCTTGCTGTCTGATCTGATGTGTTCTGCTCCGACGGAATAAAACTTTGTTTCCTGCCTTCCAGTCTCCGGCGCCTGCCTCTTTATTGGTTTAACATCGAATGGTATAAGAGGCGATTACCGCCGGGCAATACTTGAAAGGTTATCGACTGAAACTGCCGCTACCGTTTAACAATTGGCGTCCCAAGCGTGGGGCCCATCAGCGACACGTGGATCCAGTGGGAGAGGTCCCGACGACAGAGTGAACGACTGCAACGATCGGGAGAGCTCCTGCCCGATAGACCCTCGTCTGGCAGCTGATCATCCGAACTTCACTGGTTCCGAGCAGACCTCTCTCAAGTGATCTACGGTCCTGACTGGGAACCATCAGGAGTGCCGCGGCAAATACGGAGAGTAGAGGACGATCGGGCGCTGGAGGCGGAAGACGAGAAACTGTCCACGCGGTCCGGGTAAGGTCGTGAAACACGACAAATTGCGAAATAATTGATTGATTGACTGAAATACTAGTATTGCTCATTGATTGTTCTCTTTGAGATATTCGCTGTCTACAAACGGGGAGGAGTAGAAATACTCTCTCTCTCCCTTTGCAGATAGTGAAGGGTAGGTAACGCAGACTTTTGTCCCCGTTGTAACCCGTCGTGCCTATCTTTATCTCCCCACTGATTGATTGTCCGAACATTGATTGTTTTGAAGAATAGTGCTCTTTGAGATATTCTCTGTTTGCAAATAACGTAGAATAGAAATATTCTGTCTAGTCTTTGCAAATAGTGAAGGGTAGGTAACGCAGACTTTTGTCCCCGTTGTAACCCGTCGTGCCTATCTTTATCTCCCCATTGATTGATTGATTGTCCGAACACTAGCTGTTCGATATTGGTTCTTTTGGAGGTATTCTCTGCTTACAAATAACGAGGAATAGAGATATTCTGTCTGGTCTTTGCAAGCAGTGAAAAGATAGGTAGTGCTGACTTTTGTCCCCGTTGAAACCCGTCATGCCTATCTTCTCCCCACTGATTGGTAGTTGGTTCTGCCCGGACCGCTTATTAGAGGTGAACCATCCGGCTCCTCTGGAAGGCACCCCTAATAAGGACATGTTCACTAAAATACGAACTAATCGCCGTAGTTTATAGCAAGCTATGGCATAAAATATACAAAGGGGGACCCCGAGAGTCAGTGGCCACTGGTAGGATACTTTTTGACCCTACAAAACTAAAGAAACGCTAGGAAATAGCCCTTTGTGGGATATATGGAACTAGGGGAAGGAACCAAGCTCACGGTCAAGACGGCCACGAGGTAGCCCGGCTCCATCGCTCTCGCTGCCTAAACATGTCTGCCCTACCACCCACCCCGCCCAGTACACACGACCGAAAGCCTGTTGATACCCACCATCGACGTCACCGAACTTGACTAGGATCACGCACAATTGGACAATGCCATTTTCCGATTACACTAACTAGATTGCAAATATGTACAACACTCCAACAAAGTAGTATGATTAAACATTTTAATAACTTATAGGTATAACAACATTCCGACAAGGTGAACAGGTTAAAACACGTTTTAAACAACTATTTACATGACAGTCTGCTGCGACCTGCATCCCAAAGCATTTACGTCCACGTGACACCGTCCTCGCCTCTCCTCCTTTGAAGTTGCAACATTGACCTGCTTTGGGCGGTCCTTTTAGTCGGCTTTGGGCTATAAAAGCCATGCAAAATCCATCAACATCAGTGGCGGACGACTGTGCGAATAGGCCGGAGGCTACACGAAGCGCCGAAGCTCTGGCAGCGCCAAGGCGGAGTCTGCCACGCTGTGCGGATCTTCCCATTCTCTTCTTCCTTCAATAACGGAGGGTGCCCTGGCGGGGGGAAGCGACGCGGACGGGCCTCCCCCACCTCCCCAGGTGGAGGCTCGCCAGCAGATGAGGGCACCCCAACCGTCTCTTTCACCGGCCAGCCGAGTTACACCCTGCCATTTTACTCGCCGGCCAGCCGAGTTGCGCCCTGCCATTTCACTCGCCGGCCAGCTGAGTTGCACCCTGCCACTTCATTCGCCGTTCAGCTGAGTAGGCGCCCCTGCACTCGACCGCCGGACAACCACCCAAGCACGGGTTCACCAGGATTGCCACTAGCGCCCGACGCGAGGAGTGGGCCCCCGCAGCCGAGTGATCGGGGACCCACCCCGGTGGCGATACCATCTGAACTGCTGCTGTCGCTGCTACTGGACCCCCGGGGTGGCGGTTGATCTTTCAGATCCAGGCCCGGCCCGCTGGAAAGACGGCTCTGGACTCGGAAGCTTGTCTGCTTGGGCTTGGGCGTGGGCCCCACCCTTGGAAAAACGCCACCACAGCTTTGCAGATTCTGCGGGGGTCATTGGCCCTCGACTCCCGCGGACTTCCGGTAAGGACAAAACCGCCGCCATTGTTCTTTGCCCCGGGCGGCAGCCACCTTGCCTCCGCTTGGTGCAGTGAAAAAGACTGAGGCAGGACGTCGGCAGAAAGACCCGCCTACTGTCCCGCCCTAAGAACGGATCACGGCATCACCGTGAGACCGTGGTGACGCCATGCTGACGCAAGCTTCTGTTTGAATTATCAGAAGACACCGCGGCCTATCCGCTCGGATCGGGTCCGGTGGAATCTCAACATGACCCGGTAGGAACCAAAACTGTACCTCCCCATCCCCGAATCACGATTCATGCTGTCTGTTCTTTTCCATCGATGCCAACTAAAGTTCTCGAACTACCGAAAGGAATTCTGGTCCGACAGCTAATTCATGGAAAGACTTAGTCTGTACACTGGCCCGACCTCGCCCCAAAATGGCGCCGATGTAGGAGAGGCCTACAACTCCTTGTGGCGTTCCCGTCACGTGGCATTTGTGTTAAAAGGATATGTATGTGATGTTTCCACACATGATGAGCAGAGCGACGGGAAGGGTACTGACCGAGCATACGTACAACCTTACTGATTGCTGACCTACCCATTTTTTATTTAGCGTTTTTATTCTTTTATGCTAAGATAGTGTTGCTCATGATACTCGACGCCTCTCACGCCGTGGCCGGCCTGAACGGTTGTAGGCCCGTATTTGTATACTGACATTGTTTTAAATAAAGGGCTTCTTGAAAGGATTACGGAATCAGTGTCATGACAAATCATCTAGGTTGGTAAAGGTTTTTCTTTTGAATAAACGATTGTTACTCCCAACCAATAGAAAACAGATAATGCAGACCCCATTTACATGAATCTTTTTGATTAACGGAATTTGTGCCCGTCACACCTGTCTTTTCCAAGAGTTGTTAGAAAATGGTCAACCATAGCTTAAGGTATATGCCGAATGCAAGGTATGGTATCTTGCACCATAATACACGACCGATTGAGAAATGCATGTACGACCAGGGAACCCGAATTTAGGAGATGAATGAAATAGAGCATCTTTGTCTCGGGAGAAAAGAATAATAGGTCTGTGGTATTACCCACTCCTGCGGCTAGCCTGGTACGTGGTAAGTAGAACTTTTTCGTGTCTACGCGCGCTAAGGTACTTTGAATACTGCACATCCCCTCCCCTCTTTTCCCTCTCTATAGGTCACGACGAAGTTCCGACTGAAGAATGGAGTGGACATGGACCGCACCGTGTTCAATATCGAGAAAAACATAGACAAACGTTGTGGGATAGTGCGTAAAGTGCAGACCACCGTTGGGAACATGAAAAACTGTATGGTATGATTGTGCGTGTGTGCTACGATTATACGGTATGAATGTGTATGCATTTCATGCTTGGGTCGCTTGAAGAGAGCGTCATCGTATGATTGAAGTGCTCGTCCATCGATCAAAGGGAGGAGAGTAAAAGGTCCGACACCCCCCCCCCCCCAAGATAAACTACAAAATACTGAAAATACGCAGCATGCATAGGAAAGAGGACAGGAAAGGAGAGGTCCCCATACTCAACGTAGCCCTGAGTCTCCGTCTTAAGTTTCTGCGCTTGATGCATGTACTGTCCCACCCTATCCGGTATTCGTGTGTGCGTGATCACCAAATTTATGTCTTTCCCCCGCTTGTGTTTTCTTACATAGAACAGACCCATGCTACTCCATGTTGTGTGTGCACCAAGTGGCCTATTATCGTACACATGTCTCTCTCTCTCGTTTTGTGTCGTACATATGCCAAATAGCCTACTTGATGCACACGTCTCCGTCTCTCTCTCTCTCTCTCTCTCTCTCTCTCTCTCACTCTCTCTCACTCTCTCTCACTCTCTCTCACTCTCTCTCACTCTCACTCACTCTCACTCACTCTCACTCTCTCTCACTCTCTCTCACTCTCTCTCTCTCTCTCACTCTCTCTCACTCTCTCTCACTCTCTCTCCCTCCCTCACTAAAGGCTTTCTTGCCCTCTTTCTTTTTGAATAAATTAACGACACATACCTCTTCGGTAAGTGTATAATTGGCCTGAAACACGGCGGTGTTCGAACAAATTGGCAGAAACAAAAACCGACCGTACTTTACCACGTTACTACCTCTCCTTTCTGCAAATGTTGAACTTAATTGGCTGAGAAAGAAAGGACAGGTAAGACGACTGATGTCTCCCAATTTGGCCCTCATCACGGGGACTATATGTCAGTGGTTTTTGTTTCGTTTTTAGAGCTTTAACAACACCATCTCCACCGCCCAGAATTCCCCCGCCCAATTACCCCGAAATAGAATGTCTAAAGCACCCCGTTCTCCCAAAATAACCCCAGCCCTATACTAGCCGTCTCAGAGTATTTCGAACGAAACAGCTGGTGACCTTATTCTCTAAAAAATACATCGCCTAAACTGATAAGGGTTACCTATTGTCTCCAGCAAGAATAATGTTTGGCTTATGTCCCTCCCCGAAATAGATACCTGTGAACCCATGACAGTAGCACCTCGTACTTTTTCCATAAACTTAGCATTCCTCGGAGGAAAATGTGTATTAATAGAACTTGTGTTAAAATGAACGAGTCTCTACCGGAGAAGCCGGTTCGAGTTTTTGATAAACCAGAAAGTCAACAGATGTCAGGCCTCCTGCAACGATTATAGGGCGCAGGAATCGACACCTAGCAGGCCAGACGATGGACAGGGACACCCACAGAAACCTGCACCACAGCAATGATTAATAGATTAGTAACACGCACACTAACATCAGAGTTAATAGACATCAATCATACAGCAACCGATAAAAGCATTTCCCCAACTACTCGGTGGTTGGGAGAGAGGATGAAGTGTGTAAATGTCTTCCCTGCCAACTCTCTAAGATTTTGTTTCTCATTTAAAGATAACGTGCAGCCACCGGAAGAGAGGGGTCGGACGTGACGCACAGCCTGGCTACGGACCATGGAACATCTATGGCATCGACCAAGGGGGAAGCAACGAAGCAAAAAGGGCGTGAGACAAGGCACCATTATCAGGATGATAAGCGATAGAACGAAGGGCTATATCGAGGCCCCCTGCTCACTGACCAGCGTGCCTGAAGTCCCAACCCGTCGGGCCCGATTGATGGGCCCAGTGCTGGAAGATTCTGCTCTCCTTGGTCCGCATTTTGATCCGATCCCACTCCACCCCCTCTTCCCTCGGCATCCCGAAGCACGTCACACCCTTCTCTCTCTCTCTCTCTCTCTCTCTCTCCCTCTTTTATATGGATTTTGAATTTGACTTAACTACAGAAGAACAAAAAGCGGGTACCCTGTCTCAAAGTACCTATGATGAACTGTGTTAGGGAACAGGACTGTGATCGGAGAACAGCGAATGGTCACACCCTGCCACGTGAGAAATTGGATTTGAGCTGGACCTTAGCTCCACCGCCGGTGCTCAACAGTGCCAACAAAAGAACAACAATAAGAGCTTACCAGTGATGGCTCTTTATAATAGGACACTGGAAAGAAAAACTCATGTTAAGTTGAATTCCTCTCCCAACCACCTTTTTATATTAACTATCTTCCTATCGAGTTTTCATGATGCTGCGTCAGTCACTTCCGACTGTACACTGAGAAGTTAAGAAAATCTAACTTTGTATAATGACATTCATACAACACCAGCCATGCACACGACTATACTGACTATTTTTGATCCACACGAAGTCTGGGCCTTAAGTAATGTACGAAATATCCCTTGTTTTGCCAGAAACATTTTTGCTTTACAGTATCCTGTTTGTGCTCAAACAAGCTCCCCTCCTCCTATCCCTGGGCCTGACAAGCGGCGCAGCTGATGTAATTTTGTATGTACTACCTCCTCGCCTACTTTATCAACTGTATGTAACTATGTACAAATGTGTCAGATTGCTCCTGCCTGTCCTAAAAACTCTGTACTTTTAAGGAATGCATGAAAAACATTTACGATATTATAGCTAAAAGGTTAACGAAGGCGAATGTCGGCCAGGCAAGCTGGCGAGATATGTTAAAAGGGAGGACTGTGGAAATTTAGCTTGTAACTGAACATTATCTGCGCCATCTTGCCTCTCCCCAGCGCCACGCACGGCGAACGCACGGCCGCCATATTAGGCACCCCACTCTCTCTCCCCGCTCATTGTCGATCGCCAGCACGTTCCCCTGGCACTGCAAGCATCCCCCGCGCGCCGGCCACCCCCGCTCTCTCATACACGGGCCATAAACCCTCTCCTTCTGCGCGACCCTGCCATGGAATCACACCCCGCGCCTGACCGACATCCCATACATGGTCATGCATCTCTTTGATAACCCCCTTCCTCTGCGCCCCATTGTCCGAACCGATCCCAGGCCATCACCTAGCCCTGCGGATGCAGTTTATTGCCCCTACTGTAAGGGAAACACCCCACATCAAAGGGATTACAGTAGATCAAAGCCCCTACCCCCTGAGACCCGGCCGGTCGCACACACCCCCGGGAATTGGCGGAATGTCCAGCTGTGTGATAGCCATCTCCTACTGTGGATGGGGTGGGGACTTCCACTGTAGATATGTGTGGGAACGAGCTCGAAGTGGGGATTCCGAGGATGTTCTTTCATGTTCCAAGACAATCTCAAGAATGTGCCATGTACGATAACCCTTAAATAAAGTCATAAACCTGTGTATAAGAGGCTAGGCCTCAGAGATGCAGTTAGAGCACCTCGTGACAATACCTTGCTGTCTGATCTGATGTGTTCTGCTCCGACGGAATAAAACTTTGTTTCCTGCCTTCCAGTCTCCGGCGCCTGCCTCTTTATTGGTTTAACATCGAATGGTATAAGAGGCGATCACCGCCGGGCAATACTTGAAAGGTTATCGACTGAAACTGCCGCTACCGTTTAACAGCCTTTGGAACCTTATAAGAGATTATTAAAGAGATGTCCTTGCCTGTACTTAGAGGTATCGTATTACAAGATTTGGGGGAACTGTGGGTTGTTTTACCAAAAATGTAGTCTGCTGTTCAAAGTAAGTATTGAAATTCTTAAAGTGTCTGAAAAGCACCATTTTAAACATGATGAAATGGGCACGTTTTTTTTCCCACAAGACTTACTTTGACTGCTGAACTCTAATCAAAGCCCCGCAGCTGAACAAACAAACACAAGCTTTAAAGTTGCAAGGAAGCATGTTTGATTAATGTTACCTTTCGGATGCAATAAAGTGGGCCGAGAGCGCCATGAGCGAAATGAAATTGTAGAGGAAACAAGCAGGGACGACGTCAGCTCAACATCCTGGGATTTGTGGCAAATCACCCCCGCCTAAAAAATGAATGTGACCGTGTGTAAATGTAACTGGTGCTCTTATAAGTATCAATAAATGCCATGTTTGTGAAGCCCCTGAAGGCTTTACCCTTCTTTTAAATCACTCCGGTTGGTCTTCTTGGGCGAAGAAGCAACATTGATAGCTTGTTATGCTCTAGACTAGAGCGTAGTTTGTATCAATCAACATTGATGTTCCTTAACCAAGCCCTCCGTTTCTCTTGATGCAGAATCCACTATTAAATCCAGTGGAACGCTCAATCTTCAAGTGAAGTATTAAACAAAGGAACTGGATGTATCAATGGCCTATCACACAGACCTTCCTCTCCTAGGCACACTTCTGTAATTGTAATCAAAGACAGTCCTCTCGGATCCCATGCTCCCTTTCTATACATGGTCTCTTCCAATCAATTCAATTCACACATAATTAGTTCATAAGGCACAATTATAGCTTAATTCCTGAATATGTGTAAGGCTATATCAAGCTCGAATGGCACCCACTGCACACAAAACAAAAAGTGTATGCCAAATTGCAGGCACACAACGTATGAAGCAAAGTAAACAAGTGGCATTTGTTTGCTTCAAAGAGCGAAACCACAACTTAACTTAACAAAATCCAGTCCCTTAAACTGAAATCAAACTAACAAACAAGTTACTTACCTTCGGTAACGATATATCTGTAAGAAACATTAGTTAGTTATAGAGTCCTTACCTTAGAATTACCCCCAGGCGTCAGTCTGGATCTGGAGAGTTTTTTCATCAGCAGTACCTCTGCGCGTCGGATGGTGTCGTCGGTCGGCTCCGCGTCCGTCGGTGGGCGTCGTGGTCGCCGGGATGACGTCGCGGCTGCTACTTACACGCCGCGCTCGAGCGCGGACGTCAGTTCTGTACAGGACTTTCCGCGCCAGAAACACAGAGCTATGCAAGGCAATGACCACTGGTGCACAAAACTAGGGCCCTGAAGGGATGTCCTTAACCCTAGAAATCAGTTCGCAGAACCAACAGAATGGGTGGGACGGAAAGGAATCTATAAATAACTAATGTTTCTCACAGATATATCGTTACCGAAGGTAAGTAACTTGTTCATCTGAAAGAAACACGTTAGTTATAGATTCCTTACCTTAGAATAGATAACCCAGCAATACAAACCCCGGAGGTGGGTCTGCTAACCAAGATGACACCAGAAAATCCTGGAGAACAGAACGGCAAAAGAATCCGTCCCTCCGGACTTGGTTGTCAAGGCAGCAGTGTTCGGTAAATGTGTGCAGCGAAGCCCACGTAGCTGCCTGACAGATGTCGTTGAGAGGCACTCCTCGCCCCAAAGCAGTAGTTGGTGCCGTCGCCCTGGTGAAATGGGCGTGCAGCCCCACTGGAGGCTCCGTCTTTGAAAGAGAATAGCTGGCTTTGATACAGATCGGGAGATAGTCCGCTTGTGTACAGCCCGACCTTTCTTGGCAACCACATACCCAACAAAGAGCTGATCATCCACCTGGAACGGTTTGGTGCGATCCAAATAAAAAGAAAGCGCACGTTTTGGGTCCAGACGGTGGAGCCTCTCTTCCTTCGAAGGATGCGAGGCGGAAAGAAGGTGGGCAAAGTGATGTCTGCCCGATGTGAAAGACAGTGACGACCTTAGGCAGGAAGGATGGACAAGTCCGAAGGACAACTTTGTACGGATGCACATATAGAAACGCAACGAGGTGGAGGCTGGACTGGTTCGGGTGGAGGACCGTCCACTGTTGGTGCGACAGAAGATCCTCCAGAAGAGGCAGAGTGGTTGGAGGATCGATGGCCACGTTGAGCAGCTCAGGATACCATACTCTCCGTGCCCAGTCCGGAGCCACAAGAATGACTTTGTCCCGGTCACGCCTGATCTCCTTCAACACTCTGGGCAGAAGAAGTATAGGCGGAAAGGCGTACAACAGAACGCAATTCCACTCGCGACGAAAAGCGTTGCCTAGTGAGTGCCGCCTTGGAAATTTCAACGTACAGAATTGCTGACATTGCGTGTTCTCTTCGGTGGCGAATAGATCTAACCAAGGCTCTCCCCACTGTCGAAAGAGACCTTGCACCACCTCCGAGTGAAGACGCCATTCGTGATCCATCATGCACCTGCGGCTGAGTTCGTCGGCCCTGGTGTTCAGCGAACCTGCCAGGTGTTGAACCACCAAGGATATGCCCTGATGTTCCAGCCATGTCCAGAGGCGGAGGGCCTCCTGACAGGGCCCACGATCCCACCACGCCCTGTTTGTTGCAGTACAACATGGCGGTGGTGTTGTCTGTGAACACCTGCACTACTCTTCCCCGGACAGAGGGAAGGAATGCTTTGAGTGAAAGACGAATCGCCCGAAGCTCCAGAAGGTTGATGTGGAGCCTGGATTCGGCCGAGACCAGAGGCCACTGATCTCCACCTCTCCCATGTGGACACCCCGTCCCAGAAGGGATGCGTCCGTCACCACTGTGTATTCTGGTTGGGGAAGGGAGAGGGATCTGCCGCTGACCCAATCCTGGTTCGTGAGCCACTACTGCATTTGCCGTGCAGTGCCCTTCAAGATCTGGGAGCAATCGGACTGATTCCCCCGATGCTGCATTGACTGGAACTTCAGGTCTCACTGCAGAGCCCACATATGCCACCTGGCATGATCGACTAGCAGGATGCAGGAGGCCATGAGGCCCAGCAGCCTCAGTGTCAAACTGACTGAACCCAGGATAGAGGCTGAAAGATCCGAATCATAGCCTGAATAGCCCGGACTCGCTGTTCGGTAGGATAGACCTGAAACCGCATCGTGTCCAGAACCGCTCCGATGAAGAGGTGCTTCTGAGAGAGAATCATGTGTGACTTCGGCACATTGATGGAGAACCCCAGAGGTCAGCCGTAGTCTGGAGGTGGGTGACAACTGCCTGGGGCGAGCCCGCCTTCAACAGCCAATCGTCGAGATAGGGGAAGACTGAAACCCCTTATCTGCGCAGATGAACTGCGACCACCTTTGGGCCGCGGACTCGTTGGGGGGCCTAGGCCTTCTCAGCCGACTGCTCCGGCCATGGCGCCGCAGGCGCCCCTTGGATCCAAGCCCGGATCCGAATTGGTGCCAGTTGACCTGATTACGCCTCCACCGGAGCCGGGCAGTGGCGTCGGGCAATCATCCTGTCCACAGGAGCACCCTTGTTGGGCCTGGACCACGTGCCCAAAAGGAAGTTGTGAGGGCCTCATTAAACAGTAGCAAGGGCTCCGTAGACCTCGCAGCCGGTTGAAGCACTTCAGTCAGGAGGTTAGTCCTGACCGCCACCGTAGGAATCTCGAGGTTGAGAGCCTCGGCGGCCCTATGCAACACCACTGCGTATGACGCTCCCTCCTCCGTAGCCACAGTAGGAGGAGACAACATGCCAAGGTCAGGGGAGGTGTCCAGACCACTGGCATCCTCCAGTTCCTCTCTCCAGTCCTGTTCACTGTCCAACTGGTCAGTCAGAGGGTCCCCTCCTCCTCATCCTCTGGGTGTTAATCTGGCCTAAAAGGGACCCCAGGAGTGAGCAGGTGCACAAAAACCCCTCTCAGCGCCGGAACCGGCATCGGGCGGCATCGGTCTGGCTCCATGTCAAGCGGCGCCGGTGGAGGCGTAATCAGGTCAACCGGCACCAATTCGGATCCGGGCTTGGATCCAAGGGGGGCCTGCGGCACCAGGGCCGGAGCCGTCGGCTGAGAAGGCCTAGGCCCCCCAACGAATCCGCAGGGCCCATAGGTGCGCCGGCAGGTTTGGGCCGCTCAAAGATGGCATGCATCGCCAAGTAGAACGTACGAAGCTGGGTGGGAGTCGCTCCGGGTCCTGGGAAGGGAGGGAAACGCGAAGTCGACTCTTCGGGGCTCCGCGCGCGGAGCCGCGGGAGGGGCACCACCTGCATCCCTCGTCTGGTCGGTCGACTGACGAGGAGAAGTCGAAGAACGACGATGCTTCTTTGACTTCTTATGCTTCGACTTATCCGACCTTGAGTGCGAAGACATGGACGAATGGTGGTGGCTCTGCGACCGGGCCCTCGACCTCCCTCGCCACCGGGACCTCAAATGGTGTGGAGCCGACTGCTGGTGCTCAAGCAGCTTTCGGGACCGCTCCCACAAAGCCTTTGGTGCGATCGACCAGCAGTCGGAGCACGACTTGGGGTTGTGGTCGCGGTCCACGCAAAAGAGGCCCACGCGGTGCGGATCCGTCACCGGCATCATCCAATGACAGGAACCGCATGGCTTGAATCCGGGCATCTCTCGTGCACCAGGAGTCAAAGACTCGAAAAAGAAGTCGACAAAAATCGAGAAAAAAGTCAGTCAAAAAGTGACTGGAAGTACCGCTCTTTCCAGATCTGTGTTGGCTGGTGCGGAAAAAGAAAGAGCCGACGTCAGCGAGCGAGGGCGGCTTCTAAGTAGCTGCCGCGACGTCATCCCGGCAACCACGACGCCAAAGACGGACGCAGAGCTGACCGACGCCACCTTCCGACATGCAGAGGTACTGCTGATGAAAAAACTTTCCGGATCCAGTCTGACGTCTGGGGGTAATTCTAAGGTAAGGAATCTATAACTAACGTATTTCTTTTAGATAGCACTCATATGCACAGAAAAGGCAACCCACATCATGGTTTGAAATTACTGCTATCTCCAAGACATGAAGCTACCAGTCCTAACAAGGCAGATGTCCCAATTGAAACGCAACATTGTTCTCTAACATTTGAACTACGGACAGGCAGGAAAAGCAACTAGGAGAGACCTAAAAATATCTTCATAGGAAAAGAAATTAGACTGTATCAGTGGTACATATTATCCACAATGAGAAAGGAAAAGTAACCAAAAAGAGGGAAACAATGACAAAACAAACTATTAACCTCGCAGAAATGAAAAGTGTCCTTAAAGTAGCTCAAACTAATTTGGATGGTGAGAGTAGACCATTTCAAGTCAGCTCTATGAGGAATTAAGTCATGATAAGCCTTAAAAAAATGCTGAAAAAGAGCCACCGTAATATATATCAAGGAAATTGGCCATTATCACAAGGCACTGCAGAAATTAGTAAAGTAGAATGCAACTGACCTAAACCACATGGGATGCGACTACTCGCTCTGAACCATGAAGGCTCAGAGTGTAATCTGAATGCTAAAGTAGCGTGCACATCCAAAAAGAACGCCCCCAAAAATAGGAGGACTCATGCGAGCATCCCGCTATGGTGCACACAGGCATGCCATCTTGGAAGTTCGCCCAGAGAGCTGTGAGCAGCAAAGAAAACAAATCCTACCTTTAGATAAAGGGGCTGAAAAAAGATTATCTGAATTCTAAGTGCAGCGCGGGAGCCACACGTTTATTTAGGTGTTACAGAACATAAAGTATGACCCAAGTGTTATACTGTACAAGCACTTGTCTACAGTTGCACAGAAATGAAAATAATCTACTGCAGCAGTTCGTGCAGGAGTGCCATTTTGGGTATCCCCACCTTGTTCCACCACACAAAGTTAAAGTATTGAAAAAACAAGTGAGAAAAAAATATAAATAAATGACAAAACTCGGCCTCTCCCAGCCAAACACACTAATGCCTATGCCAAGCAATATTTGGAGAGAGGATGTGGCATAACATTTAGAGCTGCGGACTTGGAAGTGGGTAACGGGGTTCGAGTCTCAGCATCTATTATTCTCATGCCTCCAAAACAAACGATTTAAATACATGAAAATCGTTAACAAATGGAGATCGCACAAATCAAAAATACATTTCTAAAAAGCACTAACGCCATTTCAAAAGAAAAATAACGCAACCTCAAAAGAAAACAGAACTGATAGTTTTCATATCTTTTCAACCAATGAAAAAGCGGTTTGACAAACACTTACAATAAAATTAACTAGTGGAGTGATGTTGTACTTGGTCCCAGCTCTGGGGGTGGGATAAACACTGAAAGAGGCATGACAAATACATACCATAAACAAATAGAAAAGAAAGAATAGGGGGGTGAAAATGGAGCCAGCAAACTGCTCACACATACACACGCTCTCACTCACATAAACACACTCTCACCCAGAAGCCCACAAACAACATACATTTTAAACCATTTTTACTCATCACAGATCTAAAAAAAAGGTTTAGTTCCAGCTAAGCCTTCTTCATTTTAATTACACTAATACTGAAAATTAGGATATTATTCACTATTAGTATAATGAAAACAGGCAGAAAATCAAGCATGCAAAGCCGCTCCTGTATGCTTGCCACTGATTTTGCCACTTCTGAGGCCTGGTGTCGCAAAGGCAGTGCCCACAGGCGCAAGGGCCAAGCCAGAAATCACAGCTGCAACCCCTGGTGACTCCTAAATGACGTCCATGTCAAAAGGGCTAGGTTACATCTAGCACAGTGGAAACTGGCTAACCAGATTTGAAGATGGTCCCAAACCTTTGGAGGCAGCTAATCAGTAAAAAGTTAATTTCCTTCATGTGTGACTCAGCACCATGGCAACTAGCTACCATGGGAACTGCCTCTACGAGGTTGTAGATTGTCAACCAGATGACCTCTGTCCAATCAGGTGCTCTTGTGGGGGTCATGAATTCTTGAGAGACGAGGACACATGATGCAAAGGATCGGCTTGCAGCTCACCTCTTTTGTCAAAGTTTTCAGGTTTGGTCTCAGCTTCAAGCACATTTTTTATATGTGCTGCTTCACTTCGGCCCCAGACTGACCTAATTAAAATGGCTTTCATCTCGGAATACAAAACATTTTCCATTAAAGTGGATGTGAATTCCAACCAAACGTATGCATTTTCCCTTACAATAGATTCTGTGTGGAGTTGACTGGGGTGCTAAAGGAGCAGTGTTGGGAGACTGGCAGAGAATGGGTTGACAGCTACTTTGACTAACTCTGAATCCTCTCAAACAACCTTTTTGCCTACATGCATACAGGTGGGGACCCATCCAAAGGGTATCTACACCTCTCATGTACCCAAACCATTCTCATTCAATTATGGGAAAGTAATGGGCACAGTTTTTACAGACTATAGGGATATACACAAATATAGCTCATAGCAGTAGGCGGTCATCCCACTGGAGTGCAGGTAAAAAGGACTGTTCCCCACAACTATCACTCAGCTCCCACCAACTGCTAGTCGTATCTTGTCCTGGACACAGGGTCAGTAGTCGCCCTGGTGAAGCAGTACCACTTTGGGTGTACCCTTACGTTGGGACTTGGCAGTGGAATGTTAGGGGACAATGGTGATGGAATGTTATGGGGAGTTATTTAAATATGTATCAGTTAAGTGCTTGCTGCCCGCCCTGCCGGGTGTACCTTTAATCTTGAGTAGTTAAAGTTACCTTTGGAGGAAATCTAGAGTTTGTGTATTCCTTCCTGGACTTTTCATTAGCGAAGAGTGGGTTTGAGCCTTCCATGTGGCTCATTCTGTTCATGTTTGCCAGCAGGGCAGACATGCGAAGATGTGCGGAGACTGGGCCAGCACTGTTGAGGGCCCGGAACTCCAGCATGCCCGTCACCTTGCAGTAGACACAGCAGTAACATTAAGCATTTGGTGGATTTTGGGTTGAGACACACATAGATTTTCCACAAACTGCATTTTGGGAATTGCCAAAGGCTTGATGCCTACTAGGATGCCATTTGTGATCAAATGCGGGTATCGGACATTGGAGCTTATCGTTGCCATAACAATGCCAGTGGACACTTTCTTTAGGCTATAACATCAACATCGGTTATTGGCGTGTACAGTGCTGGGTTTCTCATGTAGTAATAGAATTTGTGCATATTGATAATTTGCACACCACAAGTTGTTTTGATCTCTCAATGCATTTCTTGGGTGCATCACAGGATCTCAGTGATGCCCAACATAGTGAGCAGGGTACTATCTTAAACTAGTTTTTGTACAGTGGAAATTGCGAGCATTGAAATCGCACTGATTCACACACCTTTGGATTAAGGGAATGGGTTTGATATATTTTTCACTTTCATTGATTTTGTTTTTGTCATTAGCCTATTGTGTTTGATTAGCCAGCATGCAGCAAAGTATGGTGCCCCTTCCTGCCTTCTTATCCCTACCTGGTAATCCTCCGGTGGAATGGGAAATGTGGATTTAAGGCATATCTGTAGGCTATTGAAGGGGAGGTTTTCACACAGAAAAAAACGTGCTTTATTGCGCCATTCTTAGAGTACGGAAGGGAGGAAAGTATTAGAACATTTAACTGTTGCAACAGTGATGGGTGAAAGAGATGCTGTGAAGATGGTAGACATGCGGTTTTAAAAAAAGGGAATGTTATTATGGAATGGCATAGGTTCTACATGAAATATCAGTTACCTAGTAAACCTGTGGAGAGTTTTGTTAGTGAGCTGAGAGTGTCAGCTGCAGCATGTGATTACAAAAGTTTCGTGGATGAAATGATAAGGGAACAACTGATGAAGAAAACTAGTTGTAGGAAAGTCTAGGAGAAGTTATTAACCCTGAAAACTTGATGTTGGATAAAGCTATTGAAGGCCACAGCATTATACATGGAACAAATGGCATTGCTGTAAGATATGTCAAAGAAAACAGGGAGGAAGAGTCACTGAAAACAAAAACATTTAGAATGTTACTGGTTTGGTAGCAAGAATCACTTGGGTAATTCCTCTTGTTGTACAGGTATGGATAAATGTAGTGCAAAATGCAAGAAAAGGTGGCATTTTAACAGTTTGTAAATCCAAAGTACAGGGTACCAGACTCCAATTGAAGAAAATTGTTGTGGCTGAGGTCAACCCGGATATAAGGGTACATTCAGATTCTGATGATGGTAATGTAGTGATGGGTGATTGATGAAATGGTGTCTGGGTGTGTATGTGAAGGGACGATATGTGCTGATGGAGTGCTTAATGTAGGTGCGGGCTCCATTAAAAGACCGTACTGTCAAATTGAAATCTTAAGGGTTCCCAATTCAATGATAGACTCCGGTTCTTTCTTCACTTTCATTGGACTGGAGGAATGGAAGAAATTTCAGAATGTAACCTTGAGACAATCCCAGTAGCCTATGGGGGCAATTCTGTGGAAGTTTTGGGAGAGTTCAAAGGTACTCTAAGTTTTAAAGGGAATCGCACTCCTGGGACAATTTATTTAGCCAAGTATGGAACATTTCTGCTGGAGTGGTTGGAACAAAGACATTTGGGAATAATTTTGGATCCCAACAGCTCTGAGAAAGTCAAGTTGAAGAACGAGTTTATGTCTGTGTGGAGCCTTAACAAAGCTGTGTGGGAAATGGCTTCCCGGAGGTTTTTAGAGAGAACCATGGAAAGGTTAATGGTTCTTCCCATCAAATTGTGCTGAATTCAGATGTGTGTCCAATGGTACATAAGCCAAGATGGGTACCCCTTGCCATGAGGAAAACCTGGAATAGAAATTAAAAATGTTATGTCAACAAGGTAGTATTTAACCCATCGAGAGTTCAGAATAGCTGTCACCAGTGGTATTGGCTAGGAAAAGTAATGGGTCTTTGCAGATGTGTATCGACTTAAGGGGTTTGAATGAAACAATCTAGATTGATAGGCATCCCTTCCCCAATATTACAAAAATGTTGGGTTCTCTGAAGGTAGCTAAAATTTTCACCACTTCAGATATGTCATCAGCATATCACAGGGAGAGTCACAGTTTAACATTGTTCCTTAACCATGTAGCTAGAGGCATTGGCTTTTTTGTGTGAGACGTTGATTACTTTAGGAAGTACTTGTAGGGAAAGGAGTTATTTACAACAAAAGGAGTGAGTGAGGCAACACCTTGGATTGCCAAATGGCATTGCAGGCTGCAAGAGTTTCAGTTTTATTTGGTGTGAAGAATGTTTTCACTGATTGTTTGTCCAGGATGCCCCTCAAGGTGGAGAAGGCAGGGAAGGATAATGAGTTTTTTTTGTATTGTTGCTTCTTTGTCAGAGTGTGAGTGACTGCGCATTTCACAGGAAGAGTGGAAGGCAGCTGCCATGGAGGATGAAGTTTTGCAAGAAATCATAAGGTGCCTGAATAAAGTTTGGATTGATAAGGGAGCAGGTGAATCGATTTCAGCATTCAAGATTGTGTTCCCGGAACAGAATGTCAAGGATGATATTTCGAGGAGGACCTATTTGCTGGTTGTTTCCCATTGCTTGCAGAATAAATTATTGAGTCTAGCGCTTCAGGGTCATGTGGGCATGACAGCCACGAAGAGACGGATTAGAGAAGTATTATGGTGCCCTGGTGTGGATAGGAGCATGGAACATTTTGTAAGGGACTGTGTAAACATGTGCGATCAGTGATAAAACCCAAGTCCAATGGAGGCTATACCTGTTCCAGAGAAACCCTGGTAAAAAACTCGGTTTCAACATTGTCAGACCAATGCATGTACTGGAAGAATGTTGTAGATATGGTCTGGTGTTGGTGGATCATAGGTTACGGTGGCCTGAGGTGAAATTTGTTAGAAATGCTGACACAGAGGAGGTGGTTGCTGAGGTTTTGTAGTCCCTGTTTTTGAAGGAAGGTGCCCATGTTGAGTTAGGGATGGACAATGGGGTGCAGTTTGTTTTTAAAGAGTTTTGGAGGTTATTGTCCCATTGGGCATAAAACAGATGACAACATCCTTGTATAATCCCAAAAGCAATGGGTTGTTTGAGAGGTGTAACAGTAATTAAGGATTACATTCAGTTGTCTGTGGCAAACAGGATGGATTGGAAAAAAGAGCTTAAGGACTTGGTGTGGGCAATTCGCACTCCTCCTAATGAATACCTGTTTACATTACTAAAGGGTAGTTTGGCGTCTACCAAGTTGGTTCGACCCTGCATGTGTGGGGGAACATCCATTACAACAAATGTATGACGTCGCATGCGTTTACGTCACAAGTGTTACAACGCAAGCAACGTTACACTGTGGACCATTACGCTGCGTACCATTACATCGCATGCACATTTAAAATGCATATGGTTTTAAATCGCATGTGGTGTAATGGACGCGAGGCGGGCTGCACGGACGAGCACCGGGATAAAGGCGGAGGACCACCGGGACGACGCGAGGACAGAGAGGTAAGGGGGAATTGTGCTTAAGAGTGTAGTGTTTAGGGTTTAGGGCAGTGTCTGGTGGTCTTAGTTTAGGGCAGTGTGTTAGGGTTTAGGCTTTAGGGTCGGTCTGTGCTTAGAGTGTAGTGTTTAGGGTTTAGGGCAGTGTCTGGTGGTCGTAGTGTAGGGCAATGTGTTAGGCTTTAGGGTTTAGGCTATAGGGTGGTATCTGTGCTTAGAGTGTAGTGTTTAGGGTTTAGGGCAGTGTGAAGTGTGTGTTATGTAGGCTAGTGTAGTAGTTTGGGCGTTACTTCGGGGGGAAAATCGCGAGGGTAAAGCATGCGGGGTGTTTGTGTGCGTTGTAAATGTCTTTTGCATGCATTTCAATGGGGGAACGAAGTAATGGTTTGTGTTGTGATAGGTTGCGTTGTAAATGTACATGTGATGTAAAGGCGGCAATGTTAAGGTATGCGATGTAAGCGTTTGCGATGTAGCATTATACATCCGGATGCGTGACATGTCAGTGCCTAAACAGAAACGTGCAGATAAAGAACGTGAGTGAAATAGTTCAAAGGAAGTACGTGAGTGCAGAGGTGGGAAAAGGAAGACTTCAAATAGCTTTTAGTGAAGTAGATTAGATGAGTGTTAAATAATTTGGCATAATATCCAAGGGCCATTCCAGATTTCTGATCCCATGGAACTAGTGCGTGTCAAGGATTGTGTGCTTATTCTTGAAGATGGTAAATGGTGGAACAAGGAAAAACTGTTGAAGCAGAGAAGGGACGTGATTTCAGGAAACAAGGGGACATATTTACAAGCCCCTATCGCCGTGCTGCTTTGAAAATAAGGCACCCTTTCACGCTATACTTAGCGGGAAAGTGGCGGGTCATGGGTTCTGTGGTGGGTGTTCCACCACAACACCCATTGATTTTGACGCTGCCCCATATTTACAACGGTGGCGTAAATATAGTGCAGCGCCAAAATTAGGACAAGGGAAAACCTGATCTTACCCTGACAAAATGAGGAGAAATGCTTTATTTCTCCTTGTTTTTGCTGTTTCTATGTGTGCTGCATTGTGCAGCTCACCTAGAAACAGCAAAACGCCATTGATTATTTATGTGCAGGAAGGGATCCCTTCCTGCACATAAACAATCATAAAAAAAAAATGACGAGTTGCAACTTCTATGTGTGCTGCAGAAGCTACACTTTGATAGTGGATCACTTTCAGACTGTTAAACCAACTGATGTTATTGCCCTTGAGATGGTGAAATGCAAATGCATCTGAGTGAGGACAGAAATGGTGTTTCTTCATTTCACATTATTTTCATTTATTCATGTCGATTTCTAACTGAAAACCAATACCTAGGAGGTAGCAGAAGGGTGTACATTCTGTAGGGCGGAACCTGGCACAGCTGTTAGGATAGGATTCATCTTTACATTCAAAAGTGCAGAAATTAAGCATATGCCAGGTAGAGGTAAAATCAATAACAGTTACATACCCATGTGTTTTGTGAAGTTTTGAATAATTTACTGTGTTAATTGAAGCTATGCTTCTTTCCTAAGTTGCAAAACGTTTTGCTGTTCGATTATTCAAACAGTTTCTAGTATTTTACAATCATTGGTTCTTATCTTATGAAAGTATATTACTATATTGCTAGTTTCGGGTATAATATTGCACTATTTTTACTTGTTTTCTCTCACAAGTTGATCAAGGAGCATTTTCATGTACACATTTTAGCCAATCCCTTGGCCACTTTCACATGCATCTTGACTGTTTTGGCAGACCTCTTGTTTAAGTTTGTGTAAATCCAATGTATATTCTTAATTATATTCAGTATTCCCTTTTGAATAGTCCAAATATTTTCATCAACCAAAAAAAAAATCATTGATAAAATACAGTTTCATTAGTCTCGGAGTCCTTATCATGGACAAAATGCTTTACTCGAGGCACACATCAATATGACTTTGTTGTCAGAAGAGTCAATCAAATGCCTCCAATACATGGAAAATAAATTAATAGTATCTAGTCATCAAAAAGTATTCAAAGCGTTTTAATTCAGTAGAATAATGCGGTCTCATTTTTTTTCATACCCCAGGTAGACATTTAAATTGTTTCACTAGTCAAAAAAATGTTTTTAAAATTTACAATAAACTATATCATTATTCCTACTATAACTTCATCATTTTCTTTTTGTCTACCTGTACTGCAGATCTCATATTTCTTGGGATGAACTAATATATATATATTTTATCATGTAGTATATTTTGCCTCTTTCAATTAAGTAGCGATTGCCTACATTTTTAGGTGGAAATGGTCCTCAAGTTTTAATTACAGGTTACAATTTCTATGCAGGAATCGTATTTGTCTTTTTCTTTTAAAGGTGCCAATTCAGGTTCCTAATGTTAAACTGAACTGAATGACTCGAATATTTTTTAAGGTGGCAAAGAAGGAGTAAGGAACAAGTAAAAGGGGGTAAACACTTCCATCCACAGGAGTGTACACTCTTTTCTGGTTTTCAAGCAGACTGTTGATTACAGATGGAGTTCTTGTTGTGTCACAAGATATGTGGTTTCTCTGAGGTATGTTATACAGTTTGTGGCCTCTATCATTGGCTGGATCCTTGGAAGACTCTGAAAAGAGACACAAGAAGCATGGTTGTCATCAAAAATGGTATAGTCAGAGTGAGCTGGGACAGATAAAGCAAATATGTTGCAAGTGACAGGTCAAGCACGTTCCATTGAAGGAGTGAAGAATGGTTTATGGTACAGGTCCCTGCCATTCCTAAGAGTCCCGGAAAGTCGGAGATGAGAAATAAGCAAGGAAGACCCTTGTTGCACGGGTACATAACTGAACAAAAAACAACAGTGGGCGATAGAGTCAGAGTCTTGGGGACAGGTGAAGAAACTTGGAAAGACTTTGCGTAAAAGAGAGAATATCTCTGGGGAACCTCACCCAAGTGGATGGTCAGCTCCCTTGGGCTCAGGTATAACTGCAGGATCCTAGCTGGGCCTCCAAGGAGCAGGGGAAAAAGCAGACATCTTTTGTGTCACAAAGTCACAGCTGCAAGCCTCTGCTGAGATGGAAAAGTAGTGGGAGCTTGGTGTCAGGGATTTCTTGTGGGATTCATAGTACTTTATGCCGGAACACCAGCTATGAGCTTTCTGTAGCGCTTCTCAACACTGGTTCATGCCCAAACAGAAGTAAGAAATTCACTAATTACTGTGTGACTACAACTGTAGTTTACTTAATTTCTTAGGGAAATGTGGCTACTTCCATCCGTGAACCCTGGTATCGCTATTGCATTACTCGAAGGCTGCAAAATTCTATCTCGGTCTAGTAAGGGATAAAGAGACAGCGACATGACTGTAGTATATAATCATAAGCTGGCTTCACATAACTGATGGCCTGGGATAAACAGACATACTGCTTTGTTCATGTCACTCTTAACGATCCTAGTCGTGGTTTATTGCACCCTAGGAGTAGATAAAAATACAACAATACCCTTAAAGACAGCATAGGGCAAATTATACTTCATCATCCTAAGACAATAGTCATAGGGCTTTTATTATGCTTATTGAAAATGTCCATGCTTTGTCTGCCAAGGACTTTTAAACACCATGTCCTCTCTCAGCTAATCTCAGATGCTGAAACTGCCCACCCAGCTAGTGGGGCAATGCCTCAATCAGAGTTTTGCGTTTGCGTTGAGCCAGAAGGCTGTTTATCAATGGGATAGACAGATCACCATCTGATTTTAATGAGATTCTTGTGTGAACCTCCAAACAGACCAAAATTAAATCTGCCAAAAACTGAAATTAAACTTTGGGCTACAAGGGACAAGAATGCAGTGATTACTAAGCTTAGAGCGGGTAAACATCTTCTAAATAGACAGGGTCAAACATTACCCTCTGTAAGCTGTATCAAAGAAGCTTTCATCTACTGAGTTCTTAGCAAACCGACTGGAACAAAAGCATTCATCTGCATAAGGGATGGCTCTCAGAGGAGACAAAAGAAAAACTCTGCACTCCTTAAGCAGAAAGAAAGTGAAGGTCTAGATATCAATTAAAAGTCTACAAGCAACTGCCAAATCCCAATTCTTTAATAAACAGATCATGGAAGCGAAAACCTCCTTCTCTCAGGTAGTCAATGTCATCATACACTTACTTGCCCCGTCTAGCCCAGCTAAAACCATGTCAGAAACTCACGAATTCTGCAATCAATTGGTAGACGGTTTCCTGCAAATATCAAATTGTGTATAGGGAAATCAACAATAGCACAGATTTCACAATAAAAAAAGCATTATTCTGTACAGCACGACGAGTATGAACAAACATTGACAAAGCCAATAGCTTTCGCCTGTGGAAGGTATTGACTTGGTGTACGAGTTACTTACCTTCGGTAACGTTGTATCTGGTAGAGATGATTCTAGCTGCAGATTCCTTCACGTAGAATTATCCCCAGCCGTGAGACTGGATCCGGAAACTTTTTTGCCACAGCATCCCTGCGCGCTGGGGGCGGGGTGACACCACGCGACTCCGCTCAGGCGTCGTTCGCGTATGTGAGGTCACATAAGACCCACCCCGGCGTGCCCACATCAGTTTTCTTCGGAGAACTTTTCCGCCCCACAACGCAGAATCACCAGATAAAAAACTGTGGAAACAACACCAGAGTAGTGCCAACACCGCAGAACCCAAGGCAGGGAAAGAAGAAAGAAGAAGCAGGAACCTGCACAGTCACCCTGCCTGCCCAGACAACCTCCCATCCCTGTGCCCCGGAGGCAAGAGCATACATAAAAGTCATGGCACACGTAGGCAAACACCCCCCCCCCCCCATCCTGAGCAAGGAATGGGACCAGTCCCAAGACAGACAGGGACAACAAACTTCCAAGCCACCCCAACCTAGAGGGCAACCACCTACGAGGACAAGGGCAAGACATGGCCAGAGGACCCTCAAACTAGAGGATAGCAATGGAAGGAAGGGAGGGAGGACAAGGATAGAAGGAATCTCCCCCTAACCTGGAGTAGCCAGAGCAGCAGGGCACCGGCGCACCAAAACCCCATCCTCCAAGGAACCAAGGGAGGAATGAACCGCCCCCAGACGGAGCCACCCGTCAAGAACAAGGAAGGCACTCACAGGAGACACAGCCCCCCACCGGGAGGCGAGTACCGAAGACCAACCAAAGGGTCCTCGCAGTATAGGGGAGGAAGGGCGGGCCGTGAAGGAATCTGCGGCTAGGATCGTCTCTACCAGATACATCGTTACCGAAGGTAAGTAACTCGTACATCTGATAGAGACTACTAGCCGCAGATTCCTTCACGTAGAATAGATACCTTAGCAATACCCCCTGGGAAGGAGGGTCTGTGAAAGGACCCCACCAGCCAATGCAGAACAGAGGGTCCCACAGGGGACCCGATCTGTGGACCAGGTGTAACCTCGCCCTTGACAGGCCAAGGGACCACCAGCAGAACCCCACCGACCCCATGGGGATGTTGGAGGGAAAGAAGGCTGAAGAGGCTCGTACACTCACAGCAGAGGAGCCAAGGGCAAGGGCTGAGAGGCCGAAGCACCCCACTCCCCCACAAGGCAACATAGCTTCCGCCGAATGCCAAGACAGGAAGACGGAAGAAGAAGAAGAAGCCTAGAGAGTCCAAGGAAACTAGGGAGAAGAAGGTGAGCCCACTCCAGATGGAGAGCAGCCTACCAGCCAAATCAATGCCGGCAGTCAAGGCCAGAAGCAAGAAGAACAGCCCGAGGCCCCAGGAAGGCCGAGTAGGCGACGCTTGGCAAGGGAGAACACAGGGACACCCCAGACCGCATAACGGGAGCAGGGAGAGGACCGGGCCACCACCATGAGTGGCCGCGTACATGACCGCAGGAAGCAAAAGCAACCTACGTAAACAGCATGGAGAACAGGTACCCGAAGGCTACCAGAACCCTCCAGCAGAGTGCAAGCCATATGACTGCCACCATAACTCCACATAGGGCACGCGAAGTCCCAAGACATGGGAACCCTCTTTGGAAGAACTTCCGCTGCAGAGGAAGAAACAAAAGAACCATGGGGAAAACAGCAGCCCAAGCAAAGCAGAAGGCCCAATCTCAGGGCCAAGTCTGCGCAACAACTCCTGCCGAACTCACACACAACAACAAAATGGCCGTCCAGCAGCCAACAATGCCAAAGTCCCAAGGAAGGACGTAAACGGCCAGAAAAACATACTCCACAACCAGAACAGCCGGCCGAAAAAGGCCCAGAAGCAACCCTAACTCCGAAGTCACTGAGGAGGGGACGGAGGAGGAGGAGGACAAGGCGGAGAAGGAGGACGGAGCCCTGCCAAGAGCCTCTGGATGGTGGAGTCGGCCGGGGCATGGAACAACAGACTGCCATCAAACGGGAGATCAATGAGCCTCTCCCGAATATTTTCGGGGAAGACGCAGTCCCGAAGCCAAGCATGGCGACAGAGAGCGACCGAGGAAGTCATGGCCTGGCGCCTCAGACGTCCAGAGCGGAGCGGAGAATAAACGCCACAAGCTCCCGGTTATCCAAGGCATGATGCCGCAAATCCATCTGAGCAGACTCCTTGGACGCTGCAGACCCCAGAGACTCAGCCATGTCCCACAAACAGGAGGAGGCCCGAGTCAGCACACACAAGGTGTTAAGGGCCCGCAGGGCTGCGCTGGTTGAGACGAAAATGTTGCGTCCCCAAGTGTCCAGCCAGCGGGCCTCTCTGGACGGCGGAGCCAACAGGGGCGGCAGGGAGGAAAAAGCAGTCTGCAAAAGGGGGCTGGCGGCTGAGGGGTGAATGGACAGGCACGCCGGGTCACGCGGCGTCGGAAGGTGCCGATGCAGAAGCACCGGGTCTCCGGAGGCAGGACGCCTCCAAGCCCCCGTCAAGGCAGAAAGGAGCGAACCTTCAAAGGGAAGCAAGATTTCCCTCCCACCAGAGCCCCGGTGGAGGACCTCCAACAGATGGTTCGCCGGAAAGTGAGCCACCGGGTCACCCATGCGTAGGATGCCCACAGCCATGGACACCGCGTGAGCGAAGGCCGCACCCGCATCCGTAGGGCCCCGAGGTGGAGAAAGCAGCTCCTCCGTGGGCGACGGCTGCAAACTAAGGCGACCGTCCCTGAGGCCAAGCGAGGCGGGCAAGGGCCAGACCTGGAAGTCAGGGGGAGCCGAAGAATGAGGGACCTGCCGCTCTTCTGACAAATACCTCTGCCTCAGGAAGGGCGGGGAGCCGCCCTTTGATGCCGGTGAAAAGGACACCACACGGCGACCAGTCTCCGGGGAGGACGATACCAATATGCAGCCTGCCTACAGAGAAGAAGGAGCGTCCGAAGACGAATACGCGGTACGACCCCTGCACGGAGCCGTAGAGTCCACCGCTTGAAGCAGGACACCGGCGCAATCCGGCGTCACCGGGCAAGGGACCTCCAAGTCACTCCGCACCGGAAACCGGAGCGGGGACCGGAGTAGAGCTGGAGCTACACTGGTTCCGAAGCGGCACCAGGACGGCGTCGGCCCGTCCACCGCCGACGCAACCACCTGCGTGGGGACACGGGACGGGGAAGCCCTCCGCTGGCACTGGCCCAGAAGGAGGCGAAGGTCGCCCGGCAACCCCTGTGGCGGCACCAGGGACGATACAACCTCCAACTCGCCCTCCAACAAGGCAGCCGCCTGTGAGGAGGTACGAGAGGGGCCCGGAGAGGGACGAGGGGTCCGCCATTGGCCTCGACCCGGAGCGGGACGAGGAGAGTCAACCGACTCCTGTGGCTCCGCACGGTCCAGCTGCTGCCGGCGCCGTAGCGGTGTCACCTCGGCTTTAGACAGGACCACCCTGTCAAGGGACCGAGAGGGGCTCGGGGATGCGACCCGAGCCCCGGCGACCTCCTGCGACACCACAGGGACCCCCGAAGGAGTTTGCGGTGAGGCAGAGACACCGTGGCCAGAAGGAGGTGCCCCAGAGGAGCCGCAACCCAACAGCACCACATCCTTCAAGCCTGGATCCGACCCAGCGGCGACACGGAGGGCCCTGCGCAGGGCGAGGGATCCACCGACGCCTCAGGAGGGGAAGGAGGAGGAGACGCTAGTGAGGCCTGCAAAGCCGGCGAGTAAGTCTCCATCTGGACTCTCGACGCCCCAGCACCGGGAAACGGTGGATAGGACGACACGCGTGCCGCATCACCCGCGGAGAGTCCATGCCCCCGGCAGGCTGGAAACCAGCCCCTGGGGATGAACTGCGACACTTACCCATCAGGGAGCGACGCTCACGTGACATCGGAGAAAGGCGAGGACGACGACCACGGTCAGACCTGAAGCCATCTGCCGAAGCAGACCCGAGGGGAGGATGTCGACCTGGAGAGACGCGCCGAGAGAAGTTTCATTTGGCGCTCCCGCCGCGACTTCGGCTTCAACTTTTGGCACGCCGCACAATCTGTGGTGCCGTGATCCTCCCCCAAACACCACATGCAAAAGAGGTGAGGGTCTGTCGCCGATATAAGACGCCAACAAAACGTGCAAGTTTTAAAGCCCGAAGGCATTCGCACACTGTTCCACCAAAAAGAATGTAAGAAAGGGGGGCCCTAAACAGGCCCGTAGCAAGGAAAGGATCCGCGTTGCACGCAGAAAAGGAAAAAACTGATGTGGGCGAGTCTATTGTGACCTCGCTGACGTCACGTACGCGGACGACGCCTGGGCGGAGTCGCGTGGTGTCGCCCCGGCGCTCAGGGATGCTGTCGCAAAAAAGTTTCCGGATCCAGTCTCACGCCTGTGGATAATTCTATGTGAAGGAATCTGCGGCTAGTAGTCTCTATCAGATCAATGTTTTTAACCAAGTTGTACAGTAGAGCCGCAGCTGTGCAGCACTGAAAGTTAAAAAAAAAAAAGCTTCTAAAGGCCAGTTAAGTCATTTTCAAAATTTCTGGGTACAGGCAACAGTGAGGATGGATGGGGGGTTCAATACGCACAATAGTGGGTGTGGGGAAAAAAGCTCTATGACACAGCCACTGGAGTCTGCGTCAGTGCTTTTTTACTTTATGGTGGATGGGGGAAGAAACAACAACACGGACAACAGGGGGGTGGGTGGTAGGTAGAAAAAAACAACAACATGGACAACATAGGAAGAAGCAACAACAAGGACATCGGGAGGGTGAGTGGGGGAAGAAGTAACATTACATTGACAACTGGAAGGCGAGTGGGGGAAGTAGCCATACAACATCAAAAACTATAACAACATGAAAAACGTGAGGGACGGTGTTGGCGAAGAAGCAACAACATAGTCAATGTGCGTCGGGCGGTGGGGGGAGAAGAAGTAACATGAAGGATGGAGGGCGGGTGGAGGAAGAAGCCACACAACATGGACAACTGGAGGGTGCTGTTGGGGAAGAAGCAACAATTCGGACAGCATGAGGGAGGATGGGGGAGAACAAACAGCACTGACAATGGAGGTTGGGTGGAGGTAAGAAGCAACAATACAGACTAGACAGCAGCAAGGAACAACATGGGCAATTGGAGGGTGGAGGAATGGGGCAAGAAGCAACAAAAGAGTAGTAGGACGAATGAGGGCAGGAAGCAACTACACAGACAATGAGAGGACAAGTGGGGGTAAGCAGCAACACCACAGACGGATGGTTTGGGGACATGCAACAAAACCACAGAGGCAGGGCAGGCGGGTAGGGGCAAGAAGCTAGACCGTTGATGGAATGAGGGAGGGTAGGCTAGTGGAGGCAAGCAACAGCATGGAAGTTGGAAAGGGAAGCCAGGTAGAAGCAAACCCATTACACGGATGAGGGGCGTCCGAGGGGCAAGGGGGAGGCAGGTAACATAATCGAGTGAGGAAGATAAAGGATGCATGGTGGAGCAAGCTCCATGGATGAGAGTGGGTGGGGCAAGCAACACATACGAGGGAGGGAAAGAAAGGGGCGTGAGAAGTACACAAGGAAACCATCTGAAAAAGCTGCACTCTGGTACAGTGCTTAAACACAAAAAAAAAACTAGTGTCTACAAAAATCAGCATTGCATGGATACAAATTATGCGTCTGTGCTCCAGGGGAGGGACCAACCCACGAAAAGGAAGGAAGCCTACAGCGGCTGACCAATAAGAAGCAATTGAAAGTGACAAAGGAGCCAACCAATGGTAAGAAATGGGCAGCCTCTAAGCCTATTGTTCGAAAACAAAAGATTTTGCAAGCAGAAGGGCATGCATTAAAAATGCAACAGGTCTCGTCTTTGTCCAAGTTAGAGCATTTTTTTTACCAAATGGTGTTTCTTTTTAGAAGTGTTTTTATTATTGTGTTAGCAGTTTTCAATGTATATATTATGCATATTTAGCGTGCATTTAGAGGTTTCGTTATTTAGATATGCAGATGTATTGTATGTGTATATATGTGCATATACATGTTGGTCTATATAGGTATATAATAGCATAGTGTGCATACATATACAGATCTATACATGTATAAAAGCATATTTTAGTGATATTGGGATGGATATATGTATATATAGTGATATCTTTAATAAAATTGCTTCAACTTTCACAAATGCGAGACCTGTTGCATTTGTAATGTTTGTTATTTAGTGTACATATATATATATATATATTGTAATCCAATCCCAACGGCGGCGAACAGACAGGCACTGACTCCGTGATATGATGGCAAAGAAATTTTAATCCAAACAATAACCTAGACGCGTTTCGACGGCGTACCGCCTTGGTCACTGCGTCAGGTTCAATCAAAAGTACAAGGTTATATGCACCTAGTTTCCACACGGTTGTCACAGCAACCACCAACCTGATGAGACATAGAGGGTTCCTATGTCCATTCAAACATGACAGCGCATATTATTTGTTTATGGTGCAAAAAGGTCAAAGCAAATAATTACAATTGCTGTTAATGTATACATATATTAGTAGCACAACAATGCACGATTAAAAGGTGATATAATGGTGATAAGTGAATTTCAAGAATTAAAAAACTCACACATCACATCATACCTCACCCTATATGTAGACATGGAAGAGTTGGCTAGGTCCGAATATTCCGTGGTGAGTGCTAATGTAAACGGAGAGTGTCTGCGAGAGTATGCTAACAGGTACGTGTATTGTAAATAGACACGTAGCGCTGCCATCGTCTATGTGAAAATCAATGCACGTGTGTAAGGCGGGCATGTTGGAAGACGTAGGATATATGTGGCAGCATTGGATTGTGCACGGTAACCTGTTAGGACAACTATGGTGCCCCTGTGGGCTGAGTGTATTGAAAAAGCAGCAATCTAGTGAGCGCTGAGTACAACGCGTGAATTGGGGTGTCATTAACAAGTGGACTAGGGGAGTGAGCGTACAAGTGTGTTTGTCGTTAATAATCATAATAATGCTGTTCCTAGTTACCCCTGCAAGTGCGCCGATTGGGGGACTTGGTTGGGAGCGACGGCCTCATATGCTGATGGTGAAGCTCTGGAGAACTGCGATCGCTAATGGCATGCTGCTCCCTGCTCGCGCATATCTATATGTAAGCGCCTGTATAAGCTAGGCATGAAAGAAATCATACGGGGAAGTGCGGCAGTAGTAAATGTGCACAGTAGTAATGGAACCCAACTGTGGTGCCCAAGTGGGCCAAGTATGTGAAGCGCTATGCCTCTCCTCTGTATAAGAAAAATAATATCTAATCGTATCTACTCAGAAAAACGGACACTGAATACAAAGCATACAGTCTGATGTCATTAAAATGTGAACTAGGATGAGAGTGGAAAAGTGTGAAAAAATTAATAAAAGTAAATTAAAAAAGTGATTGTAACCTGACGTTACAGAGACTGGGTATGGGGCGGGAGAGACAGCTAGGGGCAAGTTATAAGTGTACAGTTAAAGCTTCATCCGCATTCATTCCATGAGGAATCTTGGAATTATAGAGGATGATGTAACGAGATTCAAGCCTTCTAAGGGCGAGTTGTCTGTTACCTCCCCTTGGGTTTTTGGGGACGGTATCCACCACCGAGAAGGATAGGTCTTGCGCCTTACCACTATGGGATGTATTAATGTGTCTAGCGACGGGATAGGTAGGGTCATTGTTTGTAATGGCCCTAAGATGTTGCAAAATACGAACGTGCACTGGGTGATGGTACTACCCACGTACACTTTGCCACATGTGCAATTCAGGACATAAACCGCAAAATTGGATTTGCAGTTGTAACTGCCTCTGATCACACAAGGGGACTGCCTGAAGGGCATTTGGACCTCTCTAGTGTTCACGCCATGCTTGCACGCCTTGCATTTGGCACATTTATAAAATCCCTTAGGGGTTTTAAGCCATGTGCCACCCTTACTCGTGCTTAGCGCATTTTTGACTAGCTCCTGGCTCATCGATTTGGCTCTCCTAAAGGTAATTTGGGGAGTTTTGTTACAGAAGGTGCCTATGACTGGGTCATTGCGTACTGCATTCCAAAGCCTATGTATTATTCTACGTAGATTGGCATGGTACGCGTTGAAGCCTGTTATTAGTCTGGGCGTGTCCATTTTCTTAGGTTCATTGTCTGTGTGAGTTATTTTAGTCTCCTTGAACAGAAGATCCCTTCTGGTTACATTGGCTGTTTTATTTTTGGCTTTGGTGAGTGTTTCAGGACTGTAGCCTCTACGTTCTAGTCTATTGCAGAGTTCGCTGGTGGATTGTTCTAAGCCACTGGGGGTGCTACTGTTGCGCTTCATGCGTAAGCATTCCGCGTAGGGTATGCTTTCTTTCAAAGTGGTGGGATGGAAACTATGCGCGTGTAATATCGCGTTGCCCGCTGTGGGTTTTCGAAATGTTTTGTACTGTAGTTTTCCATTCTCTACATAGATCTCTAGGTCAAGAAAGTGTATACTCTTATCACTGGTGTTGCATGAAAACGTTAGATTAAGAGAATTGTTATTAATTTCTTCAGAGAAAATTCTGGCACTTTCAGCTGAACCTTTCCACAGGATAAAAATGTCATCTATGTACCTGACATATAGTACCACTTTTTCTGTAAATGCATCATGTTGGGTTGCCTTGAGTACTTGCTCCTCCCACCAGCCCATATGCAATTAGCATAGCTGGGGGCGAAGCAAGTACCCATAGCAGTACCCTGCAGCTGTTTGTAGGTGAGGTTATCAAATGTGAACACATTATTATCTAGACACATTTCCGCCATTTGTACAATCATCATAGAGTGTTGAAAGAGGTGCATAGATCTTTTGCCAAGGTAATAGTTCAGGGCATTGAGTCCATCCTTATGTCTGATACTGGTATAGAGCGTGTTCACATCTAATGTCATTAGTAAGTAATCACTATTCCAGTTTACATTGTAGATTTTTGTTAAAAAATCCCCTGTATCCTTAATGTATGCTGGTAATTTGCAAACAATGGGCTGAAGGAAGTGGTCTATGTATCTAGACCTATTCTCAAACAGACCTCCTATTGCGGCAATTATAGGTCTCCCCAGGGGGTTCCACACTGTTTTTGTGGATCTTGGGGATTAAGTATAGCAGTGGTATTGTAGGATAGTCAGTTTTGAGGTACTCAAATTCGTGCTTAGAGAGTGATCCCATGCTTTTCCAGTTGTATAAGGCTTTGTGGAATTTTTCTTTTATTCCCACAATGCTGTTCGGACTCACTCGACTGTAGCAATCTTTGTTTTGTAGTTGGTTATGCGCTTCTTTGTTGTATTGTTCCAATGGCCAGAGAACAACATTTCCACCCTTGTCTGACCAGCGGACCACTACGTCCGGTCTTTGTTTGATCTTATCAATGAGTTCATTGTATTTGGTCATCCTATTGTGATTAGTACTCAGGAATTCTTTGCTGCTTTTGTGTGCTAATTCTTTCAGATATTTTATGACATTTTCTGCAAAGATATCCAGCCCATCTTTGGGCATCATTGGTGTAAATACAGATCTGGGTTTAAAGGGCGTTCGTATAGTACTGAAAATGTCGAGGCCAGTTGTTAAGGCAAATTCAGTGGTTGTTTCTTGATTTTCTGTTTCCTCCATATTGACTAGATCTTGCAGTAGGGCCATGTCCCCCATTGTGAGAGAGTCGTTGGTATTTTCATTGTTAGCAAATATGTGGCAATGTGGAATATGTGGAAAGATATATGCATTTATATTGACGTATGTATACATATATATTTATATATATATATGTATGCACATATATACGTGGAAAGATATATGCATATATATATTGACATATGTATACATATATATCTTTATATATATGCATATATATGTGAAACAATGCTCGATCTCACAACTTCCATTCCGAAGATGAGAGAGACCCGGACTCCAGAATGCTTGGCAAAGTAGGTTTTTATTTAAAAGCCGTTATGACGCGTTTCGAGCACCTCCGTGCTCTTGATCACATACGGAAAACACAGTCCACTTTTACTTTTTATATTCTTCCACTACCACCTCCCCAGTGTCATGTGATTTCATAAACATAGAAAAAATTGTGATCATGTACCATGTTGATAGTGTGTTTTTAAACAACTGATAGTTTCAAAATTGTGGTATTTATCATGTAGATATTTTGTTTAAATAAATATATAAATAGACATATAAATATGTATATGTATTCCTATTTACAATACATAATTTATAAAACATAATTGAAAAATAATAACTGCTATTTTTGCTTCAATGCATAAATTATTACAGTCATTAAAATCAGATACATAAAATCTGATAAAAATCCACATGTGCAAAATGTGCTAATATATAACATGTCATTTAGACCAGGAGTATTTCGTATGGATCTTCATTGGGCACTTGCGCCTCTGAGTATCCTTGCTTGATGTCTGCATCAATGCTAGTAACAAATATAATGTAATTTGGACTTCCCTGGTCTTATCAATTCCTCATGATTGAACATTGTTGGCTGACATAAAAAACGCACGGTTGTATTCATAATTCAAACTAAGGTGCACATGTGAAAAAAAGCTCATGAAATTTTTGGCTCTCTTTTTTCCTTTCCTTTTCCCAATAAATCCAGTAGGACAGCCGTCCCAACATATAATTAAAGTGCTAGTGCATACAAATAATAAATAACAATAAATATGTCTATGAATATGTATATTTACTGTGAGGTTAAAATGTGGATACATTTAGCTGCCTGAGGTCTAATAGCAATATGTGAAGGGAAATACTATTGACAGCATGCATAATTTCTTTTTGTGCATATTTTACTCCCTTCTCCCTATTTATTACTTATGACATATGTATACATATATTTATATATGCATATATATGTATGCATGTATATAGGTAAGTGTGTAGGCCTCCTTTTGTTCGAGTCTCTTGGTTGGGAGCAGTCAGGAGCCTCACATCTGATGCAAATGCAGCAGGGAAAACAAAGGCTCACACTTTGTTAGCACTTCACACATACTTAATAAAGGCTGCTTGTGGACAATGACACAAACCAATGAAAAATATGGGCAGAGAGTGGGCGAAGCTTCAAGTCCATACCTGAATACAACATGCCTCGCAGAGCAGCGCATGTACTGCCCAGGCTCTACCTAAAAACAGTATTTGATGCCCAAATGCCTCAGCTAAGAAGCTTATAGGAGCAATTGGCTCTCCACTTGCTTACAATTGACAGTACCGATTATAAACTTTAAAGAGAGGTTTATCTTGCACAGAGGCACCACATAAGAAATGACCCATCCCTAATCTCCTCAGCAAGCAACATTACTGGCATCCCACCAAAACCAAATTAAAAAGGAGAAGCCAACAAGAGGAGATCACTTCACTTCCCATCATTCATCTGCACAGGATGAATTCTCGGGTGGTCTCACCACCTCATCTTTCAGACACACCCACATCACCCTCTTGGGTAACTTCACCTTCCCAGAAAAAGCAACGCTCAAAAACACAAGAGACACCCTCACCTACTTCATCGACACAGTCAACACATCGCTCAACCAACACACTTCAAACGCCACAACTATGACCTCGTCTTCTCAACAGCACCAGCAATCTAACGCAAAACACATGCTCCGGACCAGACCACCTCACCATCTCTATCTCCCTTCTCAGCATCTATCAACACCAGACTGCCTGGTCGGCAGTGGTTTCTACATCCTGGTGCAAGAGAGTGCCTCGTGGCAGCAGAGTTCAGCCGCATAAGCACCTGGGGAAGATGTGGCCTAACACCCAGAGAGGACGACTTCGGAGCGGAGGATCGGGTAGGTTCGAGTCTCGGCAATGACTCTAAACATCCTGTGATTCTGGCCAAATCACCTATTCCCCTCCTGCCGAGCAAAGATGAATGTGTCCTCGTGCAACACAACTGGTGCTCATGTAAAGCGCTCCGATACCCTCAGGTGGAAGTCGCGCTATAGAAAACTGCAAATGTAGCACCAAGAAGCAGGAGCAGACAGCGCTTGTCCTGCCAGCCTCATAGATGTGCGCTCTGTCCAGTGTGAGGGAGAGGGGAGGGGGGGCACACAGCTCATGTGCCCCTACAGCTCTCATTCAGTTGTGCGCCCTTAAAATCACAAACGTATCAAGCACTGACAAACCCAACAGGCGGGCTTTCGTTGCTTCTCTTTGTGTAATGCAAGCAGATGCCACAAAATTAAATCAAATCAAATGCAGATGTCTAAACTTGGCGGCCGCACGTTTGCTAAAGCCAGGGTGCATGATAAAAGCCCAGTTCTTGGGGAGTACACTGTTCATAGTAGTCACAGGTACAGCGGAGATCGCCTAGGGTGCCTGGCGCAAGAGAAAATTAGGCCACCCACCACAAAACCTGGTAATGAAAAACTGCAACAAACTGGGGTACCATAGGCCACACAATCCCCTGGGCCCCCTGGTGCCTGGCTATTGATAGCTCCACCCTCTACAGGTAAGGTCTCTTCATATAGGGCCACCCATTCACTTGTGATTCCCAGGATAACACCTGCTTGCATATTCATGAGTGTGGTCTATACAGAAACCTATGGTGTAATTCCCTTCAGAGAGGTGCGTAATTACAAAATAGTTTATATGGACTCACTATTTTTAGGTCTTTAACAACCTATTCAGTTCCTTGAAACTTCTGCTCCCAGGCATGAATATTAAAGCCTTTAGATGATACTTCACTATTGGGAACACAGCTCTTCAAAGGCAGAGGAGCGGCTTCAAAGCAATGTTACATATCAAAAGATCAAAAGGGAAAAGAAAAACAGCAGTAGTCGAATTTAAAATGTGCATACGTAAGTGGTATTTGTAAACGAATACTGCTTCGGTACCCGCTGCCAGCTGCAGTTTAGAAAGATGCTGTTCTACTTCTACATCCAGATTCTGGATACCTACCTTTGAAGACAGCAATAACCCTTTGCACCTTGATGTTGAACACATCAGGCCCTACTGAATAAGCAAATGCGTTTGCATGAATTTTATGTTTTCCGTTCACTGATTGTTTCCTGACACAATATGCCCACACGGCGTACAAAGTCAGGGTCAACCCACTGCAGAAAGTCCTAGTTCATATCACAGACGCTATCTTCTGGGTATGTCAATTAACGAGTCTCTGATGAACCAGGAGCAGTGTTCATCCCCTAAGGATTTAATTGCTCCTCACAGGATCAGGTCATTCAAACCAATACAATATTTTAAATACACTTTTTAGAATTAAACGTAAAGCACATTACACTTCACGATAAGACTGACAAGTATTATTATCAAATCATGAAGGTTTATTGAGCGTTTAAATCATTACAGCAAGTAAAATAAATGGTTAGAAGTCAGTCAATTTGTCATTTAAATCAAGAGCATGGAGCCCAGAATAAAATGCAAATAATGAAACAGCAGTACAAACTATCGTTCAGCTCGAGTAATGTCAGTCATAAATCAGAGGTCGGACCGACATACTGTCACCTCTTAAAGATCAGCAGAGTGAGCCCACAACCCTGGGATGTGGCCTCTGCTATAGGAAACTACTCAACAAGAACCATACATTTGGTGTCAATGTGCAAAGGTCCCACAATCCTATCCAATCACATTAAAGAAAAGAACAATACAGTTTGAAATCACATTCTTAAGTACTATCCCACAGATTCACATACTACAGGTTGCATTCTTCGTGCAGAGACCCAATGACTGGTACATAGTTTGTTACACAAGATGCAGAAGCAGGGTGACACAGTCACACCGTGGTCCCAATAGAGGAGGCATTGGGACAATTAACTGTACTAACAAAGCATTCTATGAACTTTGGGGATGTAGTATCATGCTATACATAGGAAAGAAACAGGTTTTAAAACATTGCTTACAAAGTTGCCTAAGTGTACTGTGAGCATGGTGTCTACATCTGCGTCTCTCTACCTATCATTAATTTAGCACTATATACATTCTACCTACTTCTGTTTAAGTACCTCTCTTACCTCTTGCTCTATCACCCCTCTCGCCCTACATTGCTCAAACTTTGTCTCTCCCTACCCATCTGTCTATACTCTCTTCCACCTTATAACGTACCTACTGCTGTTTTCCGTGCACCTCTATCTACCTCTTGCCTTTCTCTTTCTACCTCACTTTTCTATAATTCAACTATCTCTACCACAACAATCAGTAAAAAAAACCTCTCTCTTTACTTCATGTCTCTCAAACCCACCACTCATTAAAGCTTGAATTAGCTCAAAATGAGTAATAGATGTACTGATGTCTGGAACAGGGAACCCCAAAATATGTCTTGCCAAGGGCCCCCCAAAATCCTTAAGATGACACTGACTCCTACATGATGCACTTACAATACCTGACTGCCCTTCTGGGATATCAGAGGGTGAGGAAAGGGGGTGTCGTCAGGTGTCGAAGGGGGGACAGCAATGAACACAGTCTTGCAATCCTGTTTTTCTGCTCCCTCAGTGGAACTGCCAGTAAGAGTGCTGGAGGAATTAAGCGATTTCTGTTGTCTTCTGGTGTGACGTGCAGATCATGGGTTCGCAGGCCGGTAAGGCCAACATTGCAGTTCCACTTTCCAAGATCGACTAATTGAACGTCATTCAATTGTGTGATACCTGTGTTTTTGCAGCTCTTATAAACAGTTGTACTATATAAAAAGCAGATTACTTAGCATGTTGTCTGGCATTTCTACTGTCTGCAATATAGGGGAGGAGGCCTTGGAGACTGCTGTGAGCAGCTGTCAACTGTGTATGCAGAGGTGTTGATAACAGTGCGGACCAGCACTTACGGCTACTTAGTCTGAGCGGCCAGTTAGCCATCAACCAGTGCATGACCGGGCACACACACAGTCCGGACCATTAGCAAGCCATACATACCCTTAGTGACTTGCTTCATTGACGCCAACTAGACAGGAGAAACAATGGAAAACAACAAAAAAGATAACAGAGAGGTGAGAGGGCTTGTAAACAGTCAGTGTGTCTTTAATGAAGTTGGGACCATGCTGGTTCTAGTATGACAGTGGTGCTTTACATAGTGCAGGCTTGAGGTAATTCTTTTTACCTTTTATCAAAAAAAAGCCAAACGTTCCTGTCAAAATGCACTGGAAATTATGTGATATTGATTTTGTGATTATATTATTATTATTTTTTATTCATAACCCTTCTTACCCCCACTTTATACCTGTGCAGAAACTTGTCAGATCCATAATGATACTGTCGCGATTCACTCCCTGTTGGAAAACCACTCCCACACTAGAAGGGGTGGTGGTGGTCTTCCGGACACACTGTGGTAGCTTGGCTCGAGTGGTCAGGTATCAGGCTCCGTGCTAAGCATACAACATACCCAAACAATAACCATGCGTGCATCCGTTCCAAAAACGACTCTACACCGTAAAAATTATGAAAATAACTTTCTTTATCTGCTTTTTCTCTTAGTTGCTGATTGGAGAAAATAAATAAGTCAATCACAATATACAAATTTTAAATAGTGCAGATCAAATAAATACTGTCTGGAGATTCAATAAATAGGGGTGATCATAAATATAAAGGACATAAATAACAGTGCAGGTAATACAGGCAATTAAATATTCTGAGGCAATAAATACTGTCACCAATAAATATTGTACACCAACAAGTCCTGTGGACCAATAAATATAGTGAAGCAATAAATAGGTTAACCACAATAAATACAGGGCCCCCCAATAAATAATTAAGAGTATACAGCAACACTCATGTAATCAGATCACTTTTCAATTCCTAAGGGCTGATTTGGCCCAGGCACAGCTTGTAGGGTTGTGGAAGGCTGGAGGGGTTCTACTCCCTGGCTGGGACAAGGCTGAGGCCTAAACTGAGGTAGATCAAGGGGGGAATACCAGTGCCCTGGCTTTCTCTCTCCACACAACCTCTCTAGGTTAGTCCCAATTCACCCCTGGCACAGTCAGGTTGGTTCCAGCACCTCCCTAGCCCCTTAGAGCAGTCTCTCAGGTCTCCACAGGGCCTTAGGCGCCCTCTACTCCACTTACTGCCCTTTTTCTGATGTTCCGACGCCGCTGGAGTCGTGTCGATGCCGTGAGGCGGTTCCGGTTCGGTCTCGGCGGCCTCGGCACAATGTCAGTTCTAGACGACGCCGGTAGGCGGGTCCGGTCCGATGTCGGCGGCCTCGGTTCGATCTCGACCTCCGATTCGACGGCGTCGGGCAGTCTCTACTCGATGTCAACTTCGGGCGGCTCCGGTCCGATGGCGCTCTCGGCTTCGATGACGTCGGCCGGCCTGGCCTCGATGTCGACTTCCGGCGACTCCGGGGTGCGATCCTCACCCCCGACCTCCGGTGCTCCTCCTCTCAGGTTCCGGGCGACTCCGGAGTGCGATCCTCACTCCCGACCTCCGGTACACTTCACCTCGGTCTCCGACGACTCCGGAGGGTGGACTTCACTCCTCCGATGACGCCGCTCACTCGACCTCGGTTAACTTCCTCCTCGACCTTTGGTATTCCTCACGACCTCCGTCGGCGCCCTCTCACGACCTCAGGCGGCTCCGGGTACGACGTCTGCTTCTTCAGTCAGCGCCGCTTCTCCACCTCGGGCTCCAGGTCTTAGGCTACTCGACGCCGGACTCCAGGGAAACCAGTTTCCAGGTCAGGATCTTGCTGCTTTCTGCTTCTAAGGCCTGTTCCTGCTGTCCAGGTCCTTAGGATGAGTTTTTCTGGCTTCTTCCCACACAGGGCTACAGGCTGGGATCCATCAGTAGGGACTAGTATCAAGGGTGGGTTTATGGACCCCACTCCAGGCACAAGTTTCCACCCCTGCTGCTTCACTCCTTCCTCCTTCACTGTTGTGCTGCTCTCCCTTCACCAGTCAGGTGCCAACTGCCAGCTCCAACTGCCAACTCTCTCTCTTAGCTTCCCAACATTCTAAACCGCCTCCAACGGTCACAGGGTTCTGGAATGTTCTGGAAGGTGCTAGTAGGTTCCAGTGGATTCTGGTGATGTCACAGGTGGCCACCATTTTGTGCTCCAGGCCCTCAGACAGAAGTTTCAGGGGTAGGTAAAATGGCTCCCTGAATCTGCAGCAACACTAAAAAGTCTGGTGGTTCCCAAAAAGGAAAAATTCAAACAGGGTTTGAGGCAAAAGTGGGACAAAATAAATAATGATGAGGAGGGACCACCCAAAGGGCTGACAGGTCTAACACTCCCTGTGCTCTCGTTCCTACCACCAGGGGGGCGAATTGTGGGGCTTTTCAGTATTCTAATATGTTTCCAGACACTCCCCTGTTTGCATATCCTGACGCCCAGGCATTTGGACATCATTTAGGAATTGACACCCATTCCCAATCCATGCCGGGTTTTGTAGAAGCCAGTCTGCTCATGCTGGAAACTCCATTACCTATAATCCCCTGCTCACTGCTTTGTCTCCATCCCTGCAGGCCATGGAGGGGTGTAGAAATTCAGCTCACGTGTGGCTGGCTGCCGCTAGCCGGCTCACACCTGATGTGCATGAGTACTGTGAGCTCTTTTAAGCCCCAGCTCGCTTCAGCCCAGTGTTGGTCATTGTAGCTGTATACCGGTGAGACCGATCCTTGTTCCCAATACTTTTGATATTCCTCGATTCCTGAGCTATAGTTAATCCTTGTTCCTTGATTCCTTAGCACTGCCTCCAGTGCTACCTTGTTTCCTGAGATATAGTTATTCTTTGTTCATGTTCCTGGGCTTCAGCTATTTCTTGTTCCTGATTTGCACTGCTTGTGTAGTGTAGTTCCTATTTCCCTTATAGGCTCTGCGTATTGGAATAATATACTCTATAGTTCTGTGCATAGGACTGAGGTCAGTATGCTCCTATCGAGTATATTAAACTTAATTACTTGTGTGCCAGCTAACTCAGAGGTCACTAGAAACTTCTCGAATGAACAAGAAGGGATTAGTTTCTGACAACCCCATAAACATGACAACTTTGTTACTTTTCCGAATCAGAATGTGTCTCAGAATCGTGGAAACAATAGATAACAGTTTCACTCAGTCAATCGTGCATGCTTAGTTTCTTCAGAGTTACACATCAAATAAAAAGACGGCGTGTTCAATAAAAAAGGATTTATTGAACAGTATAGTTCTCGTTTAAGAGATATGAGCTGTCACGATCATTAGACAGTAAGCAAGATATAATATGCACAGCGTCAGCAGTAAGAAGAAGTAAAACTGCAACAGCATTATCTTTTAGCTATGACCTATATCTATATACATACACATAAATACACAGGCTAAAAGTGGATACTCATCTGGTGCTTCTAAATAATTGTACCCCAGTGTACCTAACTTGAATGTAGTGCGAGGTAGGAAGTAGGTGCCGATTTAAGCTATAGTTGGTCTGAGCTTAAGTTAGTATTTTATATGAGATGCCAAGAATTTCCTTAGGTTCTAGTCAGCTCCATACCTTAGAATGAAAGAGGTGGGAATCTCTTTCCAGATCTCGATCTCCAACACCCCGCAAGGGGAGTTGGAACACTGCAAGCTGGAATCTCTGCGTGCAGGGAAGACAGCGTCTGTTCAGTGCATCAGGCGGGGACTCGAACTCCTTCAGGACTTGCCTTGGCGAGCCGTATAGCCGAGCAGTGCCGTGCTGTGCTTTGCCAGGGCAAGTGAAGGTATATTTATACCTGGAAGGGGTCTAGGAATGCTAGCATTGACGTAAAGTCGGGCAGAGGAAGACGTCATGAATGAACCCCTAAGGAATAGTAGTTCATGCATAATAGATGAGTTCTTGGAGAAATCAATAATCCAAGCAGGGAAAATCCCAACGGCTTAAGGGTCTGGTTTCTAAGAACTCGTTGTGACGTGGATCAAAAACAAATTCAACATCTGTTGCAGCAAGAGAATTAACCCATTGTATCCATCGTGGATGTAAAGCTTTTACATTCAGAATGCTCGCTTTTGTAACCGCCTCTAAGGCTGGTACCGGAGTCACGACACTAAAGCATTTCCCCTGAGCTAGAGCTCTTTCTTTTGCTACAGCGGTTTGAACTGCTGTCAGAATTTTTTCTGTTGAAGTGAAGCGCATTTCCGCTTGTGTGTACAAATGGGATTTGTATGCAATCGGTACTTTTTCACCTTCATTAAATGTTAAGTGGGTGAATCCGCATTGACCCGGTATTATTCGGATTACTAAGTTACGTGTATTCACGCGTGTTTGTAAGTGGTTTGTTGCTAACATGTCAGCTTGTATTGAACGCAGGATATTTGTGTGTTCCTGTGTCCAATCTTTTTGTTTGAAATCTTGTTTGATTAATTCGTAGAGAGGTTTAACCCTTTCTGCGTAATTTAGAATGTAAGTTCTTCCAAAATTCAGGAAACCTAGAATCGACTAAGTTTGCTGCCAGGCTTTTGCCTTCACCTGAAAGTTCATGTCCTAGAAAGAGGACATTGAGATGGGCAATTCTTGATTTTTTTAAATTGAATTTGTAGCCCTCAGAGGCAAATCACAGAATTATGGTATTTACCCTGTTCAAGTGCCCATCCAGGTCATCGTCTGTTAAGTATATGTCATCGACATATGACAATGCCTCATCATCATAAATTTGTAGTAACTCTGTTACTCTTGCTGAGAATAACCCCGGGCTGTTCTTGAACCCTTGTGGGAGTCGACAAATGTGACGCTGGGTCCCCATTATTGAGAAAGCTGTCAAGTACCTACTTTCAGGTGCTATGTATTGACAAAAGAAACCATTTGAAATATCCAATGTGGTTTTATATTTTTTACGCACAATGTTATTCATTAATGCTGTACTGTGTGCATTTTGCACTGCAAATGTTTTAGAACAAGTGTTCAGGTGTCTGTAATCCAAAACTAGACGATAATTGTCTGGTTTTGCAACAGGAAACAAAGGATTGTTCATTGATGAGGTGCATGTTTCAATCACCCCTTGATATTCAAGTTGATCTAAGATCTCCCTGACCTGTTTTTTAGCTTCTTGCTTAATAGGGTACTGCCTTTGTGCAGTTGGTTGAGTTTTTAATTGGATTTTGTGGTAAGGTGAGTCCTCATCCCATCCGACATGATTTTTATATAATGTAGGAGCTTGGGCAACTGCCCATTTCCTGGCATAAGTATATTTTAGATGTACTGAAACATGGTTAGAGAAGGCTGGCATAATGATGTCTTCGCCATGTGGGCACTCCCTGACAAATTGTGGTGGCCAGTCTGTATCTGCTATCAGTATGTCATAAACCATTGAAAGCTTCTCCCAAAAGAGTGCTTTCACTTTTCTTGGTATGTCTCCCTCCATCCTGAGTGTTATTTCGTATAACTTTTGGGGAGAACGAACCCTGGTGTCTATAGATTCAACTGTTAAGTGTCCATTCAAGTCCACTATCTCCAGAAGTTCCTTCAGGTTCTGGCAACCTATTGTTACTTCTGCTGCACTGTCCAGCATTGTCTGAGCCCATTCTCCGTTCTTGAGTTGTGTCCTCAGGATTTTTGGCATGTCTGATCTTCACACCTGCTACCTTTTTCTTGGAGAACTGAGGTTTTGGTTTATTTTTCTGAACGTGTTGATCGTCTCTGGACTTCACGCATTCTTCTTTTTATTCTGACCATCCTCTTCTTTCGGATGTCTGTGAAGATGTCTGAAAGGTACGAGACGAACGTGTATCAGTATCTTGATACCTGTCAGGTTTTCTCAAATTGTCCCTATTCCGGAGGTAGGGCTCTTTTTGAGGAGCCCTACCTCGGGATTGAGAATGTTTCTCCTTTGAATGTAGTTTTTTGTTATCCCACTTCTTTTTAGAAGACGTAGGATTGTTTTTAATTGAGTCCTTTTCAGGATCGTTAGACAGTTGTGGTTTAAGTGGTTTCCCTCCTAAACAGTTCCTGCCCAATTCCTCATAGGATTTTTCTATTTTTCTGGGTAGTTCTTTTTGTTGTTCTGTTACATCAAATGCCCTTAATTTCTGGTGGATCGCCACCGATGCTGCCTCTCCTTTTATATTAGATAATATTATTGTTGAGACCTGGTCGAAGTTTTTCAGTAATGTCATACCTAGGTTCAGAGCAGGCTCTGCCCCGTATTCATTTTGAATATGTTTCAGGACATAAGGTATTACCGCAATAGACGGAACACCGTGTGTTTTAGTATAGATGGCAGCAAAGACTGTGCCCCAAGTGGTGCAGTCTTCCAGATGTGGTGTGATCCCCATTGGTAAACAGATTGTTAGGATTCTGTGTTTCTCATAAGGGCTAGTATTAGGAAATACTGCTTCGATTTGACAAATCTTTTGATCTATCCAGAATGGAATTTGTTCACGTTTTGTGGGCATTTTACCCATGACGGCGTGTAAAGTCTGTGGAGTAATTTTTAGTGTATTCCCCTGGTGGGGGGTTTCAGTTGGAATGGTTAATGGTTGCTGGACTGTGAAAGTCTGCATAACATATTGGACTAATTGTCTGTAAATTTTTATTAACTCTTTGAGCAGAGTGAGTAATTCATCGTCTCACATCTCTTCAATATCAGGATGAGGTGTGTAGCCAGCTAAAATCGGCCATGTTGCTCCTGGTCTACCCAGTCGACCGAGCCTGGTTATGTGATTGTAATGTTTTAGAGCGCCTTTAAACCAGAGCTGATGCTCCTGGTATGTGAGTGGAATTTCAATATCCTCGAAGGGAATGTATTCCTCAGGTGGTTCATCTTCTTTGAAGAAGTGAACCAAATGTGTTACTGGATTTGATCCTGGGAATGTAATCCATGAATAGAATACCTGTCTGAAAAGATTCATGTGCCTCTATTACAAAAACTGCTCTACCACCTCTTGGTGTTAGGCCATGTTTTATAAGTTTTAGAGTGATGGCTCTCCTTAAATTTGGATGGATGTTTAGGACACCCTCATCGGTTTCATTTAAACCTGTAGTATTAAAGGTTGCTATGGCTTGGTCAGCCGCAGCCTCAGTATTAACCTCGTTCTGGGACATTGTTTTTAAAAATGCAGAACAAGTTTCAAGGAAACAAAGATAAGGTGCACAATATTTTGGAACACTGTATCCTTCAACGTTGAATAAACCAAACAGCTAATACATAGGATTTTCGTCCTACTCAGCTATGGCGGATATTATCCCTATCCACTCCAGATGTCTTATGGAGTATTATGAGTAGGGGTCTCTGAGAAAAGCACGACTGAGTTACTTCAGTATCTAGCGTTAAATTAGTGCCTTACCAAACCGTTGGGCGCCATGTAGTGTAATTCCTATTTCCCTTATAGGCTCAGCGCATTGGAATAATATACACTATAGTTCTGTGCATAGAACTGAGGTCAGTATGCTCCTATGAAGTATATTAAACTTAATTACTTGTGTGTCAGCTAACTCAGAGGTCACTAGAAACTTCTCGAATGAACAAAAAGGGATTCGTTTCTGACAACCGCATAAACATGACCACTTTGTTTCCTTTCAGAATGTGTCTCAGAATCGTGGAAACAATAGATACCATTTTCACTCAGTCAATCATGCATGCTTAGTTTCTTCAGAGTTACACAGAAAATAGGAAGATGGGCGTTTTCAATAAAAACTGAGTTATTTAGCATGTTGTCTGGCATTTCTACTGTCTACAATATAGGGGAAGAGGCCTGTCAAGTCAAGTCAAAAATAAAGTTTATTTAGACCAATTGATCTATAAACCACAATACATATTTTATCATCTAAAATCGACATAACACAGATTCTTTCCATTTACTATAAAAATTCAACTGTCATAAAACTGCATTTATACAATTAAAAACAAAATTCATTAGAATTAAAAAACTTTGGCCTTTTCATGGGTCTCTACTCAGTTTAGAAATGTATAAATTTATAAACCCCCTGCATAAATTTCCCAATGGCTATCGCAATGTCAAGATTTTCCATTTCCACTAGGAGATCACGTGCTTGTGAGCGCTCATTGACATCATATTTTAAAAATATCGGGCGAAGAAACACTTTACGTAAATTTAAAAACAGATAGCAGTCCAATAAAAGGTGCAAAATATCACACTTCATTCCTATTTTACACACACATTTACCATCCGGATATGAAAGGGCAGCTTTTATTCTGCTATTTGTAAATAGCGGATTGATTCCTATTCTTAACTTAAAGACTTCTTTCCTTAACCAACGATTAGGTAGCAAGTCCATATATGGAAAGCTGGAGTCTTTCTCCCATCCTGCACTCATAAACTTTACAGAATCTTTTTCTCTCAAATACTTTAGATTTATTGCCCTCGAGCATACCTTACCCTGCACTTTAAGCACATTCTTTATCACATTAATTTGGAATGTCATAGGGTCTATGTCCACCATCAGGTGATCACAAATGGTCAGGAGTTTCCTTCTTGTTGCCTTCGCCCACTGTAACTCACTGGATTGAATTTCCTTCATACACCATTGTGATACCTTGGTGACTGCCCCCAGACCCAGGCGGTTCCAGAATCTAAGCAAGCTTGACTGGACCTGGACATTCCATGAAGGTAGGTCCAATTCCAATCTAATTGCCTGAATCATCGCCGACCCTAGAAGGGACAGCAGGGATTTTAGACATTTACCCTCCTCTTTGTCCCATGAACTTTTCCCATCAATGCATAGAACCTCTGCCCCATATTGGAATTGTGGCGGAACCATAGCCTTAAAGGCGGTCAATAAAGGTTTATGTGACATATCGCCATAGCTATAGTCAAATCTTTTCAACCCACATACCGCTAGAAGCGCTTTTAATTTCTGCGCTTCCAGATGGGTATCCCACTTCAAAGACCTTGTAAACCATATTCCGAGGTATTTATATTCATTTACAGTATCTAACTTGGTTTGGCCCAAGTACCAGCTAAACTTCGTACTCTTCTTCCCAAAACACAAGATTTTTGTTTTATCCATATTTACTGTAAGACGCTTTGCAGTGGTGTAATCGTTAAATACATTCAACTTTCTCTGCAGCCCTACCTCTGTTTGGGCCATTATTACAAGGTCATCAGCATACAACAAGCAGGACAGATGCTTACCATTTATTTTTGGGCTTGCACCTCTGGCTGTACCCAGGAGAAGAGGCAAGTCTGCTAAAAATACAGCAAAAAGTAACGGGGCCAATACACAGCCTTGCCTCAACCCATTGTTTATAGGAATTTCCATTGTAAGCCCGCCAGAGGTATCTTTGATTACACGTGCCCAGTTATGGCTATGCAGTTCTTGAATTACCAACAAGAGATCAGCAGGCACCTCATACTTCCTCAGTGCTTCCCACAGACAATCCCTATCCACTAAGTCAAAGGCTGCGCGAAAGTCCATGAAGCAGCAAAACAATTTGCCCCGCTGCTCCATGGACTTCCTCGCCACCGCCCACAGTGCAAAACAGTGATCAATAGTTGAGTGCCCCTCCTTAAAGCCACCCTGCTCAATTGGAACTATTGACCGCTGCTCCACCCATTCCTTCGACTTGCCCAGGATTATTTTCTAAAAGACCTTAACCCCAATATCTAATAAGTTAATTAACCTATAATTCTTGGGGTCCTTTTTTTCCCCTTTTTGTGCAAGGGTCCTTTCCAGGTCTTGGGGAAATTGCCTGACACCAGAATTGCCACAAACATATGGGAAAAGAAACCGGCCCACCAGTCTATCTGAGTTTTAATTAAGATAGCTGGGATGTTGTCTGGGCCAGCTGCACGTGATAAGTTCACTTTTTTGATGGTATCTTTTACTTTCTCTACAGAGAAGTCTGGTATTAAACCTTCTACTCCCCTTATCCAAGTTAATCGATTATTCTCGATTTCCGGGGGCCTTTTGGAATTGTAAAGGTTGCTTAAATAGTTTCCCCATGCTGCCTCCTCCACAACACTGCTCATAGTACCCGGAGTTCTACCTGCAGCCTCCTGTATCAACCTCCAAAACCCTTTTATATTTTTATTTTCAATTGTCTGTAAGAGGTTTGCCCAACATTCTTCTTTGAAAATCCCTTTCTGTCTCTTTATTAGGGATCTATACTCTTTTCTCAACCCGCACAACCGTTCCACATTCCCGGGATCATAACTGGTCCTCTGACATCGCTCTAGTTTCCGTATCACTCTTTTTTTGCTTTGACATTCCAGATTAAACCACTTTGACTTACATTTCATGGTTTGGGTATTTACCTTGCCCTGTTCCTTATCTTTCAGGTACACCCTTATACACTGCACCGCCTGTGCTATTATGTCCTCGTACCATGCTACCTGCTGCCCTTCAAACCTTTCCTTCGATAAATTTTGCTGGAAACAAGCTAATTTCTCAATATACTCATCCGTCAATTTTGTGGTCATGCGCTTGGGATATTCCACATTTTGAGGAATCACCCTTTCGCATTTACCTAATGACTCACCTACAATTTCACAGAATAACGCATTGTGATCGCTATCCCTGCGCTTGATTACATGGAATTTTTTTACCAATGCATAGTTCCATGCCAGGGTAAAAATATAATCTATAGGACATTGTTGGTTTCCCACTCTGAAGGTCTGGGAGGCTGGCCGATCTGTATCCTTCCTGCCATTTAAACATATTAAGCCCTTTGAACCCAGGAACTTCCCAAGAGCTTCATCCTGTCTGGTGGCTAGACACAATGGGAAAACTTCTGGTCCAATGCTATAGGCACTCATCATATCTTCAAACCAATGATCTAGCTTTTCAAAATTTAATTTATGGTTAAAATCGCCCATTAGCACCAAAGTATTCCTCCCATACTTTTCTGTCAGATCAATTATCTCCTTTTTAAAGAGGCTTAATTCTCTCTCATATTCTTTTTGAGACCCCCATTGAATATATACATTTATAATGATGAGATGGACGTCCTTGCCTTCGATACCTTTGTAACATACATTACAAACCAGCAGCCATTTGCATAATGAACTGATTAATTTTGACTCTTTTACGAACTTGGTTGAAGCAAGGGTCAACAATCCCCCTGAGGGGCGTCCAAATTTTGTATTTTTACTGGCTGGTTTATACACATGAACAAACCCTTCTACTACCTGAGTGTTGCCGCATAGCCAAGTCTCCTGTAAGCAAATGACATCAACACACTTTGCGAACTGGTTTAAACTATCCGCCTTTGATGTTCCTCCCAGCCCGTTTATGTTCCATGAAATCAATTTCAGGCTATGCGGCAACTCAGTAACCTAGTCGATGTCACTGAGGCATCCTGACTCATTCAAACCCCATGAACTGATACTATAGTCCCAATCCCTACATTCCTCTTCCCTACTGGGTTTGGAGTTTTCTACAGCTATGGTGATGTTGGCCTTCTCCCTCCACCCCCCGGTTAACCACCTCACCTGCCTTTCCCCCAGACCCGCATGAAATCTCAGGAAGCCTCCCTTTCGTTGTTTCCCTGCATCTACTTCTTCTTCTGAAATAATCCTTATACCCTCATTTAGGATTTCTTTCCCTGCTTTCTGAATTGCCGCTTTAACAAGTCCTGAATAAACTTGCACCTTTGTGTACTCTTCTCCATTATTATCACAGCAAAACCCTATCTGTCTCAGATCCTTTGATCCAATTTCTTTTAGGGATGGGCATTTTGCAAATGAAAATAAGAGATGGGAACGATTCAGCGGGCCTAACTTTCTTTGTTTTTTCCCTCCTGTTACCTGTTCATTGTGTTTAAAGTAAATCCACATTTTATTACTATTGCTTTTATCTGGGATTTCTAGATCACTGCCACCTCTTCCCACCTGTGTATTCGTTCTTAGGCAAGTGCCTGCTCTACTGCCTCCGACATCTACACTTTTTATTTGTACCTTCCCTCCTCGCTTGTTACAAGATTTTTTTAGAGAGGGGTTATACGTGTTTAACTGTGGTACCTTTTTCCTATCCCTTTCAATTTCAGTGACAGCACCTACAGAGTCTAGTTGCCTCCCAATTGCCCTTTTTTCTCTTATCTGATTTTTCCGCTGGGCATTTTCTTTTGGTTTTGTCCTGGACTGCATTTCTTTGCTCTTCTCTTTTTTTTGGGCCTTCAACTTGCCCTGGACATGAGAAGGTCTTTTACGTAGGTACCTTATGGTCTGATGCCTCAAGAACTCACCCCGCCTCTTTACCATCATAGGCCACCTAGAGATATAGACATTGCTCTGGGAACCACCCTCCACTGCTGGCTCTACTTTTTCTTCCCTTTGGTCGTCTAACCCTGGAGCTTGTACAGTTCTTACCATTGTAGGCATCAATCCCCTTATCCCCTGCAGTTCTTCTATCATTTTTTTAAACTGCAGTTCGTGATTATTTAACAAAGTATTATTTAACACCGAAACCTCCAGCAAGCCTTGCAACATTTTTTGGAGCATTAGCATAATGTCCAACATCGAGGCTGAGGATGAAGTTGTAATATCCATACCCAATGTACCATTACGTAGTATTTCATTTAAGGAGTCCAGAGGTTTCGGGCTTTGGAACCAGACTTGATCCAGGCTTTTGTCCAACATAGTTCTTGCCGAAGAATTTAACAGGATTGAACAGTCCCCCACATCAATGGGCCGCAAACCTGCCAAACCTACATCCACTGCTCTTAGCGAAGAGAAAATGCGTGGGGAGGATGAAAGTCTTGGTTCTGGGAGCGGTATCCTTTGGCTTAAATCATTCTGTGAAAAGGAGGTATCCATAATCTCCACGACATCCCTTGCTTCAGTACTTGGTATCTCTTTGTTAAACTCATGGATTTGGACTGAGGTTTGAGCTTGACTTTTACCTGGGGTTAGTGTTCTTTTAAAATGCTTCCCCACAAAGTCCTTTATCGATTTGGACACCAAGCCTCCGTCTTTCTCACTACTTATTAGTGTATTCTCAGTAATAACCTTCTTAGTAGCCTTTTTCTTTTCCTTTTTATCATTTTTATCATTAGTAACGCGTGGCTTCACAGTGATCTCTTTGGGCCCTTCTGCAGAGAAAAACACTTCGGACTCATCAGCATTATCCAATGACCCTGTACATGTTTCCTTCTGCTTTGCCTTCCTTGGCGCCATAACCGCGTTTCGCACCTGCTCTCTGGAGTATGCTCACTGCGTATTTTTTCCACCCTTTCTTTTTTCTTTTTATTACTCTCCCACTAGGCCAGATAATCAAAACAAATTTAAAATAAAATTTAAAACTCTTACCTTCCCTGTGAGCAGAACAAGTTTCAAGGAAACAAAGATAAGGTGCACAATATTTTGGAACACTGTATCCTTCAACGGTGAATAAACCAAACAGCTAATACATAGGATTTTCGTCCTACTCAGCTATGGCGGATATTATCCCTATCCACTCCAGATGTCTTATGGAGTATTATGAGTAGGGGTCTCTGAGAAAAGCACGACTGAGTTACTTCAGTATCTAGCGTTAAATTAGTGCCTTACCAAACCGTTGGGTGCCATGTAGTGTAATTCCTATTTCCCTTATAGGCTCAGCGCATTGGAATAATATACACTATAGTTCTGTGCATAGAACTGAGGTCAGTATGCTCCTATGAAGTATATTAAACTTAATTACTTGTGTGCCAGCTAACTCAGAGGTCACTAGAAACTTCTCGAATGAACAAAAAGGGATTAGTTTCTGACAACCGCATAAACATGACCACTTTGTTTCCCTTCAGAATCGGAATGTGTCTCAGAATCGTGGAAACAATAGATAACAGTTTCACTAAGTCAATCTTGCATGCTTAGTTTCTTCAGAGTTACACAGAAAATAGGAAGATGGGCGTTTTCAATAAAAACGGAGTTATTTAGCATGTTGTCTGGCATTTCTACTGTCTACAATATAGGGGAAGAGGCCTGTCAACTGTGTATGCAGCGGTGTTGATAACAGTGCGGACCAGCACTTACGGCTAATTAGTCTGAGCGGCCAGTTATCCATCAACCAGTGCATGACCGGGCACACACATAGTCCGGGCCATTAGCAAGCCAGATATACCCTTAGTGACTTGCTTCATTGAGGCCAACTAGCCAGACAAACAATGAAAAACAACACAAAAAAAACAGAGAGGTGAGAGGGCTTGTAAACAGTCAGTGTGTCTTTAATGAAGTTGGGACCATGCTGGTGCTAGTATGACGGTGGTGCTTTACATAGTGCAGGCTTGAGGTATTTGTTTTTACCTTTTGTCAAAAAAAAGCCAAACGTTCCTGACAAAATGCGCTGGAAATGATGTGATCTTGTTTTTTGTGATTACATTATTATTATTTTTTATTCATAACCCTTCTTACCCCCACTTTATACCCGTGCAGAAACTTTTTAGATCCATAATGACACTGTCACGATTCACTCCCTGTGCTCTCGTTCCCACCATCAGGGGGGCGAATTGTGGGGCTTTCCAGTATTCTAATATGCTTCCAGACACTCCCCTGTATGCATATCCTGACTTCCGGGCATTTGGACATCATTTAGGAATTGACATCCATTCCCAATCCATGCCGGGTTTTGTAGAAGCCAGTCTGCTCATGCTGGAAACTCCATTACCTATAATCCCCTGCTCACTGCTTTGTCTCCACCCATGCAGGCCAAGGATGGGTGGAGGAATTCAGCTCACCTGTGGCTGGCTGCTGCTAGCCGGCTCACACCTGATGTGCATGAGTACTGTGAGCTCTTTTAAGCCCCAGCTCTCTTCAGCCCAGTGTTGGTCATTGTAGCTGTATACCGGTGAAACCGATCCTTGTTCCCAGTACTTTTGATATTCCTCGATTCCTGAGCTATAGTTAATCCTTGTTCCTTGATTCCATAGCACTGCCTGCAGTGCTACTTTGTTTCCTGAGCCTTAGTTATTCTTTGTTCATGTTCCTGGGCTTCAGCTATTTCTTGTTCCTGATTTGCACTGCTTGTGTAGTGTAGTTCCTATTTCCCTTATAGGCTCTGCGCATTGGAATAATATACACTATAGTTCTGTGCATAGGACTGAGGTCATTATGCTCCTATCGAGTATATTAAACTTAATTACTTGTGTGCCAGCTAACTCAGAGGTCACTAGAAACTTCTCGAATAAACAAGAAGGGATTAGTTTATGACAACCCCATAAACATGACAACTTTGTTACCCTTCAGAATCGGAATGTGTCTCAGAATCGTGGCAACAATAGATAACAGTTTCACTCAGTCAATCGTGCATGCTTAGTTTCTTCAGAGTTACACATAAAATAAGAAGACAGAGTTTTCAATAAAAAAGGATTTATTTAACAGTATAGTTCTCGTGTAAGAGATATGAGCTGTCACGATCATTAGACAGTAAGCAAGATATAATATGCACAGCGTCAGCAGAAAGAAGTAAAACTGCAACAGCATTGTCTTTTAGCTATGACCTATATCTATATACATACACATAAATATACAGGCTAAAAGTGGATACTCATCTGGTGCTTCTAAATAATTCTACCCCAGTGTACCTAACTTGAATGTAGTGCGAGGTAGGAAGTAGGTGCTGATTTAAGCTATAGTTGGTCTGAGCTTAAGTTAGTATTTTATAGGAGATGCCAAGAATTTCCTTAGGTTCTAGTCAGCTCCATACCTTAGAATGAGAGAGGTGGGAATCTCTTTCCAGATCTCGAACTCCAACACCCCGCAAGGGGAGTTGGAACACTGGAAACTGGAATCTCGGTGTGCAGGGAAGACAGCGTCTGTTCAGTGCGTCAGGCGGGGACTCGAACTCCTTCAGGACTTGCCGCGGCGAGCCGTATAGCCGAGCTGTGCCGTGCTGTGCTTTGCCAGGGCAAGTGAAGGTATATTTATACCTGGAAGGTGTCTAGGAATGCTAGCATTGACGTAAAGTCGGGCAGAGGAAGACATCATGAATGAACCCCTAAGGAATAGTAGTTCATGCATAATAGATGAGTTCTTGGAGAAATCAATAATCCAAGCAGGGAAAATCCCAACGGCTTAAGGGTCTGGTTTCTAAGAACTCGTTGTGACGTGGATGCAAGGATGTAGGTGACCATGCCTGTATTTGGATCTGCATGGCCAATGCCTAAATAAGGACTGGAATATTATGCCTAAATAAGGACAAGTCGAATTGAGCCTATATAAGGACAAGATTCAATAGACCTATATACGGGTATCTAAAGCGACACACAACACCCACTCCATTTCCGATAGAACGACATTACTACTAAATATGTAAAATAGAGTATCAAATGATTTGATAAAAACATATCTAAAAGCATAAAAACCGCCTCTAAAAACAGTGGCTATGCATTAAAACACAATAGTGCTGTACATAATCAAAGCAAGTCTCATTCTAAGCAGAACATATTACATTGATCGCTAAATGGATGAGCACAAGTATGTAAAAATATACATACAATGAAATGGGTCAATGGTACAGAAAGGAAAAACAAACCATTTCATGTCATCATTACACTGGTATTAAAAAAAATAAGATGACAACGTAATTTGTAATTTGAGAGGGTATTTGTAGAGCGCAACGGTCGCTCCGGAAGGAGCATCTTGGCGCTGATTTCCAGGTAGAAGATCAAGTAACTTCCTAAAGGTAGAAAGGTTAGATGGCTGCCATGGTGTAGTCGTCGGGAAGATTAAAAATCCAAGTTTTTAGTGCTTTCCTGAAGTGTTTTTCTTGGGTTAAGGACCTCAGGAATTTTAGCATGCTGTTCCAAGCTTTAGTGGCAAGATGATTTAAGGTTTTGCCACCTTTGGTTTTCAAAGAGAACCTAGTAGGAAGGATTAGATTGTCCTTAGAGGAACGCAGGGTTCTGCTAGGGTTGTAGTGAGGGAAACGCTTGATAAGATATTTTGGGCCGGAGTGATTAAATGCCCGAAATGCTACAATAAGAATCTTGAAAAATATTCTTTTGTGCAGTGGGAGCCAATGTAAAGATTTTAAAGCAGCGGATATTGAAGATTTTCTGGGTAACTTCAGAACTAATCTGGCTGCAGAGTGAAGTACGCTTTGGAGTTTTTTAAGTTTAGCTTTCTTGGCGCCAGCCAGAAGACCGTTACAGTAGTCCAAGCGAGCAAGAACTAGGGCCACTGCGACGGTTTTTCTAGAGTCTATGGGTAAAAAGTTAAAAAACTTTTTTAAGAGATTTGATGATTCCGAAACAACGGCCGGCCACAGTCCTCACGTGTTGGTCGAAAGACAGATCAGTATCAAACAGGACTCCAAGGTTCCTTGCAGTTGTTACAGTCTGGGGGGGAACAGCTGAGTCTTCAGGCCACCATAGGCTAGGACAAAAATTGACATTTTTTCCCATAGGGAGGATCTCGGTCTTGCTGGAATTACATTTCAGATGGTTTAGATCCATCCAATGAAAAACAGCTTTCAGACAGCATTTGAGGTTCTGCTCCGCCTCAGTCGAGTGTTCCTCTAGGGGCACAATGAGTTGCGTATCATCGGCATATGATGTTACAAGTATGCCGAATGACTCAATCAGAGAGATGAGTGGAATTAGGTAAATGTTGAAGAGGAGAGGGCTCAGGATGGAGCCCTGAGGGACTCCAGATGAGACCCTCTTCTCTTTGGAGAGGAAAGGACCTAGGGCGATCGTTTGCGATCTGTCCGTTAGAAAGGACGTTATCCAAGCTAGAGCCACCTCTGAGATACCAATATCTGTCAGTCTGCTAATCAGAATGGAGTGTGAGATGGTGTCGAATGCCGCCGTGAGGTCTAAAAGAATGAGGACGGCATTCTTCTTCTGATCCTGCAGCAGCTTTATAGAGTCTGTTAACTCAATCAGTGCAGTGTCTGTAGAGTGATGGGGGCGAAAGCCTGATTGTTGGGGATGGAGTACATTGTGTGCTTCAAGATACCTTTTAAGTTCTCTATAAACCGTTTGTTCGGTGATCTTTCCTAGTGCTGGAAGGAGCGATATTGGGCGGAGATTAGTAAGTTCAGAGGGGGATTTGTTAGATTTCTTCATCAGGGTCCAGTGCTAAGAGAGGAATTAACAATCTTGTTAATAATTGGGTTCACCACGTCAATGAGTTGATGGAGTATTCTAGGGGGCAGGGGTCAGAGGGTGAACCAGATTTGCATGCCAAGATAGTTTCTCTAGTTTGATCTAAATTAACTGGAGTGAAGTTTTTAAGACTTCCAACAGGGATTTCTTTCTGGGCGGATTTACTTAAGGTCTGTGTTACTTGGGGAGGAGGAAATTTTTTTGGGATGGCATCTATTTTCTCCTCGAAGAAATCGGCAATTTGGTTACAAAACTCTTGGGATGGTGGAATTTCAGGTTGTAACGCTCTGGGCTGGGTGAACGTCTTCATAATTGAAAACAATGTTTTTTGTTTATGTTTGGACTCTTTAATGGCGTTTGTATAAAAAAAATTTTTTGCTGTTTTAATGTTGGAATGATAGGATTTCCTCAGCTGGATATATGAAAGTTTGTCTGCCATGCAGTACATTCTACGCCATTTGCGTTCAGCTTTTCTGCAAGCTAGATGGGCTATTGCTAGCTCTGGGGTGAACCAGGGGGCTCTGGTCTTAGATTTTTTATCTATTCTTCGGGGACGATTGGGAGGTTCACGAGCTTTAATTTCCTGACGAATCCAACTGTGGAAAAGGTTAGCGTCATGTTCGACGTTACCGGTAAAGTTAGGAATCTGAGAATTGGTGATGGGATTTAGGTCGATGTTTTCCTGTACCTTTTTCCAGTTAACGAGGTTATCCGGGTGTTCGCTAGGTTTACTGGTAGTTAGCACGCGTGAAGTTTTAATTTGGAACGGGATCAGGCTATGATCAGTCCATATTTGAGGGACAGGAGGTAGGGTTGTTAGAGGGGAGAGGTTAGTGCAAACCCCATCAAGTGTATGCCCTAGTAAGTGAGTGGGCTGATTAACTCTTTGATGGAGATTAAAGATTTCTAGGGTCTGAAGAAAGTTGTTGACTTGTACATCGGTTTTGGACTCAAGGTGTAGATTAAAGTCCCCAACGAGAGTGAAATGTGGATATCTGAGGAGGAGGTGAGCCAAGGAGTCACTCAAAGAGTCTAGGAATCTGGTGGCATTACCAGGGGGGCGATATATCAATCCTCCGGAGAAGGACGAAGAGTCGTTAAGTTTGATAGAGAAGCCAAGACCTTCCATGTCTTTTAGGGGGTCTAAGTTAAACGTGTGGCAGTTGAAGCTGTTTTTGATTACTACAGCGACACCACCACCTCTTCCCTTCAGTCTGTCTTGCCTAAAGATGGAAAAGCCCTGGGGGAGGGCTATGGCTAGATCAGGGTTACTATCGTCCGTTAGCCAAGTCTCAGTAATCAGGAGGCAATCAAGATCTAAATTTTGGATAAGGTCCCTTATGTCTTGGCTGTGCCGACACATGGAGCGAGCGTTGATCAGCCCTCCTTTAAAGTGTGGTGAGTTATCCGTGGAGTTGGTTACGGAGGTAGGTGATTTAGCTGGGTCGCTGTCAGAGGACCAACGGCAGAATTTACAGCTGAAGGGACCATATAGGTTCTTCATGTCAGGTTTGCAATTGCAATTGTACATCCCGCGTAGGCGGTATAATTCGTTAGGCAGATACCTTACTAAGGGGGGAGTTAGGACAGAATTTCCTGCGCCTGTCGCGGACTTGGCACGGACGGGCACAGACGGGCTTGCCTTAGGCGCGCCTTCGGCGCGCAAACGGCGCTCCCGCTGCGCTCGTCCGCTGCGATTCCTGTGCATGCACATATCTAGTTGAGGGGGGTGTGGCCTCAAGGGGGCGTGGTCAGCGAGCACGCCTGTGGGAATGGCGGCCGCTCGAGTAAACAAACAAACGCTACAGCGTTCAAATCGGCTGTGCGTGAGAAGAAGGAGCGAATGGCTGCTGCCCCAACCAGAGTAATGAGGGCGGTAAGCTTTGTATTGTCAGTGCGCAATTAAAACATAGCAAATTAAGTGACACCAATACAATTTTTAAAACCAGGAAGAAACAAGAAATCGTACCGCCACCTCCCGGCTTCCGCCTCAGGAGTGGGTTAGGAAATCGACGTGAACGCTAGTAATCAGCGTTTTTATAGGCTGTGCAGGGGGGCGTGGCCTCAAGGGGGCGTGGTCAGCGAGCACGCCTGTGGGAATGGTGGCCGCTCGAGTAAACAAACAAACGCTACAGCGTTCAAATCGGCTGTGCGTGAGAAGAAGGAGCGAATGGCTGCTGCCCCAACCAGAGTAATGAGGGCGGTAAGCTTTGTATTGTCAGTGCGCAATTAAAACATAGCAAATTAAGTGACACCAATACAATTTTTAAAACCAGGAAGAAACAAGAAATCGTACCGCCACCTCCCGGCTTCCGCCTCAGGAGTGGGTTAGGAAATCGACGTGAACGCTATTAATCAGCGTTTTTATAGGCTGTGCAGGGGGGCGTGGCCTCAAGGGGGCGTGGTCAGCGAGCACGCCTGTGGGAATGGCGGCCGCTCGAGTAAACAAACAAACGCTACAGCGTTCAAATCGGCTGTGCGTGAGAAGAAGGAGCGAATGGCTGCTGCCCCAACCAGAGTAATGAGGGCGGTAAGCTTTGTATTGTCAGTGCGCAATTAAAACATAGCAAATTAAGTGACACCAATACAATTTTTAAAACCAGGAAGAAACAAGAAATCGTACCGCCACCTCCCGGCTTCCGCCTCAGGAGTGGGTTAGGAACGTGTCCCTGGAAGTGTTCAAGGAAATCTAGTCTCTATGAATAGTTCTACTATAAGCAGAGTCCATGAGCCAAAAAAAAAAAAGAAAAAATCGAAATGTTCCAAGCTTTGTCTTTCGTTTTTAGAAAAATGAAGGCCAAATTCAGTGATTGTCTGGTACAATGTGAGCCAAATCAAAAGTCTGTGGAAGGTGTAGGAGAGAACATGTAATCCTCCAATCCTGTAGACAAGAAGTCGTCCACCGATTTTGGTGACAGGTCAAATACCTCGTTTAGAAGATTAACTGCACATAGATGTGAAACATCGTCAAAAGCAGTATTCAATGTTACCTGTGTGCCTGTTGATCCATCTCGTACCTCAGCAGTAGCATGCCTTCAACAGGATTGGTAGCCGCTGGGGACAACACAGAGCATGGGCCGTTATCCGGTCCAGTAGAGTATCGATATCCGTAGGCATGACTGATGGAAGTGTCAGACATATGTCTAGCACGCATACTTCACAGCAAAGCAGGCAGCACAGAACAGGTAAGATGCAATCCTGCCAGATTGGTCTGAATGACAGAAACCATGTGGCGTTCAGTTCTCGTAGACGAGGTAAACCCAGTAGTTGTACTATGCGCTCATGACACCTCCTCTCTAGGAGCACTTTTTCCAAATTGCTGGGAGTGACGCTGGTGGATAGGCTTGCCATAGCGCAGCAGGAGAAATAAAAATAGGATTCCCACAATGAGTGCTAAAAGAAGCGGCAGACCTCCAACCACCAAGTGCATAAAGTTTGGAATGATTTTGAGGACTGCTTGAAAAGGTGTTAACAGTCCTGAACATATGATCTTAAATACATGCACAATACCGCTCGTATCAGACATGTTTAAGATACGTCCCAATATTTCCGTGAAATGTGTAGGGCAGTTGGTACGTAAAACAGCCTGTATCTCAGCGGAAGTCCTTGCAATTTGTAGATCATAGGTCTCTTTGGCAGAGGTCCAAGGCACAGTTTTCTGTAAAAGAATGGCTTTCATTCTGCTTATAGTATCAATTTGTATAGAAGAGATGTTCAGTGAAGGCCATAAAGGTGACTCCCTCACTGTGTCTATTTGGGGGAACAAGACTTGCATACAGCAAGTGACCCTGGAAGTAACCGTTACTAGATATGGGATACCTGCCAACATGCCACAACAGCTCTGATCATTCAACATGAGGTAACTCCCATTTGAAAGTTGTTCAAACGTTGGATTAATCACAGCGGCTGGTGAACCTTGCAGGTGGCAGGATAAATTTGAAATGGAACCGCTACAGGCCCCGTGTAAACTAATATCCCGACATATGAGTGAACCGCTCAGTGCATTTTCACAGTGTGTACTGCTAATAACCACTTCACGCCCCCCACTCCAGCATCTGTGTGTGTAAGGTAAATCCCAGGATGTCTTGATGTATTCTTTACCCAACCTTTCATATTTGCCCGCTGGTATGTATTTGAGGCAATACTGAAAATGGAAGGTTGTAACAGGCAGAGTTATTTTGCCATGAATTATCCATTCAGTAGCTGGTTTTTCTGCTACCGTAAATGGCATTTTTTCCAGTTTTTCAATGCTCAGCATTGTATACTTAGCTCCCCTTTGTGCTAGTTCGATCTGTTTATAAGTGAGATTGTATTCTGAGAACAGACAAAAATGTGTTAATGAAACGCCAAGGCACATAGCCTGCACGCAGGTTTTGTAGCGTCCAGCCTAATGACAGAATAGAAAGTAATTGATACTGGCCTTGTTACAACTGGACCAAATCTTGTTCCACAATGTCTATTGCTGAGGATACAATGTTGCCCAATGAATATATCCTGGATGACAGTCGTTAACCCATTGTCGACTACAGCAAGAGCTTTCTCTAAATTAATACGATCAATTTCTCGTATTCTTTCTGCAGCGTCTGCTTGGGTAACCTTCCATATCTCATTTTAAGCAGCATAGATACCTGCATATACGAAACATTTTTGACGCGGTTTTCTTGGTTCTAGCAAGAAATACCTAAAGTCTGCGTTGTCTTTAAGTAAAGATAAGTGCTGTTTCACATCCTCTAGTGTAGATGTTTGCAGCCAATCGAGGCATAATTTTCCTACACTGTATGTTGTTACTATCCCTGGATGTTGTCTTTGGACATAGCGTGGGTCTGGCCTATTGATTGTGAAACCCCGTGTTCTGATCAGGAATCTTTCTTGACAGTTGTTTGTGTCTATGGGCCAGAGAAACCATTTCTCCCATTCGGCATCTGTTCTGTTGTTTTGTAGAAGTTTATGTACGTCGACCTCCGCCTGTGTAGTGCTATCACTGGCAGGTTTAGGTATGGACGGAGTGTTCATGTCTTTGATCTTGGCTTATCCAAGGCAAGACCTTTGTTGGACAGTGTCATTCAAAAACATTATCTGCTGTGGGATGATGCAGGCTCTAAACAAAGCTTCTATCCCCTGTACTTGTAAATCTTTTGTACCCCAGACAGACTGTGTGTCAATAGTTTGTTTCCAAAAATCGAAACCCTGTCTAGACAGTTGGTCAATAAAGGATGCAGAATAAATCTGTTTTGTAGTTGTTAACATATTTTTATTTCCTGTTTTGTTGATATTTTTATAATAAAACGTTTCTGGGATGGATGCATTGTACCCTGAAAATATGGAAACTTCTTTTCAAATGTTTTTGAGCTACCCCTTGGTGGTGTAGGACAATGTTCCCATTGGTTATACAAAAATACATTTCTAGGAGTTGTAGATTTATGCAAGAAATGATTACCATAGTGGTTGTAACAAAAACAGCTGTTCATAGTCTGTTGAACCCTCTAAATATTCATGGGTAGAAAATGCAGCAGACCTTTCTAGATCAGACATCATGCTTTTTCTCAAAGTCCCAATCATCAGAATAGGTACTAGAGGTAATAAAGTCACTTAATGATATTTTGAAAAAGTGTGGAATCTTCACAAGTTCAGACGGACAGAACATATCATAATCCGTTTTGTCCCAACTATACCATCTTGTATAGGAACGGCTGTGATGTTCACTGCTGACAAGTCTCTTGCTTCACGAAGGGATGATTTGTGTGGTTTCAGAAGTAAGTTCACAGTTCTGCTTTCTGTGTCCAAGTTAATATTTCTTCCCTCTGTCAACATGCTCAAAGTCATTACCAAAGCAAGCCAAAGTAGAAAGAAGAAAATTCCAGAAATAATCCATAGTTCAGTCCATGGTGAAACCAGATAAGTCTTTTTCAAGTGATGAAAAGAGTTTTGTGCTTGTTCTTTAAAAGTCATTTTCGCTGGCGTCGTTTCAGGTTCGCTGGGATCCTCAGAAAACGTATCACAGTTAATGAAATAGCCAGAGGCAGTTCTGTCAATGGTTGGAATTGCTTCAGGATTCGTTGGAATCGCTGGCACCAGCTGATCACGTGTTACGTTGCTGTAGACAGGTGTATCAGGACGAACTGTTATTTGGGTTTCAAGAGGAACGAGTTCTATAGCATTGTTGCTTAGTCCTTCATTTCTTACTGTTGGAATCTCAAAGGTGATGAGTCTTTCAGTTTGAACCTCTTGGATAATAGCTAGAGGAGTGTGTCTGCTACTTGGTCGGAGTCCACTTGGCCTACTATTCAGTATTGGCCACATGATGTGGTTTGATGTGGTCGATGGACACAAATCTTTTCTCCTTTTTACCAGCAAGGGGCGGCAGAAGTACTGTTCTTGTTCCGTGGATTGCTAGGACAGGTACTGGTTGTCTGTAAGAAGGCCCAAATTCCTTCTTATCCGCGATCTTTTCTCTGACTAGATCCCCAAGCTTTGGGATCCAGACAGGCCTTGCTGGGACGGCTGTTTTTTCCCCAGTGGTGGTTGGCTTCAGGAAGACGTTGCTTTGCTTCGTTCTCAATTCATTTAAGTCCTGTAAAACAGCCAAATGATCTTTGATATCAAAAGGTTTATTTTCCACCACTGTGCCTGCACATTCTAGATCTGGAACCCACATTCTTGTCCCAAATAGAACCTCATATGGAGTGATTCCCCCTAGAGAACTTCTTGGCAAATTGTTTAAAGAGCGTTGGACCCCATAAAGATGTTTGACCCACCCATCACACGTACCTAATACTCTAGCTGTTATAGACCGCTTTATGTCCCGTTTTTTTCTTTCCACAACAGAATTTCCCTCAGGATGGAATGGAGAAGAGTACCGCAATGCAACGCCCAAACTGGCCATGGCTTCTTTATAAGCTCGAGAGCTAAACGCAGGGTCCTGGTCAAAGTGTAGCGTGCCATTTGTGCGGATAAAGACTCGCAAATCTTTTATAACAGTTCGAGCGTCAGCCGAACGCTGAGGCCACATCCATAGGAACCTTGAGCACGAATCCACTGCGACCATGATATATTTATAGTTACCATCCCTTTGCAAGGGACCGCAGTGATCCAGGTAAACACAAGCTAATGGTTTATCTGAAATTAACAGGGGTGTCTGCGCAGGAAGTTTCACTGTAGGGATCTTCATTTTCTGGCATATTTCACTTTACAAAACATAGTTTTTGGTCTGTTTCCTAATGCCGGGCCACCAATATCTCTGTTTTAATAATGATACTGTTGCAGAAACACCTGCATGGATAGAGGCTATTCCTGCATGTGCTGCTAGGATTAGTCCTAATCTATTTTCCATGTTTGGAATTACCCTATCCCCACTCCAGGGATTCGAGCAAACGGAACATTGTTTGCATCAATTATGTATGAGTATTTGAGTGGAAACTTTTTAGGTAACGCTGCGCCGCTGCCTTTGCTTGAAGCATTGACAGCCAGTAATATCTCACTGTCTATTTTCGTTTTTGAACGAGTTATCGCAGCTACGGAAATTGTTTGCACAGCCCCCTTCGCGGCTTCGTCAGCCAATGAATTACCTGCAACGTGAACGCCATCACGTTGATGACTCAGCGTGTGTATCACGTGAGTGTTTTGTAGTCCGTCTCTCAACTGAACTACTTGTTCCCAAAGCGTCTTATGCTTAATTGTGCCACCTTTCGCATCTTTGAAGCCGGTTTGTAGCCATTTCTGTAAATATTCATTATATGATTGTACACAGTAAAAGGAATCGCACACCATAAGTGTGGGGAATTCGCGGTCCGTATTTTCAAGTGCCAATTTGAATGCTTGTAGTTCAGCTCGCTGAGCTGTACAGTCTCCTAGAGAATGTGTTTTTGTAACCATTGGTTGGAATTTACCATTGCACATATGACCTTTAACGATCGCGCATGCTGCACTGTAAGTTTGCTTACTCCCGGTAGCGAGTTGTGCTGATTTATACATTTTTACTGGTCAAGAGGGAGAATCTCAATAGGCAGAGGATATTCATGTTCATGTTGCAGGAATGCTTGAGTTTTCAAATAAGGATCAAAAACAAATTCAACATCTGTTGCAGCAAGAGAATTAACCCATTGTATCCATCTTGGATGTAAAGCTTTTCCACTCAGAATGCTCGCTTTTGTAACCGTCTCTAAGGCTGGTAACGGAGTCACGACAATAAAGCATTTCCCCTGAGCTAGAGCTCTTTCTTTTGCTACAGCGGTTTGAACTGCTGTCAGAATTTTTTCTGTTGAAGTGAAGCGCATTTCCGCTTGTGTGTTCAAATGGAATTTGTATGCAATCAGTACTTTTTCACCTTCATTAAATGTTAAGTAGGTGAATCCGCATTGACCCGGTATTATTCGGATTACTAAGTTACGTGTATTCACGCGTGTTTGTAAGTGGTTTCTTGCTAACATGTCAGCTTGTATTGAAGGCAGGATATTTGTGTGTTCCTGTGTCCAATCTTTTTGTTTGAAATCTTGTTTGATTAATTCGTAGAGAGGTTTAACCCTTTCTGGCGTAATTTAGAATGTAAGTTCTTCCAAAGTTCAGGAAACCTAGAATCGACTAATTTTTTCAGCGTTTTTGGAGGTTGGAGCAGCGCACATTTCTCTAAAAAGTTTGCTGCCAGGCTTTTGCCTTCACCTGAAAGTTCATGTCCTAAAAAGAGGACATTGAGATGGGCAATTCTTGATTTTTTTTTCATTGAATTTGTAGCCCTCAGAGGCAAATCCCAGAAATATGGTATTTACCCTGTTCAAGTGCCTATCCAGGTCATCGTCTGTTAAGTATATGTCATCGACATATGACAATGCCTCATCATCATAAATTTGTAGTAACTCTGTTACTCTTGCTGAGACTAACCCTGGGCTGTTCTTGAACCCTTGTGGGAGTTGACAAATGTGACGCTGGGTCCCCATTATTGAGAAAGCTGTCAAGTACCTACTTTCAGGTGCTATGTTTTCCCAAAAGTAACCATTTGAAATATCCAATGTGGTTTTATATTTTTTACGCACAATGTTATTCCTTAATGCTGTACTGTGTGCATTTTGCACTGCAAATGTTTTAGAACAAGTGTTCAGGTGTCTGTAATCCAAAACTAGACGATAATTGTCTGGTTTTGCAACAGGAAACAAAGGATTGTTCATTGATGAGGTGCATGTTTCAATCACCCCTTGATATTCAAGTTGATCTAAGATCTCCCTGACCTGTTTTTTAGCTTCTTGCTTAATAGGGTACTGCCTTTGTGCAGTTGGTTGAGTTTTCAATTGGATTTTGTGGTAAGGTGAGTCCTCATCCCATCCGACATGATTTTTATATAATGCAGGAGCTTGGGCAACTGCCCATTTCCTGGCATAAGTATATTTTAGATGTACTGAAACATGGTTAGAGAAGGCTGGCATAATGATGTCTTCACCATGTGGGCACTCCCTGTCAAATTGTGGTGGCCAGTCTTTTTCTGCTATCAGTATGTCATAAACCCTTGAAAGCTTCTCCCAAAAGAGTGCTTTCACTTTTCTTGGTATGTCTCCCTCCATCCGGAGTGCTATTTCGTATAACTTTTGTGGAGAACTAACCCTGGTGTCTATAGTTTCAACTGTTATGTATCCATTCAAGTCCACTATCTCCAGAAGTTCCTTCAGGTTCTGGCAACCTATTGTTACTTCTGCTGCACTGTCCAGCATTGTCTGAGCCCATTCTCCGTTCTTGAGTTGTGTCCTCAGGATTTTCGGCATGTCTGATCTTCACACCTGCTACCTTTTTCTTGGAGAACTGAGGTTTTGGTTTATTTTTCTGAACGTGTTGATCGTCTCTGGACTTCACGCGTTCTTCTTTTTATTCTGACCATCCTCTTCTTTCGGATGTCTGTGAAGATGTCTTAAAGATACGAGATGAACGTGTATCAGTATCTTGATACCCGTCAGGTTTTCTCAAATTGTCCCTATTCCGGAGGTAATACTACCTTTCAGAGGGCTCCTTTTGACGAGCCCTACCTCGGGATTGAGAATGTTTCTCCTTTGAATGTAGTTTTTTGTTTTCCCAATTCTTTTTAGAAGATGTAGGATTGTGTTTAATTGAGTCCTTTTCAGGATCGTCAGACAGTTGTGGTTTAAGTGGTTTCCCTCCTAAACAGTTCCTGCCCAATTCCTCATAGGATTTTTCTATTATTCTGGGTAGTTCTTTTTGTTGTTCTGTTACATCAAATGCCCTTAATTTCTGGTGGAACGCCACCGATGCTGCCTCCCCTTTTATATTAGATAATATTATTGTTGAGACCTTGTCGAAGTTTTTCAGTAATGTCATACTTAAGTTCAGAGCAGGCACTGCCCCGTATTCATTTTGAATATGTTTCAGGACATAAGGTATTACCGCAATAGACGGAACACCGTGTGTTTTAGTATAGATGGCAGCAAAGACTGTGCCCCCATTGGTAAACAGACTGTTAGGATTATGTGTTTCTCATAAGGGCTAGTATTAGGAAATACTGCTTCGATTTGACACATTTTTTGAGCTATCCAGAATGGAATTTGTTCACGTTTTGTGGGCATTTTACCCATGACGGCGTGTAAAGTCTGTGGAGTAATTTTTAGTGTATTCCCCTGGTGGGGGGTTTCAGTTGGAATGGTTAATGGTGGTTGGACTGTGAAAGTCTGCATAACATATTGGACTAATTGTCTGTAAATTTTTATTAACTCTTTGAGTAGAGTGAGTAATTCATCGTCTGACAGCTCTTCAATATCAGGATGAGGTGTGTAGCCGGCTAAAATCGGCCATGTTGCTCCTGGTCTACCTAGTGGACCGAGCCTGGTTATCTGATTGTAATGTTTTAGAGCGCCTTTAAACCAGAGCTGATGCTCCTGGTATGTGAGTGGAATTTCAATATCCTCGAAGGGAATGTATTCCTCAGGTGGTTCATCTTCTTTGAAGAAGTGAACCAAATGGGTTACTGGATTTGATCCTGGAAATTTAATCCATGAATAGAATACCTCTGTCTGAAAAGATTCATGTGCCTCTATTACAAAAACTGCTCTACCACCTCTTGGTGTTAGGCCATGTTTTATAAGTTTTAGAGTGATGGCTCTCCTTAAATTTGGATGGATGTTTAGGACACCCTCATTGGTTTCATTTAAACCTGTAGTATTAAAGGTTGCTATGGCTTGGTCAGCCGCAGCCTCAGTATTAACCTCGTTCTGGGACATTGTTTTTGAAAAACGCAGAACAAGTTTCAAGGAAACAAAGATAAGGTGCACAATATTTTGGAACACTGTATCCTTCAACGTTGAATAAACCAAACAGCTAATACATAGGATTTTCGTCCTACTCAGCTATGGCGGATATTATCGCTATCCACTCCAGACGTCTTATGGAGTATTATGAGTAGGGGTCTCTGAGAAAAGCACGACTGAGTTACTTCAGTATCAAGCGTTAAATTAGTGCCTTACCAAACCGTTGGGCGCCATGTAGTGTAATTCCTATTTCCCTTATAGGCTCAGCACATTGGAATAATATACACTATAGTTCTGTGCATAGAACTGAGGTCAGTATGCTCCTATGAAGTATATTAAACTTAATTACTTGTGTGCCAGCTAACTCAGAGGTCACTCGAAACTTCTCGAATGAACAAGAAGGGATTAGTTTCTGACAACCGCATAAACATGACAACTTTGTTTCCTTTCAGAATCGGAATGTGTCTCAGAATCGTGGAAACAATAGATACCATTTTCACTCAGTCAATCATGCATGCTTAGTTTCTTCAGAGTTACACAGAAAATAGGAAGATGGGCGTTTTCAATAAAAACTGAGTTATTTAGCATGTTGTCTGGCATTTCTACTGTCTACAATATAGGGGAAGAGGGCTGTCAACTGTGTATGCAGCGGTGTTGATAACAGTGCGGACCAGCACTTACGGCTAATTAGTCTGAGCGGCCAGTTATCCATCAACCAGTGCATGACCGGGCACACACATAGTCCGGGCCATTAGCAAACCAGATATACCCTTAGTGACTTGCTTCATTGAGGCCAACTAGCCAGACAAACAATGAAAAACAACACAAAAAAAACAGAGAGGTGAGAGGGCTTGCAAACAGTCAGTGTGTCTTTAATGAAGTTGGGACCATGCTGGTGCTAGTATGACGGTGGTGCTTTACATAGTGCAGGCTTGAGGTATTTGTTTTTACCTTTTGTCAAAAAAAAGCCAAACGTTCCTGTCAAAATGCGCTGGAAATGATGTGATATTGTTTTTTGTGATTACATTATTATTATTTTTTATTCATAACCCTTCTTACCCCCACTTTATACCTGTGCAGAAACTTTTCAGATCCATAATGACACTGTCACGATTCACTCCCTGTGCTCTCGTTCCCACCATCAGGGGGGCGAATTGTGGGGCTTTCCAGTATTCTAATATGCTTCCAGACACTCCCCTGTATGCATATCCTGACTTCCGGGCATTTGGACATCATTTAGGAATTGACATCCATTCCCAATCCATGCCGGGTTTTGTAGAAGCCAGTCTGCTCATGCTGGAAACTCCATTACCTATAATCCCCTGCTCACTGCTTTGTCTCCACCCATGCAGGCCAAGGATGGGTGGAGGAATTCAGCTCACCTGTGGCTGGCTGCTGCTAGCCTGCTCACACCTGATGTGCATGAGTACTGTGAGCTCTTTTAAGCCCCAGCTCTCTTCAGCCCAGTGTTGGTCATTGTAGCTGTATACCGGCGAAACCGGTCCTTGTTCCCAGTACTTTTGATATTCCTTGATTCCTGAGCTATAGTTAATCCTTGTTCCTTGACTCCTTAGCACTGCCTGCAGTGCTACTTTGTTTCCTGAGTTCCTGAGCGATAGTTATTTTTTGTTCATGTTCCTGGGTTTCAGCTATTTCTTGTTCCTGATTTGCACTGCTTGTGTAGTGTAGTTCCTATTTCCCTTATAGGCTCTGCGCATTGGAATAATATACACTATAGTTCTGTGCATAGGACTATGGTCAGTATGCTCCTATCAAGTATATTATGGTCAGTATGCTCCTATCAAGTATATTAAACTTAATTACTTGTGTGCCAGCTAACTCAGAGGTCACTAGAAACTTCGCGAATGAACAAGAAGGGATTAGTTTCAGACAACCGCATAAACATGATAACTTTGTTTCCTTTCAGAATCGGAATGTGTCTCAGAATCATGGAAACAATAGACACCAGTTTCACTCAGTCAATCGTGCATGCTTAGTTTCTTCAGAGTTACACAGAAAATAGGAAGACAGGCGTTTTCAATAAAAAAGGATTTATTGCACAGTCTTAGTTCTCGTGTAAGAGATATGAGCTGTTACAATCATTAGACAATAAGCAAGATATAATATGCACAGCGTCAGCAGTAAGAAGTAAAACTGCAACAGCATTGTCTTTTAGCTATGACCTATGTCTATATACATACACATAAATACACAGGCTAAAAGTGGATACTCATCTGGTGCTTCTAAATAATTCTACCCCAGTGTACCTAACTTGAATGTAGTGCGAGGTTGGAAGTAGGTGCTGATTTAAGCTATATTTGGTCTGAGCTTAAGTTAGTATTTTATATGAGATGCCACAAATTTCCTTAGGTTCTATTCAGCTCCATACCTTAGAATGAGAGAGGTGGGAATCTCTTTCCAGATCTCGAACTCCAACACCCCGCAAGGGGAGTTGGAAAACTGGAAGCTGGAATCTCTGCGTGCAGGGAAGACAGCGTCTGTCAGTGCGTCAGGCGGGGACTCGAACTCCTTCAGGACTTGCCGCGGTGAGCCGTATAGCCGAGCTGTGCCGTGCCGTACTTTGCCAGGGCAAGTGAAGGTATATTTATATGTGGAAGGTGTCTAGGAATGCTAGCATTGACGTAAAGTCGGGCAGAGGAAGACATCATGAACGAACCCCTAAGGAATAGTAGTTCATGCATAATAGAGGAGTTCTTGGAGAAATCAATTATCCAAGCAGGGAAAATCCCAACGGCTTAAGGGTCTGGTTTCTAAGAACTCGTTGTGACGTGGGATGCACGGATGTAGGTGACCATGCCTGTATTTGGATCTGCATTGCCAATGCCTAAATAAGGACTGGAATATTATGCCTAAATAAGGAAAAGTCGAATTGTGCCCATATAAGGACATGATTCAATAGACCTATATACGGGTATCTAAAGCGACACAACACTTGCAGTGCTCTCTTGACTCCTTGTTTCCACAGCTGTAGCTATTTCCTGTTTCCTTGAACTAGCACTGCCTGCAGTGCTACCTTGACTTCTGAGCTCTAGTAGTTTCCCTGTTCCTGAACTAGCACTGCCTGCAGTGCTACATTGACTCCAGAAGCTTTAGTAATTCTCTGATCCTGAACCAGCACTGCCTGCAGTGCTACCTTGACTTTTGAGCCTTAGCTTAATTCTTGTTCCTGCCACAGCACTGCCTTCTATGCTACTTTGTTTTCTTGATTCCTTAACCTGCACTATTCTAGTATACCCTTGTAGCCTCCCCATAGATATACGGTTCACAGACCCTGCCTGTCATGCGTATCCTATATGTGGGTATTTTCAGTCAGTATCTGTAACAGCAATTGTGGGAGAGGAACTTACTGAGCTTCAGTCTTACCGTGTGGAGATCCTGAGTGCTTTACCTCACACTCCCCTTTATTGTTAATGTTGTATTATATATATATGTCTTGCACGTCTGTCCTGGGTGTAGTTAGTCTGAATGCTAAATTGCCTTGTAAGTGCCTTTCCTTTCTGACTCTTAGCCATCTTGTACAGGCTTCCTCTTTGGATCCCTTTTTCTCCTCTGACTCCGTGTGTGATCCTGGGCAGTGCTGTACTACTCTTTCTGTGCACGGTACGTTTTCTACCCAGCCCTTACTCAAGTCCCCGACTGTGTCCCAGACACATTTTAAATATGTTGAGATCTATTGGCTTTAGCAATGATTCTTTATAAAGAGACTTTACATTTTAAATAAATTTAACTGAAAATAGTGTAGGCAATGTCTACAGAAAACTGACAATGTTCTTTAAATGATGGAAGGCAGTGAGCACATTTGACATTCGAACTGTTGCCCATAGGCAGGGGGTTATAATGTTTCACTCCATATAAAGAGCAGGCAAACTTGTAATAAAGTCTTAAATGCTTAGTGTCAATGCGAGAAGAGGATCACTATTTCCAAGCATTGTCTTTGTCCTTTTGCTTGAAAATATTCTTGAACCATTCGAAAGTTCTCTTAACTGCACTGCAATTGTGTTGTGTTTTCACTTTCAGTCCTGTGTTGATGTTTGTATTCTTATAGCGTGCATAGCAAAGCTGCAAGGTTTAACCCCTTGTGTGCGCACGACGGCTCCCGGCCGTCGTGCATTACGGTGGGCGTGTGCGCACGACGGCCGGGAGCCGTCGTGATCGTGAACGCCGTTTATTTCTCCCGCACAGTGGGAGAAATAAACCCGCACGCAAGGGGTTAACACTGTATACTGAATTTATTTACTGTGACACTGTGTTTAGTGTACTTTCTATTTTTGTGATCCCATTTGTACTGTAAAAACAATAATATATTTGGAACACAGGCAGTACATTCACATTCACTTGAACTAAGCCATGAAGTTTACTCATGTCCATCCATTAAGTAAAGGAGGCCAACTTCTGTCACAGACTATCAAGAGTCCTCATAAGAGGGGACCATAAGAAGTCACACTTTTGATAGAGCTTGGTTGTCTTTTCGACCGCACAGGCCAGGGTACAAGCCTGGCACTATGCCGTAAGAGGAGACAAAATGAGTTCATAACAAATATGTCACAGGTCTGATCAGGAGGTTTGTCGGCAGGGCCATTTCTATGACAAACCAGACAGTTCCAAGGACAACTCCAGAAGACCATGAGACCTAGAAGCAGCGGTGAACGTTCATCAAGGATGGGAAACATGTCGCTGATTTCAAGGCACCAAAAATTCACAGCTGAGCCCAGTTTGTAGGCAGCCAAAACCAATGTTAATACAGTTAAATGAAGAGGTATAACATGGGTCAGGTTTACACAGGGCCACTGTTGATGCTTTTCCGCATGCTTGTATTTATTTCCTGCTTACCTTGCAGAAGTGATATATCAAGCTGTGATTAACATTTCCATGGAACCAAGATGTTATGAGTAACTCATTCCCAGACATTACAGTTGCCACAATGTAAGAAACCCAAACCCTGCAATGGAATGTGCTTTCATCTACTGTAAACATAAGCCTTCCTGACAGCAATCGGCCACTTACAAGCGAAGTGCTTTTCACTTACTGAGAGGGTGCAATCAAAACCTGGGTGGCGTAACAGTGGCGCGGGCTGAGGTAACTGCCAAACACAGCGGATTAGTGTTTGTACCAGTCACGCTTCAGATCACCTTAAGCATTCAAGCGTAAGTGACGACGGAATCACTAGGAAGGTTTTTTGAACCAAACAATTACCATCATAAAGCCAACGGTGTCGCCTTACTGTGTATCTCTTAAATGATACTATACTAAAACGTTAACCATGTGTTGAGCCCCAGTTCTACCCCAAACACAGTCCTATTCCCCAACAGCCCCTTCTTAAACAAGCATTTGCAATGCAATAGGTCTCGCATTAGGAAAGTTTGAGCTTTTTGTATTGTAAATTGACTAATTTTTTATTTATGAGTTGGTATTGAAAATATTGAAATTACTAGCTTTCTCATGTACAATGTCAATAGTTTTAACTGTTGCAAATGTGACACCTATAGCATTTGTAATGCAATATGTGTTGTATTTACGTGACTTAGATGTATTGATATTACAAATAACAATGGCTTTTAATTTTTGCAAATAATTAATACTTAAATAAAAGTTAATGTCAATTATAATGGCAATCGTTTAAACTTTTGTTAATAACTCTTGTGAAGATTATGTTTAGTGTATTTAATTGCGCCTAAAATCCAAGAACAGAAGTTAAATATTATCATTTTTTTTGTGCCTTTTGTAATAAAGCCTAAATATTGAGAGAACATATTAGAGCCAGTTGTTGTTGAATGGTTGTACAGATTGATACTGTGGTGGCGGTGAGTGATGTTGTGGTGGTGTCGAGTGATGCTGTGGCGTTAATTGATGCTGTGGTAGCGCATAGTGATGTAGTGGTGCCCTTGAGTGATGCTGTGGTGGTGCTAAGTCATGCTGTGGTGATGCGATAGATAGATAGATAGAATGCAATAGTCCGATAGATAGATAGGTAAGATAGATAGATAAGATAGATAAGATAGATAGATAGATAGATAGATAGATAGATAGATAGATAGATAGATAGATAGATAGATAGATAGATAGATAGATAGATAGATAGATAGATAGATAGAGAGGGCGATAGATAGATAGAGTGTAATTATGTAGAATATAATTATGTGGCACTGAGTGGTTTTGTGTGGAGTGTATGTTGATTTTAGTGGCGTGTAATTATGTGGCATTGAGTGTTATTTTGAGTGTATCTTACATTGTTTGCATTGTAATTAATTGGCACTGAGTGTTATTTGAAGTGTATGTGGCATTGAGCGCTGTGTAATTATGTGGTGTGTAACTATGTGGCACTGATTGGTTTTTGGAGTGTCTGTTGTATTGAGTGCATTGTAGTTATGGGGCATGTAATTATGTGGCTCTGAGTGGCATTCGGAGTGTATGCTGCCTTGCCTTGTATTTCTATGGTTCCTTAAACCCTTAGAGGCAATTCTTTTATTTTAACTAAAAGGATGGTAGTTAAATGGTGTTTACGGCAGGATGGTCGTTAAATGGTGGCTACGGAGAAGCTGTGTGCTGAAAGGCAAAGAGAACACGGGCATGAAAGTGAAAGCGAGGATGAAAATGGAATGAGTGTGGCAGGATGATCGTTAAATGGTGGTTACGGGGAAGCTGAGTGCTGAAAGGCAAAGAGAACACGGGCCAAAGCTGGAAGAAAACACGAGATGCGAGAGGCATGTGTGTGTGGCAAACACTGGTGGGGCTCAGAGCATTCTGTTGCTGCCTTGATGCCTGTGTGTGTGAGCAGTGGGGCTGTGTGTGTGTGAAGTGCCTAAAGTTGCAAGAAAACATATGGTTATTTAAATCCTTAGACGCAGAATTAATGGAGCTAATGTTATCGACCTTAGAAGGATGAAAAGGGAATGAGCGCGGCATATGTTAACTTTGTAAGCGCAGAAAGCGTGCAGGGCAAACGTATTATTTTGGTTGTTTGAGACTCAGATCTGGGCAAAGCTGCAAGAAAACACGGAGGGGGGAGGGCGGGGGAGAGATAGGCGAGAGGCATGTGTGTGTGGCAAACACTGGTGGGGCTCAGAGCGTTCTGTTGCTGCCTTGCCTTGTATTTCTATGGTTCCTTAAACCCTTAGAGGCAATTCTTTTATTTTAACTAAAAGGATGGTAGTTAAATGGTGTTTACGGCAGGATGGTCGTTAAATGGTGGCTACGGAGAAGCTGTGTGCTGAAAGGCAAAGAGAACACGGGAATGAAAGTGAAAGCGAGGATGAAAATGGAATGAGTGTGGCAGGATGGTCGTTAAATGGTGGCTACGGAGAAGCTGTGTGCTGAAAGGCAAAGAGGTACAAAAGGAAGTGGTGATGGACGGAGCATCAGAACCAATCAAACACTCACACCCAGTCAACAGATCTGGGTTTGATCCATCACCGTTCTTTAGCCCACTCTGCCACCCCAGTTCAGACATGGCCATATGCAAATCAGTCTGACCCTGTGCCTCATGGGAACAGTCCAGCCCGAACTGCCAAGCCATGCCTTCCCTGGACCGCAAACAAGCTTCCTAGGACCGGTTTCTGGCATTTCAGCCGTCTTCAGCCAGGCTTGCTTGAATCCAGTGGCAAAGTGAGCAAGGGACTCACGTCTGAGCATACCCTGCCAACTTATGGCGAACAAAGCGGTACAAAAGGAAGTGGTGATGGACGGGGCATCAGAACCAATCAAACACTCACACCCAGTCAACAGATCTGGGTTTGATCCATCACCGTTCTTTAGCCCACTCTGCCACCCCAGTTCAGACATGGCCATATGCAAATCAGTCTGACCCTGTGCCTCATGGGAACAGTCCAGCCCGAACTGCCAAGCCATGCCTTCCCTGGACCGCAAACAAGCTTCCTAGGACCGGTTTCTGGCATTTCAGCCGTCTTCAGCCAGGCTTGCTTGAATCCAGTGGCAAAGTGAGCAAGGGACTCACGTCTGAGCATACCCTGCCAACTTATGGCGAACAAAGCGGTACAAAAGGAAGTGGTGATGGACGGAGCATCAGAACCAATCAAACACTCACACCCAGTCAACAGATCTGGGTTTGATCCATCACCGTTCTTTAGCCCACTCTGCCACCCCAGTTCAGACATGGCCATATGCAAATCAGTCTGACCCTGTGCCTCATGGGAACAGTCCAGCCCGAACTGCCAAGCCATGCCTTCCCTGGACCGCAAACAAGCTTCCTAGGACCGGTTTCTGGCATTTCAGCCAGGCTTGCTTGAATCCAGTGGCAAAGTGAGCAAGGGACTCACGTCTGAGCATACCCTGCCAACTTATGGCGAACAAAGCGGTACCAAAGGAAGTGGTGATGGACGGAGCATCAGAACCAATCAAACACTCACACCCAGTCAACAGATCTGGGTTTGATCCACCACCGTTCTTTAGCCCACTCTGCCACCCCAGTTCAGACATGGCCATATGCAAATCAGTCTGACCCTGTGCCTCATGGGAACAGTCCAGCCCGAACTGCCAAGCCATGCCTTCCCTGGACCGCAAACAAGCTTCCTAGGACCGGTTTCTGGCATTTCAGCCGTCTTCAGCCAGGCTTGCTTGAATCCAGTGGCAAAGTGAGCAAGGGACTCACGTCTGAGCATACCCTGCCAACTTATGGCGAACAAAGCGGTACAAAAGGAAGTGGTGATGGACGGAGCATCAGAACCAATCAAACACTCACACCCAGTCAACAGATCTGGGTTTGATCCATCACCGTTCTTTAGCCCACTCTGCCACCCCAGTTCAGACATGGCCATATGCAAATCAGTCTGACCCTGTGCCTCATGGGAACAGTCCAGCCCGAACTGCCAAGCCATGCCTTCCCTGGACCGCAAACAAGCTTCCTAGGACCGGTTTCTGGCATTTCAGCCGTCTTCAGCCAGGCTTGCTTGAATCCAGTGGCAAAGTGAGCAAGGGACTCACGTCTGAGCATACCCTGCCAACTTATGGCAAACAAAGCGGTACAAAAGGAAGTGGTGATGGACGGAGCATCAGAACCAATCAAACACTCACACCCAGTCAACAGATCTGGGTTTGATCCATCACCGTTCTTTAGCCCACTCTGCCACCCCAGTTCAGACATGGCCATATGCAAATCAGTCTGACCCTGTGCCTCATGGGAACAGTCCAGCCCGAACTGCCAAGCCATGCCTTCCCTGGACCGCAAACAAGCTTCCTAGGACCGGTTTCTGGCATTTCAGCCGTCTTCAGCCAGGCTTGCTTGAATCCAGTGGCAAAGTGAGCAAGGGACTCACGTCTGAGCATACCCTGCCAACTTATGGCGAACAAAGCGGTACAAAAGGAAGTGGTGATGGAGCTAATGTTATCGACCTTAGAAGGATGAAAAGGGAATGAGCGCGGCATATGTTAACTTTGTAAGCGCAGAAAGCGTGCAGGGCAAACTTATTATTTTGGTTGTTTGAGACTCAGATCTGGGCAAAGCTGCAAGAAAACACGGAGGGGGGAGGGCGGGGGAGAGATAGGCGAGAGGCATGTGTGTGTGGCAAACACTGGTGGGGCTCAGAGCGTTCTGTTGCTGCCTTGCCTTGTATTTCTATGGTTCCTTAAACCCTTAGAGGCAATTCTTTTATTTGAACTAAAAGGATGGTAGTTAAATGGTGTTTACGGCAGGATGGTCGTTAAATGGTGGCTACGGAGAAGCTGTGTGCTGAAAGGCAAAGAGAACACGGGCATGAAAGTGAAAGCGAGGATGAAAATGGAATGAGTGTGGCAGGATGGTCGTTAAATGGTGGCTACGGAGAAGCTGTGTGCTGAAAGGCAAAGAGAACACAGGCATGAAAGTGAAAGCGAGGATGGAAATGGAATGAGTGTGGAAGGATGTTAGTTAAATGGTGGTTACGGGGAAGCTGAGTGCTGAAAGGCAAAGAGAACACGGCCCAAAGCTGGAAGAAAACACGAGATGCAAGAGGCATGTGTGTGTTGCAAACACTGGTGGGGCTGAGAGCATTCTGTTGCTGCCTTGATGCCTGTGTGTGTGAGCAGTGGGGCTGTGTGTGTGAAGTGCCTAAAGTTGCAAGAAAACATATGGTTATTTAAATCCTTAGACGCAGAATTAATGGAGCTAATGTTATCGACCTTAGAAGGATGAAAAGGGAATGAGCGCGGCATATGTTAACTTTGTAAGCGCAGAAAGCGTGCAGGGCAAACGTATTATTTTGGTTGTTTGAGACTCAGATCTGGGCAAAGCTGCAAGAAAACATGAAGGGGGGAGGGGAGGGCTGTGTGCTGAAAGGCAAAGAGAACACAGGCATGAAAGTGAAATCAATGGATGGCAATGCGGCCGTGAGACTAGCCCTGTGGTGGGGGAGGGACAGTTGTGAGAGGCGCCATGAGGAAACAATCTCTCGGCATGCTGTGGCGGGGGAGCACATTCCAGGCGGGGGAGCGGCCCCTTTGAAGTATGATGCCGAGGCTGTGGCTACACGTGCACGCACCAGTGGGCTGAAGCGCTTCCCCAAACGGATTGCATGGCTGCACGATGCACGTGATTGTGCGCGTGCTCGCCATGCAATCCACTTTTGGGAGCACTTTGAAATGCCCCTCTTACTAGAGTCTCACATAGCGATTGCGTAAACGCAATAGATAGGCGAGACCTAAAAACCTTATAGAGTCTTGCTATTAACGACCACAACAAATAGGCTTCCACCTAAGACACCTAGCTTGTTGCCTATGAAGCTTAGCAAGAAGTGAACACCGGCTCTGCCTTGGACCCTCACTCTTTCTCCACATAATCTCTTTTAGAGAGATAATTTCCTCGCTCATCTCAGGCTGTAATTTGATTTGTGACACAAATAATCTTTTGCTTTCCATTTGAGACTTACACTGTCCTCTTCCACCTCATGTTATCATGTACCCCTTGTCATCTGTAGCTGTTTGGTTGTGCACTGCCTACCACCAGTGACGTAACTGGGGGTGGAGGGGTGGGGTGTGGAGTTACTGAACCGGGCAGCACACTTTTTAGGGGCAGCGAAGGTGAGCAATTCGCATCTGTCAACAACAACTAATCCCCGAGAACAAGTCGTCCTTCCCCCACCAACCCACCACCCCCTGAACAAGTCATCCATCTGCCAGAACCCCCCTCCCCCACTCTTAGCCTGCAACGGGTGGCAAACTTAGGGGCCGCCACGGTTGGCAGTAGGTCTAGCTACGCTACTGCCTACCGCTTAACTCCCCAGTGATAGACATAATATTCTTATTATCTTCCACTGCAACCCAAACCATTACCCCTCTCAAGTCTTTCCACCCCAAAAGACAGACCGGCCAGGTGGGAGACAGCAGAATCCTTGGCAGCTAGTAGTCTGTTCTCAATGTGGTTGAGATGAGTATCCCTCTGGCACTCTCTCAGCCCACCAGGCAATACTGCCAGAGAGGTTTATGTTTGTTGTTGTGCTCACTCTGTGTAAAATGGCACTGGTATTTAAACATTTCCCAGCACTATTTTTAGCTCACAGTCCAGCCCTGAGCTTGACAATAACAACCACTATCACTGGAACAAGAGGAAATCTATTGCGGTTTGACATCGAATGTTTTTGCTTACCTAAATATTTACTAAGGGGCAGATTTATGGGGATTTGGCATAGGGCAGCGCAGCAAGTCACCTTGCTGTGCTGCCCTACATCAAAATGAAAGGGCACTGTTTATATAATACGGTGCATTCTTGTCCTTTACCCCAGCAGTGGCGCTGTTTCGGCAGCCTAGCACCAATGCAGGCACCCTTGCACCATGGTGGAAGGTTGCCTGTGTTGTCGGCAGGATTGTTTTTGTGCAGGAAGGGGCGCCTTCCTGCACAAATAAAATTCCGGGAGGCTTTTTCCTCTTTCACACGGAAAGAGGAAAAAACTAGGAAAAATAAAGTTATTTATCCCTGTTGCACCTCTCCAGGGGACGCTTAAGGTTTTAGCGCATCCCCATGTTAACATGGCTTTGTAAATCTAGGGAAGCATCAAAATCCATTTGTGCTGCGGGGGAACACCCACCGCAACACCCATGGAACACCTCCCTAGTGCAGAGTAAGGCAACGCTGTGATTTGCACTGCCTTGCCTTACTCCATATCTATGAGGCCATTCAAAGTTATGCAAAGTGGGTTTGATTATATGGTTTGATTGTATGGTTTGCGCCACCGGAGCGCCACAAAAAGTAATGCTATGGTGGCCTAAGGTGCTCATAAATATGCCCCTGACTGGATATTGAGAGCAAGGTTGTGATCAAGTAGATAATGTAGAGGTGGGTACAGCCTGGCTTGTGTCTTTCCCTCAATAAATATGAACCTGAAGTCTGTTATGAAGGTTTATCCAAACCACCTTCTGCCACAATCTCTCTAATAACTGCCACACAGTGGTTTACGGAAGAGCTTTGATTTATACACTGATGAAGCTCGATTACTTTTATCAAGGCCCTATGGAACTCATCTTTAAACACCCCAAGTTTTATCATCAGTAGTGAAAACAAAAACCATTATTTTCAGGTACTGAAAGATATAATGATCAAGTCATTCACATTTACACATGGTTCATGTGTCACAACCAATACTATCCAAATCCAAAGTCCAATTTCAAGGCTGAGGTTTTAATTTCTCCAACGTACACCTTTACTGCTCCTTTCCAAGGAATATGTACCATTAAATGCAAGGACAATAACTGGCCAATGAGAAAAAATTCCTAATCAAAGCTCGCAGGGTAATGATGGAGCTCGATGATTCACATTCACTCACCATGGAAGCAATCTACCTAGCTAGGGCTTCCTTCCTATTGGCTCAAAACATACCTCACTCGCAGAAGGCAATCAGGAGTTTTGTGGCTCTCTCTAAAGCATTCCAAATCAATGTCTTGTAACAGCAGAGAAGCACACCCTGTACCTGGGTGTTAGTGCTCTTAACTAGCTGAGGCATAATGGACCAATTCTGCTCCAGCTGTTTCTGGCATTTATGTACAAATAGAATTTCAGAGTAGCCATCCTACCACAGACGCTCTCATGATCTGCTGCTTGAATGTTCATAGATACTCCTATCATTCAAGATTATATTCTGGAAATGAAGGGGCATTCAAACCTCTACAGGGACTCTATGGATTTGGTACTTAAATGTAGCCAGAATGAGGTGGGGCTAGAAGGTGAAAGGAAGAAAGTGTATGCTATATGAAAGAAACTCTGGGCACTATTAGAACCTCCTGTTCCTTTTCAGATCTTCAGAAGCTCTGGGAGAAACTTTACAATGAGCAATAAGAAGTATTCGAAGAACAGTGCCACACCTCGGGCCAGGGTAAACCTTGGAAGCAACTGAGAAACCATCTCATTCCTTTACATTGATTCAAAAGGAAAAGTCAATTAAATCACTTGTCCAAGTACCTGGATGGTATCTAGTTCATCTTTTATCCACCCAACCATGAGACAAGAGAGTTTAGAAGAGGATTTATGCAGAAACTTAAACAGTTGCTGCGGAGTTTACACTGCTTAAGAAGTAAGCACAAGGCGACGTTGAACTGAACAAACAAGACTATGAAATAGGGCAATCTTTAGCAGCATAGTATCTTACAGAAGGTTGCTGAGGCCTTCAGAAATGCCTACCTCAAACTTCAGACCCTGAAGTACCAGATTCCAAAATTCAAAACAGTCTAAGAACTGATCTTTTCCTTCACGGCCTTCCCTGGAGTTGTGGCACAAGTCATTTTGCCTCAACAGCATTAAGGATCATTTTACAGTGCTTCTGTCTGTGTAGTTGACAGACACATAACATGTCACCAATTCAGCAGCCAAAAAGAACACCTATCAAGATCTACAAAGGTCTTTGCAATGTCTGGATTTGAGACTGAAGTACTCGGATAAAAGCTGAAGCATGAAGCAGGGTATTGATGACATCCCATGCCATACCTGTTTATGAATAAATGGTGCATGTGACAGTTGGCTGGTGTCCCTAATTGGATAATTAATGTCATATTTGGTACATTTCCTGAAAACTCTTAAAATAAAAATGCATATCTGGATCTGACATTATACAGATATTTCAACACAAGAATCAGTAGATGTAGGAATGCTGCCTTTCCTGCATGAGCACCTCGGGGTTTTCACCTTTTTAATGAACTCTATTTTTAGGTGGTATTATGACTCTGTGCATTGTGACAAGGTCATTCACTGCAGCGGGTTGCAACCAAAAGGTGACTAAGTCCACCCAAAAACTCTGGACCGAAGGAAGGTGGCAATTCTGACAGAGTGAAGCAGTCTCAGGGACCTTAGGAATGCAGCTTATTCCCGCTTGGCGATTTTGTGCCATAACCAATGGCTTGCCTGGGCCTCCACCTTTGAGAGACTCTCCACAGCGTCAGTGTTTGCCTTACCCTGCTGGAGGACTTGGAAATCCAGAAAATACATTAAAGGGGTTATTTTGTGTTTGGTGGGCTGCACTCAGTACTGCAATGCAGCAGGTGCATGTACTTTGCTGCCTTGGTCACCTACAGCCTGCCATATGAGGCGATCCTCACCTGCCTGTCAAAATCTCTGTGCCTTAAAATGAGCCACCGCACATCGGCTCCTATGATGACAAAGTAGGTTTGCTGAATGGCCGCCATGTTTCAAAAACAAACTCCATAAGCAGGAGTTTATTTCTGGGAAAAATAGAATGGCCCCCACACTCTAGGAGTCTTTCTCCCAGGATGTGACGGCCATTTTTCATTTTTGATGTTCTGGACTTCCAGTTTCTCTTTACGATCCTGAAGAGAAAACAAGCATATGCAATGCAATCGATCTCGCCTTTGGGACCTTATATGCATTAGCCTGGGTGCTGTAACATCTACTGTTCTTTAACATGGAGGGAAAGTAAGCACCAAACTGCATGGCACGCCAGTTATGGGACCACATGGAGAGAAATATTGCCTTTCAGCAGGAAATGGTATAGTCCAAAGCTCTGTTTTTAATATAAAATCAGGGCCTTCGGTGGTCATATCACTGAAAATACAAGATTAAAAAAAATATTATTGTTTGGGGGTGCTTGTGGAAGACAATTTCTATGGACTGGAATCTAGAGAATGCTAAAGTGATTCTGGTATTTTACTGACCTCTGCTGGTTGTTTTCCATCAAGAAAATTAAATAGGGGCAGTTGAACAAGCAGAAAGCAATTCTGTGTTTTACTGACCATTACTGGTCGTTTTCTAACAAGACAGTTAAATAGAGGCAGTTGAACAAGCAGAAAGCAATTCTGTATTTTACTGACCTCTACTGGTCTTTTTCTACCAAGACAGTTAAATAGAGGCAGTTGAACAGAAAAAAAGAACCTACTCTCGACATATTCATACTGTTGCGCCTCCAGAGTACCTGTGCATTTTGTGTGCATTGTCTGTATCTCCTTGTGTGTCATATATATATATGCCCATGCACCTTAAGCATGCATGGAAACATTTCCAAATAAGAAGTGATGTTCCCAGACTCAAATCTTATCTTCCTCCTCCGTACACAGGTTTGTAATTACTTGACTGCTCCGCTGCTTTGAAGATTTGGGTTCAACTCCACCAAATTCACTGTCTCAATAAGTGTAAACTACTTCGATAGGCGAGGGCAAGGAGAAGCAATCGGAGGCAAGTTTAAACTGATTGACAGGATTCGGGGCAGCACTAGAAGGCTCAGAGCCGCAGAAATCCTGCAATTGGTTAGAGAAAACGTGCCGCCGAGAAAAGAGGTTAGTAATGTGACGCTAGATATACCCGTCACGTGGGCCAGACGCGTTGCTAGGGAACTTGCTATAACAGGAACTAATGACTACCAGCGAGCTCCACTTAGTGCACTTTACAACAAATTTGTTTATAGACACGGCTAAATATACCACCTGTGTCTACGTTTTGATGTTTAAGATAGTTGTATGGTATTGCAACGTCATGTCTGCGTGAATTTTTTGCACAACCATGAAGCTTTTGCTTGCAACAAAGCGGCCTCCCTTCTCGCTCGCTGTCCTTGGATTTCAAGGGAGCAACACTAACTTGCTTGTCACGTGGTGTGAACGCGATTCTTGTTGTTTTACTGTAATGTAATGGGATGTAGTCATTACGGAAGCTAGACTGGGGCAATTGGATTTTGTAGTCTGTTCATTCGGGGACTGAAGGTAAGCCTGAAGTCGGTAACCTTTAATCTGGTTCAGGACGATTGACATTAAAGCAGCATTAATATGTGTTCATTGTGTTTTTTAAATAATTATATTCTCTAACTATGCGCATTATTGCATTTTTTCCGAAAGAGGTATAATATTGTATCTTTGTTGTTAGAACTGCCCATAATGTGTAGAGAAATTAGTCTCCGTAGAGTGTGACTTAGTAGGACACAGAGAAAGTGTCACTGACATACTAGTCTGCTATAGTACTCATTCCAAGCAAATATTTACTTTATTCAGCTATTAAACACCGGTGCTCAGTGTTCTCATGTACCTCTGCATTACATCAAAGTTAAAGTTTCCAGTGTCTATAAGTGACGATAAAAAAGCATCTACTCCCAAAAGTACAGATACATCGAGCTACCTAGCACTGGCACATTTTTAGTAGCACCTTTAGTTCTTATTTGTACAGTCTGGGTGACACATTTTTATATCAAATGCATATTTCGCTACGCTGCTTTTTCTCTACCCTCTTAAATGTGCAATGGGTGGAGAGTGGATTCTGGTTGCAAGTTGAATCTTGCGAGCGTTGCTTTTCACGCCAAGGGTGTGCTTACCAGTGACAAGACAATGTTGCCAAGTTCGTAGAAGGTTTAGTTAAAATAATGTGCAGTCCTTTTCCCAATTTGAATCGGCGCGGATACATCAAAAGTCCAGTTTTATTTTAGTAGGCATCGAATTGGAGAACAAATAATCGCATTGGTAGCATAACGCTTTACAGCAAGCTAGGAGCACTCCCTCCTACGTCATGCCAAACCAAAGATGGTGTTGGCCTGTCCAGATGGGCCGTCCTAAAAGTGGACAAGGCGGTAACCCAAAAGCCCAGTTTTCAATCACGCGCCAGCATTTAACATAAGCGATTACGCGTGCCAATTGAAAACAAGGGCGGGGCTTAAAAGTCCCTTCCGAAACTGTATTGACTCCAAAAGGCCCTTGCATGGACAGAGCAGCGAATGCGCGCTACTAACGCCAGGCGAGACCTAAAAAGTATGTCAGAATTCCTTTCTTAAACAGAGTAGACAGCCTGATGTTCATTGGGCTAAGAATTCTGCCATCAGAGCCAGCAGTGCACTTGGCCTATCCCACCAACTCAATTTCCCTTACGCAGCCTGACATCGTGCCTAGGGCCAGGTTAACGGCAAACTCAACATTCTTATTGGTGCTTTGTGTTTTCCTGTGTTTTTTTGCCTCTCCAGATCCGCTTATCTAACTGCATTTTTTTGGTGTCTTTTTGCTCAAGAAATTGTTCTCTAAATTGCTTTGCAAATGATATTGTGTTGTAGTCTTGTGTTTTGAATTGTTGGCACTGTTTAAAATAACATGCATTTTTCTAGGGATTTGACCGTTGCTTCTACCACATCTACAATGGTGTGTTTGATAAGTTGGTAGGGGTAGCCCACTCCCAAATGATTACTCCATGTTCTGAAATCACTTACCATTTTACTCAATGTGGGAATCCGTGTGAAGGAGTCCTAATGATCATGGTTTAACCAAACCTAAGGTGAAAATTAGGCCCAGGTGAAATTTCTATTACAGTACCATAATCTTGTGTAATTTGGGGAATTTTGCATTACGCTTGTTACATGACATTCCTGAAATTACGTGATTGTGCCATGTGACAAACTTTTAGGCAGAGCACATGAATAACACAGAATGCGACCAACTGTTGTTTGTGGCATCTGTGTTTGTTGTGCAATTGTTTTTAGTGCTAAATGCTTACCCGTGTCCAAGTGGACACAGGGGCATGTTTTGAGCTACAATATAGTACTAAGGGGCATATTTACAAGCCCCTATCGCCACAGGACCGTCACTTTTTTCGACGTTCCTGTGGTGATAGGAGGTTCGCCTTATTTACAAGGTAACGGCTTAACGCTGCCTTGTAAATAACGCCACCTTTCACGCTATGCTTAGCGTGGAAAGGGAGGACAATGGGTGTTGCTGTGGGCGTTCCACCGCAACACCCATTGATTTTGACAATGTCCCAATTTACAAGGGCAGCATAATTATGGGGCAGCGCCAAAATTAAAACCTGATCTTACCCTGGCGCAACGAGAAGAAATATTTAATTTCTCCTCGTTTTTGCTGTTTTTATGTGTGCTGCATTGTGCAGCACACACGGAAACAGCAAAACGCCAATGATTGTTTATGTACAGGAAGGTCCCCCTTCCTGCACATAAACTATCATTTTAAAAAAATGCTGTTTTGAAAACTATGTGTGCTGTATTAAGCAGCACAATGCAGCACACATAGAAGTTACTAAACGGCATTTTAAGATTGTTGTAATCTTCCCCTCAACGCAAAAACCCTTGCACTATTGTGCATGGGTGTCTGCGTTGGAGTTAGGCTGCTGAGTTTAGCGCCAGCACAGAGGGAAGCACAGGGCTGCACCATATTCTTGTAAATATAGTGCAGCCCGGCGTTTCTGAAGTGGCGGAGTGCGGCGTTAAGTCAGGAAGGCTAACGCCTCACTCCACCACTTCCCTTGTAAATATGCCCCTAAATGTCAGCTTTGCATTCCATGTCATTTCTCATACCTTTACACAATTTTGGGGAAATTTCATGTAATTACTCAAACTCAAATTACGTGAATGGCGCACAACTTTAGTTACAATGTGTTATTTCCAATTTGAAAAACCCGAGCCTAAGTAAGAGCTAAAAGACCAGAACCAAAGCTTCCCTTCTGTCAAGGAACCCATTGCTTTGAGTGTTGGGGGAGGGCAAGAGAGCACTTAATTGTCAACAGCAAGCCATCCAAGAAAGAATGGAGAAGGAAGAGATAAGTATGGTATTACTGTGCCAAAAACAGAGTTAGGATATGGTTTCTGATCTCTCTTCTGATCAATGAGACAGCTCTACTAAGCAGGCCCTAGATCCTTTGCTAGAGATGAATCCCCATAGGGAGAGCCTCCTTCGCAGGAAAGTTTGACCCTGAACAAAAATGGCACCAGAAGCAGTGAAAAGGAACCCAAAGAAGGGTGCCACACCCCTTGGCCACAGACTGATGCTGGGGGAAATGGACGATTCTACACAAATGAACGTGGTTTATTGGAAAGGAAGTACGGCAGTTCAGACTTTGCCTCAAAAAGCCATACATCTCTCTGGATGCCTCCATTTACACTGACTCGACAGCAACGGAGATACAACAAAACCAAAGAACAAGATACACTCTAATCCACAAACCAAAGAGCATCATCTAAATACAATGGCGTTGTTCTCGCCATGCAGCATGGGACGGAACCTGAATTAATTTGTGTTATACATAAGGCACACACTAGAACTGTATTGCATTCCTGCAGCAAACAAAAAACAAGCATTGGCATAGCCAATAGGTCTCGCCTTTGGGACCTTATAAGTATTTCGTTATGCAGCAGAATATCCTTGGTGCAACAACATTAACTGTTGCATGGCTAAATACTTACAAGGTCCCAAAGGCGAGACCTATTGGCTATGCCAATGCTTGTTTTTTATGTTGCCGTAAAAATCAAAAGCATGTGAGAAGAAAAATATGAGTTGGATGAGCCTTTTGCAGTTTTCTCCCAGCTTCACTGCGTGCTGTATAATTTTGTAGGCAGTCCCCATACTCTCGTTTCTCTGCCGAGGCCCTTCAGCTCGGCTGGTTTGCAGGGGTGATGAGAGCCTCAGTACTATGCGGTGTTTGTCAGCATGTGGAGAGAATAGTAAAACAGATGAAGAGCAGAGTTTTTCTGAAGGCCTGCTTTGGCAGCAATGCTAAAATCTCAACTCGTATTCTATATGAGGGTGCAATTACACGATCTACATCATGAAAAACGCACTAAAGTTTTTTTGTTTTTTTTAAATGGAGAGTGAGTGATCTAATTTATCTCACCGACAATAGACCAATACCTCTTTATGTGCTGTTTTCTAACCCTTACTATGGCATATTTTGATGTCTAGGGCTCTGTAAACATCATGTTTTGTTATTGCTTAACACAGTTCACTATGGAAAGCCCAGAAGGATGAAGGGCTGGATTTATCACGTTGAGATTATAACTGTGAGTGCAGGATGCACCCAGACCGGCGCGCAATGCCCACTGCGCTGAAAGCGCATAAGCTGTGTGATGCCTGACCTATGCGTAGACTGAGAAATAGCAGGGCTGAATGTATAATTTATGTCTACCCAGAGGCTTACCTCTGTGAACAGTAACTAACAGTGCATTGTAAGAAATGTAGAATCGAATGAAAGCTTTGTGTGCTTTTTCTTCTGGATGGTATCTATGAAAAGGCAATAAATACACCAGCACTCCCTTGTGTAGCTATTGCATTGCCGTCTCCTGACTCTTCCAACTACTGTAGTTTGGTAACAAAATGCTTTTGAAATCTTATTCCACAGTCCAACTAAGCCTGTGTCCATCAAAAGCAGTATAACTTTTGATATTGGTAGAACAGGTTTCCAATGGAAAAGCAGTGCGCTATGAAAACACTTCTGTATGTGATACTTGTACCAATGTTACAGGGACAAACAGGAAACCTGACAAACTGGAAACTAAGGGGCAGATCTATGTTGCAGTTGCGCCACTTTTACGCCGCCGTTGCGTCACTTTTGTGACGCAGCGGCGGCGTAAACCCTGCGCCATGTTGCGCCCTATTTACATCATGACGCATCTATGGAGATGCGTCACGGTGTAAAGCCCTGCGCCACATGAAACCTGCGTCAGGTTTCATGTGGGCGTTTCGACACAGGGGGGGGCGTTCCGTCGCAGGAACGCCCCTGAAAAGTGACTATAAATCTATAAGATTTCACTGAGTCACTTTCCCAACGCTGATGCGTCAAACCCCTGCGCCTGCTTGAAGCAGGCGTAAGGCTTGACGCACCATGTTAGGGATAGGGTAGGTTGGAACAGTGCTGGAGTTGCGTCGCGCTTGCGACACAACTTCAGCACTGCGCCAACGTTACGCCGGCAGATACGTCACGCCTCTGCTTGTCCTTGTGCCACGATGCACCGCATCGTAAATGCGGCGCATCTGCGGTGGCGCAAGGGCAAACTTGCGTGACGCATCTTCCCTGGCGCATCCATGCTGATTTGCAGGGATGCGCCAGGGAACATAAATCTGCCCCTATGTTCTTCGCCTGTCTCTTGTGCCCCATTCAACATTGTCCTTTCGCTACCTAAGGCGGTCTAATTACTTTTATTAGCATTGACACTTATAAACAACCTTTATAGAGAATAAGGTCATTCTTAAAGGAATTTTGGATAAATTTGTAACATATGTCCTATTTTATAAACGGCGATACATTGGCACGTTTTAGAAAACAACATTGATATTTTAGTGGATCTGATTCTTAGTGTGCAGGGGGCTTCAGAACAGAATTGAAAGCATGGTTGTTGTTCTGATAGAATATGCTATTAAGAGGCACTGTTTATGTCAGAGTGACCATTTGTACTGCAGTAGTACATATCAGCAATTTATTGTAGTGCCGCTGTAGCTCACACAGAATAGACTGCTTCCACTCACTCATACCATAGGGGAGCATATTGCTCAGAATTACGGCACCAAGGAAGTGGAGGCGCAAGTGTGGGTAAAATGGGAGCCCGTATTCGAGCAACATTTTTCAATGCGTAAAAATGGAGCAGATAGATTCCTACAAGAAAGCACTGCAGCGTGCAGAAGTTTCAGATGCTTCGAAATACCCACCCCCCTCCGTTTGTGTCTGGAGAAGAAAATGGTTAAACAGTATTGAATCTTACCCTGGTCAATAGGGAATTGGATACCACAGATCACCGGAAGATGGTTCAGTGGTTAATACTCATTGTGGCCTGAGGCACACACATGCGTTGTCCCTGCCAGGGACTCGTGAGAATGCATAAAACATGAATCCATCCCTGTGCCAGAGGTGCACAGACGTTTCTCTGTAGACAGTGGTACGAGTCTTTTAGGAGCCTCAGCCACGTTGCTGTGGATGGCAGTATGTTACACTGGAACTCTGTGAGCTGTAGAAGAGTGTGTTTATATTTGTAGGTATCTTGCATTTGACTGCTGCTTGGGAAGCAAAATGGAAACCCTTACCAGAACACAAATGCAAATGATACAAAAAAGCAGGTGGTTTCAAGCCGAGTCAGATACCTGGAACGCTTGATGAAGGCTTGATTGGGGAGAGAATGTGGTCAATCGGTTTAGACTGCCGACTTTGGTGCAGGAAACCAGGGTTCGAGCCTCGAGGTCGCGTCCACATCCTATGATTCTGTGCAAATCACTTAATCTCCCCGTGCCTGAATGTGTAATGTAAACACGGTGGTATATAAAGCGCTCCAATACCTTCGGGCCGAGTTCGCGATATATAGAAGATGCAAAAATAAAAGGCGTCCTTGCTCCGCTTCCAGAATTCAAATGGTTGGCCTCGATCACGTCTTTTTAAAGTGACGAGGTAACAACAGGAAAGACAGCATGCAGCGCAGGAAGGCGGGTGGACTGCGTGCGAAACCCGGATTCCAAAGCTGGACCTGCGCTGCTCCCTGCGGCCGTGTCTGAGCCTGTCTTTGTAAATAAGCAGGTCCCCGGTGGCGCGGCCCCATAATGAGGAATAGGAAAAATAACAACTAAACATGTGTACAACAAGGAAGTTAACCGGGGAAAAATGGTACCGCCGGCCACAGCTTGCAATGCATGTGCGCGAGTGGTGCGCGCGGAGCAGTAATCACGCCATATGGCGCCTCTGCTCAAGCGCGCGCCCGCGCACATGCACTGTAGCTCTAGGCCGGGGGTAGCATTTTTTGAAGCCCTCACATAAAGTCTTGGCAGACCAGCGCAAGCGCTGGGTCAGCCGAGACCTAATAAATACAAACAGAAAATGGACAGTTTGACTTTGAATAAACCAGTGGCGACTCCTACGCAATGGCGGAGGAGCGTCGCCCCACTGCCTGGCTTAGAGCCAGCAAATGTAAAATAAAACGATGTTCTTGCATGGTTTTATTTTACATTTGCTGGCTCTTAGCCAGCGGTGTTGGGACGGGCAGGGCCGAGGCATGAGATGGGGGAGGAGAAGTGCTAGTGCACTCCACTCCCTAGGTGCTAATGTGTGTTTGTGTCTCAGGCTGACCAAAACACACATGCGCACTTAGGTTAGGAAACCCCACAGACTCCCTGGTCTTTCCTGCCTGCTCTGACCAATCCCTGCGCTGCTCTAGTACTTTAAAAAAAAAATTTGTATCTTACTCTTACACTTACACTTCCACCCCCGCCCCCGCGCGACGCCTCCTGCGCAACCCCACCACCCTTTGTTTATGGCGGCTGCCGCTAGAATTAATAACATAGAGGGAAGAGAAAATGCGACAATTTAAGTAGGGAGGCTTTTAAGCTTGTCTTTAATTCGAGCAGTGATGGTGAGGAACAGAGTTCAGAAGGCAAATAACTACAGCAAATATCCATCTTTGATGCTGCCTTTCCAAGCTATCTTGTCTTGATATGCATCCTTCTAGGGCTGCTTCAAATATAAACTTTCCTCAGACCCTTGCATAATATTGTATAATTTGAAAGAAAATGTAGATTTTCATAGTTGGAACTGGACTACCCTGTTCAGTTTACACTGCACGTTACCAAGTCTCTTGTGCACAGAGACAGCAGATATGTCTTTCCATCACATAACTCACCCTCGTTGGTACCGGTCCAGTTCGTGAAGTACGGTATGATCACAGTATTCAAACACTAAGTGAAGCTTTCGTTTTCTCCTGAAGACCTCGAGCAGATTGACCAGGTTGGGATGCTTGAGTTGCTGAAAAACAAACATGAGTTGGGGTTAATTGCTGTAAAGTTAATCTGCAATCAAAATAATTTATACTGCCATTTTTAGAAACTAAATGATCATTTAGGTAGAAGCCTGCTGAATCATAAAATGTGATGAAACTTTCTAGTGGTTTTTCATTTTGCAGTCTGAATATTGATTTGTGTTTTAATAAATAGGGTACTTGCTGATTCTGGATAAGTTGACTGGACAGAGATGAACATAAAAGTTACTGCAGTTAAAAGTGCTCCAACTGAGGCAGGGGGCGGATACCACATAACCCGCTGCTAGGCACAATCGGCCCGTCCCCTTCACTTCGCCTTCGTTTCCTGACTGCGGAGACGCCGCACGATGAACGTCCAGAACACCAGCCGAAATAAAGGATCGGCAGCTCTTGGCCGTGCTATGCAGCAGTGTGTAGCGTTTGTGGCGAGAAGTAGTTTCCTGACCAAAATGAGGCTTTTTATGATGCAATCGCTCCAATAACATCCAACATGGATGTGAAAGCAGTGCAGCACAGGGAACCACCGGGTTTCGCACCAGGGGTAAGTGCTATGGCTGCCTCCTAGTCATTTGCATGTTCGCCCGGTTGTGGGTCGCTGGGTAGGTTTTTCCCCTAAAATCTCAGACACTTCTATCCTGGTGGGGCTATCGTCAATCTGAGGTTGGCACCTGAGACTGGTTAATTAAAGGAAAATAGCGAAGGCCGCTACAACCATGGGGAACCCTCCTAAAAGCTGCCAATTTTGTTGGAAATCAATACTCTGCTTCAACACTCGCCCTTCAGTGAAATACGCGTGGGCAAAAGCAGTTCGCAGCTTTCAGTCTCGTCACGGCTCCGGGATGGCAACAAGTCCACTGAGCTCAGAAGAAGATTTATTATCAATCTATGAGGAAAGAGAGTTGGGAGTGGCAGGTGCCCCTCCGGAGACAGAGGGAGAAGGTGTGGTCCCAGGGGCAGACTCCCATAGAGGCAGAAGAAGGAAAAGAGAACAATGAGAGAAATAAAAAGACTGAGAGCAAAGAGAAAGAGAATGAAGCCAAAAACGATACACCGCTGGCTGGCACAGTAGATGGTACCATGAAACGTATCAAAACGAAAGAGTATACACTGTTTACGAAAGGGAAAGTAGTGTCATTGGGTCACAATGGGTCACATCAGCACTCTGATATTGGTGCACCAGCAGCTTTGCAGGCTCTTGCTCTAGGCTCACCCACGGGATGCTGAAGATCAGAACACTGAGCTTCAGCAATCTCAGTCTTCAAGCCCAGATCTAATTCAGAGGCACTCTCGCAAGTGCACCATCAGACTGCAGTGCCATCTTGGTCCCAGGAGATGCAACATCAGAATGTACAGGATGACGCAAAGTTCGCTGCACAGGGGGATATAAAGACAATGCTCAATGTCATCTTACACAAAATTAGAGAACTCAAAGCCTCACAGGCAATTGAAGAAGCAATGACACATTTTCCAGAATGGCTCCAGGAAGCCGAATGAAGTATTTCACAACTAGCGGATCAAGTCAGCTCAATGCAGGAGGAAGTCAGTCAGTCCAGGGAGCAAATATCTTCACTGGAATATAAAATCAAGGAGTTGGAAAATCTCTTGCGCCACTGTAATCTACAGATTGTTGGGAGTTCCGGAGGGTTGTGAGGGCCCTCAGTTCTTTCAATAGGTGGACTCTTTTATTAAGACTCATGTTTTGCCAGAATATTCAGAAGCATCGACAACTACACTAGCGCATCTGGTCCCAGCTCAACCATTTCCAAATTCGAAACTGCCTTGCACTAAATTGGTGAACTTCGCTGACTGTTGTCTTAAAGAGTGTATATTAGCAAGGCCATTGAGAAGAAACAGTTTTCAACAACAGAAATACCTCAGTGTCGTATATTTTCAGATATGCTGGCCACGGCATATTACACTCCAATGGCTCTCCACAGAATGTATCCATCAGTGGGGGATCGCTGCTTTCGCTGTCAGACACAGGGGATGGGAAGTTGTTTGAGACAAGACTAAAGTGTCCGAAGTTTTTGTACTGCTTTATAAAAACTTGTATAAAAGTAAGTACTTAATACCCCAATACTTTTAGGCCATCAGGTTGCTGAAGGTGGCAAATGGCCAGTTAGAAAGAATGGCTTTGGGTAAATTAGCATTAGAGATAAAGCAAGTGCTGTATGCAATGCTCAGTGGGAAGGCTTGTGGCAATAATAGTCTTCCTGTCAAGAGTTTTCAAAGCATTCGCGGGCGAGCTTCCAAGAGTGTGGAGGTTCCCTCTAGTTTCAAGGAGTCAATGGTTGTTAGTTTTTTTTAAAAGGATAAGAATCCAAGGGATGTCAACTCATATCGCCCAATTAGCTTGTTGAATACGGATTACAAGATTCTTATGAAAACATGGGCAATTCACATAGACCGGGTTTGTGGCTGGTCGGGAGATGTCAGTCAATACAGGATTTTTAATATACGCAGTGGACTACTTTGCTGTTAACCAGACTCCTGCAGCTATAATAATGGTCGATTTAGAGTAAGCATTTGACATGGTCAATTGGAATGCTTTTTTTATGGCTTGACAAGGTCTGGCATCCCTGCTCAATTCATCATAATGCTGCAGAAGCTATATCAAGGGGCTCAATCAAAGGTGTTTGTGAATTCTAATCTTGAAGAGGTGGTAGATATAAACAAGGCAATGCATCTGTCTCCAATCTTATTTACTTCCTTTTTAAGAGCCCATGGGAGTTTAGATTGGGGGCAATGAGGGGATTGAGGCCCCTGTAATATAGATGTCCAAATTTAAATTATTTGCGGATGACATGCTTCTTTACCTTGGGCCAGAAAAGCAGATTATCCAAAAGCTGTTGGAGGTGTTTGAGCAGTTTAAAAAGATTGGGGGATATAAAATCATGAGAGCAAAACGGAACTGCTCCTATTTAATACCTCCGTTAATAATCTCCTTCCTTCTCATCAGCAGCAAGCCTGCTCTCAAAACCCAATCCGCTACTAAGGGATCTATGTAACGAATGTGGTCATGATGAAGAAGATTAAGGAATTGTTGGACAGATGGACACCCCTTCCCCTTACACTAGTAGGTAGGGTAGCCCTTATTAAAGTGTCCATTTTACCTTTGTTGTTATTTCTTTTTTCAAATGTCCCCAAAAAAGTTAACAAGAGCTTTTTTAAGGAACTTGAGGCACATTTCGGGCGCTTCGTGTGGAATAAGAAGGCTCCCAGGGTTAAACTCTCTGTACTCCTATTAGACATCACCCAGGGTGGGGTGACATTACAAGAGGTGCAGACCTATTATGAAGCATCTCTTCTAGATGCATTATGTTATGTTAATGAGATTTGTAGAGCGCAACGGTTACCCTGGGGTGTCCTGGCGCTATGTACTGCCTAGCCAGAAGAAGGAGGAAATCATTGAGTAAATAGCCAGGTCTTCAAACCCTTCCTAAAAAGAAAAAGACTGGAGGCATTCCTCAAATGGAAAGGCAGATCATTCCAGGCCCTGGATGCACATGCCGTAAAGCTCCTGCCACCCCAGCTGGCCTTTTTATGTCTCGCTGGCTATCGCGTAAGTGATCGCTCAGCGAGACTCTAGTAAAGGGGCTCCCAAAAGTGCTCCCAAAAGCGGATTGCATGGCAAGCACGCGCACAATCACGTGCATCGTGCCCCCATGCAATCCGTTTGGCATCCTACTTCAAAGGGTCCGCTCCCCCGCCCCCGCCAAGCGCGCAAGCCATGCTCCGCCGGGCTTGTCTTGTTTTTTTTTTCTTGAGGTGCGCACGCTTGTCTTGTTTAAAATGAGAGTGCACTTTGAAAAGCACACGGAGAAACCAAAATATTTCATTTTGAGGAGAATGTCCGATCAACTCTTCGCCTGAAAACTGCCTCAATTGAGCCTTCGATCAATGATATTGACGGAAAGGGACAGTCCATATGTCACTGCGTGTATCATCCAATAGCGTTCCGTCCGGACGGCCATCAATCACTCTCTAATCATGTGATGGAGTCAGTGTAAACATTGCCTTCGCAAGAAGGGCTGCGCGCGCCGCCTTAGCATCTTCCACACAACACGCGCGGAAATTACACACACAGAGGGGAGATAATGCGCCCGCCGCTTCTAGAAAATGAGCCTTCTGGGAAGTGCTGAACGTCGTCGCCAGATCGCCTGTCTACCTAATGACAGGGCGAAGGAGTTATATTGTTTTTGAAAATAGCAGGTGTTATTCCTCTAATGCAAGGCCCTTGTTAGATGCTGCTATTGCGGTATTGGCAAGCGGTTGACAATGGCCACAATACAATAAAACGCCTTAAAAATGCGTAGGACTCGGAAGCGGTTCTACTCAGTGATTTTCTTTCAGTTGTGAGTAAGAACGACGAGACCCCGAGCGATGAATCCACCGAAATGTCATTAGATAGAGAGATGACCTTGAAATGACACTTGCCCGATTGCGAAGCTCTCGTTCGAGCCAAAATGCTATTTCGATGAAAAAAATGAGCGAATACAACATTTATAAAATGACGCTGATACTCTAACGTGCCTGTGCTAAATTGACCAGAGACAGCAGCACATCTGTTTATACATGATTAGTTGGGGCTGTAATGCTTATTGGCATCTGTGTAGCGCATCTATCTTCTTTCGTTGGTCTAATCGCTGGGGGCCCCACGATTAAATGTCAGAACAGAATGCAGAATAACTGCTGGGGCACAGGATATAGCAGAAAAGCTTTTTTACTTCATCTTTTTTGTACAGTCGCAGTAGGTGGGGGCACCATTCCCCCTAAAGTAAAGTTATCTCTGCAAAAATCACCGCTTCAAAAGCTGATTAAACACAGGAGAGGGTCCTCACTGTGCCACCAGATGTGCACAAGTCTTAATTAATTCACCTTTGATATTGGGCTGGGAGACAGGGTTATCAGCAAAGCATGCGTTTGATTGATTTTCGGTTGGTGGAAAAGAGAAGTTCTTCCAGTGTAACTTCCGCTCCAGATGTGCTTCCTCCTGATTTAAAGAGCTGCAAGAAGGTAGCAGACAAAGCCTACGCGCCAGAAACTCTGATCGATACCATACATAGCCAAATAACTTTTGGGAAAGGCATCCTCTTTATCGCTATTTTTGCGGTGTCAGAGCGAACCACACCTATGCACTTTTGTAAAAAATTAAATCTTTGCAAGCTCACAAACATTGAAAGAAAGAGGAGCATCTTGGCACACACCATCCCCAGAGAGCCGAGGGTGGGCTCCCAACCCCACCCAACCAGAGGTCATCCACTTGAAGCCAAATTCCCAGGCGCAGGAGGCCCACACTTCTGCGACAAGCATTGGCATAGCCAATAGGTCTCGCCTTTGGGGCCTTATAAGTGTTTAGCCACGCAATAGTTGATGTTTTTGCACCAAGGATATTATGCTGCATAACTAAATACTTATAAGGTCCCAAAAGCGAGACCTATTGGCTATGCCAATGCTTGTTAACAAAGGGCTTAGGACCTTTTTCGCTCCAGAGGACCGGAGGGTCCTGCTGGGAACGTACCACCTGAGTTTGTCCTGCAGGTGTCGTGGACCTATCCAATTGAGGGCCTTGAAAACTGTACATAGGGCCTTGAAGCATACTCTATGCTTCACAGGAAGCCAATGTAACCTGGTTAATTCTTTTTTTACCGAAACAAATTTCGGAATACCAGATAGCAACCTAGCAGCCGCATTTTGAGCCATCTGCAACCTGTTGACCAGATGTTTACGGGCATTCAAAAGAATGCCATTACAGTAATCTAATCTTGACATAACAAGCACCGTGACCACCACGTTAGCATTAGTAAGATTGTTTGATGGGAAGAAGACAGTCAATCTCTTTTCTTTTTTAGACAGAATGTTTCAGGAAGTGGAATCTCAGCTGCTGGTCTTTATTAAGACAGCCAAACTCCCAAAGAAAACAAGATATAAAATTATACAGGAGCCAGACTTCTAATGTTGAAACTTAGGGGTATTGGAAATTGGTTTAGACTACTACAGGACAAAGGGGGCAGTCAGCACCGGCCAAAAAGTGTTTTAGATAGAATTAGTCGTCAACACAATGCACTGTTTTAAAGGTAGAATGGCAGTCTATCTTGCTGTTAGGCCACAAGGCTTTAAGGCCACCAAATTTCAAGAGAATGCCCTTATTATCTCACTGGATGGCATATTACACTCCAATGGCTCTCCACAGAATGTACCCAGCAGTGGAGGATTGCTGCTTTCACTGTCAGCAACAAGGGCTGGGAGGATGGTTGCATAATTTTTTACCTGCCAAATGGTGGCACTGTTTTGGGAAACTGTTTTTTCTGCTCTTTGTCTTGGTTTCCAGATTAAGAGTGATCTGGATGCTCTTTGGGTTTCTAAGAAAGTGTCAGAGCAATGGGATTTATAGCTATGGCTTCATTAAATGCTCGCTCATTGATCCTACAAATCTGGAAAACATCTAAAGTACCAACACACCAAGAGTGGCATAATAAAATGGTTTGACATAAAGGTTTGAAGAGACATATGAAAAAGGTGGAGGGTCTAAAAAGATTTAACGCCTTGTGGCAGTTCATGGAGGCAATAGAAAAGGCGGCCCCAAATGCAGCAGCAGTGTAGCAATTCTTATTGGAAGGGAGTTTAATAAGGCATGATGGCACTTTGTGTGTTGCCTGTTGTTATACGTATATTGTACAATACTTCTGAACTTTTTCAGATGGCTCCCACTACATGTGTACTGTAGGAAATCTTTTTTTTTAGTAGAGTATGTATAAGCGACTGGGAAGGTTAAGAAGCTAATTTGGCACAAAGGCACTTTACTGTTGAATATAATTTACTATATATGATTGTTTCTCAATGAATGAGCGATCCTTGAAATTATAATTGATCATCAATTTTTATATTTTCTGTGGATAATATGAACGGCTATTTATATTCCATTTCCATGTTATGTCTTTTCCAATATGTAATTACTTTATGATTCTGCTCAATAAAAAATAAAAAAAAGTTACTGCAATTGTCAGAATGACTGACGCGGGGCCTGGTTTATTTGTTTTTGAGAATATAAAATAATATATTAAAAACCTCTATGTATGTGTGAATGCAATAGACTTGATCTTTGTTAGTCCGATTGGTGTCAGAAGTATATTAATTTTTCATAAATGAAGAATTATGTTGTTCCTTTGAATTTTATCTTGCAGAATTAGAGGTTCATCTGACCTATAGGTTGTCCTCCTAGCTAAGCATTACTCTCTGATTGGAGCATAAAGATTTTTGTCTTGGAGTGAGACTACAGGAGATGGGAGGAGACACTAAACTGACTCGGCAAACACGAACCAGCTATGTTCACAGGGCACAGTACTTGCCACCATTCAATATTGTTGATTCAAACTGCATGAACTCACTGAGGATCATCCAGTCAGCAAAGCATCTGTGACTGGGAGCATTTCAGAAGTGTGAAGATTGGTCAGGATAGTGTCTCAAAATCAGCATTGAAGATTCTGTCAATGCTGGGGCTGAACCGTAAGCATTGTCATGATTTTCTATATAACATTTTAGGAGTCATTTTTACGGGATGACTATCATGGTTCATTACCACTATGCGTACCACATCTAATGAAAAGAACATAAAACGGACTCTCAGGAATGCAAACAGAATACAATTTTCTTTTTTTACCTATGATCCATTGTACCACAATGTTCTGACTGATGGGGCGGGGTGCTGCACTGTGTGCATTATTCCCCTCACAAAAGTCCATTTCCCCTTCCTACATGAACACTTGCACTCGGCCCAATCCAAGCAGCCACCGAGAGGGTGCAGCACCGGCATGTAAAGCCAAGGAGCCACAAACCGGTTTGCTAATATGTCTATCCTTCTCTTGAGAAAGATCAGTCTGGGTTTAGATTACGCAGCCAGATATTGGAAACACCCAATGAAGTCCTGTGGATTGATTAAAAAAGTCAATGCAAATGACTAGAAGGCCAACAAAAGGGGTTGATCAATTTCCCTTTCTATGTGTACCGTACTGTGGGATGAACCCATAACAGACTGACACACCCACAAATCAAGATAAAAAAAGGCTGACCTGAGTCCCCTTTCTGTAAGTATTATTGCCATTAATATTATGTATGACTTTTGGAGATTCTGCTAAAGATGTACCGGTCTCTAGACCAGGCCAAAAAACTTGTAAAAAAGTTATTATAACAAGAACCATTATTATTAGTACTGCTACTACTAAGGAATTCACAAAACCCACAGCAAAACTAATGGAAACGTTTGACATTTATGAATATTCAGGCATGCTGTAGTGGAATAGCACATGGTAGAAAATCTATTGAAGTACAAATGGCAGAAATGTATACAACTCTTGTACCGTTTCCTACATTTACCCCTGAACAGGATAATCTTCCCATAAACCCTCATGAAAACAAAAATGGAGCTGTATCCCCTTCCTTTAGGATATAGAAATTTCCATCTGCAGATCAATTTTTGTGCTCTTCAGTGCATCATGCTAAATTTCATTTAAGAAATGTAAGAACTATATTCTGTACTATATTTATCACTATGAAAACCTTTCAATTACTCCAAATTTGCACATTTGAGCTAAGTCAGTTGCTCTTTTAACAGGCACTCAGCTCGCCATATTTAGGTGTGTATAGATGTCTTAGACCACAGGGTACTTGTGTTTCGTCTTACTGTGGCACTAAGCGCACTGGTATCAAGCATAAGTAACAATGGTCTATGATTTCTGTACATTTTAGTGCCCTAAAAAACTTGACCTTTTTTGAAATCTCAACATTACACGACACATCATTTAGTATAATCCAGTAGTATTCCTGTATATCAATTCACCAAAATACTAGGGGGTAGTGGAAGTGACACCATGCCTCCAGTAATCACTGGTGACATCACAGTATAGTTACCCCTGTCCCACACTTAGCCACTAAGATATCACCTATCTGCTGCTGGGATGCAAAGCATCCAATCAGCAAACAACGAACATTTTAATGTAGCAATGTTTAAATTATATTCCCTTTACAGTCATAATTATGATGAAGTAGCACAATGTGATCTTCATCTGGGACACCAGACCTGGCAATCTGCAGCAATCAATTTTGGAATATAAAAAGAGCGTAGCAATGTTTTCTCTATCACGTTTATTACAGATGACATGACCAGTGCATATATATTGATAAACCCCGTTTCCTTTAAATCCAATAACAGCTCTCTGAATAGCACTGGTAATAACACGATCCTGATAGGTGTGGATCCAATCTGTGTTATAATCAATGTAATAGATGTAATTATTGATGCCAAAAGCAGAGGCCTTTCGTCCGACTTGTCCGAGGTTCACCAAAATGTGCATAACCATCTGAATGGCTAACATTTAATGACCAGGTTTTCTGTTTGGGCAAAACATAAATGGTTCTCAGGAATTTACATACAATGACATCCATTTGCCTTGACCAGCCTATCATGTACTAAGATGTGTTTATGGTTTTATTGAGCAAAACAAAGTGGTGTTGTCTATGAACTAAGTTTGGACTCAAACAAACCTTCCTTTTCTTCAGTATCATCCATAGAAAATAATTCCCAGCTATTCTCTACACTAATATAAATCAGGCATGCACGTCATAAGCCATAAACATTCATATCAGAGTCATCATTAGTTTATTAGAGTTCTCGTGAGGAGATGTGAATGAGATTTGAGCTATGTTACCTATACTTATTCTCAATTTCTTATTTCTAAAGACTTATTTTTAGGGATCACTTCTTCATTAACTTCAATTCCTCTAAAGGAGATTATCTGTATGTATTCGTTAAAATGAGTACCCTAGTAAACAAAGATGTATTACTACTCTGGTGTCTGTGTAATTGAGACAAACCACAATTTTTAATTCCAGCACACTAGAACTCAGCTGCCTTTTTACCTCACAAACAAGAAATCCACATAACCATGATAGGTTATTGGATTTGCTAAAATAACAATCACCACTGCTCTAATCTATGGTGATTTTACATAAGGAATATATAATTTATCATTTTTAGATTTAAAAAAAAAACACTTTTTGAATTCTTCTTGAAAGAAATTGGTATGTTTTATATAACATTTTTCTAAAACACATCCAAGTTTGTTTTTATACTATTTTCCTCCCATTGTAACTGCTATAATGTACTATATATTTTGTGCTTTATTTTGCTTTTTCTCTTTTATAACCTTTACTCCCATTTTCCCAGTAAGTAGTTTCTCTTTTATTACCTTCTCATTACCACTAAGGGCAAGATTAAGAGTCTGGCGGTCCTCGGAATGACAGACTCGTGGTTGCGTGGCAGATCCAGACACCGCTGCACCCGCGGTGGTCATGCCCAATTAAGACTCGGGCAGTCGGACCGCACTAATTCCGCCTGCAAACCGCCGTTCCTTGGCATAGGAGCACCGGTCAGAGGCTGCAATATGCTTGGCGGGACAAAAGTTAATTATTCATTAGCAGTTGAGATACAAAAATATGTATAAGTAAACTAGAGAGAAAGTTCACTTTGGAATGGGTGCCCTCTGCAATTGCCCACTTTGCCCATGCCTTAAAACGTTTCTGCATTGGTATTATGCATTCAGTCTCTAATTTCATAGATGCCCAGGTTTCCACTGGCACCAACCAGAAGCTTTATTTTTTTTTAACATTATGTGGAATTGTAAAACACTCCTTCAAGTTGCTCAGTTCAAAAATAGAAAGCTAGAGCCACTATGTGTTAGACAATCATAATTCTATGTCAGGACTGGAGGCGAGGATTATGCCTTCTTTCTTCACTCTTTATTACAACAGCAGCCATGTAAAACATCAACAAAACTACTTTTCCCATGATACATCGGGAAACAACTGTAGTTTTAACAACCAATGAGAACATCAAAGTCCACCAATCAGCATAGATCCTGGTCCATATAGTCCCTTCTCTCTGTATGCTTTTCCTCTTTCTTCGCTGCTGCGCAGCCAAGATAAGTACACTGTTTGTTTTCCTAACAAAAATGTAACCTCGAGTTGATAATTGCTGCATACGTTTCTTTACAGATGTTTTCTGCTTTTGCTCTTATTGTTGCGGAATACCTGTGCTTAACTATTGTGCTTAATTATTTGCCGCTTTGGGGCGCAGTGTTCATGTTTTCCGTATTTTGTTGTACTTTCGCTATGTAACTTGCATTGCGTGTTGTTTCATGCTGCGTTGGTTTTTGGTGATTGACATGCTCACAGCGAGTATTCTCCAAGACGGGAGAGCGGTTCACTTCGCTCTTGCGCGTCCTTACACCTGGAGAGCAGTGACCTCCCGCCCCTAGCGGGCGTGGGAGGCACAGCGGGAGCGATGCGTTCCTTGAATTCCTCTCAGAGGAGTTTCAGCGTTCGCGCGCTTCCCGCTGTGTGGTACGCCAGTGAAGGGTGACGCCGGTGATGGGTCCGTAGATTGTGAGAGCTGGCCGGTTATTCCACTTGGCCTGAGCTGATACCTGCCAAAGCGGTATGAAGTTTTCACAGAACGCCTCTTGTGAGGTCTGGTAATCGCCTGTAAAAGGCTTGTTTGGGACACTTCCCCCTGGCTTATTCTTGGTTACCAGCTGCACATAAGTCTCAGACTCTAGGTGGTGTCCCAGGGATGTGACCCATTTTAAAACCTGCGTTTGTACGCTTCAGCACTGGACTGACACCCAGTCCCCCATATTCAAGGCCACTTACTCAAGGGCTAACAGTCTACCACCCAGACTTATTACTCGGTGGGGTCCCTCACTGTGTTTTTTCTCCATTTATTGGTTATTTATTTAACTTGGAGTATGAAGAGGATTCTCAGGGAGGTGCAGACCCAATGGCTGACCTCCCTTGGGACGACGATTTTTATGACGCAGTGGACGCCTCGATATATCGGGCGGTTGAGGAAGCTATGACTCCTCTTGAGGAGAGATTATCACGTCAGATTGCCCAAGCTCTTGATCAATTGGCTCAGCCATCTGCATCAGTTCCCCCTCCCCCTGTTTCGGTGGATCCATTGGGCCCTCCTGCAAAACGTATTCGTGAAGCGGGGTGGATATAGACAATTTTGACAGACTACGTCAGGTTTTTATGGCTTCTCAGCTACTTTACCACCTGGGATTGACGGGGTTACACCACTCACTCTCCCTTCTACCCCTAAGGGAGCAGAGAATGCAACTGATCTTTCTGGTCTTGCTGAGCCAGCCCGGCCTCCTCCCCCTGATGATGATATTTCAGACATGCTGAAACCAGCGGATATAATACACCTTCGATCCTCGGAGTGGGCGCCGGCCGCTAAGGTCGCGTGCTATATTGCAAGTCGTGTACGTACCCCACTGGAAAAGGAGGCGCGGAACTGCTTACGTGCAGAATGTCCCGACCCTCTTTGGAGGGAAAAGTAGCCTTGACCCGAGAAATTGATTCACGCATGGCTACTGTTTTGCAGAAATTTATAAAGGATCCCAAAAAGGGGATTGGTCGTTTTTGGCGCGCATGCCAGGATAAACTCCTGGATGCTTTGGGACCCCTAGCCAAAATTCTTGACATGGCTGAGGAAGCCAAGACTTCTGGTACACTAATTTCCCCTAAAACTCTGTCTGGGTGGGCTCAACGAACTATAATATTTTTGGGTAACGCAAACTGTGCCCTTTCAACTGAGAGACGTCGATCGCTTCTCATAAAAGTGGACCCGAAGTTGGGGGATCTTGCGGACTCTGAGGCAGGTGCTGTTGCCCAGGGGGGCCTAATTGGAGAACCATTTGTAAGAGAGCTCGGCAAGTTTGTGAACACTTTCACATCCTTGGATAAGGCGCAGTCAACCATTAAAAAAGTGTTTCCGCGGGGCTGGTCGAGGCACGGGTCGCTCGTCCGGCTGAGGTGGCAACCAGTACAAGCAGAAAGGTCAAGGCCCCCATCAGTATCAGGACCAGACAAGGTTCGGAAATTTCTACCCTACATGAGGACGACGTGGGAAGGGTAGAGGATACAGAGGAGCGAATTCAACCGCAAACTCCGGTGAGTGTACTCCCTTCTTCTCAGCTAAAGTTAGGGGGGCGGCTCGCAAATTTTTTCCCAACCTGGACTACCATCACGGGGAATGCATGGATCCTTCAAACAGTCCAGGGCTTTCATTTAGAGGTTTTGGGGAACCCAGTACAAAGAGGACGCCCACGCCCTCTCCAGTTTTCTCTTCAAGATACCATTCTAGTAGATCAAGAGGTAGCTTCTATGCTCATCAAAGGCACCATTCTGCCGACCGTTCCTCACCCTGCAGGGTTCATCCACAATATTTTTCTCGTCGAGAAGGTAGACGGTGATAAATTTGAGCGAATTCAATCAGTGGGGGGTTTATCACCATTTCAAAATGGAAGGGATTCACCTTCTCAGAGATGTACTGAGGCCTCTGGATTGGATGGTCCGCTTAGACCTCAAGGATGGGTATTTGGTGGTTCCGATATTTTCTCCACACAGAAAATTCCTACAATTCATCTAGAAGGATCAGACCTACAAGTTTGTATCCCTTCCGTTCGGTCTCTCTACCGCCCCGTGGTGCTTTACCAAGGTCCTCAAACCTGTAGTGGAACATCTCAGGACTCGAGGGGTACGCCTTATGGTCTACTTAGAGGATCTTCTCCTCATGGACTCTTGTCCACAGAGACTACTTTCACACCTTCACATGGCAGTGAATCTCTTGCAGAGCCTTGGTTTTATTATAAACGAGAAGAAGTCTCTTTTGACACCATTTCAGTCAGTGACGTTCTTGTGGTTCATCATAGACTCCACCTCCGCCACCTTGAGTCTTCCGTCCAGGAAAATGGCGAAGATTCGTCACGAATTGAGTTGGACTTTGTCCAAACCTCAGGTGACTCTCAGACAAATCGCTTGTGTGGTCGGTCTGCTCTCTTCATCGATTCAGGCCATTTTCCCAGGACCCTTGCACTACAGAGCCCTTCAACGTCTAAAGGCATCCCAACTCCTCAGGGGTTGTCCGTACTCTCACAAGGTGTCTCTCTCCGCAGAAGCCCGAGAAGAGATCGATTGGTGGCTTTGTCACATGAAGGCCTGGAACGGCCGTGCGATTTTCAGTTCAACGTCAGATTTAGTTATAGAGTCCGATGCCAGCAGGACAGGCTGGGGGGGCAAGATGCAGAGCAAGCAGTGTCCACAGGCTGTTTATGGTCGCCAGAAGAGCAATGCTTACACATAAATTGTCTGGAACTGCTAGCGGGTTCTTTTGCAGTGCGTTGCCGGACCAAAGACTCTATTCAGTCGTGTGTCCTCTTGAAGATGGACAACGTGTCGGTGGTCTGTTACATAAATCATCTGGGGGGCACATGCTCAAAGGCTCTTTCGGACCTGGCAGCGGCCTTTTGGCAGTATTGCCTGGAGCATCAGGTCTCAGTCACTGCAGAATACCTACCAGGCTGTGACAACCCGGAGGCAGACTTTCAATCTCGCAACCTTAGAGATGCCAGCCTTTGGAAGGTGGACACAGAGATTTTTGCAACACTAAATTGGTTTCCAGTTCTTCTGGAACTTTCTTGGGATTCTCCAATCCTACTTCCCCAGTTTCCATCTCTTCTCACGAGTCTGGAACAGGTTCCTCATCCTCTTCAAGAGAATTCACTTTGGCTCATGGCGTGGTGGATTTCCGGACACGTTGGGAAATCCCAGGCCTTTCGTAGACAGCTGAGTGTCTTATGGCCAGAGCATGGGCAGACAGTACGGTCAAGAGGTACAAGTCCGCTAGGGGCAGATGGTCCAGTTGGTGTCTGCGAAGGAGTCTCAATCCCTTGGACACAGCTGTAGTCCATATTCTTAATTTTCTGGCTTATTTAGCTCAGAGAGGATTGGCCTATGGGTCCATCAATACCTTCCGATCGGCCATTTCGGCCGGCCATGTCCCAGTTAATGATGTTGCAGTGGGTGAACACTCTCTCATCTGTAGATTACTTCGGGGTATCAGATTATCTTTACCCCCAGAACCTCGTTATTCCTCTCTTTGGTATGTTAATCAAGTTCTGAACCTTTTTCTCTCCTGGAAGCCTAACCAGTTGCTTTCCAGGAAAGAGCTTTCGGCCAAGTTGGCTATGTTACCCTGTCTAATTTCTTGCCGCCGTGTCTCTGATGGGAGGGCATTAGATGTCACTGGTCGAATATTTACTCCAAATGGTATCTCCTTCACTTTACACAGAACAAAATGCCATACAAGGGTTATTTCTTATCCAGAATTTTCAGAATCCCCTCAACTATGTGTGGTGCGATGCCTGAAGGCTCATGAAGAGATGACGGAGGAGCTCCGCCCCCCCGGGTGAGCGGCAACTTCTCATTGCTCTCCGGAAACCCTTTAGGGCAGTCTCTTCTCCCACCATTGTTCGGTGGGTTAGAAGGATGATGCAGGAAGCCGGAGTAGACCTCAAAATCTATGGAGCTCATTCCACTAGAAGCGCTATGGCCTCTAAGGCTTTTGGCTTAGGTGCTCGTTTGAAGGATATCCTAAACGCGGCGGATTGGTCATCAGATTCTACCTTTAAAAGGTTTTACTTCAAACCGGTGCTTAACATGGCACAACTGGTGTTTGACAAGCTTTAAACTAGCATAATCCTCGCCTCCAGCCCTGACATAGAACGAAAAATGTCCTAGCTAACGTAACAGAAAGTTTCAATTCTATTAAGGACTCGGAGGTGAGGATTATCCCACCCTAGGGAGTTTCCGAGGAACTTCGCCCTCCCCGTACTGAAGTACATAATCTATATATGTTCTGATTTCAAAGGTTTATGACTTAAAGTCTGTACTCAACCCACAGTCTATATTTATTCACAGGTTGGGTATCAGGATCAAAAACTTTGTGGTGACACGTCCTTCGTGTTGTAGGTGTTGATTCTAATAAACAAGATGCATGAAGAGGATCATTTGGCTGTCTTCGCGCTTTGAAAGAACAAGCATACAGAGAGAAGGGACTATATGGACCGGGCTCTATGCTGACTGGTGGACATAGGTGTTCTCATTGGTTGTTTAAACTACAGTTGTTTCCTGATGTATCATGGGAAAAATAGTTTTGTTGAAGTTTTACATGGCTGCTGTTGTAATAAAGAGTGAAGAAAGAAGGCATAATCCTCGCCTCTGAGTCCTTAATAGATTTGAAACTTTCCGTTACGTTAGCTAGGACATTTTTCATTATGTGCCAGTATTTTGAAATAAGTGCTGGTGCCAAGCACTGGCAAACACTCATAAATTAACCACTGGACTGGCTCTTCTACTATTTATCTGTGCCTAATTGTGAGTGCACAATCATAAGTCTTGAACTTACACATACGCCAGTCGTGTAGCTTTCTAATGTGAGAGACTTGGTTCAAGCAGAAATGCTTCAGGGCTGGACTGGGAACTGAAGGGAGCCAAGGTAAAAGATTTCATATCAGCCCTTTGCCTGTCTTTTACTTTTTCCTCTTTCCCTCTTTATGTTGCTTGATCTGCATCTCTCTTTGTAGCTGTCTCCTTGCATCTATCTCTCTTCTTAGGCACGAACTGTGCCTGCCTCAATAAGCTCCAGGGAGCTAGAGTCTTTTTGAAGGTACAGCAGCTGTTCTGGGCCTTTCAAAGCATCTGAGCCTTCAAAATCGTACTCCAAGCTCTCCAACCACCTGGAGAAATCACTGATGAGTTCAATGGCTAGACGTCCCTAAATGTTTTATGGGAACTGTGAAACTGACAGGTGCAGCAGAAGCAGGTGCTGTGGTAAAAAAAAATTGCTGCACCACATTTAAAGCTGGATGAACATACATTGATTGGCACCAGTACCTTGCGAGCCTTTCATATGAGAATGTGCACCTCATAAACACTTGCCTTGTTATTCACTGGAAAGTGGATAGTCATGAGGTTAAGCTACGAGGAAACGGATACTCATTTACAGGTGGTGAAAATCAGGGTGAAACGCAGTGCTGATTTCCAAATTTTTACATGTGCACTTTCTCTACTAACATGTGTAATAACCTGTAGTTCTCGGCAAAAATATGCATACTACCAGAGGAAAAAACCCTGTGACCTCACACCTAGTAAAATCTATGCTTGAATTCAGAATCCCCCTTCCATGGCGGCTGAGTGCCCAGAGTGCTTCCCACATGAGGGTCGGTATGCAGCGGATAGTCTACGGGGGCCAATGGAGAGCCTGGAGGTGCAGAGTGGGGCCTGGAACGGTAATGAGCATATAGAGGCTTGGTGAGTGCGCTGGGTGTTGGGCCCTGCACAGAGGGGTGCTGCGGCAGCGTTCCTGCACGTGCCCTCTTCCTCTCATCGGGCTCGTGCTCTTGTGGTGCTGGATGCCTCTACCTTAGGTGTCAATGGCGCAGGCCCCCGACTGACAAGGACTGGTCTCACTATGCCGAATGTTCCCCCTTCCCCAGATCTTGTAGTGGCCTTTCTGGATAAGACTGAGGTGTGGGGACGGGCCAGGCGCCCTTGAGGGAGCTGAGATTGCGCCTACAGTGTCTGTGACCCTCCCCCTCCTCTAGTGAAAACAGGTGAGGGACGTCATGCTGGCCCAGGCCCCTGGTGGATGGAAAGGAACCTGCTTCGGCTGATGTGATCTGGCCTGATGGGATGTGCGCTGATGTGCCAGGTTGTGTCCGGCATGTTGACAGAGGGAAAGTGCAGTCCCCCTGGTCATCCCGCTGGGTCTAGAGGCCTGTGCGGAGAGGGCCCCTCCGGAGGCGAGGGGGTCAGGACTACATCGGTTGCAGCCTAGACAGTGATGGTAGCTTCTTACTAACACCTGGCCGGTAGCGGGCCCTCTGGAACATCAGCGGACTCTGTTGGTGGGAAGGCGGCCCCGTGTGCCCACCTGCACTGGCGCCTTGGCCCCGGGTGGTCAGCAGATGCTGGCCTGCAGACTTTGGGGCTTGGAGGGGCCCTGGTGTGCCATGTCTGGGTTTCAGATTGTCTGGACTGGTCTCCCCCGCTTACCCAATGGCAGGGCTTCTTGGATGGGTCAGACGCGCGTTCCTGGCCTTTGGGGACCGTGGGACAGCGTTCTGCCTGCACTGCCTCGTTCTAGAGCACTGGATTGCACACCTGGCACTGATGCCACCAGTGTAGGACTCTCTTAGGGGGCCTCGCTGAGGGTGAGCCCCTTTGTTGCAGAAGCGATTGGGCTAGGTCCTGGTGTGGCTTGCAGCAGGGTGCTGACTGCTACACGGGTGTGCGGCGACCTCCTCTTCTTGGACTCCTCTTCCTTCATGGCTAGTAGACTAACACATTCTTCCTTGCTGCCGACAGCTTGTGCCGCCCCTCACGCTTGCTTGTAAGGGGACTCGCGGGTTAGGTACGGCGCTGGCGGTGTGATCTGGGTGCCATCACGAGAAGCATTATTCTCCATGACATAATAAAAACCACCCCATGTAGCTGTCAAACAGAGCACAATGGACAAATACGCTCAGATCAGGCCTGCGGCTCACGCGGTGGGTGCAGCAGACATTCCAGTAATGTGGCACTGCTGGCAGCCATAACACAGTCACGAAACATACTTGATACCAAGATAGGAGCAGTGCGCTCTGACATCCACTCTCCTTCGACAGGATCTTAGGAAGGAGATAGAGAGAATCATAGAGGCAGAGACAAGTGTCCAATGTCGAAGACTCTGTCACAACCATGCAGCTAAAGGTAAATGCACTAGTTTGTGACAGAAGAATTGGCCGTGCAAATGGAGGACGCGGAAGGCCGCGCCTGCCATAATAATCTATGGTTTGTTGTCTTCCCTGAAGGATGCGAGGACTAGTTTCTGGTGAACTGGCTCTGATGGATTGTGCCTGTGGAGTCTCTTTCGTCATGCTTTGTGGTAGAGAGAGCCCACAGGGCGCTGGTGAAGAAGCCCCCATTCTGGGGTGAGGACTCAACCAGTGATTGCTCAGATTCTCAACTATATGGATGGAGACAGGATCCTTAAGCACACCCGGAGTCAAGATAAAATCTCCTACCACTCCCATCACAATATCATATTTCCTGACTATACCAAGATGGTGCAACTACAGTGTCAATCCTTCATGGCTGCTAAGAAGCCCATTCGAAATCTAAATCCCAATACATGCCACTTTACCCTGCACGCCTAAGAATGGTCTCCCAAACCTTGTCCTTTGACCCTCCTGAGAAAGCTTTTAGCTGGACAGACGAGTCAGTGACTTTGAAGCTCATACCCCGCCCGCATGGACTCAGACTCGTCATAGGGTAGATTTGAAAACTGAAATCCACAGTGAAGCGGCATAATTGCTCTCGATCACAGAGGTCACGATGATATGACAGATCCTAGTTAAACTTGGCTGCCCTGGGTGGCCATTCCCTATTTACATAGGATGGATGCAAAATGCATCTTGGCCATAGTTGAATGTTTGGTAATCATTGCATGCTTAGCAGTGTGAGCTCAGTCTAAGACTGCGAACCACAGAGATAGAAAGCTAATTATCTCCAGTGATATTTCTTTTTTAGGTCGAACCTTGCGCAGCGCGCATGCGCTGCTCTGGGGAGACTTCTAGTAAGGGGGCTTCAAAAAGCTCACCACGTGCTCATGCATGTGGCCTATTGCTTGCGGTTACCCGCACAGGCACCATCTGTTTTGAATTGTCGTGCCCAGACGCGTGCGTGATAATGCAAAACAGATGTCCTGGTGCTCGCTCTCGCTCACACCAGTTGACGCTGCATTCCTTGAATTCCTTGTTCTCTCTCGTTCTTCAGACCTCATAGATGTCGATCTTGTCAGAGGTTTGTTTAAAGATGTTATAATAAAAACATGTTTCTGTACTTTTTGTTTTTTAATGTTTAGATTTTGTATTTTTTACTCCCATCATTTCCATCTACTGAAAACTTCCTCTTATTTCAACACTGCTTTTTCTTGAAGTCACTCAAACACTCATCACTGTTCATACACAACTACATTTGATTGTCTTTTTTAGTATCTTGCGTTTGCTCTCACTTATGATCTTAATTCGCCATCAAAATGATGAATGATGTTTTGCGTCTGAACCTTCACTGCTGCCCACATTGATTTTCTAAATTCTCTACGGGGGAAAGAAGAAGGGCGACCGCGGTACCTGGTCAGTAAAATGTTATTCATTGTTATAGCGTTTACACAGCTGGGCGGCACAAAGTAGAGGCAGGTAAATAAATACAGGTACCCTGTTTTCTTTAAGCCCCGGATGGAGCCACTCAAACTGCACGGGGAGAGATGTTTGCAAAGTGTTTGTTTCTTTAACAGCAAATTTACAGAATAAGATTTTTACTAACCATTCCCGTTTAAACTGCGAGCTTGACCTGTAGATAATGCTCAGTGCAATATTTTATCCTCATTGACTCTGCCATCTAGCGGCCACTGAGCTAATTACAGGCTAGTAGAAGCACCAGGTGAAACGGTTCTACTTATTTATTTTCCATTATTTGGTCTTTGTCGTTTTTTGTACTTCTTCCTTGTGAATACCGTTCCTACATATTAGCCCAGTACAAGCATTTAACAGTCACTTTATACATATTCGCCTGTCTCTCCTCATCCACTGAAAATGGAAGCATTATAAATGACAAATAAGAATCTACTTTGTTTAAAAAAAAAGTACAGCAAAGCTTGGTGATTAGAATCATGTCCACGTCTGACTTACCTGCAACAGGATGTACTAAGGCGCCTTAGCATGCTGACACCGCTGGCAGGGCACACTGGAGATAAATCGAGAATGCGACCGTAATTAAGGCTTCAACATCACTCTCTGCCGGGGATCTTTCGCTCTCTCTGTTAGACTCTTCTCTCTCCGCAATACTTCGTCATCCTCCTTTTTACTCTCCTACTTGATCTCAAGCTCTCAGTTCTGAGCCGCTCCTCGCTGCCCACCTTTCTTTTCACTCTGTTTTCTCCTCTTCGGTCTTTCTTTCTTTGATACTTTCCAGCTTTCACTTTTCTTCTCCTATGTCCTAGTCTATCTTGTAGCAGCTTTCGCTCTCTCTGTTAGACTCTTCTTTCCCCGCAATACTTTGTCAGTTCTCTCTGTCTCTCTTCTTCCTGTCTCTCTTTTTTCAGCTTCTCTTTCTTGTTTCTTTCTTGCCCTTCTAGCTTCTCTCCTGTCCCTTTTTTCCGACTTCTATTTCCTTCGTCTTTAGGGTCCTGTTCTGTTTTTTAGGCACTTGTCTTTCCGTCACGCTCTTCTTTTCATCTATTCCTTCCTATCATTTTCTTTTCGATCTTTCTTCTATTTCTCCTCTCCTTTTCCTTGATTCTTTCTGTCTCTATATTTCAGAGTTGTTAACTTCTCCGTCTCTCTAGCCCTTCTCTCCCGTAGTGTTTCACCTATTTTAATTCCACTCTTGCCTGTTCTCTGTGTGGAACATATGCTGTCTACTTTCCCTCCGCTTTTTCTCGGGTGTCTCTGCTTTCAGCGACCGCCCTCCCATCATCCTGTTCTACCAGTTCACTGACCCCTTCTCCTTCCTTAGCAGCCCGTGCCTGGAGAGAATGACACACCTGTTTTTCCAAGTCTAAAAGTAAAGAACCTGACGTTACTTCAAACAATATCGCGACATGTAGTTATCTTGGAACAAATTAAAAGACGTAGAGGACACCAACTTTAGTGTCATCGTGGGGCCACCAACATCCAACAAGCATTGGCATAGCCAATAGGTCTCGCCTTTGGGACATTATAAGTGTTTAGCCATGCAACAGTTGATGTTGTACCAAGGATCTTGTGCTTCATAATTAAATACTTATAAGGTCCCAAAGGCGAGACCTATTGGCTATGCTAATGCTTGTTTCAGTTGGGAATGGGGATCCATTGGAAGTACTTTTAGCGCCCTCCTTTGGGGCTCTGGGAAGACACTTACCGAGATAGGTACTTCTTGATGGGCGAAGTATTGGGGTACGTTGTGGGGTTGGGAATCTTCTTTGTTTTTAGAGTTGTCACATTCACTCCTGAGGCCATCCATTTTTGCCCAGATACATCCACTAACTTCCAATGAGTGCGTCATTAACTTCTAATCCCGCAGTTTGTGGGGTGTCCTGGAATATACAGGGGTTCTCAAAAAGATTAACTGTGTGTGGTCTTGAAATATGCCAAGAAGAAGGGCGCTGACATACTGCTCATACAGGAGATGCACCTCCTTAGTACTAGCCCATGCCTCGCCAGATACGGCTAAACTCAGATATTTCATTCTGGGTTTATGAAGGGATCGCAGAGGTTGACATTTTGATCCAGCATGGTGTTCTCTTCAGGCTCACCACATCCGACACAGTTTATGGTGAATCCCTTACACTTGGCAGCATATATGCCCCTCCCCCCTCTGTAGATCATGCAATCCATTTGTGGGGGGCCTTACCGGGTGGCCTCCTGGTGTTTGGAGGCAAATGGAATGATGAGGAATCAGAGGAATAGGTGGAATCCCCAAGGCAGGGTGGCAGAGGAGGGCAGGGCTAGGCTTGGTTCACCGACGTCGGTCTGGTTGATGCTTGGAGAGTGTACCACCCTACAGATAACGACTACACGTAATGACTACACATACAACTCCACAGCTCATGCTTCATTCTCTAGGCCTGATTACTTCTTGGTCCGCAGTACATTCATTCATAGGGTGTCTGACATAGCAAACAATAACCAGGGGCTTATCTGACCATTCCCCGGTGGCCCTTCGATTTTATGTAGGGCCCAAGTGACCTGTGTTTTGCCGTGGCATCGACGGGTTCCTACTTACAGGGCTCTGTCGACAAAGATTTTACCCTTAATACAGACACAGTAAAATCTATGCTATGGGAGACCTTTAAATCAATAATGCGAGGGATTGATATTAGCTATTGTGCTGGGAAACATCAACCTAGGGCCCAGGGCCTTGTTGTCCTTGAGGCACCGGTACAGATGCTGGAGGCGCATGGTCATCAACCTGACGGATCCATTGTGCGGCATAAAATGGGTATTTCACAACATCAGTACCAGCAACTATTGCTGAATGAAGCTAAGCTGGCTTGGTGGACGGCTCAGAGCCGCATATATCAATGGGGGGGACAATTCAAGCAAGATCCTGCACAGACTATGGCATGTTACCAAACATTCCGCCACTATACCTATAATCTGCAAAATGCAAGGGCAGATGCTGTCGGATCCTCATGAAGTGGCTCAGAGTTTTGCCACATAATTTAGATAAGTGTATGCTCAGAGGGAGACTCTCAACCAGATGATTGAATTTGTGACCGCTCTGCCTCTTCTTTCCCTATTGGACACTGCCAGTGTGAAACAAGAGGAAGCAATAACAGAGATGATCTCTCTTCTGCCCTGGCGAGGTTGCAGACCGGGAAGGCTCCAGGCCTCAATGGGTTCCCGTGTACATTTTTCAAGACATTTATGACTTCCTTGGGAAAGCATCTTCAGAAAGTGGTCCACTCCTCATTTGAAGGGACGTCACTCACACCAGACTAGCGACATGCAGAAATTGGGGTCTTTCCAAAGCCGGATCAGACACCGGAGAAACACTCATCGTATCACCTGATCTCCCTCTTAAATATGGAGGTAAAACTCCTCGCCAAAACCCTAGCTAATCGGCTGATGAGATGTCTGTCGGACCTGGCTCATCCTGACCAGGCAGGCTTTATGCCAGACTGAGCAACAAGGTATAATATCAGACGAGTGTATAATATCCTAGCTCTAGCTGATCGCTTAGGAAGGCCGGCTGCGATACTACTGGCAGATGCGGCCTGCATTGCTCTCAGGAAGTGTTTCTAGTCCACATATTGTGAGTGCCACAGCAGCTGTTTATTCATATTATTCTCCTTCTCACCTATTGCGTATAAACGATTGGTGGTATGACCATCATGAAGACCCAGCGTATGCAGTGGAAAAATGGGCAATGGGTTCTGCCTCTATACTCGACAACTTATACGATGGGGGGGAGTGAAGTCCCTTCCACCGGCAACACAGGTGGTCTTAACCCTGTGGAGGTGTTCACTGCAGCGGATGGGTTGGTGGTGGAAACTTACTGAATGGACGCGATTATGGCAACTCAACTTGCTAAGACAAGTAAATCAACGTGTGGGCTTTTGGAGGTTGGACACCATTGGAATCTCCACCCTTCGAGATATGATTCGAGCACAACCATGAAATCCTTCCAACAGATAAAGAATGAATATCAGCTGCACCGCAGCCAATTCCATCAGTATTTACAACTCAGCTATGCACTTACTCCCTACATTAAAGACCTTGCGACCCTTCCCGAATTTAACACACTAGAGGGAAAACTACTCCTAGGGGATTTTGGAGGTCACAAGAGAGCACAGATATACCAAACACTTGTTACGAATAGCACCAATACATTACCTGCACCAAGAGCGGCTTAAGAGGCAGATCTAGGCTCCTAGATGAAGATGACTGGACAGAGGCTTTGGGGGCGCCGTGTGAGGCTGCAATTTCGGCCCGTCTACGCTTGATTTAATTGAAATACCTCCACAGAGTTTATTACATGAAACATCACTCGTGACAAATGGGAGTGATTGAATCCCCGATATGCCTCTGCTGCAGGATGAATGAAGGCACTTTTATCCACACAGTGTGGACTTGCACATTTCTGGAATGTTTCTGGTGGGGTATGACAGCTTGTATAGGGGAGGTCCTTTCCTAGGTAAATGTGTTGGACCCCTAGTTGATCCTTCTCCATAGCACAGATGGCATGGGGGGGAACAGATATAAATGGCTATAAATTGTTCCTGGGGCTCACTTTGGCAACAAGCATTGGCATAGCCAGTAGGTCTCGCCTTTGGGACCTTATAAGTGTTTGGCCATGCAACACTTGATGTTGTTGCACCAAGGATATTGTGCTGGATAACTAAACACTTATGAGGTCCCAAAGGTGAGACCTATTGGCTATGCCAATGCTTGTTCTTATGAGTTTTTGCTGTGGAGGCCGAACCACTACTATAAGTCTCACACAAGACAAAGCCGGGTCGCCCTTGCACTGCAGCACAATGCTTAACATCGTTCTAAGACAGCATTTTTAGCAGGAGTGTAGCCAATGACATCATCGGCGTGCTACTTTTTACAAATGTGGTGTTGCACAAGTATTATTCCTGTCACAACGCGCAGACTATGCCCGCTCAGCACTGCTTCAGTGTTATAAAATCTGGGTCATTGTGTGATCTTCGCCAATTAACCTATTTGGTCTCTGTTTGGGAAGGCAGGAAAGTGGGCTAAACTCAGCGACTTTTAAATCAAAAAGAAAATATAGCATTTACATTTATATTAATTGCATACTATAAGTTTCCAGGAGATTCGTTAAAACATTCCAAATGCATACGCTCAAGCAAAGTTATTGGTCTAAGCCATGTTTGATGTTCTTATAATGAAAGGATGAAAAGATCATATGTCAATTTAAAAGCCGTTTGCTTCGCAAGTGACCAGTTTCTCGTTTTCTATGCTCCCTGCATAGGTTAGAGGCTAAAGAGCGCCTTGAGTCAGTTCCTTCTGCAGAACTCGACTAAACTATCTATTCAGTCGCCCAATTATTATTCTTCAAAGGTTTATGTATCAGAGATGGGAGCATTAGCCTTGATGCAGCCAGGAGAAGGTCTTCGGTGACACACGTGACCTTGAACTCGAGTTCAGAGGTCAGCGAGCTGCATTTGAATCCTACCTTCGCGATACAATTGAACCAGACTGAGGCAATGGCTATGCAATGAATGAACATCCAGGCCAACGGTAAGAAGAATATAGGTCACATAGAGAGGGAGAGGGCTGGGGAAGGGGGAGTGCAGTCAGAGGGAAATTGGGGGCGGCATGGGGGGCAGTCATAAAGGCCTTGAGTGAGGATCAGATGGACCAGGGGAGTGCGGCATTGGGGTACTGTCAGAGGTACCTGGGGCGGAGCACGGTGGAGTGCAGTCAGAGACATGGGGTGAGGCCTGGGGTGTGGGGAATAGTGGAGGAGAACTAGGACTAGGAGGCGGGTGACACTCAGGCGGAACTTGTACAGTCAGATGGACCTGGGGAGTGCGAAACAGAGGTGTGAACTGCCAGCGAGATCTGGGGCAAAGCATAAGTGTGAACCGTCAGGGAGATTCAGGGGGCGGGGCATACGTGTGAGCCGTCAGGGTGATGGGGGGGGGGGGGGGTGCATATGCGTGAACCGGCAGGGTGATCAGGGGGCGAGGCATACGTGTGAACCGGCAGGGTGATCCAGGGGCGGGGCATACGTGCGAACCATAAGGGAGATCCGGGGTCGGAACATAGGTGTAGAGGGGCCCAGACAGTGAAAGGCATGCACGTGAACAGGTGTGTACTACCACCGAGTTCTGGAGAGGGCGGGGCATATGTATGAACTCTGTTCAACAGTCAGAAAGATCTGGTGCACCGCATAGGTTGGAACAGCCAGGTAGATCAGGGGCGGAATACTGGTGGGTAGTGTCAGGGAGATCTGGGCGGTGCATAGATGTGTAATGACAGGGAGCTGTGAGGCAGGGCATAGGTGGGAACAGTCAAGGGAATCTGGGGGTGGGGCATAGGTGTTCACATCCACAGAGTCCTGTAGATGGCGGGCATACATGTATACAGGGCTCGAGTCGGGGTACCACGCTGGTGGACGGCGTCCCCCCACTTATTTTACCGGGTGGACGCCGTCCACCCTGCCCAAAAGATGGAGCCGGTACCCGAGCCTGCGCGCGCGCTCAGCACTCACCAAACCTAACCTTCTATTGTCGAGAGAGGGCGAATAGAGCTCTTTAAGTTGTTTCACGTTGATGGAGCCGTTCAGTATGACAGACGGGCGCTCGTGGCCCTATATTAGAAAAGGTCAGTATGTGTTTATGCATTTCAGACGGAGACCGGCAAATTTACTGTGGGCAATAAATACGCACCGAACAAGCGCATCTTTAATTTCCCCGCTCCTTTGAGTGTCAATACGGTGACTAATTCCAACGTAAACATTCTCCTTTGCCCTTTGAACCTGCCCCCATCGCCTTCTAACCTTTGTTAATTAGTGGGGACTCCATCTCGTGACGTCACTTCCGGCTGTGAGGTCACTTCCGGTGACACCACCTAACTTGGAGCGTCCCCCCACTTCTTTTTTTAGGACTTGTGCCCTGCATGTATACAGTCCTGTAGATCAGTCAGGGAGATCAGCGGCGGAGCATAGGTGTGTAGTGTCAGGGAGACGTGGGCGGGGCATAGATGTGTAATGAAAGGGAACTGTGGGTGGGCAGGGCATAGGTAGGAACAGTCAAGGGAATCTGGGGGCGGGGCATAGGTGTGGTTTCAAGTAGATCCGGGATAGGGGCATAGATGCGTACAGTCAGGTAAATCTGGGAGTGGAGCACAGGTGTGTACAGTGAGAGGGGCAGGTGAGGGCGGGGTACTGGTGTGTACAGTGAGAGGGGCTGGTGAGTGCAGGGCATACGTGTGCGTTCAGGGAGATGAAGGCGGGGCGTAGAGGGTAGTCAGATGGACGAGCTGGGAGTAAGGGGCCGAGGGGTTGGACAGTCCGAGTTCTGTCAGAGCTCCGTGGACCTGGGAGGTGAATGTAGTGTTTGCCAGTGGACCCTACCACTGTCATGGTGGTCCCTGGCAATAGCGAGAGTAATTTCCCCCCCTGAGCATGCCCACTGTGGACGTGTCTGACGTGCACACGGGAGGCACGTGACTTGAGCAAATAAATGGCCCGGAGTGCTGGGCGTGGCAAGCAGTGTTCTAGCCAGCACTTGTTAACACGTGTGTCGTGGCTAATGATTTCTAGGCCCCAGGCCCCAACATCACACTGGCGACGAGGTGGTCTTGCCACCCCATCGCGTGCTTCACCGCCCTCGCTCTTGCCCAAGGAGCGGACCTGTTTCCCCTCCTCGTGTGGCCGTCGCACTGCCCCGGTGTGGCCCCTGCCGTCTCCAGGCTGCCTACCTGGTGCCCAGCCGTGCTGTGTACATCCTTTGCCTGGACAGGCCCACCGCTGCGCCCTCGGCCCCCAGCGACCGCCTCCTGCCTGCCCGGGACACTTCAGAGCCTGCGGAGCCTGTTACTGCGGAGCAACGCGACTCGCCTGCCGTTTCTCACACATCTCGCGTGCAACGCATGGTCCGGACTTGCCGTTTCTCACGCATCTCGCGTGAGATGCAAATTTAGCCGTTCTGAAGCCCTGGATCGCCCTTCCTGATCCCCTGGCCGCCCCTGGACACCGCGGGGCCCCTCAGGACCAGCACACGATGCCTGGAGGACTAGTGCACCGCCACCGGAAGGGTGAAGGTGAGCCCGCCCCCGCTGCTGCGCCCATCCCTAGCGGCCATGGCCAACGTACCCCCTTTGGAGCTGTTTGCGGTCACCGGCAACCCCCCGTCGCAGGCGGCACGGTGGAAGAAGTGGGTGGAACGGCTCGAGAACTACTTTGTGGCGGCAGAGGTCGTGGCCGAGCGGCGGCGTGCCATGCTTCTACATTTAGGCGGAGAAGCCATCCATGACATTTCGAAGGACGTGACGGAGGCTGGCCCGCCCAAGACATATGACACACTGCGCGACGCCATCACCGCGTACTTTGAACCTTTCGCTAGCGCCGACTACGAGAGATTCCTACTCCGCCAAGCCCGCCAACTCCCGGAGGAGTCGGTTGACGTCTTTTACGCGAGACTGAAGAAGCTGGCCAGCACGTGCACCCTTACCGACGTGGACGACGAAATCCGCGCCCAATTCATCCAGGGCTGTGCGTCGTCGAAATTTGCCGAGAGGGTGTTGGAATCGGACAACATGCCCATGTGCGACATCCTCGTACTCGGGCGGTCAAAGGAGTTGTCTAAAGCCAGGGCCGCGCACATGGAGCCAAAGCCGGTGGTGTTGTATAATTGGGAGGGAGGCGTGCGCTTATTTTGCAGACAGTATGGTGAAACAAATTGTGTAAGGTTTTCTATGTGGATGTGCAAAAACCAATAAACTATGTTTAAAAAAAAAAATGGAGCCAAAGCCGGTGGTCGCAATCAAGACTGAGCCAGTGTGCGCCCTCAAGACCGACGCCGCCGAGACTCACACGAAACAATTCCGGTGAAGAAACCCAAGACCGGCGCAAGCCCCTCCCAGCCGCGCCTGCGCGTGTTGTGGTGGCGCGACACCCCACAGAGGAGTGTGCCCGGCACAAGGCAAAGTATGCAGCGCGTGTGGGAAGGCCAACCATTTCGCGAGCGTGTGTCTGTCGGCGCCCAAGAAGAAACAGAGTGGCCCACCCAGGAGGGTAAGACAGGTAGAACCGCTACCCAGTACATCCACCAGCAGCGACATGGATGACGACGAAGCAGACGTGGCCTCCGTACATGTCGTGAGAGTGCTCCACACGCTGGCGGCTGCACCATCCACAGAACCCATGTGTACAGTCAACGTGCGAGAACAAGCAGTGGCGGCCTTGATAGACACAGGCGCATCAATCAACCTGATGGCTGCCAGCGTATACCGGACGCTAGAAAATGCCCCGGCACTCCATCCCACGAGGGTACAAGTATACGCCTACTGCACCAGTCGCCCACTCCGCCTGTGCGGGATGTTCCGAACGGATCTGTCCCACGACACCACTCGCCTGCAGACCAAGATCTATCTGTCGCAAGAGGGGTCGGGATTCTTGCTTGGTTGCCGAACAGCCCAAGATCTCGGGCTGATCCACTTCGCGCTCACAGTCCAAGCCCGCAGTCTTGACCATCTGGTTCAAAACCACACATCTCTGTTCGAAGGGATCGGCTGTTTGAAGGGACCCGCCATCCACCTCCACATAGACAAGTTGGTCACCCCGGTAGCCCTCTGTCACCGACGTATTGCGTTCCACCTACGGCCCAAAGTGGAAGCAGAGCTGAGGGTACTCGAGCGAGCTGGAATCATTGAGATGGTAAGCGGGCCCACCCCGTGGGTGTCACCCATCGTAGTGGCCAAGAAGCCGAAACAGCCGGACGCGGTGCGAATCTGCGTGGATATGCGCATTCCCAACCTCGCTATCAAGCGCGAGCGCCACCTGACGCCAACCATAGACGAAATAGTCGGGGAGCTGTCGGGTTCGAGGTGGTTCTCCAAGATGGACCTGAGGTCTGGATACCACCAAATCCCCCTACACCCAGATTCGCGCCCAATTACCACCTTCTCCACGCACGCAGGCCTCTGGCGCTACACCCGGCTCAACTTTGGAATATCGAGTGCGGCGGAGGTGTTTCAAAACATAATTCAGAACATACTACAAGGGCTCGAAGGAGTCTTAAATGTCAGTGATGACATTCTGGTCCACGCACCAACTTTGGACGAGCACATCCAACGCCTCCAGGCAGTGTTCACCCGGCTTCAAGAGCAAGGGCTGACCCTCCACCGAGAAAAATGCGACGTCCTACGCAAGGACATCAGTTTTTTCGGCTACCGGTTTTCAGACCAAGGAATTGGCCCGGACCCAGAAAAAGTCAAGGATATTCACGCGGCCCCCGCCCCCACGTCGGTGACAGCAGTCCGCAGCTTCCTCGGGATGGTCACCTACTGCGGGAGGTTCATTAAGGATCTGTCTGACCTCACCGGCCCCCTTCGGGACCTCACAAAGGCGGCTGCCACCTGGGAGTGGGGCCTGGCACAGCAAGAGGCATTTCAGAGGACCAAAGCGGCACTATCGGCCGACACCACCATGGCCTATTTCGATCCCAGCAACGAATCGCAACTGGTGGTGGACGCCAGCCCGACAGGCCTGGGGGCCGTGTTAATCCAACAACAAGCATGCGGAGAGTGGGCCCCCATTGCATATGCGAGCAGAACCCTCACCCCGACGGAGCAGCGGTACTCGCAGATCGAACGAGAGGCCATCGCCATCCTGTGGGGGTGCCGGCATTTCCACATTTACCTGTACGCGCACCCCTTTGTGGTCATCACAGACCACAAACCTCTAGTCCCGCTGTTCCAAGGTTCCTGCACACGCCCCCCTCCTCGCATCGAGAAATGGGTGCTCCAACTCCAGGAATTCCAACTCACGGTGGAGTATCGGCCGGGCACCCGGAACCCTGCTGACTTTCTGTCGAGGCACGCACGCCCTGCAACGGACTCGGAAGCTGCAGAAGCCGCGGCCACGGAGGAATACGTCAGGATGATCGTGGAAAGGTCACGGCCGCTACCGATCTCTTTGAAGGAAGTGGCGCGAGCCACCAAAGATGATGACTGCCTACAGATCGCCATCCAAGCCGTCACGTCAGGCAACTGGAAAGCACTCCAAAGCCCATCGTCATTCCACACACCGGATGCCCAAGCGACACTTAAGGCCCTCCATCAAGTCCGGAACGAACTGTCCGTATCTCCGGAAGGATGCCTCCTGAGAGGGCCCCCTCACCCAACAGGCAGCCCTCCTGGAGCATGGCACGCACCAAGGCATTGTGAAGTCGAAGAACCGCCTTCGGAGCAAGCTCTGGTTCCCCGGCCTCGACAAGATGGTGGAGACAATCGTCCAGCGATGTCCTGTGTGTCTAGCGACCAGCCTACCCAACCCTCCAGCGCCAATAATCACCGAGGAAGGACCAACGGCTCCATGGGTGCGAGCCAGCGCAGACTTCGGCAGCCTCCCCGGGGGAAAGTACATGCTGGTGGTGGTGGACGATTTCTCGCGATACCCCGAAGTGGAGCTCCTGTCCTCGACAGCCGCATCTGAGGTAGTTCCCAAGTTGGAAAAGATACTTGCCACACACGGCCTCATCGGGGAGCTGCGCACGGACAATGGTCCCCCGTTCAATGGCACCGAGCTGGCAGAGTATTTGCAGTCCCACAGCATTAAGCACCGACACATAACCCCGAGGTGGCCTCAAGCTAACGGGGAAGTAGAGAGACTAATGAGAACTCTAAACAAGACAATTCAGATTGCACTGGCGGACGGCCAGGGCATAGAGTTGGCCCTCTATCAATTTCTACGGGAGTACAGGGTGACGCCCCACTGCACCACGGGGGTTGCTCCAAGCCGCCTCTGTTTCGGCAGAACGGTCACCGACACTATTCCACACCATCCCAGGTGGGCGTCAGCACCGACCCCGCCTAACCGGTCCATGGAACACAGGACAAAAACCAATCGCGAAGCGTCCCGGAAAAGGAGAGCTGCCGACAGCCCCATCCAAGTGGGTGACCGAGTGCTGGTGAGAGACCGCCACCCAGGGGGAAAGTTCCACCTGCCCTTCGAGCTAGACCCCTGGACAGTCACGAGGATCAGCGGAACACTGATCACGGCGGTCAGGAATGGAGAAGAGGTCACAAGAAATGTGTTGTTCTTCAAGAGGGTTGGAATAAACTGCTATTGATGAATTTGGCTTACGTCGTGTTCTTGATGAGAGGTTCGGATGGCCCAGCAGGAGCATTAGAAACCTGGGAAATTGCCTTAATACCTTGCATGCTGATTGGACAGTTTCTTAGAATGGTGAAATAGTGGAATGAATAATGGTGGAAAAGAAAGTGACTAAGCGATGAAGAAAATATTAAAATGCATCGCAAATGCAATTCGCTGTGCCAGTGGACAGGGGCAGAAAGTTGTCCCAATTGTTGGAGTTTAGTTAAATACGTGCCTGTTGGGCTGGGCACGATACCACTGAGCACGCTATGTAAAAAATGACCTTTTAAAAATTTGGAGGAACTATATAAGACATAAGATATGGTGTCGCAACCCGCATATATTTGATGTTCAAGAGAGACGGCCCTATCGTGTTAGCACCCACACAGAAAAGTGCATATTCAAGAAATGGATTGGCAATTACGTGATTCACCTTCATGCAAGGCGGAACATCTCAATTCACTTAGCATGTTTATTTTTGGTGTCAGAAGAAAAGGAAAATGTTTTTGTTGTTTTAAAATGAACTTCTTATAGAATGCATGTTGCATACAATTGGAAATGGTTTTTAACCATGACCACAGCAGCATTGAAATGTTATAAAGATGTTAAACGCACTCAGTATTTGACAACGTTCTTAAGTAAATGCATTATGGGAGTTGCAGTGTTTCATGTACGCTCGGGAGTTAAAAAGCAGCGCAGGTGATAATTACGTGGAGAGTAGGGGACAGGCTGCTAGATGGGAGGGGCGGAAGGTGTTTAAAAACAGCTGGGTGAAAGGGAAAAGGAGAATTTTTCTGGTGAAGGAGAGCGGAGGATGTTTGTTTGCTAGCAGGTACGTGATGAAGTCAGCAAAAGAAGTGGGGTGGAGTAACGCAGAATTGGGGCAAAAAGAACTTGGTAGCATGTAAAAAGGAATAGCAGAGCTAGAAGGAAAGAGAATACTTGGGAAAATTGAATGTTTTGGAGGGAAGGGTGATGTTGAAGGGGTGCGATAAACGCACAAAGAGAAGTGTGAAGAGGGATGTTTTGACGAGTGGAGTTGAAAGGGAAGGCATCGTTTGGAGAAAGTCAATGGGGAAGGATGAGATTGTAGGTTCTAGCAGTGGGGGTGAAAATATAGTAATTACTCATAGTGAGGCACTAAGTTTTACATGCTAATGGGAAAATGTAGAGACCGAGCTTGAATAAAGGCACCGAGGGGGTGATGGCGTTAAGTAATGTTAACAAACCATTTAAATGCAAAGAATAGCTGAGTTCGATAAGAGAAGTGAAATTGTAAAAATGTGACGTTTATGTATACATTGGTGGTATGGAATTTTAATCATCGACCAATTGTTATTTACAGTTTCCCCTGACGAAGGGCCTTTTCAGGCCCGAAATGCATTGGGTTGGAATTAACTGCTATTGATGAATTTGGCTTACGTCGTGTTCTTGATGAGAGGTTCGGATGGCCCAGCAGGAGCATTAGAAACCTGGGAAATTGCCTTAATACGTTGCATGCTGATTGGACAGTTTCTTAGAATGGTGAAATAGTGGAATGAATAATGGTGGAAAAGAAAGTGACTAAGCGATGAAGAAAATATTAAAATGCATCGCAAATGCAATTCGCTGTGCCAGTGGACAGGGGCAGAAAGCTGTCCCAATTGTTGGAGTTCTTCAAGAGGGTCCCAGGCGAAAGTGAGGAAGAGTCACCGAGCAAGAAGACTACTGGCCGGCGGCGCCCCCGAGTCCCAGAGAGGCCACGGAAGAAGAGACAGCGGCGGCAGGAGAGACTCCACGCAGAGTCGAAGACAAGGAGAGCGCCTCGACCACACCGGCCCAAGGAGATCGGGAATCGCAAGGAACACAGAGCAGCCCCAGCGTGGTGGGTGCAGACTGTTCAGAGGACATGTTCCCGACTCCTTCAGAAGGGCGCAGCCAGAGCAGGTACCACCTACGCCCATGCCCGCAGCCATCCCAGAGGTACCGAGACTTTGTGGCCCGATGTCAACTCCCAAAGCGGAAGTGAGCTGCACCAAGACCAAGTAAGACTGTTCTTTTGTTTGTTCAGGAAATCTGCAGAGACTGGGCTAGAGACTCTAGAAAAGTTTGTCGTTATGCATAATGTTTGTTCTGTTTTTGCATTTGTGGGTAAAGGAGGAATGTAGTGTTTGCCAGTGGACCCTACCACTGTCACGGGGGTCCCTGGCAATAGCGAGAGTAATTTCCCCCCCTGAGCGTGCCCACCGTGGACGTGTCTGACATCCACACGGGAGGCACGTGACTTGAGCAAATAAATGGCCCGGAGTGCTGGGCGTGGCAAGCAGTGTTCTAGCCACCACTTGTTAACACGTGTGTCGTGGCTAATGATTTCTAGGCCCCAGGCCCCAACATCACAGTGATGGGTGCGCAAGGGCACCTGAAAGGTTTACAAAGCCATGATAGATCGGGCTGACGGACCCCAACACAACAGACTCCAGCGCCTGTCCTCGTTACACACCAGGGCTCCGAGTTCCACAGCAGCCTCCTTATACACAGGGAAGAACTCCAACACACAAACCAACTCTTTGACAGGCGCGGGCACACTAACACGCACAGGTACAACCACGCATACAAACAGGCACATTCATAACAAGCAGCAGAGCCAATTAATGAGGGGCAGCTTTATTTGCTAAGTTGATTTCAGCCATGTGAAGTGCCACACATTTTCATGACTGTCTTCAAGCCTTGCAGGTATACGAAGACATTATCTATATGTGTAAATCACATCAGAGCTGGTATTTTGGAGCAAAGATTGGAAAATTGGTGGGAAATTTAGTTACTGCGGCATTACCCACAACACTAAAAAGACATTTAAAAAGACAAGCCCGCGAGTGGTGCGCGCACCACAGCGAGCGATCTGTTTACAATTATCACTCCCGGGTCTGGGCACAATAATTGAAAACAGATGTGGCCTGTGCGGGTAACCGCAGCCAATAGGCCATGGGCGGAGCAAAGGCGGGACATGCGCCCGCCTTTGCCCAATTGAGTGCTGTCTTTCTTAGAAAGACGCACGCAAAGCCCAATTGTCTGCGACGAAAACAAAACCACATGCACAAGCGTGTGGTGAGATTTCAAAAGCCCTACCAAAGTCTTCACCAGAACAGCGCATGCGCTGTTACAGGCTCGACCTAAAAAGAAATATAGCCAAGGCATGAAAAGCGGATGTACTCTCAACCATTGGGGTGTGAAAGAAGGGATTAGACAATTGTATGGGTTTAGAGATCGCTGTGTATCAAGGGAGAGGTTTCCCCCTGAAACACCCAAAGGTCTGGCAGCAGTAGGCGGACTAAATGGGCATCGTTCTGGATCCAATTCGCTCCCATAGTGCCCTTCTAGAGGAGGATATATGCCAATATGGAGCGGACTTATAAGAAACCGTTGTATATTACTAATATCTGTCTGTTGTGGGGTAAATAAATTTTGTTATTAAAAATAATCAGAATCTGTTTGATCATGGACTGTATGTGACGGTGATCATACAAAAACACCCACAAACCAAGTGCGGCCATGTACAGCATAGCTTTAACTAGTCTGCTCCCTTGAGCAAAGGCTATTTATTCGCAGACACTCATATACACACTGTTTGCACAGATACTTAGGATACAATCATTTACACACACTTGTTTGCACAGATACTTAGGATACACTCATATAAGCACAATTGTTTGCACAGATACTTAGAATACACTTATATGCAAACAACTGTTTGCACAAATACTTAGGATACACTCATATACACACAATTGTTCGCACAAACCTATAGTTTGGATACACCTACGTACTGATACTTGTTCGCACAAACTGACACTTAGGATACACTCATATACACAATGATGTTAGCACAAACAGGTACTTAGAATAAACAGGTACTTAGGATACACTCATGTACACATAATTGTTCGCACAAACCTATACTTAGGATATACTCATAGACACACACTTAATCGCACAAACAGATACTTAAGATTTCCTCCTCGCCACACTGAATACATTTCTTCAGTGTTTCACATTATACTCTGTTCCTTCGGCTCCACACGTTAGTTTTCTGTACCTATAAAACTAACCATGGTATTTTCTGAGAATTTGGACGGGCAGCTACAGATTGGCATGGATACCATCCTATGCAAAAAATGTCACCCCTTGATAAATTGCCTAATATGGCACTGACCCTGGCTCTGACAGAGAGGCTCAGAAGAGCTCACTGTTTTGATAGAACTTTGCTTGAATCTGTGTCAACTTTAACTCCGTTCAGGATTTTTCCTCTGTTGTTTGCACACTCTTGCTTCACTGTCCTGCCATAGACGCCTGGCAGCAGATTGGGGTTCCATGTATCCACCCCATCTCCTAATTTCTATCTTTCTAGGGCACCCAACCTGGACATCCAGGGATATGGCTTTGAGGATGTTTTCCCAGCACAAACATAACACCTAACCATCGCACTCCTACAAGTGTGACAATTCAGACTATTTCAGGCCACACAAAGCTATAATAACGGCATGAGAGGCTGGTATTATTCATTTTCAATGTATATTGGCTTAATAAATATAGTTGTGCTCATCTCAAAATTAGAAAAGACAGTGCCACCATGTGGTGAACTGTCACTAGTCCAAGCTACTTGCTTGAGGGCTCAAAAGTCTGAGACTTGATAAGAACGGTGTGTTGTTGTCAGTAGCCGTGTCAGGCTTCGATTCAGTTGGTGTGAGAAAGGACTATTACAGACCACACGTTATTCTGATCCTCTGGACCGCCAAGGACTTCTTGATGCCAATATCCCTGGTTGCCTTGTAACACCTTGAAAAAGACCCAGGCCTGCTCGTCATTAGGGGGCAAAACACATGTTGGCTGCGCTCTTAGAACCAGTGAGACTGACTTTAAAGAATCACATTGGAGTTTTCACTACTGAAAATAAAGACACAACTATAACACAACCTGTGATACTATCAATCTTCTCTATTGGAATTGTAGAAATATTTTAATAACACCCACTTGTCCATGCCCTTTTGCATGCAATGACAATGATGTCGATAGTCAAAGGCAGGGATACTCAAAGTACGGCCTGAGAGTTGCATGCGGTCCTCCTGACCTTGAATTGCGGCCCCCTGGTGAACAGCAGCACTGGCTGTTGTTCACTTGACAGAGCAGGAACATTCAGAAAGCTGCCAAACAGGCATACTTTATTTGCACTTTAATTAAACTAAAGATAAAGAAGCAAAGAATGTTTTCTAGACAACTTATCTTTAGCATGCATCTGCTTTGTGTCTCGCCCTCGGGAAGCGGTACAAAAGGGGGTGGTGATGGACGGAGCATCAGAACCAATCAAACACTCACACCCAGTCAACAGATCTGGGTTTGATCCATCACCGTTCTTTAGCCCACTCTGCCACCCCAGTTCAGACATGGCCATATGCAAATCAGTTTGACCCTGTGCCTCATGGGAACAGTCCAGCCCGAACTGCCAAGCCATGCCTTCCCTGGACCGGAAACAAGCTTCCTAGGACCGGTTTCTGGCATTTCAGCCGTCTTCAGCCAGGCTTGCTTGAATCCAGTGGCAAAGTGAGCAAGGGACTCACGTCTGAGCATACCCTGCCAACTTATGGCGAACAAAGCGGTACAAAAGGGGGTGGTGATGGACGGAGCATCAGAACCAATCAAACACTCACACCCAGTCAACAGATCTGGGTTTGATCCATCACCGTTCTTTAGCCCACTCTGCCACTCCAGTTCAGACATGGCCATATGCAAATCAGTCTGACCCTGTGCCTCATGGGAACAGTCCAGCCCGAACTGCCAAGCCATGCCTTCCCTGGACCGGAAACAAGCTTCCTAGGACCGTTTTCTGGCATTTCGGCCGTCTTCAGCCAGGCTTGCTTGAATCCAGTGGCAAAGTGAGCAAGGGACTAACGTCTGAGCATACCCTGCCAACTTATGGCGAACAAAGCGGTACAAAAGGGGGTGGTGATGGACGGAGCATCAGAACCAATCAAACACTCACACCCAGTCAACAGATCTGGGTTTGATCCATCACCGTTCTTTAGCCCACTCTGCCACCCCAGTTCAGACATGGCCATATGCAAATCAGTCTGACCCTGTGCCTCATGGGAACAGTCCAGCCCGAACTGCCAAGCCATGCCTTCCCTGGACCGGAAACAAGCTTCCTAGGACCGGTTTCTGGCATTTCAGCCGTCTTCAGCCAGGCTTGCTTGAATCCAGTGGCAAAGTGAGCAAGGGACTCACGTCTGAGCATACCCTGCCAACTTATGGCGAACAAAGCGGTACAAAAGGGGGTGGTGATGGACGGAGCATCAGAACCAATCAAACACTCACACCCAGTCAACAGATCTGGGTTTGATCCATCACCGTTCTTTAGCCCACTCTGCCACCCCAGTTCAGACATGGCCATATGCAAATCAGTTTGACCCTGTGCCTCATGGGAACAGTCCAGCCCGAACTGCCAAGCCATGCCTTCCCTGGACCGGAAACAAGCTTCCTAGGACCGGTTTCTGGCATTTCAGCCGTCTTCAGCCAGGCTTGCTTGAATCCAGTGGCAAAGTGAGCAAGGGACTCACGTCTGAGCATACCCTGCCAACTTATGGCGAACAAAGCGGTACAAAAGGGGGTGGTGATGGACGGAGCATCAGAACCAATCAAACACTCACACCCAGTCAACAGATCTGGGTTTGATCCATCACCGTTCTTTAGCCCACTCTGCCACTCCAGTTCAGACATGGCCATATGCAAATCAGTCTGACCCTGTGCCTCATGGGAACAGTCCAGCCCGAACTGCCAAGCCATGCCTTCCCTGGACCGGAAACAAGCTTCCTAGGACCGTTTTCTGGCATTTCGGCCGTCTTCAGCCAGGCTTGCTTGAATCCAGTGGCAAAGTGAGCAAGGGACTAACGTCTGAGCATACCCTGCCAACTTATGGCGAACAAAGCGGTACAAAAGGGGGTGGTGATGGACGGAGCATCAGAACCAATCAAACACTCACACCCAGTCAACAGATCTGGGTTTGATCCATCACCGTTCTTTAGCCCACTCTGCCACCCCAGTTCAGACATGGCCATATGCAAATCAGTCTGACCCTGTGCCTCATGGGAACAGTCCAGCCCGAACTGCCAAGCCATGCCTTCCCTGGACCGGAAACAAGCTTCCTAGGACCGGTTTCTGGCATTTCAGCCGTCTTCAGCCAGGCTTGCTTGAATCCAGTGGCAAAGTGAGCAAGGGACTCACGTCTGAGCATACCCTGCCAACTTATGGCGAACAAAGCGGTACAAAAGGGGGTGGTGATGGACGGAGCATCAGAACCAATCAAACACTCACACCCAGTCAACAGATCTGGGTTTGATCCATCACCGTTCTTTAGCCCACTCTGCCACCCCAGTTCAGACATGGCCATATGCAAATCAGTCTGACCCTGTGCCTCATGGGAACAGTCCAGCCCGAACTGCCAAGCCATGCCTTCCCTGGACCGGAAACAAGCTTCCTAGGACCGGTTTCTGGCATTTCAGCCGTCTTCAGCCAGGCTTGCTTGAATCCAGTGGCAAAGTGAGCAAGGGACTCACGTCTGAGCATACCCTGCCAACTTATGGCGAACAAAGCGGTACAAAAGGGGGTGGTGATGGACGGAGCATCAGAACAGAACTTTGCGGCCCCCGGGGAAATGTTTACAAGTACCCATGGTCTAAGGTCAAACTCCACGTCATTCATTTCAGAGGCCTTTTATATTTTCACTAGATATTTATTTCTCAGACACTGTAATTTGAATAGGGCCTGATGCATTACCCCTGCTCAAAACCTATCGATATGTAAATCAAGCACTGGCTGGTTTGCAAACCGGGATGTCATCTGCAATTCGGCCGGTGTACGGTGTTACAGTTAGCGCTCTAGCGTTTCCGCTAGAGCGCTGCAGAACGCGCGTAGGTTGCGCTCACGTCCCCGACGTGAGCGCGTGTATAAATAATAAACGGGTGGGCGAGCCCGGCAGTTCGCGCCCAACCTAACAACAGTGTGTGTGGTCTGATTATTACGCTGCCCTAGCGCTAGGCCTCCCCTGGGCTCCCCATACCACAAGGGTGCTGGCCCAGGGCCTTACCCCTCCCAGACAGAGGTCAGGGGTTAGAACATTACACTGGCGACGAGTGGTGACCACTGAACCCCAGGAACTCCTGCTACTAGGCTTCACAGCCAAGGAGGTCTCGCCTGACGGCGCAGCGCGCTGCACCTGCCCACGTGCGGCGACCGACCCACCAAGTGAGTGCACGACGACCCCTGTTCACACGTCGGTGATTTTGACACCACGATGGGTGATGATGAGACGCCCGGCCCTGCAGGGGCACTGCCCCATCACCCCGCGTCTGGAGTGCTACCTCCTTTTAGCGAAGCCGCAGACCCCACGACCGCCGCTCCAAGGTGGCAGACATGGCTGGGGAGGCTGGAAAACTACTTCATTGAGTCCAGAGAGACGGATGGAGCAGTGAAACGTTCTCTACTACTCCACTACGCTGGGGAGGAGATCTACCTCCTGTTCAAGCACCTGCCTGACACAGGTCCCCCGACGGACTATGCAGCAGCGGTTGCGGCCTTGAACGCACACTTTGACCCCCAGGTCAACCCTGATTACGAACACTTCAAACTTCGCCAAGCGAAACAGCGCGAAGGAGAGTCGGTTGACGCGTTCCACACGAGGCTGAGGGTCCTCGCGGACACGCACCTGGTCGGCGACCGGGCTAAAGAGGAAATCAGGGCGCAGCTGATCTTGGGGATCAGGAGTAAAACGCTACGAGGCATGATACTTCGCAAACCTAACATCGCGATGAACGACATCCTCGTCCTGGCCAGGACTCACGACCTGTTAGCGGCACATGCAGAGGAAATGGACTTAGCCCTAGTGAAAGGAGCTGCCAGCACAGTGGAGGTCAAAGTGGAGAAAGCGGACGCAGTCCGGAGGAAAGAACGGCCGCCTAAGCCCCGCGACCGGCGGGCCCCCGATCAAGCCAGGCAATGTGGGTACTGCGGATACGACGAACACCCCCTCAAGGCGTGCCCAGCCCGAGGGAAAACATGCACCAACTGTGGCATCGACAACCACTTCGCGTCAGTCTGCCGCAGGAAGATGCAACGGAGCAGCCACAAGCGGGACAAGCCGATGAGGAAGCTGGTACGGCAACTGTCACACACGTCATTATCGTCGCAGCCACGGCCCAAGAGAGAACCAGCCAGGGAGTACCCAGAATCAGACACTGAGTCCGACAGTGAGGAAGAAACGTACCTTGTGTCGTTTACCAAAGCCCTCAAAAGCACCCGGTGACCTCAGCCGCGCTGCGACATATTGATTGCTGGATCGGAGGTGAACGCTGTGATAGACACCGGTGCGTCGGTGACAGTAATGGGGGTGCAACAATACAACCGCCTCAGACCAAGGCCGGAGCTCCGACCGTCGAAGGCCAAGATCTTCGCTTATGGAAGCGACACGCCGCTTCCGCTGAAGGGTAAGATGACGGTAGCGGTACAGTCAGAGAAGGCGGAAATCGTCATCGACGTTCACATCATCAACCAGGAAGTAGACACACTTCTCAGCGGCCATGCGGCCGAGGATCTAGGACTGATCACATTCCTCAGAGTGGTCCAAGACCGACAAGTCGACGACCTGCTGGAAGCATTTCAGGGCCTGTTCTCAGGCCTAGGGAAGATCAAAAGGCCGCCCGTACGACTTCACATAGACCCCGCTGTGCAACCGACAGCCCTCCGGCACAGGCGCATCCCGTTTCACTTACGCCCATTAGTAGAGGAGGAGCTCCGACAACTGGAGGAACAGGGCGTCATAGAGAAGGTTACGGGACCCACACCTTGGGTGTCACCAATGGTAATAGCCGAGAAGCCACGACAACCTGGGAAGATCCGGCTATGCATCGAAATGCGCCTCCCGAACAAGCCCATCACAAGGGAGAGGCACATCACACCGACCATGGACGACACTGTCTCCGATCTGAACGGCGCCCGATGGTTCTCGAAACTGGACTTAAATGCAGGGTACCACCAACTCACCCTAGCCAAGGAGAGCCAAGACATTACCACCTTCAGCACGCACTTGGGGCTACGGCGATACAAACGCCTAAATTTCGGGATCTCATCGGCAGCCGAAATCTTTCAGAACACGATTAGAGACATCCTGGTCGGACTGCCTGGCGTCCTGAACGTGAGTGATGATATCCTCATCTACCCCAAGACAGTCGAGGAGCACTACCGACACGTCCGGGCCACCCTCACGCGCCTCCAAGAGCACGGAGTCACCCTACACCGGGAGAAGTGCCAGCTGTTCCAACAAAAGATTGAGTTCTTCGGCTACGTCTTTACCAAGGAAGGCATCCAAGTAGACACTCGAAAGTCGCTAGCCACCAAAACGGCCGCGGCCCACGCGTCAGTGGCGGAAGTGCGCAGCTTCCTAGGGATGGCCACATATTGCGGAAGGTTCGTCCCGAATCTGGCCACCCTGGCTGAGCCCCTGAGACGCCTCACCAAGACCGACGTGGCGTGGCAGTGGACTGACGCCGAAGAGCAGGCTTTCGAGGCGATCAAAGAAGCGCTTCTAGACCAGACAACACTGGTCTACTTTGACCCGACCAAGAAGACCGAGATCCTAGTGGATGCCAGCCCCGTAGGGCTAGGGGCAGTCCTAACGCAAGAACAGGAACCTGGGCAGTGGGCAACTCTGGCGTACGCTAGCAAGGCCCTCACCGACACGGAGAAGTGATACTCCCAAATCGAGCGGGAAGCACTACCAATCCGGTGGGGCTGCCGCCACTTCCATCTTTACGTGTGTGGACACCCATTCACAGTGGTGACCGGCCATCAGCCGCTGGTGCCGCTATTCCGGGGAACAGCACCACACCCGCCCCCACGCATAGAGCGGTGGGCCATCGGTCTGCAACAGTATCACCTGAGTGTAGTATACCGGCCAGGGGCCAAAAACCCGGCCGACTTCCTGTTCCGCCACCCAGAACATGACGGTGAACCCGAGCACAGGGACGCTGAGGACGACACCGAGGAACACCTTGACATGGTGGCGGCACTGACGTGTCCCCGGGCCATCACGCTTGAAGAGCTCCGAGATGTAGCCGACCAAGACCCCCGTGATGATCAAGGTCAAGAACACCATCCTCGAGAGAACCTGGCAGTCGTTTCTGCAAACGGCGAACTTGTGGGCCAGTGGAGACCGAGAGGATCTTCAACACATGTGGAGAGTACAACACGAGCAGAGCGTGACCAGAGGGGGACTCCTTCTAAGAGGTTCCCGAATCGTCGTCCCAGGGGCACTCCGGACAAGAGCGACACAGTTAGCACACAAGGGACACCAAGGTACAGAGAAGATGAAAGCCCGGATGAGAGAGAAGGTTTGGATCCCGGGTATGGACGACTATGTCACCGACACCGTCCGCAGCTGCCAGTCATGCCAGCTAACAGGGGAAGCCCAACCACCAGCGCCCATCATAACCGAAGAGCATGGGCATACCCCCTGGGAGAAGATCAGCGTGGACTTTGGGAGCCTGCCCGATGGGCGAGTCACCCTAGTCATCATGGACAGCTACTCGAAGTACCCTATTGCAGAGGCCCTGCCGTCCACCGCTTTCGTATATGTGAAACCTGCCCTGGAGAAGATATTTGGGATGTTCGGGTACCCCGAGGAACTGCGGAGTGACAATGGACCCCCGTTCCAAGGGCACGAGTTCGAAGAACTCCTGAAGGCACACGGCATCAGACACAGGCGCATCACCCCGCAATGGCCCCAAGCTAACGGGGAGGTGGAGCGGTTTATGCGCACCATCAATAAGATACTACGCATCGCTGTGTCTGAACAACTAGACCCAGAGCAAGAGCTACAGCGATTCCTAGGGGAATACCGCAGCACTCCCCACTGCTCCACCCGACAAGCCCCCTGGGCATTGATGTTCCAAGGAGCTCGCAGGGATGGGCTGCCAGTAGCCCCAGGCTGGGTAGCGCCACCTTTCAGTGAGGAAGAAGCTTTCCGAAGCCGCCAAAGGCGAAATAACAGAGTCAGTGAGGCTCGGCGGGCCGTGACCCGGGAAGTTCAAGCTGGAGACACGGTGGTCCTCAAAGAGCGCCGGCCAGGAGGAAAGTTGAAGACTCAGTATGAAAGAGGGTATTGGAGAGTGGTCGACCGCCGAGGAACCATGATGACAGCGCGTCGAAGGAGAGACCTGGTCACCCGGAACATATCGTGATTCAAGGTGGTGAGGAGACCCGCGGATGACCCAGAGACGGCAGATCTCGACGTGGACCACGACTTGGGAGACGGCTCGGGGGACACATCCCGCTCCGACCCACGGAGCAACACAGACTCTGAGCCAGGTGGCGCCGACGGCACAGAAATTGGGCCAAGGCAAGAAGTACCACCGGAAACCTCTGCCCCAGGCGCACGAAGGGCCACCAGGTATGAGCTGAGGGAGAACCCCAGGCCCAGCAGTCGGCTGAGAGACTTTGCGTGCCAAGTAAGTGATGCGGCGAAGCAATAAAGGAACTGTTGTCAAGGACTGAGTTGAGAAGGGATGTTACAGTTAGCGCGCTATCGTTTCCGCTAGAGCGCTGCAGAATGCGCGTAGGTTGCGCTCACGTCCCCGACGTGAGCGCGTGTATAAATAATAAACGGGCGGGCGAGCCCGGCAGTTCGCGCCCAACCTAACAGTGTGTGTGGTCTGATTATTACGCTGCCCTAGCGCTAGGCCTCCCCTGGGCTCCCCATACCACGAGGGTGCTGACCCAGGGCCTTACCCCTCCCAGACAGAGGTCAGGGGTTAGAACATTACATACGGGTAGGTCGCATCGCAAATTGTCCATAAGCGTGGGTGTACAAAACGACCTACTTAATTAATATTAATGAGACAGATTGCATTTTGGGACTCTTGTGAATTGCTGCAAATGCCAGGATGGTGGACTGGAACGGACAGAAAGGGACAGCTCACCATCACCGCTGCATTTGGTCCTAAACAGGAAACATTTTTAGAAGTAGCCTGTGTCTATTAAAGCGACAGGCGCTCCTTTTAAAATACATATTTCTCGGAACATATCAAGCGAAGGGGAAGCCCAGGGCCATCCATCATTATTTCCAAAGGGAACGCTCTCCTACATGGACAGTTAAGTCTGTTGCGAATCAGTTGCTCCCTCAACTTAAGTAGTAGTAACTGTTGAATGGTTTGCAACTCTAATTGAGGTCACAGACCATTGGTACGGACGGTCTGTTGTGAATTGCAAAGGGTGGGGGGGTTATGCCTCATCCACTTTGTGATTCAGAAAGAATCACAAAACCTTTTTCCTGAGATAGAAAAACTTTTCCAACTTACACAAAAGTTTTTTTACATTGTGAAAATCCGTTTTGTGGTTGCTAAGCCACATTCACAACCTTTGCAACCACAAAAAATTGAAGTACATGAGATTGATACTTAATATCTTTAACATACTGCTAAAATGTAATGGCTTTTTGTGAACACATCTTGAGGTCTGCTCATCATTAGTATCGCAAACAGTCGCGGCTCCTAGTGGCAGTGCTGCGGGGCGGGAGAGGGTGGGGGGTAGTAAACTCCAGCATACGGCCGACCGGTGTTAAGTACATATATAAATAAAACAAATTACATTGCTTGTGCTGCAACGCAAATAGCATTGCAGCACGAGCAATGTAATTCGTTTCATTTATTTATTTATGTACTTAACTCCGGTCAGCCGTATGCCGGAGTTAACAACCCCCCTCCCCACCCTGCCCCTCCCCCACGCCGCACCACCGCCCCGCAGTACTCCAACTAGGAGCAGCGACTGATCGCAATAGCTTTCTCTTTCAACTGTGCCCAAATAATGATATTCCCATTTCAGGAAAAACAATAATAAATTACCACTGAAAAAACATTTGATACTCGTGGCAACAATATATTACTTCAAGATGTCCAGAACAAATACTCAACTGGTATGGCAACAACGAGTAATAGATCTTTGTTCGTTCAAATGGACGACAATCCCAAAGCGCCTGGAATGTACTGTTAAACAATATTCTTCAAAGGTTTTTTGACAGGAGTGTGGCAAGCAATTGTTTGTCCCACAGATATTTCATTAAAGAGCACATTTTTGTATTTATTAATTATTTCAAGAAATAAGAACAAGATGTCTATTACTGATGGTGTACTATTTAAAAAACAATGTATTTATAAATGTTTCCGGCCATGGAGAATGCCTCTGAGTTGTTGTTACACTTGTGAAAAGGCTGGCAGGATTACTGACTTGCTCCCCAGTGGCAAGCAGCATTTTGCAGGCCAGAAGGACCCAAGCAGGTCCATGCTGCTCATTGTAGGGCAAGGGGTGGGGCTCATAGCACATAGAGGTAGCATGCGATATATAAATACTGCAATACAATAAACTATATATATCACCCCACCCTTGGGCAAGGTGGGGGTGGTAAAAAATGAACTTCACACAAGTGGGCAAGGCAGAGGAGCTAGATATACCCCTGAAACATGTATGGTCATATGGTTTTAAATCTTTACCGATATTCGCTAACATTGTAAGATTGGAAGAGACATCAAAATATTCTAGCCCTTGGGCCAGGCGAGGAGATAGGAGATTAATGTTAGCCCCTGCTCATTTGAATAAGGTCCGGGATACACCTGATTCAACGAAATTGACATTTTGCTGAAAATGAGCTGTTTTGATAACAAAGTGGCAATTTGGTTGAAAATGACAATGTTATTGATAGTGGTGATAGTGAGCAAGGATTGCGGACCAGGGACGGAGAGTAGGCCAAGTCCTGGGCAGAGTTTAATTAGTTGAATGATTCTGTCTGACCAAGGCTGGTGGAGGTTAACAAGGCAGAGAGTAAATGTTGCACCCCAATTCAAAGTAGTAAGACTCAAATGAGAAAGTGTACTGGGTGATAGCACAGGAAGGTGTGGATAATGGTGAGAGTTAAGGTTACATGTATGATATAGTGAAGTGGAGAAGAAAGGTGTCAATTAATAGGATCTTATAAGGAGTTAAAGTCAATGAGGTCTGAGATGCAGGATATGTTTTAACAAGGTTGTGCAGGGAGTGCAGTGAGGTGAATTGCACTTGGGAAGACAATACTGATAATCAGATTGAAATGCCAATTGGACTCACACATTGAGAGTGGCAACAGGAGAAACTGTTCAGTCGATGTAGAAATTCTCCTTTTTTTACCTAGTTGGAGGTAGGTCCGCTTCTCAGCGCATCCACGGACAGCTGGCTATTTCGTGAAAGCTGAAGGAAGAAGGATGCAAAGCTGAAGCTGGATCTGTAAGTAGTACATTTAAGAAGAATTTTCTCAATGTGAAACCAGGATTCGTTTGTATCAGGAAGTGAATCAGTAACCATCAGTAACCACGCCTCTGCTGCAGTGAAGGCAGTTTTGGGAAATTTGCAAACATTATTTTACAGTTTCATGAAGTTGGCAAAAGCATAACTGCGTAATTAAGAACATTCTTAGGATAGTGCTTTTATCCAAAGTGATATCCCCAATGGCCCTGTTCTACTCTTTAACTGGGGACAATCATTTAGTTCTGTGTTTCTTTATGTGACAGTTTGGTTAAGGGCTCTGTATCTTACAGTAATTTCAGAGCACTAAGGCACTTATAACAGTCTGCATTTGGCAATTGAGTGAGGTGTTACAATTTGATAGGAGTGAAAGACCTTTTCCTGATGTTCTTCAAAAACGAGCCCTTTTCCTATGTAGAGTTCATGTGCGGGCAAGCTTGAAGAGCTCACTTTTCAATATGTTTCTGAAGTACATCTCGTGTGATCTCGAATGTTAGGTTTCTGGTTCAAGGCATTACACGTTTTAGTAAGCTGAACTCTCACGTATCTGTTTCTATGCATGACTCGGTCGAAGGTACATTAGGCAAGGGATAATAAGTAAATTAGACTTCTCCACCAGAGCTTTGTGAAGAATGAAAAGGGCTTTGAACATATGTCAACTGGGAGCCAACATAGATTTCTCAGGACTTATTTATAATGGACTAGTTTGGGAAGGTTTGGGCACATCCTGACTGTTGTTAATATGCAGGTAATGCTGTAATACTTGAGGTTTGTCTTAGCTAAAGCTATAGTGAGCTCCACCCTGTGGTTAGGTTGAAGTAGCAGGTGTATTTTTCACAGGGTGGAGAGCTGCATGTTGAACCTCTAACTACAAAATTGGCTTGCCTTGGTATAAGAAATAATCCCAAAATTTCTTATGGTTGGTGAAGTGGGTAGTGTGGTTGCGAGGCCTTGGGACAGGTGTAGGTTATGTAATTGGGACCTGCAACCCTAATACGGCTTTGAGGGTTTACCTAACAGCCGAGGCCTGTGCAGGCAAGAGCAGTAGGGCCCACGGGGGAATGGGGGAGGGATTTCGACAGACGAGGGAAAATTAACTATTTATTTAATTTTCCCTCGTGATCGTCTGTTGAATCCCCCCAACCCGGCCCCACCGCTCTTAGCTGCACAGCAGGGGCTTAACACAGGCCCCCACAGAACCTGCAGTGTGCGGGGAGCCCCCAAGCTCCAAGGGCCCCCCCTCAGGACAGCACTCTGGCTGCAGAGCTCCTGTTCGAGCCCGGAGGGGGCCCCTCCACCTGCATTGCAGGGAGGCCACCTCCAGTTTTGTTACGCCAGTGCTGCACAGGCCACGGTTGATACCTGAAAATTGGAAGGGTTGTTGACAGTTTGCTTGCAAAACTGCTCCAGGAGGATGAAATGTTATAGAAACACAGGTGTGTAGACATAGAGTATGGTGAGCAGCACAAAGCAAAACTCCTGAACTTAGTACTGAAATGTCAAATTATGGAGGCCCTTTGAAAAATGTGGGGATCTCTTGAATAGCACCCCTACCTTGCTACACCTCTGCCTTAGACTTGCTTGCTTATGAAACTTATTGAGCATGTGCAGGGTATGTAAACTAGATCTAGGTTCACAGAAATTGAAACATTTTGTGTCAGGTTCCTGAATGAACAGAGAATAGAAAATGGTGGCGGTATGTGCCCTCTAAGCTCAAAGCACAGGAAGAATATCAGGCCGTGATTAGTCAGACTTCAGATTTTGTCTTGCTGAAGAGGGAGGAACTTCTGCTTTTGCTACAGAAAACACAGAGTAGAAGACACAGACTGGTCGGGCCAGAGTACTTAACCATAGCTGTTCAAACACTTGCATTGAGATGGCAAAAGAACTGCAGCTAAGCACATTGCCTTCTGCCTACAAGCAGATGAGCTGGATCATTTACAAACAAGCAGAGGCTTCACCATTGGACATCTTGTCTCCATTTAATAAGCAGGTACATTTAAAAGACTCTACCTCCAGAGTGGTACTCCTATCGCAGTTTAAAAGGGGGTCTAAAATAAAACCCCTTAAGTCTAGAGCCTTTCCCTACCACCCTTTCCATCCACTCTCATTAAGCCTGTGAATACATTTGTTGTTACTTCTTTTGCAAGTATATCCTTGTTACCAACAAAACGTCAGCAATATTGAATTTAACCAAGCCTGGGATATTTCTTGCCTGATACCAACACCCTACTGAACATGGCTCTATCTGCCGAATATAGGCTGCCTCGGAGGAGGAGGTTGGATGGATTGACAAACCAGTCCTTCATTTTTAAGTTTGGTTTAGTGGAACGCCTTTAACCGTGACTACGCCTCCCCACTGTAGCACATAAAATACAACAATGACCATCATACACATTTTTTTATATTTATTTCTGGGTAATGTATACTTGCCCCTTTTATCTGGCTCTACACTAACCCTTCCGGCTCTTATCTACCATAACGAAATGATTGTTTGTGTTACATGAATTAAATATTTGCTGCTTGTATTTGATCTAGGGCGTACTTGCCATTCCACAGTGAATCATCCAGGGAGGGAACGATGCCTATACAGAATCAGGCTAATCTTTGTATATCAGCAAGTGTAAGCCTAACAATGGAAGGTCCCCTCAAGCACAGTCAACATAGGGCATTCAAAGAACTCGGGTCACTGAAACCTGTGTCAATAAAGCTAAGTTACACCAGTGAGGGACTCACATTTATCACTGATACCCCCGACTGTAGGGTGCATGTGCCCTCTCAACAGACAACCGCTTTCTTCCACACTTTCTTGAGAGGCCTTAGATACGTCTTTGGTATGCTATGGATGACTCCAATGAAATTACATTTCTAACAAAATCTTTCCTAGGTCTTCTTCATTATTTGGAGTTGGAACGTTAAAGGATTCTTCAACTCTTAGTCGAGATTTGTGTCAGGTTTTTATGCTGTGCACCACAATCTAGCTGATACAACAAACAGTTATCCTACTACCAGGAATGATATAAGCAAACAGAGATCGGAAAAAGCACACCAGCACAAAGCACATAGACATACCCAGGTACATCCATCACCATATAGGTTTCAGAGGAGGATGAAAGGGATTAGCTTTATATCGCCAACTAGAAGAAGCTTGGTAAAATCTTACTCAATCCCTGACCACAACTATACATATATAGCTCAACTTAACTACTTCAAACAAATGTTAAATTGGTGCATATTAGCTGCATTGTGAACATGGATCCGGTCCCAAAATCAGCAGGTCATTTGCATATACAGAACAAGTGTAACACGTCTTCATTAGGCGCACTACATCAAACAGCATGAATGACATCATTTAAATCCTAACCTGGTCATTTTCAATTTTGTTCAGTAAATGTGATAAACAATGTTCTGCTGTAAAAGGTTTATGTCCTAATTGAATGATGATTAAAAGTTTGAGATTAACACTATCCCCAGAACAACATGTTGGATGCAGTGAGTTAAGGTATGAGTTGTCTGTGTTCATAATCCCAACTGGCGAATTTTAGTGTTTTTATGCGTTTGAGCCAGAACCATAACTCTTAACTGTGTTTTTTTCCAGTTATTGTCATAGTTTTTAGGTCTCGCGCCTAGGGTTGCAGTGCGCAGACCTGCTCGCGTAGTGAGAGTCTTTTTGTCCAGGGTTCGGAAATCGAGCCTGGAATTGCACACGCTCGTGCATGTGTTTTTACTTTCCTGTTCTGCTATTGGCCTTGGCGTGCGTGTTTGTTACTTAGTTTTACAGATGACCTGTGCACACGTTATAATGTCAACAGTATGAATTACTGCATGTAATGAATCCACAACTATAACAGTAGTCAATTGGCGTTTTCTTTCTTTGTGGTTTTAATCGGTGATCAGATGCCCAGCCAACACGTGTTTCGTCAGGGTATGAACCCACGACTTCTTCAGGGCTACAGGATGTACAATAGCAATGTATTAGCACAGTATATCATAAATTTAAAATTGCCTGTTGACGAAAAGGCGATACAATGTGACAACGGTGAGAAAAGCACCCAGTGCAACAAGAACCATGACCTGGAAATAACGTCGGGACTCCGATACACAGAGGGAAATGGAACCCACGTGAAAGTTTGGTGTCGGTGTGTCCAACCTGTCAAAAGTTGTGCACGACGTATACATTACATATGAACAATCAGCAACAAAATTATTTTAAAAGAAACATACAGATTATAATTCCACAATATAAGATGCATGATACAAAGTGACAGTGGAATAGCTATTTGACCGATAAGATGTTCAACTGTGCAAGTGACATGAAATAAAGGGAAAGAAAACCCTCACCAGAAAGACACTCAGAAAACACGATAAGAGAATAGCAAAGATGCTGAAAGGATGAAGGTATGAGAAAAAATAAAAAGTTGAAAATTCTAAGAGCACATCTTACCTAATGGACAGATGGTCTGAAAAGTGAATTTCTGCAAAATGAGGGGGGGGGGGGGAGGAGTAGAAGGGGAAACTAGTCAGTGAAAATGTTGCACGTGGGGTGGCAGTTTAAGTAAGCTAACGAGAGGATGAAAATCAAGCTCACCTCTCCACCGGTTGTAGTTCCGTCCCGGCTGAAATTGGTGAGCACCTCCCAGGAAGGGCAATGAGTAAAATAAGGTGAGTACCAGAATAGGGGCACTAGAGGGAAACAAAAAAGTGGGGTGTGGAATTAATATCAAAGCGGGCGGGAAAGGGGAGCAAAAGGATAAACTCAAGTAAAATAGAGGAATTGTAATCTAAGTATCTGCACCTCTGCCAGGTGATAGTAGAGTGCCAAAAAGTATGGTGTGACCCCATACGACAAAGGGCAAGAGCGGTCATCAATCTCAACCGTCACATCAGCAACAAGATATACTAAGCAACATGAGTGCAAACGGCCAGATCAGAAGCCAACATAAGGCTGATCCATGAATGAGTAAGAATAAGAATAAAGGATGGAGTGGGATAAGAGCATGAGGTGCACTCCATCGGCAATCCATACGAACACGTAACGTGCAATTACAAAATCCTCTACGAGAAATGCGGTTGGTAGGCATAACGTGTAAACAGCACTAATTAAACACTACAGTAGTGGTGGCACAGCAAACCTAGAGCCTAGGATAGGCGCTCGGAACAGTAAAAATGCACTGTCGGCTCTAACTAAGGCGCGTAGCTCTAAAATAGGATAGGACAGCATAACCAGTAAACGAGGTCCAAACGTGGACGATAATGTCTGGAGGACCTAGTACGAAACGCTATGAAGGCGGAGGGCTGTACGTCAAGTAAGGCAACGCGTGGGAATAACATAAAACCAGGGAATAAAAAGCTCAGATCCCCAAATAAAGGCTTACCTTCAGTGTAGCTGGATTCAGGTGGAAAGCGAGTACGCATACGAACGAAAGAGTAAAGCAACAAACCGGAAGTAGAGGGGAATCCATAACTTCCATTTAAATAACATGAACATAATTGAAAGGCTAGAACGTTAACTCAACCCCGACGAAACACGTGTTGGCTGGGCATCTGATCACCGATTAAAACCACAAAGAAAGAAAACGCCATTTGACTACTGTTATAGTTGTGTATTCATTACATGCAGCAATTCATACTGTTGACATTATAACGTGTGCACAGGTCATCTGTAAAACTTTCTACTAGACTCTGGTCTTCTTAGGAGGTTCAGGGTTATCCCCCCACCCTGTAGCACCGTGCAAATTTGTTTTGCTAGATACTGATGTCTACACGAGGAGGCGCCATCGCATACCGCATCACTTTAAATCCCTTGCGAGATTTTGTGTTTGTTACTTAGACTGCACGCAATAGGCCAAAGGAGGACGCATTGCTCCGCCCATGGCCTATTGGTGTCTATTACACGCACCAAAGGCCATGTAGTTTCAATTATCGTGCCCAGACATGTGCGCGATAATTGAAAACACATGTTCGCTGTGGCACGCGCGCACACCACTCGCGGGCGTGTATTTTTTATTTACAATAGCGATCGCTTTTGTGATCGCTTTCAGTGCCGCTTGTCTCTGTATTGCTCGTTTTTTTGTTTTAAACTGCAGCCATAGTTCATGCTTCTCCTTCTCTTATGTCGTTTTTCACTCCTCCGCTACAATTTTAAACTATTTCTTTCTCAATTTTTCTTACAAGCGCCATTCCTTCATTCATCTGTTTCTTTCTTTTCTCCCCTTGTGTTCGCTTCCCTTTTTTCCTTTACTCTCCCCTTTGTACCTTTCTTCTCTTGCATATTGCTTTCTTCTCGTTCATTTTCGTTCGCAATCGCTATGGGAGGGGGAGCCACCTTGTTTTAAGCACTGTCGCCGTTTTTGCAGAAAAGAAGATAGGTGACATTTTAAATATATTTCAGCGACATTGTCTCCACGCCCACAGGCAGGACCCCACAGCTCTGGCTTAATGTTTATTTAGTTGCACATCTTATTTGTTAACCAGACGAGTTAACGCGTTGCAGTGCTATATGGAAGTTCAAACAAGTGTGAGCTAATTTTGCATGCAAATAACAATACATGGTTGCTGTATTCGGGAACATCCTGAGCATTTCAGCAGGATACCTTGTCGTCGAAGCACCAGGTTTTTATGCGTGGTCCATTACCGGGCATTATGTGAGATGAAAGTCCACATTCATCAATCTGATTCTTCTTTTGCAACAGTATGTGAATCAGTTCTTTGGGAACTGGACTTCAGACTGAATTGCAATTGTATTTATATGGCGCTTACTACCTGACGAGGCGTCCCTTAGTGTTTATAGGTGAGTTTCACGCAACTCTGAACCCAAAAAGGATCAGTGGCGAATTAATATAGGGAAATAAGAATTAATTTGAGCGGAGGACATGGGAGTTTGTTGGTTGGTTAGATTGAAAAGGATAATGGAGAGATTAGGGGGAAAAATTAAGACATCACATAAACACAAAGCTTTATACAGCAAAGAATGATCATGTACATGGTTCTTTGAGAACAAAACAACTTGCATGAACTATGGTTACACATCAATTACAGCACAAGTTACAACATACACACTCCTGACTGAAGTAACTCCGCCTCTTTGAGCACCCATGTCAATACCTTTCCTTCTGTCACAATTCGATTACATTCAAATTGTATGTAATATATTTCCTTTTACAGGTTGATATATTTCTAGTTCGACGCTGCGCGGACTTTTGTCGACAGCATTTATACTCTCGTTCATGTCCCTTAAGTTATCACTGTTGTTTTAAAAAGTGTTGCATGCTGTGGGTCCGTTACATCGCTCTATATTTTGATCAACGCCGTACCGGTGACATTTTATCAGTCTGCCCGACATAGAACTGACGGCTGCCTCGCTGTGCTTGTGCTGCAGCACGCCCTTTACAGGCTGCCTCTAATGCCTTCTCTCATGGTCTCCGACTCATCCCTGACCTGACGGGATGTGCCTTGCCTTCAGATCAGCTTGTCAAGCATTTCTATATCTTAGACCCTGTCCTACAGGGTGGTGCGGTAGGCGGCATTTACCCTTTCCAAGTTAACCCTTTGAGGCGGACGTCCACCAGAGCAGTGTCAGGTTGAAAATTATTGATTTAGGTTCTCGGTATCTGGGGACACTGGGCCTAGGTCACACTCACTAGAGATGTTGATGGGCCTCTCAAGAAGAAATGTTTTCCGTTTAGGACCCCTCTCCCAGATTTTACACCTGGCCTGATCAGCAAAAATGCAAAGTTTCTCAACCCAGATGTTTGAGCGGGCTGGGCGAAAGTTCCTTTTGGCAGATTGGGAATGCGAACTGCGACCTCTGGGCGGACAGGATCAGCTCCATTTCTACTAAGAATTTATCTTATACTCTGCGACCTAGCCACGGATGAGGCAGGCCAGTGGCATAACGAAAATGCAGAACCAGTCTTCTACAGATATTCAAAGGCCTTGGGCTGGAGGGAGGCCCACAGGAAGGTTGCCTCACCTCATACTGTAAGGTCTACGCTGGGAGCCTTGACCAGTTGGCTGGAGGTCTATTATTCAGTCATCTAATTGTCAAAGAAACAAGGTCACTGGACTGACTACCAACAGAGAAAGGTCGTTCCCTCCAAAGCAGGAGCTGCTAGCGGTCATGCAGCAGGCCCTCTAACTCTTTTCATATGTGAGGCTGCACATTTCTTCTTTGTTACAACTGAGAGCAAGACTTTGATTGTTTAGTGAGGCTTGGGCTCAAATTACACAGGATGCTTGAGTGCTTTAGGTGGTAAGGGGCTTCCATTTGAAATTTTAGGACACTCCTCAAACTGTTCCCCTTGACACAAATACAATTGTCAACAGAGAAAAAAAAGCTGCAAAATAAATAACATTATTCCCCTTCCCCTATCTGGAGGTTTTATAAGCAACATTTTCCTCCTGGACAAGAGAGTGGGACATAAGTGGTCTGTCATCAACCTAGGGAATACAACATCTGGATTCCCTACAGGTATTTAACAAGCATTGGCATAGCCAATAGGTCTCGCCTTTGGGACCTTATAAATGTTTAGCCATGCAACAGTTGATGTTCTTGCACCAAGGATATTGTGCTGGATAACTAAACACTTATAAGGTCCCAAAGGCGAGACCTATTGGCTATGCCAATGCTTTTTTTTTTTTTTTTACCATAAGCTATGTTGCGCAGCAGTTCTAGTGCTGTGTAATATGTCAAACAATTGACAGAGCTAATAGATTTTGTAAAGGCGTAACCTGCTGGCTTTGCCAGTGCTTGTTAATACAGTAATGAGGGTGGTTTTTAAACGTATTTGCAAATGACATCAGAGATTCCTTCCTTGCAAGGTACCTGCTCTAAAATAAAAATTAATGTGAACGAGGAACCTTTATCCTAGTTTAAAGAAACAGACTTGCATGGCCATTTGCACATGTTTATTGATAAGCAAGTTTGGCTACTGCTTATGCTATCAATTTTTTAAAAGGAGGGTTCGGTCTACTCACTATGCCCAACTTGCTAAGGGCTAGTTTATTACAAGCATTTGCAATGCAATAGGTCTCGCATTACTGAATGTTTGAGCTATTGGTGTTGCATTATTATTAGCAATGCCAATAGCTCAAACTTTAATAATGCAAGACCTATTGCATTGCAAATGCTTGTTTTATGGGGTACTTAATCTCCAACCTTCACTGTGCACAGCCATGCACCTCAGGGTTTGGGCGCAGAACCTGCTTTGTGGCCGTGCCCTGAACCCAACTCGCCACGGGTGGGCAAGCCCTGCTGTGCACGGTATTCAGACATGCACAGTGGGGTTAGACACAGGGTCTCGCCTGCGGTCAGTTTGATATAAATGTATTTAGCTGTTCAGGCTACAGGTGTGAGCAAAATTTCCTACGAGATTGTCCAATGCATAAGACTTCAGGAAACGTAGAATGCAAAAACCTAGCTGCCCAAGTAAGTAAATACAGTGCCAACCACAGAGTAAATCTGTCCAAGACATAAAAATATACAAGCAAATCAAAAAATGTATTTTCCATGGGAATACGGTTTATAAAATCCACCATTTCTGCGTGATCACCCTGCAATTTTCACCTTTTGATGCACTGTATATTTTTGCTGGCTTTAGAACTCTGTGCACTTTAACCCTTCAAACCAGTAGTAAAGTGTCAGCATTCCCCATTTAAACACGGTTGAATTGTCATACTCCCCAGGCCAGGCATAAAGATTTATCAGGTCGAGCTATTTTTAGCACCTCTAGTCCCATCTGGTGAGTGAATTTAGGCTGGAAAGGAACAGATGTTCTGTTCATTCAGAAAGTGAATGAGCAAAAAAGATGCCACCAAACTTGTTTTTATCTTGACACATTTGCTGTCTGTTCAAGGAAAGAGGTTAAATGTCAGTTTTTCTTTTTACTAACTGATGCTTGGAAAATTGAGATCATTTTTCTCTCTCTTACTAGAGTTAGAGGTTTTTGGCAAGTGAGCTGTCTGAAGATGTCAGCTATTTTTCTCTAACACATAATATTAAAATAAATAGCCTGGAATTAATATTACAAATATTTCAATATATATCAGGAATTACAAAAGCACATTTATTTGTAATTAAGAAGTGTGATGCAAACAAAGAGTTAAATAGGAGCAAAATAAACCAGAACACTTGGTGAAGTGCAAATGACACATTTGTAGAAACTCTATTTCCAAACATTGTTTGTACACTGTATGGTTTTATCGGTAAAACTGCATGTTAGTGGGAAAGTTTGTGGCCATTTCAATGTAAAATCTGCTGATTACAAATGACAGTGTACTCTCATGCTTTGAATATTTATTTAATAAAAGTGAAAGTTTTAAAAATGATTTGAGAAACAATCCTGCCCCCGCCCTGATGACAACGCTATTAAAGAATGAAGAGGCAAGTGATGTGTATCCTGTGGCTAGATTTTTATTATATATGGAAAAAAGTTTAGTCTATTAAATCAAACGAAAGAGTTATTTGTACAGCAGACATGCTGAACTCCTACATTTGAAGGTGCTATCATATGTGATAATGGAGAAAATTGTGGGTCAATGAATTAAAATATATGACCACAATCACATCCTTTGAAACAAGTTTATGGGTCAAGATTACAAATAGGTCGAGTAGATTATTTAAGTGACTAGACCGGCAGGTCTAGTAAAAAATTTAGGATTTTTCAAGCCCTGCAAAGTGGCATATATCATTTACCTACAAGTCCCTAGAATACTGTACACAATGTAAGCAGGTCCTGGAAGTTAATTGCCACTACTACTACACCTCAGCACCTATTGTGACATCCTCTACATGTGGCTGTGCAAACCAGTGTAGCCTGATGTAACAGTATAAAAACTGCAGTTCAACCTGTCAAAATAAACTCTTTTGACATGTGAAAACCTCATTTTTAATTATTAGTAAGTCACTCCTATGTAGACATTGTCACCCACGAGCTAGGGTGCATGGTATTTAACAGTAGAACAAGCAGAAATGTAATGTTGACATGTTCGTACAGTGACCATCACCCAAAAGCTATTTTTCACTGTGTGGGCCTAGCAAACAAATGTAGAAAACCAGAGTAAATATTAAAACCCTAATACTGTACCTCAGAATGGGGCTAGCTAGAAAAATAAAAAGCTATTTATAATAGCTATTCAAAATACAATTCAATGTTGAAGTTGGAATTTTTTTTTTGATAAACAATTTTTATTGTTTTGGAACATAAGAAACAAATCAGCAAAAGCATGGAAGACATTAGATCAATTACATTCATAGGAGCATAGCATCCCAGAGTTTCAAACCCCATAAGATATACACAAGCAAAGTAAGGAAGCGAGTTAATCCAAACCTTTCACAGTACCCAGACACTTTCCCCACACCCTACGGTACGTCTTGGGACATCCTCTTGCCACATAAAGGGCTTTTTCTTGGGTCGCACACCGGTCCACCCCCTTTCGCTACTTCCCAAGGTCGGGCGGGTCAGGACATTTCCAAGCCGCCGCTATGTCGTGCTTGGCTACAATCAGGTCTGTGTTAAAAAATATCTTTTCATTTCTGGACCCGTCCAGCCCATCCGTGATCCCCAATAGTGAATGACGTGGGTCATGGGGAACCCCCCACTCCAGGACCTCCGTGAGCGCCTCCTCAATGGCCCCACAAAATCGCTCCAGGCGGGGGCATGACCAGACCACATGGAAAAATTTGGCCGTGACATGGCCGCACCTCGCGCAGGGGATTGAGGTAAGCAGCCTGCAGATACTATAGTTGGATCAACCTAAGTTTGGCGGACGCGGTGATCATCTTGGGTGCCATGAGGGCGTCGCGCCAATCCACCTCATCTAGGGGGCCCACCCATTCTACCCATTGGTCCCTCAACTTGTCCAGTGAGGTGGGAGTGTTGTTGACTAAAGTGCGATATATGCTGGAGATGCCCCCTTTGCCTAGGTCACCCGACATAGTCTGCGCGTCGGGAGGGCTGTATTCCGGGAGCCAAGTGTCATCAGTGCGTGCGCATGGAGGGCGTGCCCCAGCTGTAAATATTTATAGAATTGGGATGGATGTAGGGAGTAGCGGGCCCGAAGTTCCTGAAATGAGAGCATATGGCCGTTAGCCCACACATCCCCCAGTTGCGAGATGCCGATAAGGTCCCATGATTTAAATGCCCACAGCCCACTAACCTCTTGGAGCCAAGCCCCCTGACCGAGGAGTGTACATTGGGTCAACCTATGCGTCCAGCCAGTGTGGCGTAGTGAGGCCCGCCAGGCCAATAACACGGAACGCGTCACATCAGGTAGTTGGGATGGAATTAGCCCCCCCCATACATCATCGATTGGACTTTGGGTAGTCCCAGCTCACTCAGCTCGAGCCGATAGGCAGGGTCGGACCAGCCCCCATGGAACCAGTCGTGGACCACCAGGAGACGCGTAGCCAAGAAATAAAGATACAAATGTGTCATCCCCATACCCCCGTCAAAGGAGGGGATCCGGCATGCAGACAGGGCCAGGCACGCCCCCCCCAGCCCCCCCCCCCCCGGCTCCAAAGAAATTTGGTAGCGAGACTGTCCAGTTCCCGGAACCAGGTCCTGGGAAAGCAGAAGGGGGCATTCTGAAGGACGTAAAGAAATCTGGGGAGGATCATCATTTTCAACAGGGCAACCCTCCCCAGGTGATTCAGAGGCAGTATCTTCCATTTTTGAAGATCCTCTTTGGTCTTCTTTACCAATGGGGCGACATTGAGAGACCAACCCAATTCGGGAAGAAGGGTGACCCATATCCCTAAGTATTTAAAAGATTGGTGCCGAAGCGGTATGGTGGATTGCCAATCGTAGCAGTCCCTAGATAGGTGCAGTGGGACCAGTACCGATTTCCCTGGGTTCAGCCGAAGACCGGAGGCTTGCCCGAAGAACTGCAAGATCTGGAGGCAGTGCAGTCCCGAGGAGGTGGGTTCGGCCAGAAAGAGCAAGACGTCGTCTGCATATAGAGCAATCTTGTCCGTTGCCGTATTAGGCCACTCCCAGCCACAAATACGATCCTCAGCCCGCACCCGGGAAGTCAAGGAGCTCCATCGCCAGGGCGAATAGCAAGGGTGAGAGGGGACATCCCTGCCTTGTGCTCCTGGTAACAGGGAAAGCCTTGACAACACACCGTTGACCAACACGCGCGCTCGCGGGTGGGCGTAAAGGACATGGACCAAGGCACTAAACTGGGGTCCGAATCCCATCTCGGCCAACACATCCTGTAGGTATGCCCAGTTCACCGAGTCAAAGGCCTATCTATCTATGAGAAGGAGAGGTAGGTATGGATGGGCTAGAGCCAGCTGTAGCCTCCGAAGGCAATGTCGGGTCCCACGCGTGGGCATGAAGCCACATTGGTCTGGATGGACCAGAAGGGGTAGGTAGGGCTTCAGTCCTGAGCCAGGATGGTGGCATACAGCTTAACTTCCGTATTGAGGAGGGAGATGGGACGATAGTCCGCACATTGACAGGAGGGAGGCTGGGATTTTGGGAGGACCACAATGGTGGCAAAGTACGTCTTGTGGGAAGGAACCTTTCTCCAACGCTTCCTGAAAAAAGTCGGCCAGACGGGGCACAAGAGTCATCGCATAGTATTCTTGGGGAAGTCCATCTGGGCCCGGGGTCTTACCCGATGAGGTGAGGGAGATCGATTCATCGATTTCCTCCCGAGAGATGGGGCGGTCCAGATCCTTCTGGGCGGCCGTCTCCAGCCGAGGGAGACGTACGTTACCCCATTCAAGGAGAACATGGAGCGGTAGGTCGGGGTTTGCGCTATATATAATCACCGATAGTAGAGGGCGAAGGTGCGGGCCATCGCCAGTGGGGCGCGGTGCACTGTTCCCTCCTCGTCTACTACCTCCGGGATAATGCGGTTCGCCCTGGGATATGTGGCTAGCCTGTGTAGGATCGTACCGTTTCATGGGAGCTTAGCAGCATCCAGGGATAGTTGTCTGATTTCGGCCCGAAGGTGAGCGAGCTGTCGGGCATGGACGGCATCGTCGGACAGGGAAAGTGACTGCTCCAAGCGAAGCGCCTGCGCCTCCGTCAAGGTGATCTCCGGCAGTTGTGCCTGTCTCTGGAGCCCCTGTACTAAGGAGCACCGGGGAGTGATCGGAAACCCCTCTAGGAAGGATGCGAACATCTAGAATCTCAGAACAGTCAGTTGCGGGGAAAAAGACCACATCTATGAGCGCCTGTGTGAGGTGGACCTCTGAGGTGTGTGTAAATTGGACGGTGCGGGGGTGCCATGTGCGCTAAGCATCACAGAGGCCCAGAGACTCGGATCAGTTCCGTAGCTGTTTCTCTTGTGCCATTCGGGAAGCAGAGGGAGGGCCCGTTGTATCGAGGGCCGGGGAGGAGACTGCATTAAAGCCGCCCCCAATAACAGAGGCAGAGTATTCAGCAGGGCCGCGGTATGCATAAGTGTAGGTGTGAGCAGCGAGGGGGTGGGGGGAGGGTAGATGGACAGCCAGTGAGCCACAAATTATCACACATGAGCCTTGAGGGTCATGGATAACCTGGGAGAGGACAAAGGGCAGCATGCATTTCAGGAGGATAGCCACCCCATGGGAGCCACCCCATGGGAGCCCCTGGAGGAGCCGGAGTGCCATACTCTATCGTACCCGTAGCGAGCCAGGAAGGAACAACAATTGCCCAGGTGGTGTGTTTCTTGAAGTAAGAGGACGTCTTTGTGGAGGCGATGCGCGTAGCGCAGGACCACCGTGTGTTTAAGCCGGTCCAGGAGACAACTGACGTTCCACGATAAAACATGGAGAGACGCCCTAGGCGCAGTAGTATCGTTCATGGTGGGCGGTACATGGGTCTGGGACGTGTAAACCTACAGGGATGTGAGAATGGGCGTGGGAGCCCGCAAGTGTATGGGTATCGCATGCAGTGAGGACATATCTAGCCCCTGGAGAGGAAGCGCATGTCAATCCGTGGTAGCTGAAATAACAAAGCAATAAAAACAACAACATAGGAAAAAACAATACCAAACCCCCCCACCCCTCTCACCCCTAACTTCCGAGAACTGAAGCATCTGTCGACCCCCCATTGTAACAGTACCAAACTACAACGCTCAGGTTGGTTGCGTGGAGGACCCCTCCAGAAGGACGGATAAGCACTGGATCGGCATTAAAACAAGATAAGTGAGCTTAGAAGTCTACCAGTGCCATAGAACCCCGCCAGGGGAGAGTCCCGCCCCCGTAGCCTATAGGCAGCAAACCTGGTCCAGCAGGCCCTCAAAGAGTAGGAGTGCGGGAAAGGTCCGAATCTAGTCTGGGTGAGCCCACCCGGGCCGGCGATGAGGATGGTCCGGGTAGATCCTTGGTAGATTGGTGCAGGGAGGAGAGCCCGATTGGCGAGAAGAGTCTTGGAAGTCCATAGGCCGCCACGCTCGAGGATCTGGGTGCTGCTGCCTGAGACTGGCATCCCCTACGAGATTGCGTGTGGCGTTGGCACTGACGTCCCGGTGACCACGGCCCCTTGGCTTGGGAGCCCGTGGATCCCGGAGACAGATCACACCTCTGGCGGAGGGGACGCTCCTCCATCAACCATGTCCACGGTGCCTGGGGTGAGCCGAAAAACTGTGTTTTGTTCTGGAAAATGACCCGGAGGCGTGCAGGAAACTGAAGCGGATACTGTAGGCCCAGGGCACGCAGCTTCTTTTTAACATTTGTGTAAGAGCGCAGGAGTTCTTGCACCTAGTGTAGTCTGGGAATACCATAATGGTATGGTTTTGAAACTTGAGGGGACCTGTGGCACGTGCCGCCCGTAGGATGGCATCTCGATCTTTGAAGTTAAGAACTTTCGGAATGATAGGGCAAGGTGGAGCTCCAGGGGGTGGCTTAGGTGCAAGGGATCTGTGAGCTCTCTCAACCACAGCCATGTCGAGAGGGTGTCTTTAGGCATCCACGATGTAAACCAGGCCTCGACGAAGGTGGCCACCTTGCCCATCTCAACCCCTTTGGGAAACCCCACCAGGCGGAGGTTGTTGCGACGTGCGCGGTTCTTGGCCTCTTCAGCATGCCAATGGAGTTCCCTGGTATGAGTGCGAAGGTGAGCTACCTGTTTCTTCATCTGTGAGATGCCGTCCTCCACTGTGGATATGTGAGACTCTGCTTCCGTCAGCCGCGCAGTGGCGTTGCGGAGATCCTGCCATGCCGGAGGAGGGATACGTCCACCTTGAACTCCCCAATCTTCCCCTCAACGGATGCCTGCGAGGCACTAACAGCCTGAAGAATGGCGTAGAGATCCCTGCATTGGGGAGGGGGGAGCCTGATCAGAGGTGGTGACCCGGTCCATTTTCATCTGCATGGCCCGGCGTGGATTTAGGGGACCCTGTCCCTCCCCATAGCTGATGATAGGTCCTGTCGTTGCCTGGGCTCCAAGGACCAGATGTGGGGGGAACCAGCGATCATGGAAACTCTGCACAAAGGCCAAAAACCCACCGGTGCAAGTGGTATATAGGTCGGAACACAGGGACCGCATGAAGAGCAGGCAGCTGGGGGACCCAGCCCAGCGGAGAGTCAAGGCACCGGTATCGCAAGTCACTAGTCCGGAGGCAGTGGGAGACCAACCAATTAAATGCTTCCAGCAGGGCCCCCGTGGACCCGGCCCCAGGGCCGCCGGGGTGGTCCGCCGTGGGTTATGGCTCCCTCCCACCGCAAGTGTGGCACCAGGGCGGCAGGGAATTCACAGTCGGGGGGAGGGTGCCGCCAGTAGACAGGCCGGACGATCCTGGACACGCACCCAGGGGCTGCCCACAATGATGCCGCCACCCGGTATGGTGGCTGAAGTTACCCACCCATAAATAGAGGGCACTGGGTCGCAAGAACGTGTCCGAATCAGCCCCACCAGCGCACCGAATCCTGCAGTCCTCCACTCAGTGATGAAGGCAGAGGAAGGCCTCGGCCACAAGCCGGGGCACAGCCAATGTGTGAGCCAGGTGGTCTAGAACGTGCGCCCAAGGCTCATCCACAGCGGCACCCACGACCGCCACCCGATATGAAGGCCGAGATCACTTGCTCATCGAGGACGGGACCCGGGGCATAAGGGTGTAACAGGCCCAGCCCCACTGACACAGCAGGCCGCGAACCAGGCCACACCGTCCCCCACACAGCAGTACAAACAGGGGAAGCCCCCGCGGCGCGCCGGAGCACACCGGCCCCCAGATCAGCCTTGGAGTGGGGGGCGGGAGAAAAAGGGAGGGCATGCGTTTTCCCTCACGCTCGCTGCTGCCCGACAAGACAGCCGGTCCCCCGCCCCACTCACCGGAGGATGTAGCCACCCTCAGTCACGGCTGGAGGTCAGCACGGCTGATTGATCCCACAGGCACTCCTACTGGGGCTCAAGGATTAGATAGGCCCAGCCCTGCCGACGCAGCAGGCCGCGTTGCAGGCCTCACCGTCCTCCACACAGCAGGGCAGGCGGGAGAAGGCCTCCGCAGCACGCCGGAGCACACCGGCCCCCCGAAGCAGCCTCAAAGCATGGGGGGCGCCCCACCGTGCCAGGCCCAGGAGGGGGGGGCACGCATTTCCAACACGCACCACTGCCCGACCAGACAGCCGGTCCCCGCCCCACTCACGGGAGGATTCAGCAAATTAAGTTCACAGCCGGAGGTCCCGCCTGGCAGATTATCCCCACGGGCACTCCTCAACACCGCCGATAATGCCCCAGGAGCCCCAGTCGACTCACTGGCCGAACAGCGGAGGACAAAGGATTTCGGGCCTCGGGCCCCCCACTGCTAGCTTCGCGGGTGGCGGGGTTCCCGGAGTGCCTCCGAGCCGATCCTGCCCGCTGATCACGGGAACCCGCTCAAAAGGCCAGGGCACCAGACACAGCACAGGTGGGCTCTGCCGCCGCGGATCGCACAGCCCCGGCCCGCACCGCCAAACAAGAGGCACCTCAGCGCTGCCAGCAGGACGCCGCCGCAACAGGGGTGTCAGGCCTCTGCGGGCCGCGGGCTCTGGATGGTCTCAGAGGCCCCGCACCAGTATTTCGGGCACAGGTCAGCACCACCGTTCCGGGGATCGTCTTCAGACAAGTAGGGGTCACGGATGGGTGCCGTTACTAGCAGGATGCGAGGGGGATGACAGAGCGGTACGGAGCACTCTTAGAGTGCGACCGCCATCTTGACGCCTCAGGCCACACCCTCTGAAGTTGGATTTTTAATAAGTATTAAAAAAAATAACTTTTAAAAAGTTAATTTTTCCGTCTGGGGTTTTTGGAGGGTGTATTTGCATTTGCTTTCCCACTTCTGACAGCCAGTAATTAGCATCTGAATAGATGCTAAAGGCTTCCCAGAGGATGCCTCTTCTGAACTTAACAGAATATGGAGGATGGGGATGTGAGCATGTTTTTATCAAAAACAGTGTTAAATTCTGCTTGAATGTTAAATCCTGCTTAACAGGTCGGCTGGCTTTTACATGTAACACTGGGTGCACACTTGAAAGAAAGGGAAACAGGATGCCAAAAACAATTCTTGTGTGTCCACTGTTTGGTTGCTGGAAAACCCTGCTTTTGTTCTACCAGACTTCAGTCTCATGGTTTATCGTTTTTTTACAGTTACTACTCCTAACTGGATTTTAGTGTTAGATATGGGAAAACACTAGAATTACATAGTACTCTCCCCACAAATACACTCACAACCCTTAGAGCCCAAATTTAGGGTGGCCAAAGACGTTTGGCCATCTTGAAAATGTTCAAAGTGGTTAGGATTGCTCCTAAGAACTTGTATCCCATTGATTAGGGAGTGCCCATGAATCACTCCCACCAACTAGCTCATGCCAGGCATAAATGTGGCAGTTCCACGCACCCACTTGAGACACTCCTGGACTTGAGGAAGTTCAGAACGACTGAGCCTGCAGTTTGTGACCTGAGAAGAATCCTGAATGACTGGACCCGGACTCTCTTCTACACACGTGGATGACCACCTTTTAAAGCAACAGGAACACAACAATCTACAAGAGGCCTTTACCTACAACTGCCCGGTGGCATCTGGACTTGGGCTGGACCCTGCTCTTTGGCCTCTGCCTGACACCCTGTGAGTTTCTAAGTGCCTCCAATGAGGTCCTGGGGTTCTTTAGGGGTGTTATCTGTGGTGGATTTGGGACCTAAAAGACTTAAAACAGAAGGAAAAATCTTTGGCCAGGATGAACCTGGTTGGTGTATCCAACCCGTGTTCCATCGCGGTCAGCATCAACTTGTGCCCAGGTCCCGGTCTACGGTAACCTTTGGCACTTTTTTTGCTTCCTGGTGCTATTCCTACGGTTTCCCTCATTGGATTTGTGTCATTTTGGTGTTATTTTATTGTTATTTTATTAACTTTCATCTCCCAGAGGCTGTCGCCATTGGGTAGTTATAGTTAGGACAACATTGCCACTCAAATTTGATTGTTTAGGTTTGCTAATAAAATAACGCGTATGAAGAATCTTCACAAAACTTAATAAAAAAAAGCCTAGTTAACCTCAGCTCCTTAGGAATCGGGGTAGAAAGCTTCGGGTGATCCGTCATGTGGGGGGCAAAAAAAAGGGGAGTTTCAAATACACGTTACCATCATTCATTTTTCCATAGAAAAACTATACATAGCTATAGACAAAAGAGCTAAACAGAATTACACCAAATTTGCCAGAAAGATAGAGCTTGGTCCAGATAGCGCGATTTTTGTGATTTGTGGTAAGGATTTGAGCCATTAAGGTTTAAAAAATATAAATATTTCATGCAGGGGAGCATCCGCTGAGCTGACAGCTCTCTAAAAAAACAACTTTTATATTGTCATGGCCAGATCTTGCTGCCATTCCGATGCCGTCTGTGGGCGTTTGGGCAGAGCCTGGGCACACACATGGGCAATCCCAACATTGTGATGCCTTGGGCAAACTGAGGGCCTGGCCTGTGGCCAGTCTCCAGGCCCATAGCGCACAGGCACCATGGGGTAGGCCATAGGGCCTGGCCATCACAATATAAGGGTGTCATTTTTAAAAAGGCAGACATATTGGCTTTGGCAGAGGGTTACCACAAGAACATATACAAAGCAGATATATTGGCTTCGTCAATAGGTCAGCACATTAATATATCAGCCATATATCATAATTAGGGCTTCCAGTTTTATGATATTTATTTTTGTGCCAATTCTGCCTGTATTTATCCATATTTATTTGTGTTTTGCGTATGAATTAAGTTGTAAAACGGAACATTTCCATTTCCATTTAACAGCTAGACACGCACTCATACTTTGATGTCTGTCATATTTTAGCTATTTAAGCTGCCATATATTACACACCAATAGATACAATGGTAAATAGTAGCATTATACCATAAATGCATGTTGACATACGCCGTTATTTAAAGAAATGTCATCCTATTTTTTCATTTCCTATGCTGTCCATCTGCTCAGCTGCTGGCCTATAATTCATGAAAGACAGCACGGAGAGTCACTTAAAAGAAGCACAATTTTCTGTATTTATCCACTTTAAAAAATAAATGTAAACAGAAAACACATTGTTTTCTGTATGTATTTATCTGTAAAAATCTGTAAAAACAGAAAACAGGGAGCCTAAATCATAATTTACCATTAAAACCAATTTAATCAATAACCATAATCCAATGCATTCATTGCAATACATTGCACTGCAATGTTCAATAACAATAATTCTTCCTAAAGTACTTTTAAAAAACACTTTTAATGAAAATAACCATAAACATGTGTTTGAGCCTTTCCTTAATACTTTTTAGGCTAAATAATGCAACGATAGGACCAACCACAAATGGAGCCCAAACTCCAGCTAAAGAGCATGTGGCTCCAGCTTAGAGTGCTTAAAAATGATGGTAAGTTCTCCTTGGGTCATGTATTCAATGACCCATGAGATGCAAACATGTAGTTCTTTTCAGTGGTGCAAGATCCAAGTCATAGAGAGAGTAGAGGCACAAAGAGGCAGAGACAGCAAATAGATTTCAAGGCACAAAAAGAATGCATGCAGAAAGAGACACCTGGATGCACAGGGGCATGGAGACATAGGGCCATAGAGAGAAAGGGGCTGTAAGCATTGAGGCCAGAGGGACAGCAGGCATAGAGAGGTAGAGGACACTAACAGATAAGGGATACAGAAAGATGCACAGAAGACACAGAGAAACAGGGAAAAGAAAAACTGAGAACACGAACACAAAGGGAACAGAGGGATGTGCGGCACAGAGAGAAGATATATAGAGTGAAATGGGGCAGAGAGAGCGTCTGAGGCTCATGGAGAGACAATTGTATGTTGAGAGGCAGATTGAACAGAGAGAGACAAGGCACAGAAAAAAGAGAGAGATGTGTTAGAGAAACTGGTAAAGACCAATAGAGAGAGAACTGGGAGGTAGAGTGAACAGAGAGAGACATGGGACAGAGAGAGATGAGTTACAGAAACAGGCACACAGAGAGAGAACTGAGAAGCACAGAGTGAACAGACACGTGGCACAGAGAGATGAGCTGTAGAAACAGGTAGACACACGCAGAAAGGGAACGGAGAGAAAGAGACCAGAGAGAGACAAGGCTCAGCGAGATTGAGGGGGTACAGAGACAGGTAGAGACAACTGACAGGCAGAGTGAACAGAGAGGGGAAAGGCACAGACAGAGAGAGAGATGAGTTACAGAAACATGGAGAAAGAACTGAGGCAGAGTAAACAGAGAGACAAGGCACAGAGACAGAGAGAGATGAGTTACATGCAGGTAGACACACATGGAGAGAGAACTGTGAGGCAGAGTGAACAGAGAGACAGCACAGAGTGATGAGTTGCAGAAACAGATAGAGACACAAGGAGAGACAACTGAGAGGCAGAGTGAACAGAGTGAGACAAGGCACAGAAAGCAAGAGGGAGATGGGTAGAGAGACAGGTAGATACACATGGAGAGACAACTGAGAAACAGAGTGAACAGAGAGAGACACGGCACAGGGAGAAAAGAAAGAGCGTGGGAGAGAGGCAGAAAGCCTAGGGTACATAGCGAGCCGAGAGACAGATATGGCACAGAGAGACAGGGAGCACAGAAATACACATACACACAAAAGCACACAGGGGATGCAGAGATATGGTGTGAGGAACAAAAAGAAAGACTGACACAGAAAGGAGATGTGTACAAAAATGCTCTTAGGAAAGAGAGGAACACGGCAGAAAGATGCAGTGTTCTTTTACCTAAGGTAATGAAGTCTGTGCGTGACGTGATGAGGTGTGCCAGTAAGAATGAGTGAGCTCTCAGGGGCTAGGATGATGTGTGTAAGTATATGCTTTATAAGAGTCCCATTGCCTTTTGTCTATTCGCTCTATATTTATACTACATACATACATGTCCCTGAGCAAGAAGCATGTGGCCGGGCACACTGTGAAACACATCATGCTCTGCTTTGTCAGACTCCGCCTATTTAGTGTTCATAAACTTCTGAGTCTGTCATCCGAGCAGCTGAGCACTAGTTGGTATTGGAGCGACGTGCAGATCACGTTTTTAGGGTTATTTAGTGCACTCAAGAGGTACTACGGAAGTAGTAATAGTGAGACTGAGCATGCAAATTGGCCCCAACTACACCTCACATACCTGCCCAGGATATGCATTATGAGCATCCCCATGTACGGGTCTGCACTAACTCAGACGCTGTTGTGAGGGGCGAATGTCAGAGACGGGAAACAAGGGCCAGACTGAGGTGGAGTTATGTTATGTTACAGGATATTTATAGAGCGCGCGGCTACTCCCGATTGTGTCCCGGCGCTGACTTTACCCCATTGACAGAACAGTTGTACGCAACAGCAGGCGCTTCGTCTAATATTGAAAGAGCCAAGTTTGTAGCTTTCTCCTAAAGCTAAGGAGATCCACCACCTGGAAAGAGCGTCCGCCCTTACGCGAACTAGTGATTGGGCACAGAAGGAAAAGGATGGATAAATACACTGCAGGCAGTGATGGGACATAAGGGCATAAAGCAGTGATACTCAGTGCTTTAAATGGGTGGACCTAAAGACCTTTGGTAGCTTGGCTCAGGTGATAAGGCTTCATTCCGGAGTATTATGTTGTGCTTGCATTCCACTCAATTCAGCACTCCAGCGTACCACCACTAAAAACGACACTACACCAAGGAATTTAGAGAAATTAAAAAAGCTTTATCTTCTCTTTTATCATTCTTTTCCTTTCCTTTCAAATGGCCCTAATTAGCTTTTATCCGCTTCACATTAGGGTCTAAACATTTCTTCGTGACCAGATTGGCATTGCATAGACATTTTAAATCTGTTACGAAATCAAGCACGCCACCTGATGATCAATCACAGTACTGCCAATTCAATAGTGCTTTGGATAGAGACATTAAATATAGCACTACCTATAGCGATTTCATAGCGCCTTAAATAGAGTGTCTAAACGTAGCACTTCACATAGCGATTTCCTACCACTTTAAATAGTCTTTAGACATAGCGCTTTACTTGGCAATCACATAGTACTTTGAGTAGAGTCATTAACTATAGTGCTTCACTTATGGATCACATAGCACTTCAAGTAGAGACATTAAATATAGCGTTTCTCTTAGCATCACATAGTACTTTGAGTAGAGTCATTAAATATAGCGCTTCACTTATGCTTTTCATCAAGGGGACAAAGCGCTGAGCATTGAACTGGCTACCTCTGTAGGGGACTCATGTTGACTGGGGAGGCAGTTATTTCCACTCTGGGGGCCAACGTTTAGTATTACACTGGCACGAATTCACTGGGCCATGGTTCGACCGCTTCCCCCACTGCGGGGTAGTTGCAGGGCCAAGCAGGCCCGACGATCGGATTCCCCGGGGGAGGGGCGTGCACTGGGCTTCTCCCAGGCCTCCCACCCTCCTCCCCAGGGTTTACCTCAGACTTCGGCCTCACCGGCCCTTGCGAAGATCCTCCATCAGCCGTGCAGGTTTCCCGGCGATGTCCGGGTCGGTCACACCTCTCGAGGCTCCGCACTGACGACGCACCACAGCCAGGGCGCACCCGCAGCCGCCAATGACAGTGCGGCCTGCAGGGGCGCGGCCCAGTCAGCGACAGGTGAAGCGGCGGGGGCGGCGCTTGACAGTCCGCCCCCGTCAGATGACAGGAGACACCGGCTTCAGGCCTACGCGGCCTCGATTAGTCTGCTCGGCCTAACAAGGCCCTCCCTGAACTCTAGCGGCCTCCTCAGCCCTGGGGACCACGCAAACTCAGCTGTGACGTCAGCGACAGGACCCCGGGCTTCTCCGCGAGCCCCAGCAATAGCAGGGACAATCTTTCTGACCCCCAGGCCAGAGTGGTGAGTTCTTTAAGGATCTCCTCAATGGGGGTGTAGAAATTAAGGCCACATTTGAGGGGTGGTGAATAGTTTGACATCCAGCGCCCCCTACTCTCACAGGGTCGCCTCAGCTAAGCAAAGTCAGGGAAATGGTGGATAAGGTCGGTGAAGGTCACTCTCTCTCACTCAGTTCTCTTCAGGGGTCCTGAATAGGCGGGAAACACAGACGGTTAACGTGATCCCAGAGTTAGAGGTTGAAGGCAAGGCTAGGTCACAAGGTAGGGGGTAGTATCAACTGTGGGGGGAGAAACAGCAGGCCCTAAGAACAGTCAGTCCCCCCCCCCCCCAGCGCACCTACCTCCCCACTCAGGTGCCTTGCTCCTGACCACCTCACTTCACACCTTCCACCCCACCTAAAATGGCCGATGCAACTCCCCTCTATATATAGCCTGGGCCCTGACTATCCAGAGTGGTCCAGAAGGTTCTGGAACTCCTCATGCCAGCCTATGGCCCAGGTTCTGAGGTGACAGTTTTAGGCCACCATTTTGTGGAAGAGCTCTCTCCCTCCCTCCATTTTAGGGAAGCACCTTGCGCCACACCATCAATTAGTGATAATGGGGCGCCCAGAGCCTCTAAGTCAACACCAAAAAAACTAGTGGACAGAAAAATTAGAGGGTAAAGGAAGAAAAAATGAGGAGGGGACAGCCAGAGGACTGGCAGGTCTAACACGCGTCCCCCCCAGCTGAAAGTGGGGAGAGCTACCCAATCCCTTGGGAGTTCTCTTCACTAAGGCGGAAATACCTGGAGAGACCGTCAGCATTGGCGTGGTCCACTCCTGGCCGATGTTCCACCCTAAAGTCCATTCCCTGTAGGGAGATGGACCACCTCAACAACTTAGGATTCTCACCCCTCATTTGCATCAGCCACCTGAGGGGTCGGTGGTCGGTCTGAACCAGGAAGTGCGAGCCAAACAGGTATGGCCGCAACTTCTTCAGAGCCCACACCACCGCAAAAGCCTCCCTCTCAATCGCACTCCACCTCTGTTCCCGGGGGAGTAGTCTCCTGGATAGGAAAACCACAGGTTGGTCCAGACCCTCTTCATTGAGCTGCGACAGCACTGCCCCGATGCCATGCTCCGACGCATCCGTTTGGACGATGAATTTTTTGGAGAAGTCAGGGGCCCTGAGGAAAGGCGCCGCACACATTGCTTGTTTCAGGGTGTCAAAGGTTCTTTGATGTAAGCTCAGTCAAGGGAGCCACGAAAGTACCATACCCCTTGACGAAGCGTCGGTAGTAACCGGTGAGGCCCAGAAAGGCTCGGACCTCCGTCTGAGTCTTGGGGGGTTCCCAGGCCATGATGGTTTCGATCTTAGCCTGGAGGGGTTGCACCTAGCCCCGACCCACCAAGTGACCGAGGTACACTACCGACCCCTGCCCGATCTGACATTTGCTAGCCTTAATCGTCAGACCCGCCTGCTGCAGGGCCTGAAGGACAGCCTGAAGGTGACACAAATGGTCCTCCCAGCTGCTGCTGAAGACGGCGATGTCATCCAGGTAAGCAGCCGAGAAAGCCTCCATCCCGGAGAGGACCTGGTTCACCAGCCGCTGAAAAGTGGCAGGGGCGTTCTTGAGCCCAAAGGGCATCACGCAGAACTGGTAGTGACCCTCAGGTGTGGAGAAGGCTGACCTTTCCTTTGCTTCATCTGTCAGGGAGATCTGCCAGTACCCGGATGTAAGGTCAAAGGTACTTAGATATTGGGCAGCTCCCAGCCGGTCAATGAGCTCATCCGCCCTCGGGATAGGATGAGCATCGGTCTTCGTCACAGAGTTCAGTCCCCTATAATCCACACAGAACCTGAGTTCCGGGGTAGTGCCCGGTGGGGCAGCTTTAGGTACCAGTACCACCGGACTGGACCAGGGACTGCTTGAAGGTTCAATCACTCCCAGCTCCAGCATCTTGGTGACTTCACCATGGATGCTATCCTTCACCTTATCCGACAAACGGTAGGACTTGGACTTCACAGGTGGGCTGTCCCCTGTGTCCACATCATGGGTACACAGATGAGTCCTTCCCGGGATAAGTGAGAACAGTGAAGCATACTGCTCCAGGACCTGGCGGCAGTCTCTCCGATGTTCGGGAGTTAGAGATGGTGAGAGGATCACTCCCTCTACCGACCCATCCTTATCTTGGGACGCGAAAAGATCAGGGAGAGGTTCACTTTCCTCTTCCTCTGACCCATCAGTCACCATCATCAAAGTGACCTCTGATCTCTCTTGATAGGGCTTGAGGCGGTTGACATGGAGCACCCGATGGGGCTGCCTGGGGGTCTTAAGATCCACCACATAGGTGACCTTGCCCTTCTTCTCAATCACCTCAAAGGGGCCTGACCAGCGATCCTGGAGGGCGCTAAGCTCCCCAGGCTCCATGACCCACACCTTCTGGCCAGGCTCCAGCTCCACCAGGTGAGCATTTTGGTCATACCATTCCTTCATGACCGTCTGGCTGGCTTCTAGGTTTTCGGAAGCTTGCTTCCACAACCTAGCCATTTGGCTACGAAAGGCCAGCATGTAGCTCACCACATCCGGGGGACGTTTTCTGGGAGTCTTTTCCCATCCATCCTTCACCAGGCTGAGGGGTCCACAAACAGGGTGTCCATACAACAGCTCAAAGGGGCTGAAGCCCACTCCCTTCTGTGGTACCTCCCTGTAGGAGAATAGCAAACAAGGCAGGAGGACGTCCCATTTCCTCCGCAGGCTCTCGGGCAAACTTTTGATCATGCCCTTCAATGTTTTGTTAAACCTCTCCACCAGACCATTGGTCTGGAGGTGATAGGGGGTGGAGAACCGGTAAGTGACTCCACACTCTTTCCACATAGCCCGCATGTATGCTGACATGAAATTGGTACCTCTTTCAGATACAACTTCCTTGGGGAACCCCATCCGGGTGAAAATCCCCATCAGGGCCCGTGCCACCGCAGGTGCGGTAATGGTCCTCAGAGGAATAGCCTCTGGGTACCGGGTGGCATGATCCACCAGAACCAGGATAAACCTGTGACCGGCAGACGTTGGTGGATCCAATGGCCCAACAATGTCGATGCCCACCCTTTCAAAGGGGGTGCCAACAACAGGCAGTGGTTCCAGGGGAGCCTTCAGCTTCACCCCTGTTTTCCCACTAGCTTGGCAGGTAACACACGTCCTACAAAAAGTGTCGGACGTAATCCTCATCTGAGGCCAGTAAAAGTGAGGGACAAGCCGAGCAAAGGTCTTGTCCTGTCCCAAGTGTCCTGCCAAGGGTATCTCGTGAGCCAATTCCAAAAGGAAGGCTCGGTAACGCTGGGGAACCACCAAGGCCCGGGATGATCCATGCACCAGAGCCTTGGGTTCGCTATAGAGGAGTCCATCTTCCCAGTATATGTGGAAGTTCCCCGAATCGTTACCCACTGCCTGGGCTTCAGCCTGCCGCCGTAAGCCCTCAAGGGTGGGGCACTCCTTCTGGGCCCGACAAAACTCCTCCCTGGTAGGTCCTCCCTCCATCTGCCATTCTGCAGGGGTAGGTAAGCCCACCAGGAAAGTCACATCCCCCTCTGTGGACTCCGGGACCACCTCAGTTGCCCCATCTACCTTACGAGGTGCAGATGCCGGGGCAGGCTTCCCCTGTCCCCGTTTACCCTTTTTGGCAGCTGGTTGGGCCTTTGTCCCAGGCTCCAACGTCTGTGAACTCCCCCTCCGGGCAGTCACGGACCGCGTGTTGGCACAAGTCCACTCAGGCGAACCCAACATCTCCATATAAGCCTTGAACTCGACCTCCTTCCAGGCCATATGTTCAAGGTCATTTCCCAACAGACAGTCGACCGGCATAGCAGGGCTTACCGCAACTCGTAGAGGACCCGTAACCCCTCCCCACTCAAAGGGAATCTGGGCCACCGGATAGTGACCCTCTCGGTTGTCAGCCATCACAACCGGGTGGACTACGTTGAGAACCACCTGCTCTGGGGACACCAGCTGACTCCTTACCATAGTCATGCTGGCTCCTGTGTCCCTCAGAGCCTCCACCCTCTGGGCATTGATGGGTCTTAGGAACCATCTCGCAATCTCCAAGGGACACTAATGTTAGCCCTGCCCACTCACCTCCCTTATCTAGGGGCAACTCCTCCCCGAGCACTACACTCGCCACCCCAGGGGTCTTTCCTCCAGTGGGAGGGTGTGGTCTCTTGGGACACTTGGTATCCCCCTTGTAGTGCCCAATCTCGCCACACTCATAACAACGGACAACCCTAGGCTGCTGACTACGGTCAGGATTAGGGGGTTTGTGGGGGCCAACCTTAGGAGGGAATCCTGATCCCTTTCCCTGCAAATTCTTTTGGGGGCCTTTAGGGAACTCCCTCTTTTTGTCTCCCCCCTCTTTCTTCTGGGGAGCGCCCTGTCCAGTCCCATGGGAATTCCCCCCAACTCCTTTGGAAGACACCCGGGTACTAGCCCAGATGTCCGCCTCCTCCGCAAGCTTCCTAGGATTAGTCAGCTTGCTGTCCACCAGGTGTTGACGCAGCTCCGGAAAACTTTTCTCGAGGAGGTGCTCCCTCAAAAACCCCTCGTAGTCTTTCACCTCACTGCCCTGAACCCAGCCCTCCAAAGCTTTTTTGGCGTAGTCCAGAAAGTCCCCCCAATTCTGGACGGCCAGCTTTTGGCTACCCCGGAATCTCTGCCTGTATTTCTCAGGGGTCAGCCCAAACTTCCTAATCAAGGCGACCCTCATGGTGGGGTAATTGGTCTGCTCCCGTTGTTCTAGGGCTAAAAGGGCATCCCTCCCCACCGGAGGCATGTACCTGTACAGACCACCCCCCCCCACTGAGCTTCCGGGATCCCATGGGCTCGTAAGGAGAGACACTCTAGGTGAGATCACCGAGTGTGCGCTTGGCAGCTAATTGTGATTTTTGACTTGTTTAATGTTTAAATGACGAAGAAACTAGTATACCGTTTACCGTTTTTAAAGTGTCCAATTTTAAAAATTGTGTTTTTAAACCCTTGCGTGATTTGCACATTTGAGTGTTATACTGTGTAATTTTGCAAGCTTACCGTCTTCTGCCCGCCCCGGTCCATCCCGGCTGTGTGCCGTTTGTGTGGAGGGCGGGGCAGAGCGTGTCAGGACACACCACTTCCGGTCTGGTCGGCAGAGGCGGGGCTTCCGCCGGACTGCCTACAAGTAACCAATGTGTTCGCGACCGCGCAGCGGACGCGCGCAGCAGGCGCGCCTAAGGCGTGCCCAAGGCAAGCCCGTCTGTGCCCGACCGGGACCTAGGGCTAGGGACCCTGAAAGTATAAGGCCGGATACAAAGAAGCACTACACTAAAAAGGAATTACTTGGTCTACGAACAGCTGTCAGCACTGTTTGCAGGCATAGCACGAACGTGGATAACATGGAACCCGCATGTACACACTGTAAAGCATAGGTTTCACATAGGGTACTTACTATGAAGGAATCTAAAACAACTAGCTCTTTTAAACTGTAGGTCTTTGGCCAAACACAAGCTTGAGATATGCGATCTCCTTATCGAAAAACGTATTGATGCCTCAGCACCCGATATAAAAGACGCAGTCCCGAAGCACTACCACATAGTAAGGCAGGATAGAGAGGGCCAGAGAGGCGGGGGGATCGCCATTATCTACAAAGATGATATGTCATGCGAGATTAAACAAGCAGGTTTAGAAAAATGCGAGGCTTTCTTTTTTACCCTGTCTATGGTAAAGGGCAATACTATGACCAGTTTCCTTATATATCGCCCTCCGGGCCAGATAGCTCTGTTTGTGGCCAGTTTGGAGGATAAGATAATACACCCTGCTCTGAGACACAACAAATTGTTAATACTAGGAGACCTCAATATACACTTTGACGATACTGATAACCAGGAAGTATGGGCTATTTGCAAAGATATGCTCACACTTAATCTAACACAGAGAGTAGAAACGCAAACGCACCAAGGAGGCCACATATTAGATCCTATTTTCACCAACTTCGAGGAGGTTGAAATAGGAGATCCCTGGCCAGTCCCATGGTCAGATCATTTTTTAGTCCCGTTCACAGTGCCATCACATAGAAGGAGGGCGCCTTTTTCCAAGGAGGTCATTACCACTAGAAAGTGGAATAACTTGAACCCCTCATCCTTCGCCCAAGCATTGGGGGAGCAGAAACCTACGCTAGATAATAACATCGACGTAGCAAATGAGCAGATTGAGCTCTGGATCACCAAGGCTTTAGACAAAGCTGCACCTTGGAGTACTAGAATCCCTCAGAGAGAGAAAGCGACAGCACCCTGGTTCAATGAGGAATTACGTATGGCAAAAAAAAGATGTAAAAAGGCAGAACGAACTTGGAGGAAGACCTATTGTACTAAATTAAAAGAAGAATACAATAAGGACCTAAAAGCTTACCACTTGTTGATAAAGAAAACTAGACGGGTCTTCTACTCGGACAAAATTGATAGTGCAGAAAACTCTCACAAAGAACTGTTTACTATCCTAAAATTCCTCAAAAACCCTGGTGAGGAAAGAGTTACCACCTCCTCCAAAGAGATCAGCAATGAAATGGCGGATTTCTTTGCAAACAAAGTCACGAAGATATACTCGTCTTTTCCGACTGCGGCTCAATTGGGCTGTAACCAGTCTACGGGCAATCAGGGGGAGTTTGCTGGAGTGATACTCAATGAATTTATAATACAGGAAAGGGAAGAACTTATAGCCACTATCAATGGAATAAAATCTGAATCACCCCGCGATCCAGCACGATTTGAAAGAGTTATGGTAGGGATTAACATGATCCTGCCGTACATCTCCGGACTAATCCAACATTCTTTTAGGACTGGGACAGTTCCTTTAAGTTGGAAACAGGCCATCGTCAAACCTCTGAGGAAGAAACCCTCACTTGATTTCACTGTACTAGAGAACCTACGTCCCATCTCACTACTACCTTTGATGGCAAAAATTGCGGGAAAAATTACCAATAAACAACTAGTGGAGCACATCAACGCTAACGATCTTTTTCATCCTTCTCAATCAGGTTTTAGAAAGGCGCACTCCACTGAATCAGCCTTACTAATGGCAACTGAGACCCTAAGAAAATATGCGGATGAAGGGAAGACAGCTGCGCTGATCCTACTGGATCTCAGCGCAGCTTTCGACACTGTTTCTCATCCCCTGTTACTACAGAGACTAGAGGCTTGTGGCATCAGGAGCAATGCCCTCAAATGGCTGACTTCTTTCCTATCCCAACGGAGCTTTCAAGTAGCCCAACTCTCACATATATCAGACAGTCATCCATTAATGCAGGGAGTCCCTAAGGGATCTATTCTAAGCCCTACCCTGTTTAACATGTATGTGGGACCACTTGCAGAGTGTGTGCAAAAGCATGAGATATCAATTGTATCCTATGCTGATGATACCCAACTAATCGTTATGCTATCCCAAAATAGAGAACAGGCTGCCATCCGCTTTACAAAATGCCTTGAAGAAGTGGCAGGCTGGATGACTGACCACTGCCTCAAACTTAATGGGAATAAGACAGAGGTATTGGTAGTAGGAAAATCACCTTCCATTTGGTCATCTGCATGGTGGCCTGAAACACTAGGACAAGCCCCCCTCCCTAAAACAGAAGTAAAGAATCTGGGGATCTGGGTTGATTCTAAACTGTCTTTTGTCAGCCAGATACGTAAGGTTGCGGGAAAATGTTATGGAGCAATGAAAACCCTGAGGAAGGTTATAGATTTGCTCCCATTAAAAGCCAGGAGAACCATAGTCCATGCAATAATTACATCTCAACTAGACTATGGCAACGTACTGTATCTAGGTGCATCTAAAAGAGGACTAATGAAATTACAAAGGGTGCAAAATGCAGCTGCCCGCCTAGTCCTCAGCCTACCCAGGAGAACGAATACGAAAAGGGCTTTGGCTTCCCTTCACTGGCTGCCTATAGAAAAGAGAATTCTATTTAAGGCCATGTGCTATTGTCACCGCAAACTCACCTACAAAAGCCCTCTTTATCTTCAATCACTATTGACAAGATATACCCCTGGACGTAATCTACGATCCAGGGATATGGCCTTACTGACTGTCCCCAGAATATTTAGAGCCAGAATGGGAGCCCGCTCCTTTAGGTACCTGGCAGCCAAATTGTGGAATACTCTGCCAATGACCATGGGAACAGAATCTAGCGAAAATACTTTTCGTAGAACTCTCAAGACATGGCTATTTCATAAAACAGATCACTGATTGGCGCACGTTTTTTTTCTATCAGGTCCTCCCCTTGATGTCTCAGCGCGGGGACACACCGCTAGGTGTAACCAGGCGCTTTATAAGTGAATAAATAAATAAGGAGACCTCATAGGCAGCCAACCACTTGGCGATGTCGTCCCCAACACCGTAGCTGGCAACTACGTCCTTTGGCAAGTGGGGCCTAGGTTGCCTGGTGACTTCTTTCTGTACGCTGCCACCAGCAGGACTACCGGGGGCCCCAAACTGAAGGGCCTTGAGATCCAATTCTCTCAAATGGAGCTCATGAAGGAACCTCCGCTCTTCCCTCTCCTTCTCCAAGCGGGCTAATTCCATCCTGAATTGCCTCTCCTCCCTCCTGTCGGCTAAATCAGCCGAAGACAGGCTTCCCCCTGAAGCGCTACTACCGGCCCTTGAAGGTGCCCTGGGTCCTGCATCCATATTGCTGCTCTCAGGGGGGAAAAGTGATTCTGTCCCTTCCGTGGTGTCCGGTTCTGGTCCCTCCTCCTCCTGTCCCCCGCTAGGGTGGGCCATCACCCAGGCTCTCAAGCTAGTCTGGAGCTCCTCTTTCTTTGCTCCCCGCTTGAAAAATACCCCCCTCTCCTGGCAGAATTCCTTTAACTGGGTCACAGTGTACTCTTCTAGACTACCCAGCTCAAACTCCATCCTGCCAGATGGGGCCCTAACCAATGCGGAAAAGGACTCAGAAGGTAAGAAGAACCTTCTTTCAAGAAAAAGCCACACCACAGAACAGGGATAATTTCAGGAAATCAAATCAGGGAGACAACCTGGAGAAAACTCCAATAAAAACAAAAATCCGGTGTAGGGTGCGTGGCGCACACTGAATTGCTGATAAGTGGATGCAAGCACAAGCTCAGAATCCCACCACTGAACACCAACTTGTTGGACCTAAAGACCTTTGGTAACTTGGCTCAGGTGATAAGGCTTCATTCCGGAGTATTATGTCGTGCTTGCATTCCACTCAAATCAGCACTCCAGCGTACCACCACTAAAAACGACACTACACCAAGGAATTTAGAGAAATTAGAAAAGCTTTATCTTCTCTTTTATCATTCTTTTCCTTTCCTTTCAAATGTCCCTAATTAGCTTTTATCCGCTTCACATTAGGGTCTAAACATTTCTTCGTGACCAGATTGGCATTGCATAGACATTTTAAATCTGTTACGAAATCAAGCACGCCACCTGATGATCAATCACAGTACTGCCAATTCAATAGTGCTTTGGATAGAGACATTAAATATAGCACTACCTATAGCGATTTCATAGCGCCTTAAATAGAGTGTCTAAACATAGCACTTCACATAGCGATTTCCTACCACTTTAAATAGAGTCTTTAGACATAGCGCTTTACTTGGCAATCACATAGTACTTTGAGTAGAGTCATTAACTATAGCGCTTCACTTATGGATCACATAGCACTTCAGGTAGAGACATTAAATATAGCGTTTCTCTTAGCGATCACATAGTACTTTGAGTAGAGTCATTAAATATAGCAATTCACTTATGGATCACATAGCACTTCAAGTAGAGACATTAAATATAGCGTTTCTCTTAGCGATCACATAGTACTTTGAATAGAGTCATTAAATATAGCGCTTCACTTATGCTTTTCATCAAGGGGACAAAGCGCTGAGCATTGAACTGGCTACCTCCGTAGGGGACTCATGTTGACTGGGGAGGCAGTTATTTCCAACCTGGGGGCCAACGTTTAGTATTACACTGGCACGAATTCACTGGGCCATGGTTCGACCGCTTCCCCCACTGCGGGGTAGTTTCAGGGCCAAGCAGGCCCGACAATCGGATTCCCCGGGGGAGGGGTGTGCACTGGGCTTCTCCCAGGCCTCCCGCCCTCCTCCCCAGGGTTTACCTCAGACTTCGGCCTCACCGGCCCTTGCGAAGATCCTCCGTCAGCCGTGCAGGTTTCCCGGCGATGTCCGGGTCGGTCACACCTCTCGAGGCTCCGCACTGATGACGCACCACAGCCAGGGCGCACCCGCAGCCACCAATGACAGTGCGGCCTGCGGGGGCGCGGCCCAGTCAGCGACAGGTGAAGCGACAGGGGCGGCGCTTGACAGTCCGCCCCCGTCAGATGACAGGAGACACCGGCTTCAGGCCTACGCGGCCTAGATTAGTCTGCTCGGCCTAACAAGGCCCTCCCTGAACTCTAGCGGCCTCCTCAGCCCTGGGGACCACGCAAACTCAGCTGTGACATCAGCGACAGGGCCCAGGGCTTCTCCGCGGGCCCCAGCAATAGCAGGGACAATCTTTCTGGCCCCCAGGCCACAGTGGTGAGTTCTTTAAGGATCTCCTCAATGGGGGGTGTAGAAATTAAGGCCAGGTCTACCGTTTGAGGGGTGATGAATAGTTTGACACCCAGCGCCCCCTACTCTCACAGGGTCGCCTCAGCTAAGCAAAGTCAGGGAAATGGTGGATAAGGTCGTTGAAGGTCACTCTCTCACTCAGTTCTCTTTAGGGGTTCTGACTAGGCGGGAAACACAGACGGTTAACGTGATCCCAGAGTTAGAGGTTGAAGGCAAGGCTAGGTCACGAGGTAGGGGGTAGTATCAACTGTGGGGGGAGAAACAGCAGGCCCTAAGAACAGTCAGTTCTCCCCCCCCAGCGCACCTACCTCCCCACTCAGGTGCCTTGCTCCTGACCACCTCACTTCACACCTTCCACCCCACCTAAAATGGCCGACGCAACTCACCTCTATATATAGCCTGGGCCCTGACTATCCAGAGTGGTCCAGAAGGTTCTGCAACTCCTCATGCCAGGTTCTGAGGTGACAGTTTTAGGCCACCATTTTGTGGAAGAGCTCTCTCTCTCCCTCCCTCCATTTTAGGGAAGCACCTTGCGCCACACCATCAATTAGTGATAATGGGACAGAAAAATTAGAGGGTAAAGGAAGAAAAAATGAGGAGGGGACAGCCAGAGGACTGGCAGGTCTAACAGGCCGGTACTGTCCGGTACAGAGTACTGGCACTTTTTTATTTTGAGACTGAGAGTACCGGCACTTCTCAAGAGAAATGCTATACTTTTAATTGGAGAGTACCGGCACGTCTCAAAAACATGCAGGTACTCTGGAACAGAGTACCTGCATTTCTATTTTTCCATTTCAAGCACTGGTGATACTCAAAAAGGATTGGGGCGCTTGCGGCCCTCCTGACCTTCACGTTAGTTAAGAGAAAGAGAACGCTAACTTTCAGAAAGATATTAAATAAAGGGGCAAACTATTGTTTACAAGATAACTGAAGGAAAAGAAGCAAAAAAGGTATCCAGCACCACCTGACTTTAGGAACACTTTCATTTTTTAAGATCTCTTCCAACAAACGTGTATACAAACGACAAAGTCTTTCCAAACCTCAAAATGGTTTATACTATTGACATGAACAATTGTTTCACTTTAGTATATCAAATTATATCAGTGCATTGAGAAGTATTTATTAAAAGTGATAGTTTTCAAAAAATGACCGTAGAAGCATTCATGCCTCCTCCCTCCTGACAATGATGCCAATAGTGAGCTATGCAGTAAATTAGTCGTCGTGTGGACCCTTCTGGGTGGCCTGGTTTGTTATTATACATGGGCAACATTATAGTTCATTAAATCAAACACAAGAGAATGTTTTTTACTGGGCATATCCTGAACACATATATTTCAAGGTGACCTTACATGTGATAATAAAGAAAAGGGAAGCACAGTGAAATAAAACATTTGCTTAGGATCACACAATTTGGTCAAGTGGGGAAGCCAGGACTGATCATAGGTTTTCTGATTTCACATTCTGCAATGCTATTTCATTCCAATTCAGTAATGAAGTTACTTTTTTCACACCTGACTCTCCCAAGGTAGTGACAGCAAGTAAAGAAGGATTACCCCAAGGAGTGGTAGTGGGAAAGCGATTCAGATACTACACAACACAGGACTGTCAAATCTATGAATCTTCTAGACTAGAGGTTTATTTAAAAGGCAGTATGGAATGAAACCTTCAGAATGACACCATGACTCACGGACCACACTATGTACATGTTTCCCTTTCCCAACGTCCATCTTACCGCCGCCCTGGCCCTCCAAAGCAATACTCCCACCCCGCTTGTATCAATGCAGCCCCTTGGGCACATCACAAGCCATACTTTGTGGCCGCTGGGAATATGTTTATGAGTACCCATGGCATAACGGATAGGGTGCATACAGGGAAACCTGCACAGAATGAAACGGGGCTCAGTGAGAAACAGGACACTCGGAGTCAGGGGCAGCAAAAACAGATAGGAGCGAGGAGAAACATCCGGCGCAGACAGGAACCGGGGCAAAGAGAGACTGGGGTTGACAGACATAAGAACGCGACACAGAGTGATTTGGCTTCGGAATAAGTGTGCATCTGTGTCAATGTGTACACACAGTGTACTTAGGTTTTACAGAGTGTGTCTTGTTTCTACGTGTTAGTATCTGAGTTTGAGTGTCTGTGCAAATACATTTTGCCTTTGTGTCTCTGTACGTCTTAATATAGGCGTGAGTGCAGGGCCGACTTTTGGCACTGGCGAACTGAGCCAACGCCCAGGGCGCCAATCTTCAGATGGGCAAAAAGAACTGTCTGCATAAAGGTCTGGCAAACAGCAACGCCCCTCTACCTTACTCCAGTGCTTATGTTTAAAGTGCTTTAAATATGTTTTAATGTGCTGTGCTTTAGCATCCTACCAGCCCACTACCTTGCCCTCCCATTTACCTGTCACCCCCTGCCGCCACACATCAACAACCCTTCCCCTCTCCTTCAAACAACTTGGAACCAGCCTGACAGAGCTAAGTTATCAGTGATTTAGGTAAGCAGGAGAGATGCGGAGTTATGTGTTCAGAGGCAGGTCACTGCTTTGATGTAGCCAGCCAGGGACCGACCTGTCAAAAGGGACTGCTGTCTCATTTCACTCACCATCAGTAGGGATGGTGGCACATTTCTTTGTGCTCAGAGCGCTATTGGATCAAGGGCCGGCTCTGCGTGTGTGCCAGAGTGTGTACGCTGTGCGCGGGGTGCACATGTATGTGCACGTGTGTCCACAATAAAGACCTACACATTTGTTTTCCCAATTCTTGCTTATATGGTCATGCATTTCTTTTAATGAACACTCACTCTACATTGCCTCACAGTCCAAGCAAAAACCCTTTATGTTAACTGCCTGCTAGCTTGTTATGCATTCCTTGTTCTCTGTTGCATTCTAGCTACATCCTATACCCACAGGCCCATTTACCATACCTAGTAGCACAGCCTTTGTCATAGGTTTGAAACAGATACATGGACGAGATAGTTCTGCTCACGTCATGCACACTTTGACCTCCCCACCCCCTGTGACATCTCATGGTTGACCTGTTGTCTCACATATAGCCTTTCTTCCGCCTTCTATTGCAGCTGAGAAGCTAGACGAAGGACAAAGAATGTTAACTACAGAAAGCAAACGTGCCTCTTTTACGACTCTGATAGAGCGCGATGGTGCTCTTTCATTGTAGGGGTGCATCATAATCGTGAGTAGTTTGCACCTACATTTATTCTTTTGTCTCAGTAACGTGGAACAGTAGAATGTGTACAATAATAATATGAAATGTGATGTGCTAGGTATATTTTCATACAGACGTGAAGAAATGTATGTTGCAATAGATATGCGTTTAGCTGTAAACATCAACTTGCAGAATTTGTACAAGAGGCTAGCAAGAATTCACGTATTTGATGTGCTCATGTAACGTGTTGACTTAGAAATGCTCAGTAGAAGAGTTCATTGTTTGTTGATTTGATTTATTGCAGTTTTCCTCGCCGGATTTTAACATTAGTGTGAACTGTATTAGGTGCAGTGGTCGAAGTGGGCGGGAACGGCAGGGCACGGCGGGCCCCTACTGCTTTAATTCTATAGCTTCCGTTCCCCTACTTTTTTATTTTGAACATGCGTCCCGGGACGTCAGAAATATCCACGGCCTCAGAGAAGGCTTGGCATTAGTGGCTGTTCGAGGAGCAGGGAAGGAAAAGGTCTCCGTCTCTTGCTTCCTGCCCAGACGAGACAAGGACAGTGTCCGCTTCTGCTCTGCCGCTGGTAGCTGCCCCCCCCCCACCCACCCACCCTCTTTCTTACTTCTATTCCCTCTCTGTCTGTCTAACTCCTCCTCACTTACCGAAAACCATGACTCAAGAAATGGTTCTCACCCTCATTCTTTCTGTCGTTCATTTGTTCGCCTGTGAAATGGATGCAAAAAAGAAAACTTTTTCTGGAAATGCCATTTTTACATTTTTCTATTCCAAAGTGCAGCCGCGGAAATAAAAGGTTCATAATATGAAAAATCAATTTAAAAAAAAGTCTGAGTGTTCTTAAAGTGGCCAGATTGGTTTTATTCAAACCCCAAAAACATTAGCGTCACTTTACTGAGTTTGCCAGTGAAGCGCTGTTTTCCCCCGTTGGGGAAGTGCGCCAAACCTGGAGGTACTGAAATACTTGGTTGATGGGTGGATTGGAAAACAAAATGTGTACGGCGGCTTTGTGTTCACGAATTGGGGGGCATATTATCAAGGACGGTGTTAAAATTATAGCTGGTTTAGAGGCAGAAAACTGCCGCTAAAGCGGTGATAATGGGCTTGATATTATGCCCTAGAGAATTCCAATAGAAGCCCAGGTTCACACCAGAACATGGGCTTCTATTGGAATTCTCAAGGGCATATTATCAAGCCCATTATTGCAGCTTTAGCCACAGTTTTCTGCCGCTAAACCGGCGATAATTTTTAACGCCGTCCTTGATAATATGACCTGTGGTCTATTTAAACCTTACTGCTTACGTCTTGTAAGCATATAAGCAGTGGACATTGAAATGGGTCCTTTCTGGGCCCTGTAGTTTTCAGGCAAAAATACTCGTTGATTTCTGCATAAATGTAATAGCGTTAAGTTCACCATGTTTTTTCTGCTTGCATTTCACATCCTTTATTTAATCTTTCATTCCCAATGAGTGTTTGCTTTTCCCAGGATGTTGTTAATTTTTTCTTTAGGCAGCATATTGCTCTTGCCGAGTGCGTAATTTGAATTGAGTCGCATCCAGTTGTTTTTAGCAGGTCAAATTGGATTGTAGTTGAAGGCAGTGTGAATTTCTCTCAGTGGGGCAGTATGGTGTTCAATGAGGGAGTGGATGTAGCACTGGGGGCAGAGCTGCCGAATTTAGAACTAGGAACCAGGTTCAGCCTTCATGAACAGTCCCCCAGACCACTCTCCTGAGGGAGCACATTGCCATGCTAGGCCTTAGAAGGCCCTGCAAAACCGGAAAAGCCCTGGTGTCTTAGCACCAGTAGGTGGACCCTAGCAGTGGCAAGTGTGGGTTCACCTTGAAGGCTTACCCACCACAATCCATACTGAAGTTCACCTCCAGTCTTGTGAGCAGGCCTACGAAGTAGCAGACCCTAGAGCAACAGTGACTGTCACTGAGGTCACAGGACCCCTGAGAAGAACTGGCTCAAGGGTGATGCGAACGGTGTGACTGCAACGGGTTCTGACTTTGAGCGGGGGCGTTGTGAATTATGGTTTTAAAAGCACTTGCTGCCTCCTTCCTGGCCTACAGCAATTTTCGGCAATAATAAAAATGTCATGATAACTCCGGTGAATAAACTTCTTTCTAGAGAGAGATCGGAGTTTTGTCTAGTGGAAGTTTTGACTCAGGGAAAGATAGCGCAGAGGGTTAATGTGCCTGCTGCAAAGAAAATGTACCATGCCCATCACAAAGTGCACATATTGTAAATAGGTCAGTGGGTTACTGCTTTTGCCAGTAAGATCCTTTTGTTACTTGCAGTTTATAAGTTAAAATCCTAACAAAGAACAGTAAGCTATTAACTTTCATCTAAGAGCTGCATAAAAACTGCAAGGTATAAACTAGAGCTTTATGTTTTTTTCCCTAAGCCTTTCATTATCCTAATGTTGCAAAAAGTGTGTAGTATCCTCAGGTCATGTTAATATGTTCTCTTTCATTTGTACCTAGCTGCTCAGCCAGTGTCAGTGTTCCGCGTAGAATGTTAGTGTGGGTGGAATGCTTGGATGCCTGTGTGGGTCTTGGACAGTTGGGAAGATGGGCTGAACAGCTAGGATGCTGCTCCTGGTGGGGCCTATTGTGGAGCCTGATCTGGGGCCTGTTCTGGGCTTGTCCTAGCTTGCTGTAACTTCTATCTATGAACTTAATAAACTACATTAAATCACCTCGGCTACGTCTACTTCATCACATGAACATGTGGGCTCAGCCCACTACATTTATGGCGACGATCTGGAGCTCATCTCATGCAAAGAGTAGCCTGATGACAACTAAGAATGAGGAGTGGAGCAAGATTAAGTGTAGGAAAGAACCTACGTCAAGTAAAAGGAAGAAAAAAAAAACAAGCTTCAAGAAATTTAAAGAAAAGAAAAGAAACCCGTCTTGTGACGCAACTGAAGTCTAAGAATTATGTCAAGCATGCCTGACTGCCCCACCAGTGTCCATCACACCGGACAGCCCAGCCCAGGCATGCTGTGCCTTCATCTCGTCATCTACATCAGTAAACACGGTTACAAGCCAGTCTACATCTGGAAAAGAAGTTATACCACAAAAACGTCTACTATGCCACAACCAATGAATTTTGTGCAACAAGTAACAAGGTAATCAGTGGCTGTTTGTGACTTTGCCCACCAGTGCGGGGTTGAAATGTTTTCTTTGGCAAAAGGCATCCAGTTTTAAATTTGTGGCTGTGCTGAAGCTATAGATTTTAATATCCCATGGGCTCTGAAAGTGTGTTCTACAGCTTCGTACTTGTGGACTTGTTATTTAAATCTTCGGGTGCTATTTCGTGCCCAAATCAGTTGTTAGGGAATTTTCATTTTTTTTGACTGGTACACTGTCATTTTAGTGGATGCGAGAAAATACTGTCAAGTTTTAAGGAAGCGAGCGATGTACAGAGAGTTTTATGGAAGCGAGCGATGTACCGTAAGGAATTGTGACCTCATGTTGACTCTTTTTGGCTAAACTGCCGTTTTAAAGCATCTGGGTGAGAAAAATACATTTTCTATACTAGTTAACAGTTTATCAAGTATTCTCTCTGCATGGCTGGTGAGGATTTGCAGTTGCGCTTATTTAAAAAATTCAAAAGTGGCTCGTGCACCGCACCTGGTCTGTGTGTCGCGCGAAGCAGCTCCTGTTATCCATGACGTCCTTTTCGTTCTAATGCACGCATTACTGCCAAAAGACGTATCTATGCCTGGTGATGCCGGGAGCCATCCGGTACGGCGTCAGGCGGCGTGCCTCCATTTTGGAATTGGTGAAGTGTGTTCGTCTGGTATTTCGCAATCTGCCAACCACGTTTTTTTTTCCCCCTCAAGTACAACGTTTTCAATAAAGTTTTTCAATGACAAGGATGCCGCGATGACTAAGATCACTTGTTTTTCTTCTGTCACGCGTGTTCTCATGGAAGCAAGAAAAAGCAAGTACGGTTGGCAGCCAAGATATTGTTGAACTAAGTTTACTCACAGCTCAAAGGTAATTTATTTTTTGATCGTTTCGAAGATTAGAGATTTTCACACTCCTGTCTTCGCAATAAGTTTACGCATGAAGTGTTGGACAATATTCTGTTTTCGACCCGACGTAAGCGCAACAGTTGGCATTTTTAACACGTGCTGTTGGTTTAAAGTCCTCTCTGGTTCAAGCATTGGACACAGATTCTATTTTCATTTATGGTGCTCAATTGTTCCTAGGAACGCCTGTCCCTCATCATCGCGGTGACCGGCACACCATTGACTTTTTGAAATACGAGTGTGGTGCATGTTTTAAAGATTTAACGTAAAAATGTTGTATTTCACAGGAGAATGAGTTTTCTACAGTGTTTTGTATTGCTGTATGCCAACGATGTTAATTTGTTTTTCACACGTACATGTTTTGTTGGCATGGGAGTGGGTACTAGTCCCATGTCTCTTATTTACGCATTTTATCGTTTGTGATATTGTATCCCTGTACTGGGATTGGGAGTGGGTTTTTAGTCCCATGTTTCCATGTTGAAATTGCGTTATCCTTGCCTAAGGGATAGGAGTGGGTTATAGTCCCTTTTCCTTAACAGATATTTTATCCCCGTCTAGGGATGGGAGTGGGTTTTTAGTCCCATGACCCTTATTTCACATGTGTTATCCTTGCCTCAGGGATAGGAGTGGGTTTTAGTCCCATTTCCTTATTGATAGTTTAATCCCTGTTTAGGGATGGGAGTGGGTTTTTAGTCCCATCACCCCACGTTCACAGTAATTTTTATGGCAATGGGTTTCAGTCCCATTTTTCAAATTTGAAAGGGGGTTTTAGTCTCACCTTTGTTATTTTGAGTTTGGGTGTCAGTCCCATTTACTCTGTTATAGGGGGTTAGAGTCCCACCTATGTTAGGGGGTGTTAGTCCCACCTTTGTTACGTTTGTGTTGGGTATTAGTCCTTTCATTAACGTATTCGCTGTCTTGTGTGTGGGTAGCCATCTTTTGGTGCCACACTGTGCTGCATGTCGGTTTTGCACGCATGCTGCGCAAGTCAGTGGGTTTTAGTCCCATGTGACGTATTATGTACATTTGGGTGTCATTCCAAAAACAAAATGTTTATTTCACGTGGGTTTTAGTCCCATAGTGTCCCTCACATGAGGGGTGGCGTATTGGGTTGTCGCCACAGTCTTCTCACGTGAGAAGTACTTCCTTGGGTGTTGTTCTATACATAGGCATTTATACCCGTAGGATTCTACTCTGGGTATCCTATTCACTTGTTGTTTGTGAGCTCTTATTTCACTTCTTACATTTTTCTTTGTTCAGTATTAAGGGAGGGGGATGGTGTTAGTGTGTTGATCTATGCTTGCATCTTTCCTTTCTCCTTAGTTTGTCTGTTTTCCCTCTCGTGGTGTATTTCTTTATGCATCCCTGGGTTTATGGACTCTTTATATCTTTTGTACATTTTTGTATTTATTGTTTTCATTGTAGTTTGGGTTTAGTTTAAGTCTATTTAATTTTCAGAGTAAAGGGAGAGGATGTGTAGTATCCTCAGGTCATGTTAATATGTTCTCTTTCATTCTGTACCTAGCTGCTCAGCCAGTGTCAGTGTTCCGCGTAGAATGTTAGTGTGGGTGGAATGCTTGGATGCCTGTGTGGGTCTTGGACAGTTGGGAAGATGGGCTGAACAGCTAGAATGCTGCTCCTGGTGGGGCCTATTGTGGAGCCTGATCTGGGGCCTGTTCTGGGCTTGTCCTAGCTTGCTGTAACTTCTATCTATGGACTTGATAAACTACCTAAAATCATCTCGGCTACGTCTACTTCATCACTTGAACATGTGGGCCCAGCCCACAACAAAGTGTTAATTTGGATAGAAATCAATAATGATTATTAAAGAGAACCCCAATCATGGTATTAAGTTTTAAATTCTGAGTTTGTGTTTCTCCAGATCAATCACTATTAAGCAATACTGCCTGCTAATATGGTTGTCATGTGACTCCTACATCTTGTAGTCCTTTGTCTTATGTAACATTTCCTATACAGTGATTTACACACGTAAAATTGATTGTCGCTGTGTATATTGCTGACGACAGAAACTCCATGGCTCGGAAACAAATGGCTTGTGCTTCCATTTTTAAGCATATTTGGGACATTCTGTGATTAGAAACATATCCCTCTTTGTGAATTTATTTTAATGTCAATAACTCATATTAATCGTTAAATAATCATGTGTATCCATTGGATGAATTACATAACATAATAAGCTGTAACTGGTCAGTGAAATGCCAAACAAATACTAAAGATTGGGATGTTTTGCCAATCCTGGCCACACCTCTAACTCCGCCCACTGACCCCATTCTCGGGTTATTCCCACCATCTGATTCTCCGCCCATAGTTCCCCTACTTTTTTTCCCCCACTTCGACCACTGATTAGGTGTTATATTGCAAAATATGTACGAGCTTTATTGATTTTTGTATATGTTTTGAAGTTTTATTAGCACTCTGGAGTACAGAGTTTTTTTTATCATAAAATAATGTTAAACGCTACATCTCGATTTGGGGCATACATCTAAGATTTAGATCTCTACATATTGATTGAATACAAGAGTGTATGTATTATGAGCATGGTGTGCTAGTGAGTGGAAGTGTTGGTGTTATCTCTTTCATCCAGGGGAAGTCTTATTTCTCTACCGAACTCACCTAGCACAATAGGCGCTACTAGCATTGCAGACAGTTGGAATTCCTCACGCCCCCCCCCCCTCCCACCCCCCAATATGACCCCTTCGACCCGTGTCCTCCTGATATCCCCACCCTATATATATATATATTATAGATGTACTCAGATCTTCAGTTTGCAAGTCATAAGGCCCAATGACTTCAAACTTGAAGCCCATTCTGTTGTTGTGCAAGTCTAACGACTTCGACGACAAATTAATGTAAGCCACTTGGAGTCCACATGCCGCCGGTTTTCTTTTCAAGGTTGTTTAGAAAATGTAAGACATAGCAGCTAATCAGCTTCGAAGGAATCCGAGCTAAGGGAAGCAGGATTCCGTTCAAGGGAAGCGACTGACCGTTATAAAGTTTAAGAGGACTTCTGTGACGTTTGAATCAATGCAATCTTTGAGCGTCCTTGGCTTCCGGTCTCATGCATTCGGGATTTTTGTGGCTTTTACCAACACCTCAAAAATGACCAACAAGGCTTAACTGAGGCACTTGCGAGGAGGCGCCTCGGTTCGGAACATAGACGGCTCGCAAACTTAACAACGCTACCTGTTTGCTCGACGTTGTAAGTAATTTGTCCATATCGCTTCTGTCGCCGTCGCTGACAGGACCGGTTGGTTACTAACTGCCTGTTTACTAAATATTTACTAGGCAGCATTATTGCCGATGGGATGATTGATATTGCACGCATCCCAAACCCTTATCACACCAAAACAAACACTCGGCTGCTCAATAACGCGCCTCTGTTGCTATTTGCCGTGGCCGAGGGCCAGCGCAGGCCTCCACACGTTGAGTCAACACCGGTGCGCTGCGGCCTGCGCGCGCCTCGCGGGGGAGCACAGCCTCGTTTGTCTTTCTTTCATTTCCACAAACGACAGATTCATGCTCACGCGCTTCCCAAGAATGCTAGAGCCGCCAACCAGAACGCACCTCTCATTGTGTTATTGTTCTGGAGTTTCGTCGAAGTCGTTGCGTCTTCTCCTTCCGAAGCCTTGACAAAGTTCAAATTCAAGCATGTAACACGTCAAATGGAGTCCACACTAAAGCTGATCAAAAATCTTTAAACATGGGAGACACTGGCCCTATTCACCAAGAAACTAAGTTCTGCACTGGCTCTTTAAAGAGCCAGTGCAACAGCAGAGCCATAAAAATGTTTGCTATGTCAATCGTACAACAAACATCCCATAAAATAGAATAAAGTCTCTTCAAAATTTAACAAGGGTAATTTGACATTAATACATCATATTTTAAGCACAGCACTAAGAAGTACTTATTAAAGGAAATAGTTTATAGACATGAACTTAGAACCATTTATGCCCCCCCATCCCCTCATAGGCGAAAGTGTCATTAGTGAACCAAGAGGTATGTCACTTGTCACGTTTATACTGTATGTGGCCCAAATTACCATGGAGCAACATTATAGTCTATTAAATCAAACACAATAGGTTTGTGTACAGCCTGTATTCTGAACTCACACAAATTTGAAAGCGCTTTCATACGGCAATATGAATATCAAGCATTGGCATAGCCAATAGGTCTCGCCTTTGGGACCTTATAAGTGTTTAGCTATGCAACAGTTGATGTTGTTGCACCAAGGATATTGTGTATTGTGCTGCATAACTAAATACTTATAAGGTCCCAAAAGTGAGACCTATTGGCTATGCCAATGCTTGTTTTGGTAGGCACGGGGAGATTAAGTGATTTGCCCAGAATCACAGGATGTGGAGTCGACCCTGAGGCTTGAACCTTGGTATCCCAGCTCCAAAGTCGGCAGTCTAGCCGTTAGACCACATCCTTTCCCCTTTATTACACACAGGTACGCAAACATAAACTGGAACTTATTTCAAATGTGACAACTATGCCTTATGCATATGCGCCAATCTTGGGATGAGTTTTTCTTTATTTTTATTTTTTAAAGGAAACCCATTCTAAGATGGGTACCAGGCATCATGACGCACACAAATGAGTCATGCACATGCATTGCTCGTCTGCAGCAGGGATTGGATAAACCTGCAGTGCCACTCAACCCACGCTGTGCATGGTCTGCACCGAACCTCATGCCTTCCAAACAACTCAGCCACTTATTTTAGTGTTTGGATAGGTTAGGTTTTTTTTTTTTTACACTGCATCCATCTTCTGAATCAGTAACGACTCACGAGTGAAGAAAACACATGACTGCCAAATCCAGCACCAAAAATAGTGGCTCACTAGTCCTCGAGTCAGCCCCGATTTGCGAGCCGAGCACCAAAAATTCTGATTTTTTTAATGAAATGGTGGGTACCCATAACCATTGCCTTGGGTGGGCCACCATTTGGATTGGGCTCCCATGGCTGTGTGGATTTGTTTTACACAGCACGAAACATGTGAGTAGGTGTGTGCGAAGTTGGTGTAATTTGCATAAGCATAATTGGGTAAAATTTCTGAAAAAGTATGTAAAACTGCACATAATTACATGACAGGGACATCTGGTATTTAGTGTCTATTTTAGTGTAAAATGCGTCATCGCGTCCATTTTGAATGCATTTTGTACAAAAAAGCACCAAAAATTAGGTCCCACAACCAATTGACGCTTGCGTTCTAGTCATTTGTGTTGTTCCTGTGCTTTGATTTTGCCTCGAACACCCTGTAGCCTGTTGGCATAATTTCAATTAACAAAAGTAACATTAAATTCCCAAAATGACATTAGTTACCTCCTGCGTGATGTCCCCTCACTCCTATTTGTGAGTCGGCGCCAACTCCTGAGTTTCTGTTTAGCCAGAAAAAAAAAATCAGCCCTAGTCCAGTCAATCACATTGTCGTAAACGGGAAGGACTTGTGGATTTAAACGGCAGAGATATTGTGTTAACACTTTAAAGCCCGCTTGACACCTCTTGTAAACACTAATTTCTAGGGACGACTGAATGGATTTACCCCAAAGAGAAAAAAATGTGCTTCATGTTAAGTTAGATGGAAACATGTTCACCTGTGTGGGCTGTAGATGAGATGTGAGCTAAAATGCGAAATCACTCATTTTTGCACTCTCCCTTAACTTTTTTCCACAATAGATACATCTTCACCAAACTTGTCATGCCAAAACTAAGATAATGGAATTCATAGGCTGGTAAGTTTCGTGCCTATCTTTCAATGGGGATTAAAGTTATAGGCAAATAAAAAAATGATTTACAATGGAAAGTGTGATATATATATATATATATATATTTACACAAGAGAAATCAGACGTGAAAGGATTCCAGACGAGCCCACAAGGTTGATTCAGCAGGTACGATTTATTCCTAGCAGGTAAGACAACGTGTTTCGACCACGTATATATACACTGGTGCAGCGTTGGGGCTAAAAAACCACGAACCCCCGATATATACTACACAAAGAGAGACAACACTGCACTCCCGGAGGATCCAATTAGCAACATACTTTTGTTCAACAAACAGCATTTTGCACCACAACACGTTTCGACATCCGTCATTCTCACGTGGTGCCGATCTCATGTTGCTTTTATTGACTTGCCTTAAGTATACTCAAGGGCATTCTGGGAAATGTAGTGTCTTTCGCTGGTACACTTGAAAATCCTTGAGATAGTTTCAAAGAGTTTGACTGCAAAGTGCTCATATATTTTCCCAAAAGTCCCATTAGCCTAATTTCCAATGTGGCAGATTTCAGCTAATGTATCATTAAAACTCTTTTGCTGGCTCCCGGGCCCCTACTCCTGTTAATCATGGGCTGCATCAGTGTTGGGAAATCACAAGGACATTTTCTCACCGTTTCTCTTCGATGAAACTGTCCTATGAACACGAAGTCGCCAGGCATTTTGAAAAGACCTTCGGTCCTGCGTCTTCAAGTGTGTAGTACACACGCAGGAAATACGTATCTCCTCGCCAACTTCAAGATCTCAAATAGGTTGACAAAAAACTGGGCATGCCGCTTTTCTTTGAAGGTCAAACACAAAGTGGTCTGCAAGCTACACGCTGTGACTGCTGGCAAAGCGTTGGGGGTAAAAGACCTCAACCCCCGATATTTCCTACACAAAGGGAGATGACGCTGCTCGTCCGGAGGCTCCAATTAGCAACAGTCATTTATTCAATAAACAGCATTTTGCACCACAAAGCGTTCGACATCCGTCTTTCTTAAGTCTTAAGTGGTGCCGATCTCATGTCGCTTTGATTGACATTTGGAAAATATACGAGCACTTTGCAATCGCACTCTTTGAAACGAATTCAAGGATTTTAAAGTGTACTAACAAACTACATTTCCCAGAATGCCCTTGACTATACTTAAGGCAGTATAAGTATATATTGCAGACTTAGGGCCTAATTTACCAGGTTAGCGCCACAAGGAATCTTGCTGCACTGCCCTGCGTCAAAAGGAAAGGTAAACAAGCACTGGCAAAGCCAATAGTTCACGCAATGGCTTTGCCAATGTTTCTAGCCCTGATGTACAGGATGCACACTGATGTGAAGAATGGCAAAAAATAAAACATAAAAGCTAGATCGGTAAATAAAAATTACAAAAAATAAGAGGGGGAAGCATCTCAAAGAATACGGAAGGGGGAGCATTACAAAGAATGTGGTCGGGGAAGCATCATCACAGGCGTAGCATGAGGGAAATAACTGGAGGGCGGGGAAGGTAGGAAGCAAATTGGAAGGGCTCAAGAGGCAAGAAGCAACACAAAGTGAGGGATGGAAGCAAAATAGAATGGGGCTGAGAGAATAAACGGGAGAGAGCAACGTGAAACAGGCTGTGGAGAACCAATCGGGTGATAAAAGCAGTGTGGGAGGAGAAGTACACGAAGGCAAGTGCTACAGTGAATGGTCGGAGAGAACCTCATACGCAACAAATAGCAAAGCAAAGGAAGAGAAGTACATGGAAGAAGACAACTGGAAGACACATGCACTAAAACGTAGTGCCGAACCAAAAAGAACAAGCGCGCTCCTCTCACAAGTGGGGGTGGAGTGAGGCTGAGAGCAGGCAGCGTTTCCCTTGCGGGAGCGAGCGCATTAAATGCTACCATATGGTGCCGCTCGCTCCCGCAAGGGAATCGCCAGACGTGCACGCGTTGCCATTGGAAGCAATGCAACGCGTGCACGTTTTTGCCCGTAAAGCTGTGCCGATGACTAAAGGTCTCTCCTATGCAGCGATTGCGCGCTGCGTAGGTGAGAATTAAAAAGGAGTTTTTGTGAAATATCACATTTGGGTAAATTCATATAATTTAAGCGGGGAAGCCCTGATTTAACCAGGTTTTCTGGTTTCACTTTGTACAAATCAGCCAATAAATAGATATCTAACTCTCTCTCATTGTGATGTTAAAGATTTGTTTTTGCATATTTTTCTGCAGTTTTTATATACCGCAAACTCAACCAAAGGTATTGGAGACGTTTACATGAACACCAGTTACTTTACACATGGTTCACATGATTTTTTTTATTAGGTACAGGGAGATTAGGGTGACCATCTACATACAGGCAAATTCTGGACAGGACTGTAAAAAATTCAGGAGAAAGGGTCAAAATTCATGAAGAAAATTCACGGCTGTAGGAGGGTGGAATCTGACTACATGGTTGCCCCCACTTTTTTTCCTGGTGTTTGAATGGTTTTTGACTAGTCTGGCTGGGATCCTGCTATCCAGGACCCCAGCCTATCTGCTTACTCCCTTAAATGACTGGTGTGCATATTAGATGCACTAGTGATTGGATACTGTGGTACCTTATGAGCCCCTAGTATATGGTACCTTGGGTACCTAGGGCATAGGTACTTCACAGGCCTACCAGGGGCTGAAGCATGTATTATGCCACCCCTGGGAAGCAGACTCAATCTGACATCCCAGGCCTGCTACTGCAGCCTGTGTGAGGTAGTGTTAGCACTCCTCACAGAGATATAGGTTTCTATATCTCACCATACACACACATATAAACCTATCAGCTGCCCCTATGGCAGGCCCTATCAATCCTAAGGGCAGGGTGCTTGGTTTACATTGTGAGGGGGTGCCTCTGCCTGAGCAGGGCCCCTCTGCAGCCACCAGAGTCTATTCTCTATGGCTGTTTGTGGATGCGGTTAAACCATATACTCTTAAGTGCATTAAAATGCTAACTTTGGAATGACTGCATCAAAACATGTCGTGTTTGGTGTCAAACAACTTGGAATCATACCCCCACATCAGTCCATGATGTGGGAGCATGATCCCACCCTTCTAGAGGGGACGACATGCAAAACGATAGAAATCCTATAGAGCCCTGGCATCACAAAATGGATGCCACCAGCACAGACACTGGGCTGCCCTACTGCTGCGGACTGAAACTCGCAGTGGAGGAAGCCCAACAAAAGGCATCCTGTCACAGGGAGGTGTCACCACCTTCCAGACAGGATTTAGTGTATTGGGGCTAGGTGGGTGCACTCCTAGAGTACTTTGAAGTCCTGCACTGGGGGAGCAGTGCATATGCCAGCTCAAACTGGTTCAGAGGCTACCTGCCCCTGCTCTGGCGCGAAACTGGACAAAGGGAAGTGGGTGTAACTCCCAGAGGAGTGGTCATAGAGCTAGTCCCTCCCCTATCTTCACTATAAGATAACAAGCTTTGCCATTGCAAATCAGATAACCCTGGACGACGCTCAACAAAGAAGAATCCTGGCCCTTTGACGTTCCACTACCTTTGGAAGACAGAAGAATCTCCCTTGGAGTCAAGGAGTGACTCCCCTGCGTGGCAGGCACCAAAAACCTTAATCAATGGTTGTAAACATTCCCGCTCCCGCCGGAGTTCGAAGTCCCTGCTGCCCCGGAAGTGGATTTCCTGACTTCTCGATGGCCATTGTGAGTCCCCAGCAAAGCTGTGGCGAGTGGACCCCATGAGTCGACGAGGAACAGCAATACCCGGGGACCGTGCACTATTGTCGAGTACAAACCCTTCACAACGTCCTATGGACTTTTGCATTGGACCATTTGTGGCCCAAGCCTCCAGCAGGTTTTGCAGTGAAAATCAGAGGCCTACTCCGTCCCGAGTGACCGTGGGCTCCTGTGAAGCATTTCCTGAAGAGGCGCCTTTGCGATCCCTTGCCCGTTGGCTTGTGGGTCCCCCGAATACTTTCTCATCAACTAAAAGGGCCCCCCTGGTTGCTCCAGGCCTGCCCTCACTTACCCTTGCTGGGTGAGTCCCTCAGACCTTGCTGGTCTGCACCATCAACTTTCTTCAGTCTACACGTGACTTGCAGTTGCCAAGGCTTGTTGGCTCCAATCCGGTTGCCGACACCGCCATCAGCTGCAGTCGTTGTGGGACACGCCGAATCCAGCTGCTGGTCATCGTCGATCACTCCTGGACCTCGTGAGCGAAGAATCAAAACACCATAGATGACCTGAAATCACCCAACATCTGTGGTCATCCATATTCCTGGCCACCGGCCACTGGCAAGTGACCTTGAACACTGTCCCTTCAATTTTCAGGTCTTCTGCATCTAGAATCCACCCTTGGATTCAACCGGACACTTCTTCAGTTGATGCAAGCGGCAAGTCTTCTTTGGTCTCCATAGAAAACAGCGACGCGACCAGACACCAAAAGACACCTATGCACCCGGCTTCCCTGGGCGAGGTAACTCGTGCACTCCGGTGCCCTAGTGTGTGTTGGCCCTCGAAGTACTTACCTTGTAAGTGGCTTGCTTGTAGACTTCCTCGAAGTACCCTAGAACTTTAAAAATCAAACCGCAACTTGCACCATTATAATCAATAGGGAACCCGCGGCTGTGTTCACACACTGCATGCGTCTCCCGTGGGCCTGTTACTTACCTGCTAACACTGCAGTAGTGAAGCCCCAGTGATTCCCCAGGCCCTAGGCCTTGTCATTTTGCAAGTCGACATTCTTATACCATTTTTTCAGTATATGGTCTGGTACGCCCCTAGGGCTCCAGCCATATTTGTGCTTAATTTATTGTGAAACGTTGATTTGAATGTGTATCTGGCTTCTAATCTCATAAAGAGATTAGTAGAGTGTGTCTAGTAATAAATACATATATATTTGATATATATACCTGTGTGGTGTCCTTTCATTGGGCCCCATAGGGGGGGGAGGGCAACACAGACCACAGACTATATTGTTGGTGTGAAAAAGGCCGCTTTATTGGAAACAGGTGCACCTTACATAGAAACGTCCCTTGGCCTGTGCCGTACAAAACTAATCCTCGCTAAATATAGCCTTCCTAACTGACCCCCCACCCCCTCCCCTAAAAATGTTTCCCGCCCTGCAACAATCATAAACAACTTACAATTCCCAACTTTCCTACCCTATCTAACTAGGTAGATTCTTATATCCTACCCCCACCGTAAACACAACTCATTAGATGTTCCCCATGCCCTAGGGAAAACGCCCAAAATCCTAGCGCACCACACCAGCACCTGTTCCAGCGACAAACCCCCACAACTCAACCTTTCCTAATGCACCTGCCCCCAAGAAAAACACCCCTCCCCAACCCCCAATAGAGGGGTGGGGGGGGGGGCCACCAGCTCTAAAGGGAGGGTGGGCGGGCAAAAACCAACCCCTGACACACACCCCGCCGGCCGCTGTGTCACGATCCACCAAATGGTGGGTCGCCACACAAAATGGCCGGCTAAATAGCCCCCCAGCCCAAAACCAGCCCAAGGAGCCCAACCAGCCCAAACGGAGACCCCAGACCCGGAAGAGCTTGCTCGCGCTCCGGATGCCCTCCCCCTCCCCTGGCCCAAAACCCCCCGGGAGGGCGAGCCTCCCGCTGGTCGGCCGCCCTCCCAAAGCCCTATTGGGCCCCATAGGGGGGGGGGGGGGGAGGGCAACACAGACCACAGACTATATTGTTGGTGTGAAAAAGGCCGCTTTATTGGAAACAGGTGCACCTTACATAGAAACGTCCCTTGGCCTGTGCCGTACAAAACTAATCCTCGCTAAATATAGCCTTCCTAACTGACCCCCCACCCCCTCCCCTAAAAATGTTTCCCGCCCTGCGACAATCATAAACAACTTACAATTCCCAACTTTCCTACCCTATCTAACTAGGTAGATTCTTATATCCTACCCCCACCGTAAACACAACTCATTAGATGTCCCCATACCCTAGGGAAAACGCCACTCGAAAGTCGGAACTGCCGTCTTTCGACCCCCCCCCTTTAGGCCTCCTGACTTCTCGGGTACCTGCACACTCCCAATGCCCTGTCCACTGCCTCCTTCAACTGAACAATGTAAAGCTCCATGCCATACCGCGACAAATGCACCCCATCCTCCCTGAAAAAGTATACTGCCGCATAACGTAATTCCGGGTGTTCCATCCTGCCTATCCCCTCTCTGTCACAAAAAACCCGCATGTCCCTATTTATCTTCCGGCGCGCCCTATCTATGGCCGCTGGGCGCACAGCCCCCCTCCAAGTTCTCCGCGGAACAAATTCGGACCAGATGATGTAACACCCCGACCACTGTGACCTAAACTCCAGCAGATCCCTTTTCATCTGCTTCAGCAACGCCAGGCCCTTGCACTGCACCAAATCATTCTCCCCCAAATGTACCACCAGAACATCCGGACACACCCCCCCCTTTACAAACCTACGAAATACCGGGAAAAGTTTGTGCCATCTCATACCCCCTTGCCCCTGCCATTGACATTGAAACAACCTAGAATCCAACTCTAAATTCAGGTTCTTGCTCTTGTCCCATTCGTATCGCTCCGCTCGCTTGATGAAAGAGTGCCCCAGGATGAGGATGGACAGAACGTCCGCGTCCGGCCCCGCCACCGCACCTGGAAAGAGACACATGTCAGCACAAAGGGAGCACCCCGCCTACTCTTCCCCTCCCCCCCACCTGCGGCCGAACATATGTCTGGTAGCAGTCCGACTTCCACCTCCCCAGACGCATAATGTCCTTCTCCCCCCACCCTTGACGCGCCGCATCAGTCGCCGCCCGATCCGAAATGAATGTGTCCCGAACCATTTCGGCTCCATCCCCATGTCGCGCAGCGCGTGCCGCAAAACCCACAGCAGTTGGGCCGCCGTCACCCGTTCCCCCGCGACCCGGCGAAAAATCTCCCCCTCCGTTGACTGCAAACGTGATGCCAAACGCCGCCCCCACCCCGCTGGGCAGATGTCCTGCTCCCCTGCGGGCCCCAGAAAAACCCAGGTCCCCTCACCCCGCTGATCCGTCTTTGAACGTTGCAACCGCACCGCCACCTCCCCGGCCCGCAGTTCCACCGCCTCCCAGCACACCCCAGCCTTCCCCCGTTGCCCCACCAGCTCAGACACCCTGAAGGCCCCAAAATACATCCACGACATAAGGGTGGAAAACAAAAGAATCTCCTCCCGCGTGTGGCAAAACGCCGGCAGGCGCTGCAGCACCCCTCGGAGCATGGCCCCTGTAATAGGCCGACGTTGCCGAGCCGTGGCCCCCCGTTCCCGCACCCAACCCTCCAGTAGGCGCGCGCCCAGTTCACCTGCCGACGGCGCATAGCCCCACCACAACTTCCCCATGAATGCTATGGCCGACAGCTTGCCTGCAATTGTCGCTTTAGACAAGCCCTTGTCCATCAGTGCCAGCATGAAACACACCACCTGCTCACACCGAACCCCCGGATCTCCTTGCCACCCTGCCCCGCCGTCCACAAACTCCCGCCACGCCTGTTCATATGCCCTCCACGTCGACCTGGCCACGGACACTCTTACCAACTGTACGACCCTCTCTCTCCTACTGACCACATCCCCTCCGGCACCGGCGTCTTGCAGTCGTCCACCTCCGTGGCTAGCCCATGGAACCTCTGCCACTGTGAACAAGACAAAGCATCCGCAATGTCATTGTCCACTCCCGGCACATGTCGTGCCTGAAACAAGATATCATGCTCCAAACAACGTAGCACAAACACCCGCAACAACTTAAGCACCTGCGGATCCCTAGCGGACTGCCGATTTACGACATGTACCACTGCCATGTTGTCCACTTTGAAAATCACGCGTTTGTGCGCCAGCTCCCGTGCCCACACTGTCACTGCCACCACCAATGGGAACAGTTCCAAAAATGCTATGCTCCTCCCGCCGCCCTGCCACTGCGGCGGCCATTCCTCCGCACACCACTTCCCCTGCCAGAAAAGCCCGAAACCACCCACTCCCGCCGCATCCGACGAGATGGTGACATCCCACTCCCAATCTTCCGGGGGAGCCATCGGGATCCCATTGAAATGCGCCAAGAACGCCCGCCACATGCGCAGGTCCTCTTTTGTCCCTGCAGACAATCGCATATGATGATGCGGCAATGTCCCGCCCGCCAGGGCCAGCCCCAATCGCCTGCAAAACGTCCTACCGGCCCGCACCACCCGGCAAGCGAAATTCAAATGCCCCAACAGAACCTGCACCTCCCGCACCGTCACTTTCCGCTGCCCCAACATGCCGTCCACCAAACTCAGCATGCCCAACTTTTTGTCCCCCGGTAACCGGGCCTCCATGGCCACTGAATCTAGCTCAATGCCAAAAAACAACAGCACCGTGCTGGGACCTTGTGTCTTCTCTGGCGCCAGGGGCACACCCCAGTAGCCCATGAGCTCCGTAAAACTGTCCAGCTGCTGCTGGCAGTCCGCCGAACCGGGCAACCCCACCAGGAAAAAGTCATCCAGATAGTGCGTCATCGTCGCCTTCCCCGTGTGCCACGCAAACGCCCACTGTAGGAAGGTACTGAAGCGCTCAAACAACGCACACGAAATTGAACACCCCATGGGCAATGCTTTGTCCACGAAGATGTCACCGTCGAACTGTATCCCCAACAGTTGGTAGTCCTCCGGGTGTACCGGCAACAACCGGAACGCCGACTTGATATCGCACTTTGCCATGAGTGCCCCGGGTCCCACCGCCGTCACCAAACGCCGCGCCACGTCCACCGACGCATACGACACTGATGACAAATCCGTAGCAATATAATCGTTGACCGACGCCCCCTCCGGCCATGACAGATGCTGGATCAGTCGAAACTGCCCCGGCTCCTTCTTTGGCACCACCCCAATGGGCGAGATAATGAGATCCGGCATCGGCGGCCCCCCAAACGGCCCGCCATTCGCCCCTCCCGCACCTCCCTGTCCAACTTCTCCCGCACCACCGCCTTCTGTGCCGCGACCGATTTCAAGTTTTCCGCCCACCGAGCAATGCGCGGACCCTCATAGCCCAGCCGGAAACCCTCCCGGAAACCCTGCCGTAGCAGCCCTGCGTCCTCGGTCCGTGGATAAGACGCCAGCAGGGGTTCCAACCGATCCAGTCTAACCGGTGTACGAGCCCTTTCCCACAGTCCCTTGTCCCCCCCTACCTCCCCTGCCCGCCGCCTGCTGTCCCCCCGGCGCGGGCTGCTGACCCTTGTTTCCCCCCACCCCCCAGCATTGCACCACCGGGTGACGTTTGCCACATTTCGAGCATTCATGCCGGAACTTGCAATATTGCCGCGTACATAGACCCTTGTTGAAATCCCAGCATGCCCCCACCGGGGTTCCCCCGGCACTGTCGCCTTGCCCCACCCCCCCTCGGGTGGGGAGGCTGGGAAAGGGGCGGGGCGCCAGGGGCAACCCACTTGCCGTGTAGATTGTCTTGCCAAACTTGGCCCCCCCCCATGGTCTGCTGATACAAGTCGGAATCAATCTCTCCCCATTTCGCCACCGGGTCCCAGGCCAACCGCGCCCGAAACTCCTCATCATAATGGGACCACGCGTAACCCCCGTAGGTAACTTCCGCCCTCCGGACTACATCCATATACTTAAAAAGTGCCACGGACCTTTCCGGGTATTTTTCGCAGTAAACACTCGCAAAAATCAAAAACCCCGCGGACCAGTTCTCAATGTTCATGGGCACCCTGGGGCGTTTGGCTAATTCCTGTTCCTCTTCCTTCGACCCCTCCTTTGCTGTCAGTTCCCTATGTAAGAGCTTCAGGATGTCTACGTAGTCCCCTTTCCAGATCTTTTCCTTCGTGCCCAGCGACAGATGTGCCCCCAAGGGTTTCGTAATGCCCATATAGGGCAGTTTACGCACCGGCAGCTCATGGCTCTCCTTCCCCTCCTTCCCATCCAGATAGTGCGTCATCGTCGCCTTCCCCGTGTGCCACGCAAACGCCCACTGTAGGAAGGTACTGAAGCGCTCAAACAACGCACACGAAATTGAACACCCCATGGGCAATGCTTTGTCCACGAAGATGTCACCGTCGAACTGTATCCCCAACAGTTGGTAGTCCTCCGGGTGTACCGGCAACAACCGGAACGCCGACTTGATATCGCACTTTGCCATGAGTGCCCCGGGTCCCACCGCCGTCACCAAACGCCGCGCCACGTCCACCGACGCATACGACACTGATGACAAATCCGTAGCAATATAATCGTTGACCGACGCCCCCTCCGGCCATGACAGATGCTGGATCAGTCGAAACTGCCCCGGCTCCTTCTTTGGCACCACCCCAATGGGCGAGATAATGAGATCCGGCATCGGCGGCCCCCCAAACGGCCCGCCATTCGCCCCTCCCGCACCTCCCTGTCCAACTTCTCCCGCACCACCGCCTTCTGTGCCGCGACCGATTTCAAGTTTTCCGCCCACCGAGCAATGCGCGGACCCTCATAGCCCAGCCGGAAACCCTCCCGGAAACCCTGCCGTAGCAGCCCTGCGTCCTCGGTCCGTGGATAAGACGCCAGCAGGGGTTCCAACCGATCCAGTCTAACCGGTGTACGAGCCCTTTCCCACAGTCCCTTGTCCCCCCCTACCTCCCCTGCCCGCCGCCTGCTGTCCCCCCGGCGCGGGCTGCTGACCCTTGTTTCCCCCCACCCCCCAGCATTGCACCACCGGGTGACGTTTGCCACATTTCGAGCATTCATGCCGGAACTTGCAATATTGCCGCGTACATAGACCCTTGTTGAAATCCCAGCATGCCCCCACCGGGGTTCCCCCGGCACTGTCGCCTTGCCCCACCCCCCCTCGGGTGGGGAGGCTGGGAAAGGGGCGGGGCGCCAGGGGCAACCCACTTGCCGTGTAGATTGTCTTGCCAAACTTGCCCCCCCCCCATGGTCTGCTGATACAAGTCGGAATCAATCTCTCCCCATTTCGCCACCGGGTCCCAGGCCAACCGCGCCCGAAACTCCTCATCATAATGGGACCACGCGTAACCCCCGTAGGTAACTTCCGCCCTCCGGACTACATCCATATACTTAAAAAGTGCCACGGACCTTTCCGGGTATTTTTCGCAGTAAACACTCGCAAAAATCAAAAACCCCGCGGACCAGTTCTCAATGTTCATGGGCACCCTGGGGCGTTTGGCTAATTCCTGTTCCTCTTCCTTCGACCCCTCCTTTGCTGTCAGTTCCCTATGTAAGAGCTTCAGGATGTCTACGTAGTCCCCTTTCCAGATCTTTTCCTTCGTGCCCAGCGACAGATGTGCCCCCAAGGGTTTCGTAATGCCCATATAGGGCAGTTTACGCACCGGCAGCTCATGGCTCTCCTTCCCCTCCTTCCCCTCTTTTCCCTTCCCCCCTTCCTTGTCCGGAGTCGCGGCGCCCCCCGCCGCCCCCACGCTGTGCATGCCTACCCCCGCATCGCACACGTACTTGCCCTTATTCAGCCGCACACCCCCCTCCCCTCCCCCCGTCTCCGTACCAATCGCGACCGTGCGCCTGTCCCCCCCGAAACCCCACCCTGCCTTGTTTCCTGCCTTACCTGGCGTCAAGGTCGGCGTCCGCACCGGATCCCGCCGCCTCACCAGTGGAACAGGGGGGGCCGTCACTCTCGCCGCCTTGGTCCGCCGAGGCGCCTCCTGTAATGTACTAGACACAGCATTACTCGGCTCTCCCCCTCCCTCCTTCCGAATTTCCCCCTCCTCTTCACTCCCCTCCTCATAGTCCACTGACTCTCTCTCCTCCTCGCCATCCATTCCACGCTCTCGCCACAGGCCGCCCTCCGCGGGCTCCAGCCTGCTCAGACCAGCCCGCTCCCTGCACGTGAGCCACAGCTCACTAAGGTCCACACTCGCTCTCCGCCTCTTGCCCTGCCGCGCTTCTGGGTCCCGATCAAAACGGACGGACCGCTGCCCCCGTCCCCCAGCGGCCGCATCTACCCTTTGGGGTGGGGCTGGCGGGGACCTACCGCCCCGTCTGTCTCGTGCCACCGCTGCCAGGTCCCTCGTTGGAGCGCGGCCGCCCGCATGAAGCAGAGCCGGCCCATCCCCTTGGCGGATTGGAGCCGTATGCAGCTCTCCCGAGCACCTCTCTTGACGCTCCTGTGGAAACAAAGAAGTGGAGTCCAACGTGCCGGGGTTAAAACGACCCACCCCCCACCCCCCCGCATCACCCCACCCTCCCCCGCCCCTCCCGATCCACGACGAATGACCCCCCCGCCGCGCCGCGGCCGACCGCCATGCACCCGCCTCCCACCCCCCGCCCCCCATCCCCCAACCCGCCCCCTCCTCCCCTTCACTCCACTCCAGTGCCTCCAGTTCCCGCCGCACCACCCCGCTCTCCTGGGCCGCGCCCCAGCCCCCCACCAACCCCCCCGGCGCCCCCCACTCCAGGCGTCCGCACGGTCCCCCCCGCTCCCCCCCCCTGCTGCCCCGCCCGACCGCCCGCACTCCAGGCCCCCTCCCCGCCGCTCCCCGACCCCCCCCGGTCACCCTCTCCCCCCTGCTCCACCCCCTCCCCCGCGCTCCGCGTCCTCGCCCCCCGCGCACCCCCAGGCCGCCCGCCTGACGCCTCCCCGCCGCTCCTCTCTCCTTCCCCCTCCTCCGAGCTGTCAATCAGAAACGGCGATGCCCCCCCCTCCCCCTCCACTCCACCCCCCTCCCCCCCATTTGCCTGCTGTCCTCACTAGCACCCTCCCCTTCTGGCACTCCCCCCCCCTTTCTGCCGGCGCCTGCCCCCCACTCACGTCACCAACCTCCCCCCCTCCCCCCACGAACTGTAGCCTAGGCCGCTGCACCCCCCCCCGCCTACCCCCCCGCCTCCGGCGCACAGGAGCCGCTACCGCCCCCCCCTGCCCCGCCCCCCCACCGCCGCCCGCTGTCGTGCCCGTGGGGGGTCGCACGCGAGAATCGCTGCTGCGACCCCACTCGCCGCTCTCCTCTTAGGCCTCACCTGCGTGTCGAGCCGCAGCAGGTCTGTGCGGCCTGCTTCCGCGAGGAGGCGGAGGGCCTCCACTACTCTCGGGTCCTCGCTCATGGTGTCCCTGTCGCTCTGCACGCCACCGCCGTATGCTCAGCCGCCTCTGCCCCCTCTCCTCCGCGATACCGACACCGCTCCGCTAACTGCAGCAAATATGCCCCGGAGTCAGCCTGCCTAGTGTACCGTGTCACCCTTTGCCGAGATCCGCCTCCCGACGCTGCCAACAGCACCGATTGAAGTATCCCGCAGTAAGTAAAACAAAAACCAACCCCCGACACACACCCCGCCGGCCGTTGTGTCACGATCCACCAAATGGTGGGTCGCCACACAAAATGGCCGGCTAAATAGCCCCCCAGCCCAAAACCAGCCCAAGGAGCCCAACCAGCCCAAACGGAGACCCCATACCCTGAAGAGCTTGCTCGCGCTCCGGATGCCCTCCCCCTCCCCTGGCCCAAAACCCCCCGGGAGGGCGAGCCTCCCGCTGGTCGGCCGCCCTCCCAAAGCCCTATTTGGTAATTCAAGAGATTATAAGGTAAAACAAGCTGCTTTACATTCCTCTGAGACTTAGCCTGAAGGCTGCTCTCCACAGCTACCACTAGGATAGCTTTCTTTAAAAGGTTGTCTTAAACCTATCTACCATAAGAGTCGAATTGGACTGGTGCAAGGTGGCCACTATAACTAGTGACCAGCATATGCTAGGCCAACTTCTCACAACGACCAAGGGTCAAACTTCAGGAAAAAATTCAAGACAAAAGGTACATTTCCAGACACATCCAAGGAGAGGATGTACCCCACTACGTCATCAGTGCATTTATTCACTATTTTCTACATAGCATTATTTATTCACTATGGTCTTTTTGTGATTGCCTCTAGGTATGCTACATTCAGGTGGCACATTACGTCCTTGTTCAATAATAAATAAATGTCCATGAGCACAGTCTCAAGACCATCACTCCTACCCAAATGTACCCAATCTTTATTGAAGAGAACGCAACAGCAATATTTTGATTATGTTTCTACACATTTTGAAACTCACTGCAAACAGTTTGGGAAACATTAAGGTAAGTGACCTTCTGCTAGTTTAACCCCTTCGCTGCCAGGCCTTTTCCCCTCCTGTGCCACGCCCTTTTTTGGCTATTTGGGGTAGTGCACACTGAGGCCCCTGTAACTTTTTGACCACATAAGGTATCCACGCCAAATTTGCGTCCTTTTCTTCCAACATCATGGGGATTCTAAAGGTACTAAGGGTTTGTGGATTCTCCTAGAGGGGTCACAGAAATGAGCCAAAATACAGCAAACTTTTGTTTTTTTTTCGGAAAAATTGGAAAAACGGGCTGCAAATGAAAGCATCTGGGTTTTTCCCTGCAAATGTTATCAAAAAAGTGTTTGTGGGGTTGAAATCACAATTTTCCCAGCTTTTCGGGGATACCGGACTTTTGTCAGAAACCCTTCCAGTTATTGGCAGAAATGGGTACAAAAGCAATAATGGATCCTGGAAAGCTATACATTTTCGAGAAGAAGACAAAATTCTGAATTCAGCAAGGGGTCATTAGTGTAGATCCATCAAGGTTGTTTTATAGAAACTAACAGTTAAATATAGGATAAATTGAAAATTAGTTGAAAAAAAAAGCCTTTTGTGTTAACGTTTTCACCTGTAACTTCTTCTAATTATGACAGCTCTTTGAAAGCAATATACCATTACATCCGCTGGACATTACTGGTTGTGGGGATATATAGGACTTGTAGGTTCACCAAAAACCCGACGAACCCAGAGCCAAAAACTGAGCAGCAACTTGCAATGGTTTTTTATTATGTACCGGGTATATAGTAATTATTCTGTAAAAATGTGTACATGGAAAAATCGGTATGAAAGACACCTATGTATTTCTGAAATGGGAACAAAATATAGAGTTTAGAAACAGTAGATATTTGCACATTTCTGAAATTGGTAATACTCATACTAGCATGAGAATTATCAGTCATTTTTTAGAATGACTTCTTTTTTACACAATATCTTTCATTTGGAAGGCAGAAATGCATCGAAAGTCAATAGATAATACCAGTTCCTTTACAAAACTGAATTACCCCAAGTCTCTCGATAAAAATGGTACCTCACTTGTGTGGGTAGCCATAGTGCCCGCGACAGGAAACGGCGCAAAATGCAACGTGGTCACAACTCAATATCGCAGTGAAAATTTACCCTTTTTTGACAAAATGTCTAGCTGTAGTTTTTGAACCCTAGCTCTGCGGGCACCTTGGGAAACCTAGTACAGATTTCGGGGAGCAGAACCCAATAGAAATAGCCCTTGCTTTCTGTAGTAATCCACTCAACAGCATTCAGTTCAAAGTGTGGATTTATTGAAGTAAAGACTACACAGCTGATAATATGCCAGGCACATCCATCATGATAGTCAGTTTCTCTTGAGTTGAATCATAACATTCTAAGTGTGACCAGAAGTGCTGACATCACAAACACAATTACAGCTGTAACCAGGAGGATGATGAATACTGCATTTAACATTGAAGATAGAATATAACATACCTCCTTTTCTTCAAACCAAATTAACAAAGAAAACAAAATCAAACAAAGTAAATAGGACAGTGTAAAATAAACATATACAATACAAAACCTTAATCACGAAACCTATGAGGAGTAACAGGAACTCTAGAGCTCTTTCTATGTTGTCCAAGAGAAGGCGTGAAGATACCCTCCTGTCCAGTCGAACTAGGAACTTTAGAAATAGGACAAAATCTAGTCTTGACCAATTTGGACAAATTCCACCAACAACCACCCTCCACCTGGACGGCATTGTTGCAAATTCTAATAACCTTGACAGGTTCACCAAATTTACATCTTCCTTTCTTTGTGTGCACAGGATTCTCAATGCGAACAAAATCACCAACAGAAAGAGAAACAACCTTGACACCTTTCTTTCTGTCAAACCACATTTTCTCTCTTCCTTGTGCAATATCAGAATTGACCTTGACCATTTTCATGAGGGATTCTACATTAGACAGTGAATCTATCCATTTCCCCATCCATCCTGGTCGAAAACTAGTATTAGCCTTTCTTCCCCTTAATACCTCAAAAGGAGAAACTTTAGTCGATGAATGGGGTGTGGTCCTGTAAAACCACAGCATACTTTCAAGTGAGCTAAAGACATCACGTTTCCCATTCACAGCCCACTTGACACACTCGCCCACAACCCTGTTCATTCTCTCCACAAGACCATTGGTCTGTGGATGATATAATGAGCTTCTGAGGTGTTTAATTCCACTTCAAGCAAGAAAAGATTGAAATTCCTCACTTAAAAATTGAGTTCCATTGTCAGAAACCAAAAATTGTGGAAACCCTTCCCTCAAAAATATGTCCTTGAGAAACTTGACAACGCTAGAAGAACTAGCCTCCCTGACCACCTTAATTTCCGGCCATTTAGATGTATAATCCATCAAAAAAATAATGTACTTCATTCCTAAGGGTAGGATTTCATATGGTCCCATAATGTCAATACCTACTTTAATCCATGGACCAGATGGACATTCAATAGGAAATAAAGGTGGAGTGACAACCTTCAATGTTTTCTCTGACGAGCAACACACAGGACAATGTTCAACTGTCGTGCTGATATCATCATCCATGCTGGGCCACCAGAAGTCTTGGCGGACACGTCGTTTAGTGAGGGTGATGCCCAGGTGTCCCTCATGAGCCTCTTTGATAATAATAGCCCTCAGAGAATGAGGTGGAATAAGCTTATCACATCTCATTAATAGACCATCTTCTACTGATATTTCGGACTCAAGTTTCCAATATGGTTGAAGTATGGTAGGCAAAGATTTCTCTTTTGGCCATCCATTTTTGACAAGCATGCAAACTTGTTGAAGACTATCTTCCAATAGTGCTGTCCTCCAATCAGCTTCAGTACCAACTGCAAGAACAGAAATATCTAGAGAAGCCACAAAACAATCTTCAGCATCTTCTTCATTTAAATCTTGAAAACTGGTCCCTTCACAAAACCCACTGCTCTGAGGAAAACGTGACAAGAAATCTGCTCTTGTATTTTTTCCCCCAGCAATATGTGAAACTTCAAATTGATACTGAAGAAGCTTGCTGACCATTCTGGTAATCCTTGGAGTACAACATTTACTGGGACCAGAAGTCAATATTGAAACAAGGGGCTTATGATCAGTAAACAAGTTAAAACGTCTTTCCCATACGTAAGGTCGATATTTATCTATGGCCCACAAACAAGCAAGTAACTCTTTCTCAATTACGGATTACTGGACTTCAGCACTCCCGAGCACTCTTGAAGCAAACGCAACAGTATTTTCTCGACTACCACTCTGTTGTGTAAGGATGGCACCCAAACCATCCTGACTAGCATCTACAGTTATACAGCATGGTAAGTCAGGATCAAAGGGAGTAAGGGCATCACTTTCTTTTAAAGAGTTCTTAACTTCCTTAAATGCACGATCACATTCTACACACCACAAAAATTTGGATGAACTCTTGAGCAGATTACTAATAGGTCTAACCATTGATGCATAATTAGGAATAAATCTTGAATAATATTCCAAAAGACCTAATAGAGATTTAACACCTGTCTTGTCTTTTGGCACAGGAGCATTCAAAATGGCATCGACAAGACCTTGTCTGGGCTTGATTCCTTCATGAGACAACAAATGACCAAGGTATTCTATTTCTCTACAAGAGAACTTACATTTTTCAGTTTTTAGTACAACACCACTTTTTTTGAAAATTTCAAGTACATGTCTGATAATAACATCATGTGAATCATTGTCTTTAGCATAAATAAGAACATCGTCTTGAAAAATGAGAACCCCTTCTACACCTCTCAACATGTTCTGCATGACCCTCTGGAACACTGACGCAGCGGAGGCTAACCCAAAAGGCATCCTCCGATAACGAAACGTTCCAAGAGGGGACACAAACGCTGTTAAAGCAAGAGAGTCGGGTAGCAGTTCTATCTGATGGTAGGCGCTAGCCAAATCCAACTTGGAGAACACACATGCACCTTTTATACGGGTAAAAAGATCAGAGATTCTAGGCAAAGGGTGAGAGTCAACCCAGATCTCTTTGTTGAGAGACCTGAGATCCACACACACACGCAACTGCCCATCACGTTTTCGAGCAACGACCAGGGGTGACAACCAAAGGGAAGATTGTGTAGGTTCAATAATCCCTTTGTCGCAAAGTGTTAAAAGCTCCTTATTGAGGTCTTCCCTGATGCTGAAAGAAACACCCCTGAGTTTGTGCTTAACAGGGATTGCCCCATTTCTGACAATGATTTGAATCCTGTAATCTTACCCAGGCTATCACCAAACACTGAAAGAAATTCAGTTTTCCACTATGTACACTCCTCTTCACAGGTAACTAACATGACCTGTTATTTAGTTCCTTGTTTTAATATCATGCCAAAAAGGCCCTGGTGAAACCACCCAAGAATGTTGAGCCCCTTGACCGCTACATAGATTTTGCCCCTGATTCTCCTCCCCTTAAATATAAGAAAATCTTCAATTTATCCCAATAGTTCAATTTTCCGTCCCTCATAAGAAACTGGTGATCGATCGGGAGGGAACAATTCTCTCTCACCCCAGGTTTCATAGATTTATTTCTGAGTTATCATTGTGATTCTGGCACCAGAATCTACGAATAAATTGAGTTTCTTATCTCCAACAAAAATTTCAACAACAGGGTCAACACAACATGACGGATCACCGGTAAGAGGTATGGACGCATCATCAGGAAGACCGTCCTCCTGAACGACAGAAACAATTTCTCACTCTGACTCATCATCAGATTCTATGACACAAGCTATAGTTTTCTTTTGAAATTTGTTTTTGAGACAGACTGTTGCAAAGTGTCCCATTTTCTTGCAATAATTGCACATGGAATTCAGAGCAGGACATTTTGACCCCTTGGCGTGAGAAGAACTACCACAGCGTAGACAGACATTGCTGGGTATAGGTACATCAGATTTGATTTTAGAAAGATTATTAGTAGTCTTCTTGGGAAATTTGTTCGTGGGTTTCTTAGTAGACCCAACAAAATTGACACTTTCAACTGGTTTATCTTCAAGTTCTTTGAGAGAGACATGGGAGGTTTCAATACTTTTTGCAACCTTAATAGTTTCATCGAGTGTGGGATTATCCATGGAAAGCAATTTTTGTCTAATATGTTTGTCTTTACAATGGCAAACAAACTGGTCGCGAATAAGCTGTTCAGTAAAATTTTCAAAAACACACACTGAAGCTAACTTTCTGAGAACGGAGATGTATGCGTCGACATCTTCACTTTCAGCTTGCTTCCTCTCGAAAAATGTGTGTCTAAGTACAATTAAACTGGGTTGCTTGTCAAAACGTAACTTAAGTTTGGATACAGTAGTTTGGTATTCGTCCAACACTTCACCATTATCAGCTACATCTGGGAAATGCTTAAATATTAACCTTCCCTCAAACCCAAGGGAATGTAATAGTAATTATTTTTTTCTTTCGGGTCGGTATCTTAGGGCACCAATTGCCCCCAGATAAGTCTCGAAAGCATCAAACCAAATATCCCACTTTACAGGCGGTTCTCCTGGAGTTTCTAGAAAAGAGGGAGGAGCATTGATTGATTGCATAGTTGATATACTGCTAAAATAAATATAAAAAATGAGATAGTATAGAAAACCCTATAAAAGAGAGAGCTACACTATGGCTTGAAATGTTGGAAAGAGAGCATAAACCACTTTTAACTCCTAGTGTAGAAACAGTGTGAATAATAAATATCAAATTTCAAATGAGTTCTGAAGTTGAATGAATTTCACAGAGAGAGATTTCTCACAAATAGCGTACAAATCACTGTGATACATTTCCAAGAAAATAAACCAGAGACAAAACAAATCTTTAAAAAAAAAATAAACGAATCATAAATGGTCCATGAATGAAACTCAAGAATGATGAAGATAGATAAAGTTCATTGTGTATGACACTGTACAATTAGTGTGCGAATCACTGCGATCCGCATTGAACTGGAAATGTGGATGAAGCAATAAAAGTTTCAAAATTGCTTGAAGTAGATAGATGTAAATGCTTCAGCTCCTGAAATGAAACCAAGTAAAACTCTATTAAAGTTGGTTGCTGTGGAGATGAGGTTGGCAGTAAATGTAACGTGTGCAGATCCAACAGTAATTGTAGTTGACAAGAGATAAGTAGAAAACACTCATAAAAAGAAATAAATTGAGTGTGGTCGTGGTTGGCACAGTTGTGGTTGGCAAACGGTCCCAAAAAATGAACGATGAAACATGTGAGAAGACACTCGCGGTAATGCTGGTGAAGACGATCGTAGTCGTGGTTGCCAATTTGTGGTTGGCAAGGAATACTAAAGGAGAAAATGGCCGCTGAGGCATGCGCGAGAGAACACTCGCGATAATGTGCGTCCTGGCAACAACAGATCAAACTTCAATACTCGCGATGAAGCGCAAGACTGCTCTTGTGTTCATGCGCATGCTCGCATAATAGACACTGTAGCTTGCGCGAGGCAGAGTTCGAGATGGAGTCGGTCCGATGAAATCCCTTAAAGAAAAATATGCACGCGCCAGTTGAATTCGCGCACAGATTGAGGATATGATAAATAAAGTTGAAATCTGCCAAGTACAAATAGCCACCCACCGGCACCTTAAAAAAAAATCTCGTTTTCCTTTAAGAGTGTGATCCAGAGATTTGCAACACTCGTCTAAGTACGGAAGGGTCACGGGTAGAAATACAAAGAAAACTCACTGTTGCTGTGTCAGCAAGGACGTCTCTCTGAAGGTAACGGGGAGTAAACTCAGAAGCTGGATGTAGGCAAAGTGGATGGAGGCACACCCAGGAGAGACGTCATGCAAACCAACCGTATCGATGCTAGAGTTGAAGCCACTGGAACACAGCTCGACAGAGGCAGTGACACAAGAGTAATCGATGCAAGAAGAAAATGCAGACAGCTCCAACTCTTCCGTCAAAGTAGAAAACAAGGTAGATAAAACAGCTTGATTTGAAGTTGATTGATGGTAGTTGTATAGAAGGCAATTTAAGCAGATGTTCAAAATTGTTGAAATGTGGGTTCTGCTGTGTAGTCAAATCGTCACCAAAAATCTGTAGTAATCCACTTAACAGCATTCAGTTCAAAGTGTGGATTTATTGAAGTAAAGACTACACAACTGATAATCTGCCAGGCACATCCATCATGAGAGTCAGTTTCTCTTGAGTTGAATCATAACATTCTAAGTGTGACCAGAAGTGGTGACATCACAAACACAATTACAGCTGTAACCAGGAGGATGATGAATACTGCATTTAACATTGAAGATAGAATATAACACTTTCCCATTCAGGGAGAACATACCAAACCCTTGCTGCACTTAGTGATTTATCACCATCAACTGATAACTTGAGGCTATGTTGGAAACTAGCTGACCCTCCTGATTTTCCGAGCAAGGTAATTGCTGAGCATATTAATTTAGTCATGGGTTGCTTGGAGGGCGATAGTTGACTATTTTGTCGCACTGTGCTTTAGAATTAGTCAGTCCCTCTCCAAACCGCCTAGATCTATGCAGCAGGCTCCGCTGTGGTTTGACCATGACTGTTCTCTGGCTAACCGTCATTTACATAAAGCTCTAAATAATACCAAGAGGGATCACACCGCCATAGCAATCTCGAGTAAACAATATAAAATGGTGACGGAGAAGAAGAAAAATAAAATTATTTGCCATCAGTGGGATACCCCCTGTTGCATAAGGCTCACTCTAATGACAGAAAATCCTTTTGGAGAGCCATATCTAGCATCCGCTCCCTTAGCAAGACAACTACTACCATTAGTTGCCACATTAGTAGCTCAGCGGGGGAGACTCATTTTACTGCAGTATATTCAGCCCCAGTATCACCTTTAGCCCAAACATTACACCAGATTTGCCCTTAACATTACATGTCACACAGTGATTTTTGCCATACAGAAGAGTAAAGGGGGAAAGTGCCAGGGCCAATTGGCGTCCCAATTGACAATCAAATGCAATCTTGAATTATGGGCGTCCCTCCTGACAAACGTTTTTAACAATATAAGCTATCAGACTGTACCAAGTTCCTGGGTAAGCTCAGTGATTCTTCCAATCTATAAAAAAGGGGACTGGTCTAAATCACATTGTTATTGCCCCATATCACTGATAGATATTCTAGCCAAAATCTTAGGTTGGGTCCTATATAATAGGATACTGGAATGGGTACTAGACAACAATATCTTAAATGCTTGTCAGTATGGGTTTCATACTGGAATTGGTACAGTGGAACAAAGCCTACATTTGAACTTACTCATTGGAAAATATATAGTGGCCAAGCAGTACTCTATTTATCTAATCTTTATGGACCTGTCAATGGCATTTGATTGTCTCAACAGGTCAAAGTTGTGGCAATTGCTTCTGGAGATGGGCTAGAGAAAAATGTAGTGTATTCACTCATTTTTTTACATACAAACACTAAGGCCAGAGTCAGACTTGGCCAAAGTGGGGAGGTCTCAAATGAGATCTGCATAGGACCGGGTAAGGGGGGGGGGGTGTCGTCATGGATGCATTCTTGTACCATTACTGTTTATTCCTTATATTAATAAATTAGGTGCAAAACTGACATTAAGTACCCCCGATGTTCCAAAAATAAATGGTGTACAGCAACTAGTTCTGTTGTATGTGGATTGTATGCGGATGACCCCCTAAAGCGCTCCGCTCACAAGTGCAATCATTTGTACAGTTCATGGCTGATCTTGAGCTAACTAATTAATGATGCTAAATCCTTCATTATGTCCAGTGTCCCTGAGCACATTAAACTTACGTCCATACACGCTGGATCTCATCGACTAACAAGCACAGATACCTTTTCTTATTTGGGTGTAAGCTTCAGCTCCTCGGGCTCTTGGGCTCCTCACATTGCATTATGCAGAGCAAAGTTGGCCAGAGCAGGGGGATCCCTTCTTAACTTCCCATGCCCCCATAGGAGCTGGGTATTGCCCCCCGTTGCAAATTTATACCATCCAGTGTGTCCCATTAGCCTCATCTGGGGCAGAAATATGGGGAATAGGGTACTGTGTAATAGTACAGAGGGAAGAAAATAATTTCCTCAGGAAAATTGTCCTCTTTGCTACCCCTTTGCTACCCCTCATTATATTTGCCATAAGGAACTGAATTTGAATTATTTAAGTTATCTCTTTCATATTAAACCACCTTTACTGTGGTCATTAATTTAGAAAAAAGAGGAGGTGGTTTTAACCCAGGACATAATAAATGATTAGCTGGTTTGAAATAAGGGGCTTACAATGCCACGGCTGGCGAATGTTAATAAATCATTTGATGAGATAGGCCTATCCTGTGTTTTCTTAGATAGAGCACCTCATGCCATCCCTGGTAGGAAACAAGTACAAGCTTTATTGCTCACCCAATTACAAGGCAATTAGGTTAATCGCAGAACGCCAAAAAAGAACGGTTGCAAATTATTTACATTTAAACCCTGAAATCTTCGCCAGAAGCTATTTATGGAACACTAGGGGGCATTTGGGGCGTTCATTATTGTTTCGTTTTAGAGTTGATCTGAACAAATATTTGCTTTGTTTCTCATTTGGGTACCAACTTAATTTAGAATGCAAAGTTTGTCTTGATACATCCAACCAATCAATGTTACATTTCTTTTTTTCTGTGACTTTAAAAAAAATGTACAGTAAGAGGTATTGAGTCCCATTCCTAACATTTAGGAACCTCTGGCAGTGCATCCAGGCTTACTATCATCTCCAACAGCTTTTAGATAAGGAGTCCTGCCTCCGGGTAAGCTTATTTTTGCGGTCAGCATAGCGGTCATGTGACAGTATGCAAAGAGATTCATTGTATTCTTATGATTTGTATAAAGATAGAGATAAATGCATAATGTTTTAGATATTTATTCATGAGCCAGTAAAATGTATTGAATTATTTTATGCATTTTATGAGTGTGTATGCTTTTATGGTTCAATCATGGACCAAATAAAGTTATTCTGAATTGAATACAGGTAAAATCTTCAAAATATTTAGGATGTAAATTGCACAAAGTGTAATAACATGATAAAGATTTTGAAATGTAAAAATAGTTTCTTTAACACATGGTAGTGTTTTCCCATTTATTTACAATCATACCCCAGATTGAACTGGGAATCAGTCACTTTTCGATACCTAGGGATTAATATTTACTATTCCCACACCTATTTGCAGGATAGAAATGTAGGCAGAGTCACAGTCCCTACAAGCTCAATTTGCTTTTTGGTCTTCTCTTCGTCTTTCAGTAATGGACCGCAAGCCACTTGTGAAGATGGTGGTGCTACCTCAATTAATGTATTATTTTGCAAACCTTTCCCTGCTCATCACTCGTTCCTTCCTCAGACACGTCCCATGTCTGATTTGGGGGATGGGGCGCGTCTGGGTAGCTCTTTCCACTCTAAAGCTACCCGTGACTGCAGGTGGGTTAGCCCTTCCGGACTTAGAACACTATTATATAGCTGCACAGTGCCAATGGGTGGCTTGCTAGCTGTCTGACCGCCCTCTGCATGAGATGGGATTTACCTGTAAAGACTTTAAGGAGGGCCTACTACTCATTTTACAGAACGCCACCTGGGGTTATTATGCTCCGATTTGTCTTACTTTACTAGAACCCGTAAACTCACTAACACAAAGAAAGCCTACGCTCCTGCACTACCTTTGCTAGGCCTTCCCACTCACAGAGGACAGTTAAGCTCAGGGCAACTCCATTAGTGGCATGCTGCAGGGCTCTCAAAATTGGGGAATTTGTTTGCTGACGGTGAGCTACTAGCTTTCCACATCCTAATAGTAGACTACAATCTCACCTAGGTCAACTCCTTACTTACGTGCAACTTAAACAATCATTAAATACACTACTTCATGTCCACCACCTGGCACCAACCCACACTCTACACCATAGGGACTACCGGCAAACTGACAAGATGGGTTTACAGAGCTTTCCTTCAACATGGAGACCACTCCAGGGTTTATCTCTGTACTATCTGTGAGACTGATATAACTAAACCACTCATGATATGGGCTAAAATATTGGATTAGCCCAACAAAATATCCTGTGGCTGTCATTTTAGGGATATTCAATTTGATATTCTGAAGTGAGCCTACATTACACTTGCCTGAATTAACATATTAAACCCGGGAGCCACAGCTGCATATCCTCACTATATGCAATTAGATGCCCATTTCCTTCATTTGCTTTGTTCTTGCCCCACACTCCTTACATACTGCGTTCGAGAAAATATTTTTTTGCACAGACGTGGGGTATTTTGGTGGAAGGCTTCCCTGTGCCGATAGGTAAGGCAGCGGCAACTAGGCAGGGGGGTGTGGAGGGACAGTTTATTATGGGTGAGTCTGTCACACAGAACATTTTTAAAATTGTGTGCCAACTTCATTAATGTATGAAAGCCAGCACTGTTCTTCCGTAAATGTATGGTAGAATCTGTTGCTACATACCTGGCTACTTATCCTGCTATGTAACCTCTTTTGGCATACAATAAAAACATAATTAAAAAAAAAACATATGGTAGTGTTTCAATTTAGTACATATGAGCACAACATTGCATTGACGTTTATATGAAATGAAAGTTTCTAAACATGAACTTTAAAACATTCATTAACCCTCCCTCTTGAAAACACCATGAGTGAACAAAGTATGGCCATTATGGTTATGGATGTTGGAACATTACAGGCTAATAAAACATACAAATGAGTTTTTTTGCACTAAGTCCATCTTAAACTGAATTACTTGAAAGTTCTCACAAATGTCACTTTCGCAAGAATTAGAAACAACGTAAATTGATTCGACTTAGATCACACAATTTAGTCATGCAGGAAATACGGAATCTGAACCCAGGCTTTCCCGTCACACATGGTGCACTTTAGCCACTGACGAGGTTAATTTCGTTTTCTCAACTACCTTTGAAGCCAGAAGACAGTGGCTCTCATGTTTGGGGATTTGGCCTAGTGCTGTGCAGCAAGTCATCGTGCTGTGCTGCCCTAAGCCAGAGTGTAAAGGCAGGAAGGCACAGTATTTATGTAATACAGTGCACTCCTGTCCTCGCTCCCTGCGCTAGCGCCGTTTCGACTGACTGGCACCAACGCAGGCACCTTCTCGCCATGGAAAACAGCGCACATACATAAACTGGAGGAACAAGCACTTGCATTCAGTTTGCTGCACGTTGGACCTGTGCTCCTGTGATAAGATTTTTACCTGATCGAAATGCAAATGACACTATGTGGCGTAATGAAGTAATTTCAGGCATCTTACGTAACAATCATAAAAGGAAATACACAAAATTCAACCCGGGCCTATTTAAAATGAATTTCCTCATGCAAAATTGAGACTATGCACCTCTGTGGCAACAAGGCAACATCACGGAAGCGCTGGCTGAATACGGTTCCTACACAGGCGACTGCAAAGAAATCAAGAAATCCCGAGTGTCCAAGACTCCAAAGTGTGCCTCAAAGGACTGCTAACAAAAGTGGTGATAGCCACTAGCCAAATCTGAACACAAGAAATGGGATCAAGCTGCCTCTTCCACTAATGACACCTGAAGCCTCTCTTGTGGCCCCCAGTGACCCTTGGAAACTGCTTCCTACAGGCTACTGTCTGCCATTCCTACAACGACCAATGCCCCAGAGGAGCAAGATAGACGCCTGAGCTCTGATTGGCTCCACATCCAGTCATCAGCATGCCAGTGTCAGTGGAATTGACAAACTGGCACGGTGCTAGGTTATGTGTATGTGTAACGCGCACTATCACCGCCAGGGTATACAGGTGACGGGTACTTCCTCCACTACAGGCGCTGTTGAGTATTCCCCCTACTTGTTTGCGCCTTGTCTAGCGACAGCACGGAGTTGCAAACAGCCCGAGAGTAACGCACGGTGTGCATCTCACCAGGGCTCTGTGCCAAAGGAAAGGCATCTCTTCAGTCTTAGTAATGGCACTTTTCGAAGCTCACACAATTTCAATGCCCTTAACTCGCCCGCTCCTCTCCATTCCATCTGCTCTTCGGCCTGTCTTGTGACAAAGGTCTTGAAGCCGCAGACAACATTACCACTCGATCTGGCCGTGGGAAGAGTGTGGAGTTTATGCAATGAATAAAATATTTGCCCCTGCCCTACTCACCTCAAGATTAGGTTTCATTCTTGAGTAAAGTGGCCTCCTGATGAAGACTTTCTTGCCAATTTTTCAGTCTATGTTTTTTTTTAGATGATGCAAAGAATACACACAGACAGCACATTAGAACAAATGACTCGGACTGGAATTTCAAACCACAATCTTAACTTCTTGCATGATATAGTATGACATTAATAATGCGTATCCAAATATTTATTTTTTATTTTTTCTCAGGTAAACTATACAACGTGGGGCTTGGATAAATCAACTTAAGTTTCCCAGTTGAGGAAACAAAGGTTAGATGACTCGCACGAACTGTGGTTGTTAAAGCATTAATAATAACACAATTGGATAACAGAATTTCACTTTGCATTAGTAAATATCTTTCCAGAACATCCCAAGAAAAACCTTTTGAGCTGAAAGATTTAGCAATTCCAAACGGGTCTGGTGGCTCAGTGGACTAATGCATCCACTGCAGGGGCCTGTGTTTGACCTCATGGTCACAGGTTCAAATCCCCGCGGGTCTACTCAGCCTTTCATCCTTCCGAGGTTGATATAATGAGTGCCATTGAGTTGGGAAACAACAGTGCCATGATACCCTTCTGGTTGAATGTGTGTGTTACAAACACACCTTATGTTAAAGGCAGACTTCAACAACTCTCAGTGTACCCAGAGCCCTGGACCCTCTCCTCCACAGTTCCAATTTTCAAGAAAGCGGACAGAGGATCCCCACCAGTTACAGGCCTATTTCTCTTATTGATGGTTCTGTGAAGGTCCTGGGGAGAGTTGTATTCAATCGTCTTCAGGCTTGGGTTAATGATAACATTCTGTCTTCTTGTCAGTATGGCATTTGTCCCGCGTTAGGTACAGTAGAGCAGGGCGTGAACTTACATGGCATTGTAAGTACACAATCGCTAGGCGCTGGCCTGTTTGGACCCATCTTCAGCTTTTGATCAGGTGAACCAAAGCAAATTGTGGTTGATGTTGCTTGAACTAGCGGTTGATGTTTCTCTCATTAATTTCCTACACTCTCCGCATGAAAGTCTGGGTGCCAGGGTGCGGTATGATCGGGCTGGAGCACTTTCAGATGTTTTTCCCTTACCGAGTGGGGTGAGTCAGGGGTGGGTTTTAGCTCCCCTGCTATTGCTATTTATTATTTACATCAATGGTCTTTGCACCCAGTTATCTAACATAACCCAGGGTGTTCCCAGGGTTGCTAATACCCCTGTTCCGGCATTATTATATGCTGATGATGCAGTGTTAATGGCTAGGACCCCACTTGCTTTGCGTTCCCTGCTTGATTCATTTTTAACATTTATGGGCAGCCTCGACATGAAGAGCAACTTCGGGAAGCCCTATATAATGGCTTGTGGGCTGGGTCGGAAGTCCTTCTAATCCTTTAAGATCCAAGAACAGCATCTTTGTCCAGTGCGAAACCTTTGTTGTCTGGTTATTATGTTTGATGCCAATAATTCTTGGCAACCGCAGGTAAACATTGAAAGAGCGAAATTAGGAAGGGCGGCAGGGTCCCTGTTTTGCCTTTCTCCAAAATGGGGTAGGAGTACCATCTCTCTATACGTAAAGATTTATAGTCTACAATGTGTCCCCAGGGTCCCCTATGGGGTGGGGGAATACCATAACATGACACCCATACAGGTGGAGGAAAATAGGATCTGAAGGCGACTAATGAATTGACCGCCCTCCAGCTCCAATTTTATTTGCATTCAGAGCTTAATTTGGTCCATGTTTCCAACCTTATTAAGTTGGCCCCTCTTTTGTTATGGGTGATTGTACGGTCTAATAACAAAGCGACTTTTAACAGAGAGGTTATGCGTGATCGTCTTAATCAAGACAAGAGTTTGTCCTTTCCTTGGTTAAGTTATGACAAGTCAAGTCAAGTCAGAGGCATTTTTATAGCGCAAAACATATCACTCTGAAGAGTCTCATGGCGCTTGCAGCGGCTCTGGTCAAGAAGGAAAGAAGAGAGTTATTGATCAAACAGCCATGTTTTCAGCTTATTCCGGAAACAGCTGTGAATGGGAATGGATCGTAAATGTACAGGCATTTTATTCCAGGAAGCCAAATACCCTAGAAGACATCTGACTTTTAGATTTGTTTTCCACATCAGAGACCCTTAGTAAATTTGATAAGAGGCGGGTTAAGACCGGTTTTGAAGAGTTGGCTCTCTCTGAAAGAATTAATGACGCTTTACGGTAGCATTCTGCTCGTGACTACCTAGTTGCTTTATCGCCTGGAGATCCTGCACCATATTTAATCTTGAACTTTACATGTTGGGAGTGATCGCTTCTTTTCCGCTTCAGGCCAGGCACAGTGTGGTGCGCCCTGTGCTTCCCTGAAGGGGCAAAGGTGTGGGATTCTAAGCTGCCCCCTTGTCCTTGTGACAGGATGGCAGAACGCTTTGTTTTTTATTGCAAATTTTATTGTAAGTTTTTTCACCCTTGCCTCAAGCAAACAGAGAAATCTCTGGCTTTTAAAAGGTGTAGGGAGACTCTTTTGTATTTACAGACCTTAAGTTATCAGCAGGCATGTTTTAGTGTTTGCTCCTTTCTAAAAAATGTTCACCGCAGCAGGCAAGTCCATGGAGGGGTAATTGATTTCAAGTCTTCTGAGTGGTGTGCTTAGGTATTTTATTGATTTGTGATGGCTTGTTTTACTTATTTAACTTTTATCTCATCATTTTTTTTATTTAGATTTTTTAATATTTTATTATGATGCTGATTGAACTGTTTGTATTTTGAACTTTTATGAGCTTTTGTTACGGTCGAATTAAGGTTTATTGACTTGACAGACTTCAGCAGCTACACCACTAAGAGGTCATACTATGACACATGAATAGGCTGATCTTTCCTAGTGAGGATGCTAAACAGTAAGAGGATGGTTAATAGCTGTAGAAATTGTGCTTTAACTGAACCAGGCTAATTTGGGGACCGTCGTCCATCTTTAACGTGACGTTGTACTAAACCACGTGATTACTTTGCTGCTTCATTCTCAGTTAGAATAAAATAATGATTTGGCCCCACGAGGCAAGTAGAAGACTTTGCTGAATGTTCTAAACTAAATGTAATTTTCCCAAGGTTGAGTTTAGCTGTCTCAGACTAATAAATGAACTATGTCACCATTGTGTTCCCGTGTTGTTGACAATGTGACCACAGAATCCCAGTAGTGTAAAATGCCATACTTTACTTGATTTCTATTGGTTAGGAGCATGAGAACCTCCTACAAACGTTGTGAATGTATGAACCTTTTGTCTAAAATCCTGTACAAGAGTGTAATTTTGGGTTGTAAGGAGGAGTCCTTTCCCCATGCTTAGAAGACAAATCTGTCATTTTTGAGGCTGAACTCTCCTGAATGTATGATTTGATGGTATTTTGGGCTTAGCACTTTGACTACATTTCTATCTGGCTAACTGCAAATTGTGTCTTTGTACTTTCAATATTGCCAAAGTGAATCTTAAACTTAAGATGTTCCTGTCTGTCCTCTTTTAGATTTCATTGTGACTGAATGACATGGCACTGTGGGTTTTATTGAAAACAGATATGGACCCATAGGGGAGCGCCGAAGTTCCTATCAGGACTACACTGCTTCCAGTCCAAGAAGTCCGCGTGCCAAAGGGTAAACAAACCGAAGAGTGGGTTTGCAGGCTGACATTAGCATACACATAGCAAATGCATCAAGCTATAGGGAGCTTTCCTACATGTAGGACATTGTTTGAAGAGTGATTCCTTTACATGTAAACCTGTGAACAGCGACAACGCTACCTCTACCATAATGGATACTCAACACCTCGTACAGTGCTTCATTGCTTTGAGGTTAAAGATGAGCTATACAAGTACACTACGTATATACACCCAAAGGGTGTTTGAACTTAAAAAAAACCTTTGTACCACTAGACCAAATTTGGCATTGTTTGGGTCTGGTAGCTCATTCATAATTAGTGTCTCTTCACCACCTAATCTCCACTTAAACCGAGCTCTTCAGCAGCCAGTGCTAGAAGCAGAACACAGTGCCCATAATCTAACCACGATGGAGATCTGTACGACAGTCTTACATCTTGGGACATCACTACAGATGACTCAAGGAGAGAACATGGCAGCTGCTTGTTTTGGTCCTTGCTCACAGCCCTCCTGGCCTTCAAGTGAAACATATGCAGAGTCAATAGGGGCTGCTGGCATCCCAAACTCAAAGCACAAGCAACGGAAGGCCTATGCATTAGTGTAAGTTCCGTGCAGAAAACTTCCAATTGCAGCCTAAAATCCAGGTATTGACTGACAAATCAGGTTGTACGGATGTGCCGAAGCGCTGCTTACAACAGTGCGAAAACTGTAAAACGTGTAATATTGTCTGAAGCTGTAAGCAGTATCAAAGTGTGTTTTTAAGAGACAGTGGGGAAAGAGGGCAATGCAAATAGATTGAACACTCAAAGTTATAACATTGAGAGTATTCACAAACATTTCAATGCCTTTCAAAAAATGTGATGACCTTCTAAAGACATACTTGGCTCACCCAGAAGCAAGTTGTGCTTAAAATGTCAGAGAGGGTTTGAAACTCCCAAATCATTAAAGGCATGGGAATGAGAAATATTCACATAGACCTCCCAACACACACGGTGCAAACGTGTGTTACCCGGTGAAGAGACAATATCACACGGTAAACACCGGTAACTCCTATTCCGAGTGGGTTTCTAGCTCTTGTACGTACGATCAGCACTCTTGAAATCCATTACAGATTTCGCAGTTGTTAGACCTGATACTCTTCAGGTAGCTTTTCCCTAATTTTTGCTTTTTCCACCGGGGTTTTGCTGATTCTCTTGTAGAGGCCTTAGGACATTGGGGCACTTTCCCACTGTAAATGCAGCAGGAAAGTGCGCAAGCCCTTACGGCACGCGGTAGGAAGTGGTGCTCACCTGATGTGTGTAACACAGGTGCCCAGCCTGCCATTGCAAGCCAGTCTGCGCCCTTGCACCAATGATATGCTTAAACTTGTGTCCAGCCTGCCAATGCAGGCCGGTGTGTGCACCTGCACCTGTGGTTTTTCTAAACATGTGTCCAGCCTGCTATTGCAGGTCTGTATGTGCGAAATTGTGCTTCTGCTCAAGCTGACCTTTTTAAATCACTAGGCTTCCTGAGAGAACCTTTCACCATCACTAGAGCACTACAAGGGTATGTTTGAAGCGAGTGGAAGATGAAACACATGTGTTTCCTGCCCAGGTAGTGAGGAATACCCATGTGTGTATTCACTACCCATGAGGGTTGCTCTTCCCATAGGCTAACATAGGGAAAGCATAGTAATTACTTCACGTTGTAATAGTGGACTGCAGTAGAGCAGCCACATCATGTTTCCTAAGGCAAACAAAAGGAGATGATGGACGAAGCCCTGAAACTTTTCAGACACTCACCCCCAGTCACAGATCTAGGGTGAATCCATCATCGATCTTTAGCTCACTTCACCACCCCAGTTCAGACCCAGCTATATGCAAATCAGTCTTGACCCTGTTCCTTATGGGAACAGTCCAGACCGAACTGCCAAGCCAGGTCTTCCCTGGACCGGGAACAAGCATCCTGGGACCGGTTTTGGTGTAACATCCCTCATCAGCCAGGCTAGCTTGAATCCAGTGGCAAAGTGAGCAAGGGACCCACGTCTGGGCATACCCTGCCAACTTAGGGCGAACAAAGCAAACACAAGGAGATGATGGACGAAGTGCTGAAACGTTTCAGACACTCACCCCCAGTCACAGATCTGGGTTGAATCCATCATCGTTCTTTAGCTCACTACGCCATCCCAGTTCAGACCCAGCTATATGCAAAAAGGTCTGGATCCCGTTCCTTATGGGAACAGTCAAGCCCAACTGCCAAGCCAGGTCTTCCCTTGAACGGCAACAAGCATCCTGGGACCGGTTTCGGGGTAACACCCCTCATCAGCCAGGCTAGCTTGAATCCAGTGGTATAGTGAGCAGGTGACCCACGTCTGGGCATACCCTGCCAAATTAGGGCGAAGAAAGCAAACACAAGGAGATGCGTTTAGGCCCAGATCTCTGTACTGGGGTGAATGTTTGTCATTTTTCAACATTCTGTCCATCATATGCTCTTTTTGCATCTGTCACCCCGAGTGGGAAGGGTACGCCCAGACGTGGGTCCCGTGCTCTCCATGCCACTGGAGTCAAGCTAGCCTGGCTGATGAGGGGTAAAACCCCAAAACCGATCCTAGGATGCTTGTTTTCCAGTCCAGGGAGAACCTGGCCTGGCAGTTTGGGCTGGACTGTTCCCATGGGGAACAGGGTCAAGACTGATTTGCATATGGCTGGGTTTAAACTGGAATGGCATGGGGAGCAAAAACGATGGATTTAGGCCCAGATCTCTATACTAGGGGGAATGTTTGACATTGTTCAACATTCTGCCCATCATATGTTCTTTTTGCATTTGTCACCCCGAGTGGGATGGGTATGCCCAGACGTGGGTCCCGTGCTCTTCATGTCACTGAAGTCAAGCTAGCCTGGCTGATGAGGGGTGAAACCCCGAAACTGGTCCCTGGATGCTTATTTTCCAGTCCAGGGAGAACCTGGCCTGGCAGTTCGGGCTGGACTGTTCCCATGGGGAACAGTGTCAAGACTGATTTGCATATGGCTGGGTTCAAACAAGAATGGCACGGGAGCAAAAAAACAATGGATTGAGGCCCATATCTCTGTACTGGGATAAATGTTTGACATTGTTCAACATTCTGTCCTTCATATGTTCTTTTTGCATTCATCATGTTTCCTATCATTGTATTCACAATGACAAACCCTTTCCTGTGGTAAGGTGATTTTGTCAATACTAGCTTAGAAATGCCTCTCCCTGAAAGTGGCTATTTCTCTGCTCTACAGCTCGTTAGCTGAACTCCAGTCCACACTGAAGGCTTGGGTGATTACATCTGGGCATTCCCTAGCGACAGGTATAAAACATTGGGCATGCAACTTGAACAACAGACCTCTGCCATTTGTGGGCCTGGTGGATAGATTGGAGAAAAAGGTTTTGACACTTGGCCTCTGGAGCCAGATCATGGCCCCAATAAAGATTAAGATCTGCATTCAATGGCTTCATGGCAGACAGGGCTGAAATTTAGGGAAGACTTGTGATTCAAAGGGAGACCATTAGAACCACCTCCAACTTCAAAAGCACACTACAGTATAACTACTGGCGCCATAATTCAGCAGGGCAGAGATACACGTGTGGAGATGTGGAACCAGAGAATCTGGAACTGCGTGGTACACACTGCCAGAGGAATCTGTTGTGCACAAGGAGGATTACTGCCATTTAAAGGGACCGTGCATCCTTCCTGAATAGCGGCTGGCCTGGGCTGACTACCTGCTCCTGTGTGGCACCATGAAGTGTGCTCTCCAAGGGCTTGTTGTCTTGCTCCCTGTTCTTTTGGAGGTCTCAGGGACATCAAAGATCTCCTACGAGGGACCCACACTGTCTACTTATGACACCTGGAGAGCGGTGCCCTCTTAAGTGCCCACATCGTCTGCTGGATCTCAACTGGTAGCACAGCGTGAGAGTGGAACTAAGAGGTGTGCCTGGAGACTGGAATGCCTGGTGCAAAGCCCTAGAATTCTTGCTCGCATCTAAAGCATGTGGCCACTGCATCCTGAGGACCTCGGCGCGCGTAAGCATCTTGTTGGTGTTGAGCAGATTCACCGGTTGTGAGATCCAGCGTGGTCCACTTACGTCGATCGTGCCGCATCTCTCTTGTGCGACACGCCAACTGCATGCAGTGTTCAATTCACAAGTCGCAACCCTCAAAGGTAGGGGCGTAACCGTAGTAGAGCCTTATTATACCTCATGTGATACTGCTGAACTTGCGCCTGTGTATTTGACCGAAATTGCTTTGTGCGACCAGTATCAACGCACACCAGGCATTGTGCCTCATTTCCAGGGAGGTACGGAATTTGCATCTCTTTGTTGTGTGTAACCAGAACTGTCTGGTGAGACCCGTATCAACACGAACCAGAAGTTGTGCCCGGACTGCCTGGGTGCGACTCTGATCGACGTGTACCTGATGGGGTGCCTCCTTCTTCCGAGAGGCTCTCCTGCTTCATTCCCCATTCATCTATTGTTCCCTGTTTGGCCCTCAGTGCAGAGGACCAACTGCTCACTCCTCACCTGGCCCCAATGACATTGTGTTGCCAGGTAGTATTGCCCGGCTCAGGGTTGGGTAGTGAGAGTGACGACTGGGTTAAAGGAGAGCGATGCCTTGACCTTTCAAATGGATTGCATGTAGGAAAAGCTCGACAAGCATGCCAAATGCCTTGACATGATTGATCGCTGTAAATAGAAGGCGGAAGCCAAACAGGTTGCACTATCAACCACCTATTAAAAGATGGATAAGTTGCTTCTTGCAATGCAAGCCAAGACTGAAGACTTCAAGGCTCCCTCCCGTAGGAATAATCTCAGGAGAACTGGAGTGGCAGAATCTACCCGAATCGACAATATGGAGAGGTATGTGGAACAACTGTTTAGTGATCGACGGGGCGTGTGACCTTCTCCACTATATCTGTAGTGAAACGTGCACCCTGGTTGTTGGCCCCAAGCTTTATTCCTGGAGCCCCACCACGCCGCGTTATTGTGAGACGCCTCAACTACAGAGATAGGGATGCGGTGCTCCAGAAATCCCATGAAGTGAAGTTTTTACGCCATGAGGGCTCCGATTTGTCGTTATATCCGGATTTTACTCAGCAGGTGCAGGAGGCAAGGTGGCAGTTTTTGCAATCAAAGCAGCGGCTTCGGGAGCTCCAATTGGCCTACAACAAGCTTTACCTTTCGAGATTACGAGTGATGGCGGAGGCAAAGCGCTAGTTTTCCTGGACCCTAAAAAACAGCATCAGTTCCTCAAGCAGAGAGATGCAGCATGAGGGAGTCGCATATCTCCTGGTCCAGACAGCGGCGAGGCGGCTGACGGGCTAGATGAGGTGAAATCAAATCCATCCATGTGGGATGGGTGAATGACCCTTCCCTTCCGGCTATTGTTGCATGGACTGATGATCCGGGGGATGCGTATTGAGTGGCGTTCTAGAGCTCCGTAATTATTCCCCCTGCTCTTCTGCATTACTTGAACATCATGGACTCGTGAGAGGTATTGCTAAGGACCCTAACAGAGGCAAGCCAGGGATGTGTATGGTTCAGGGATTCAGATGCCGAGTGCGAGGGCTGCACTGGATTCAGACTCCGTATTGACAATGAGGGATTATGCATAGTACCTAAGACTGTCTGGAACCTGGGTTGTCCAATCAGAGTAAATGTAATGTTATGCTTCAGATAATAGATGCATGCTCTGAAGGATTTTCGGCCTCCAGTAACAAAAAGAGTTACAGAGACGAGCCGGGCAACATCTATCCCCTACTTTGTTCAATTATGATTATGTTGGGGAGGGGTGCAGGTCGGTTGTGGCAGGGAACTGACTCACTGTGTCTGTTGTGGAGTAGCACAGTGTGGGTGGAGGGGTACTGTGCTTTCCGGTTGTTTCTATGCATGTTAGCAGAGGCTATGGTATCAGAGCATGTCACAAATGTGGAAATTGGAAATGTGGAAATGGGAATTGGAAATGTGGAAATTGGGAGATATGAAAATGCAATGGAATGACGAAATGCATACAGACCACATAGATAGGCTCTCCTGGGCTCCCGCTACTGATGACATGGAATGTCTAAGGGCTGAATGATTGTCAGAAAATTCACACAGTTGTGGCCTACCTGCAAAGGCACAGGATTGATGTTGCAATTTTACAGGAAACGCACTTAGCACCTGGGAGTAGAGTTTTAATACAGGGCAGGATGCAGGATGTGGGGCCAATGCTATGCAACAGAATTTACGTCACATGCCAGGGCATGCTTATTTGGGCATGGAGGCGGTCAGGGATTTGACTACAGGAGGTCTGCTCAGATCAGGGCGGCAGGTACATCATGGCTCGGTGCCACAGCGATGACTTAGCAGTCCTTTTAGTTGGAGTGCATGGGCCCAATCACGACGACCCGCAATTCTAGCATGCACTCAATACTAGGCTGCTGCAGTGGTGCGATATGCCTTGGAAGCCGGCATGAAATTCAATTCCAGGAGGTGGCGCAGAACCTAGAATTTAACTACCATTACAGGGTGAACTGAGTGTCGCCGTCTCAGACCCCTGCACTACACCTTTCACACTTTGCACGGTCCTGAAGAAACACCATGCTACTTCATTGCAATATGTATTAGATAGTCTGTGACAACAGCGCCATCATACACCAGTTGCGACCTGTATAAATCAGTATCGTATCATTCTCTCGCCTAAGGTGCAGCAATGCTCCTAGGGTCTCCCCTGGCCACTCCTCCTATCCTTACATGAGCACCACTGCATGCTTCTCCATGTGGTTAACCTCACTCTGCAGCGCCACCCCCACAAGGAGCAATGCCCGATGATGAAGCATGACACCTGCTTGGGTGTGTGAGGGCACTTCTTCAACAAAGAGGAATTCCCCCCTCTAGAACAGCCAACCTATACCCCCGGATAGAATTCCCCTCACCTGTCCCCTTAGCAACCAGACTGGTCAGCTTCTCCTAGGGACAGCTACCCTCTACTGATCATAAAGTAGACTCTAGGGAGCACAGGTACTGGACCTTTGTATCCATTTTTCTCCCAGTCCCCCCCCCTCTTTTGTGTGTTAGAAATTATTCTTGTTCGGCCCTATTGGGAGGAGTTGTATATTGTTTTGCAAATCATAATTCGGTACATGTTTGTAGTTTTATAACTGTATGCATGATGGTTGTCAGCCTATGCACACTTTAGTAGGCCTGTGTTGGTTATAGTGCCAAGCAGGGGCGTCTTGAACCCCCCCACTTTACCAGCTACAGTGGGGGTTGGGTACTTTATGGGCCTCTTATCTGCAACTTGGCAGATACAAGCTTATAATTATTGCTAAAAGAAAGATAAACTGATAGAAAAGATTATGGAGGATGGGCGAGTGGATGCATGTGTAAGTGAAAGGATGGATGAGAGGGTGAAAGGGTGGGTAGATGAAAGGATGGATGGATGTATGAGTGGGTAAAACGATGGGTGGATGGAAGGATGTATGGATGTGTGGGTGAAAGAATGGGGGGATGCACAAATGGGTGGATGAAAGGATGAGTGGGTAACAGGATGGATGGGTAGGTAACTGGATGGGTGGGAAACAGGATGGATGGGTGGGAAGCAGGATGGATGGGTGGGAAGCAGGATGGATGGGTGGGAAGCAGGATGGATGGGTAAAAGGATGAATGGGTGGGTGAAAGTTTGGATGGATGGGAGAAAGTATTGAAGGGTGAAAGGATGGATGAGTGGGTCAAAGGATGATTAAAGGAGTGGGTGAAATTATGGCTAGATGGGTGCATGTAAAGATGGCAGAGTAAATATAAGTTTAAGCGGATGGATGGGTGGATGAGAATTTGGCAGAGTAAATGAAAATCTGGGAGGGATGGATGAATGGATGGAAGAAAAGAGGGCAGAGTAAATGAAATCTGAGAAGATGGATGGATGGTTGGATGGGTGAAAGGATGCCAGAGTAAATAACATGGACATCTGGGGATTAGTGGATGGGTAGGTGAGTGGATTGAAAGGATGGTAGAGTAAATGGAGATCTGAGAGGATGGATGGATGGAGGGGCATCGTGAACTCCCCCCACACCTCTTTATGAGCCTCATATCTGCAACTTGGCAGATAAATGCTTATAATTATCACTGCAAGAAAGATGGGTCTAAATTTAATGGCAAGTGGATGCATGAGTAAGTGAAAGGATGGGTAAGTGGGTGAAAAGATGGGTAGATGAAAGGATTGACAGACAAGTGAGTAAAAGGTTGGGTGGATGGATGGATTAGTGGGAGGAAGGATAGGCGGGTAAAAGAATGGATATATGGGTAAAAGGATCAGTAGAAAATGGGCAGGTGAAAGGATGTGTGGGTGAACAGTAGGATGGATGAGTCGGTGAAAGAGTGGATAGGTGGGTAAAAGTATGGTAGGGTAAAAGGATGGATGGATGAGTGGGTGAAAGAGTGGGTAGCTGAGTGGGTGAAAGGAGGGGTGGGTGAGATGAAGGCAGAGTATATTGAAATCTGGGAGGGTGCATGGGTGGATGAAAATATGGCACCATAAATGGAAATTTGAGTGGTCTTGATGAATAGGTGGGTGGATATATGGGTGGAAGAAAGGAGGGCAGAGTAAATGGAAATATGAGGAGATGATAATGGATGGGTGGGTGAAAAGAGGTCAGAGTAAATGGAAATCCAAAGATGGCTGGATTGAAGGGATAGCATAGTAAATGGGAATCTGAGAGGATGGATGGATGGCAGAGTAAATGGAAATCTGAGAGGATGGATGGGTGGGTGAAAGAATGACAGAGTAAATGGTAGTTTGAGCGGATGGATGGCAAATAAATGGAAATTGGAGCGGATGGATGAATGAACGAACGGATGGGCAAAAGGATCAATTGATGGATAAAAGGCTTTTGATGGATGGGTATGTCAGATGATGGAAGTAAAGGTGAATGTATAGATGGATGCAAACATATGATGTCTGTATGGATGGATAGATGGAATGGCCAGTGGATGGATAGAATGGTGAAAGATTGAATGATGGATGAAAGAATGAATGAGAAAATGTAAAGGTGAAATGGTAGATATTAGTGGGTGGTTGGATGGGTGAAAGGAAGAATAGATCGATTCTCGGATGGCAGAGACAGGAGAGCTGCTCTCAGAAGGTTTGTGATCACATTCCTCGCTTGCTTGGTACCATCAGAGCTTGGGTTCAAAGTGTGGGGTATTTTAATTTTCTGCATACTCCTCTGGTGTTAAGCAACTGGTAAAGACTACAATACTTATTGGTTTACTGGGAAACGTTATGTCAGATTCCTTAGATGTGATCTGTTTATAATGAAATGTTATGACGAAGCAAGTAATCTTGACTTATTTATTGTGAAACACTTGTGTTAAATGCAAAAGGGTTTTAAGGGTGGATTGCTTTTATACTATGTTAAAGTCTCTGGGTAGGTATTTTTTTACATGGAATCTCACAGATTAACTCATTAGATAAAGGCTGTGATGTTGATGACCCACTAGAACAATTCATGGAGATTAAATATGTGCATTATACTCAGCCATATAATGTTCTACTAGTCAGAATTTTAAATTGGTTTGACAAATATCATTTTCTACATATTTGTAATCTTTCTGTAGTATACCTAATGGCTGCCTTGTGGGAAAGCTTATGACCTACAAAAGAGATCTGAGTTGGTTATGGTGACATGCCACTGATTAATATTATAGGCCTTATTTTGTTTTATGAAAAGTTATAATAAAGGTAGTAGTCCTGGCATATTGATTGTGAAAAGCATATATTAAAGTTAAAATGCACTTAAGGGAGGATTATTCTGTATTAAAGCCTACAGGTAGGTATTTTGTTACGTTGATGTTGCAGGGAAGGATTTCTGTGTTGGTTACCCCCTCAGACAATCCGTAAGGGTAGAAGATTTGCACTGTCATAATTCATAATTCTTGCTAGAACCTCCTCAGATTGTGTGCAGACTTAGCAGTCTGCCAGGATCTTGTAATAAGAAATTATTAAATAATGCAGCCATCCATAATACGTCTGTCTGTCTCTCTCTATAATATCTATCTATCTATACCTATCTATCTATACTATATATATATATATATATATATATATATATATATATATATATATATATATATATTCACTGAAAAAACCATAGGTTTCACACATGTTATAGTTAGCTGGACATTTTACTGATAAAAAACCAATGAAATTCCCCCGTTATAGTTACTGTAGGCAACTATAACTCACGCGACCGCAATCCTCTGCTGATGCTAATACTGTATTTAGACACTTATTTGCCCATATCTTCTTCCATTAAATTTTAGCTATACATATATTACAAATATTTTTTTTTCATAAAGACACATATGTCATCAGCAGAGGATTACGGTCGCGTGAGTTATAGTTGCCTACAGTAACTATAACGGGGGAATTTCATTGGTTTTTTATCAGTAAAATGTCCAGCTAACTATAACATGTGTGAAACCTATGGTTTTTTCAGTGAATTAGCAAGGTTTTTTAAATGCTATTTCCTAACTATAACGTGTGTGAAACCTATGGTTTTTTCAGTGAATTTGTACGGTTTTTTAAATGCTAAGTTACTTTACGCCATTTGTGGCGTGCGCGCCCACTTAACGCAGTTCGTTCCGTGCACGGTTTTTATCAACTTTAATAAGCCCTGTACATTTGGTGGCCTTCGGCCACCAAAAGCACAGGGGGTGAGGTCAATGTGGATAGTGTTTTTTTTATTTCGATTTTATAATTTCATGTTGCCAAAATTACGTTTTTTTTCTCTATTAATAAGCACTGCACATTTGGTGGCCTGCGGCCACCAAAAGCACAGGGGGTGGGGTAAGTGTGGATAGTGTTTTTTTTATTTTTATTTTTTTACCGTAAGCGTACGGTAAGCTTACGGTAAGCGTACGGTAAGCGTACGGTAAGCGTACCCCGCGAAATTGCCGAAAAAAAAATAAAACCGTTTTTGCTCTTGGGGGATGTTTGGGGACTCCCTCAACATGACTATGTGGGAGGGAGTTGTCAAAACAGCCCCGTAACATGTTTTTGGCCATCATGTTTGATAAACAACACTCAGTGCGAGAGACAAAATGGCGGACGCCGCTTCCTGGTTTCGGCCGATTCGAATGTTTACTAAGATCTAAGAGCCAATCAGAATCGCGCTCGCGCACGCCACCGTAAGCTTACGGTAAGCGTACGGTAAGCGTACGGTAAGCGTACCGTAAGCGGGCTCAGATATATATATTGATTTAAAGGCTATTTTCTCAGAATCTACTGAACAGATTTACACCAAACCTACAAAAGGCACTTCCTTGACCTAGGGACTACCTCTCTGCCAAATTTCTAGTAATTCTGTTCAGCCGTTCGGGCTGTAGCTCGTTCTAAAGGTCCTATGGAAAAATGCATGGGAAAAACGCGTTTTGGGACCCCCCTTTTATCTCAGCCCCCGCTTGACGAATCCCCCCGAGACTTTCAGGGTAGGAGCGGAGCGTAGCGCCCCACCTATTTTGAGAAATTCGCGAGGATTCGTCGACCGGCGCCAAAGTTATTCAAAATAGAATGTTGAGGTTTTCCTATGGAAACGTGGTCCTAACTATAACTACCTACTGGCGACCGCCAGTAGGTAATATATATATATATATATATAAATAGAGAGAGAGTTGAGAGCGAGAGACAGACAGACAGACAGACAGACAGACAGACAGACAGACAGACAGATAGATAGTTAGAACGTTTGGGTCAGCCCTCTGCTGCCACTGGTCTGTCGGAGTGTCATTTACGCTCTGCTTCTATCCATGACAGTGTACTACATGTGTTAGTGGTTCAGTCAAAAACACAAAAGGGGAGAGTAGAGGTAGGTAGAAGTAGGGACCTGTCCTCCACGGCACTCTATAAATAATTAAGAGAGGTACCCTCTATAAGGAAAGGGGGGGTTTATTCAAGACCTTGCAGAAGACACAAAAGGAAAAGAAAATGTTTTTTCTTTTCATAAAACCCTCACTCACCTGGGTTTCCCCTTGGTGGCATGCTTCATCATTGGGTCCATCCATGTACAAGGTTGTGCTGCTACCAATGAAAGTGCGGGAGCACTGAATTAAAGCTAGTACAGTTAATAGAAAAAAGTGGAATAAAATCGAACCATATATGCCAGGAGGAATCATTTCCTGTGCAGCACAGGGTCTCAAGCCCCCTGTTGCTGCTCAGATGGAGAGCACTACCACTCACGTTTCATACCCTGCCAAACGGAAGTTCAGCTCTTAAGGGTCCGATATCTGTAGAATAGCACATGGGTTATAGAGAACTGTTACTGTTACGATGTTTCCTAGTGCCACTCAGGGCTATAGGCTGCCCTGTGTAGTAGCAGCATAAACTCTGTAGTTTCCGACTTAAGTTTCTGAAAAGGAAGTTGAAACCCTCCATCTGGGCGAGCTTGCAGGCTTTATCCACCGAGGTCCCCTTGAAGTCGGATAGCCGCTAGATGAGGTCCCACTGAATCCACTGGATTTGGGGAGGGGGTGTGGGGAGGCAGGCAAAGAGCAGGAGAAATTAAAATGTTGTGACTGGCAAAGTGCTTATGCCAGGGTAGGATCATTTTCACACCTTCATCGGGGCAAAATTTTTAAAGGTCAGTTTTATGGAGTTCAAAATTCCGAAGGTGTATCTGACGAAGTTACTTTGAAATCGTTCACCTTTGTAACTAGGTCCCAATGATACTCCGGAAGTCTCACTCCAGTAGAGGCCGCCAGCAGGGTCCAGTCAATACTGGTCACTTCAGGAAAACGGCCTCTTGCAGCTCTTTGTGTCCCTGTAGCCACACAGGTGGTCAGCCAACTAATGCTTGGATTCCACTTCTTAGACCTGGGTAAAAGAGTGTAAACTTTGACAGCAAATTGTCCTTTCTTCCAAAAGCATCGGCCGCTGCCAGCATGTGCTTTAATCTTATAAAATCATTGACATTTTTCTTCAATTTCTTGCCTCTGGCCGCAAGGAAAACAGCTGCCTTTGCGTTCATTTCGTCACGTCTAGACTACTGCAACAGTCTGTATGCAGGATTTTCAAAACGAATCATCCACAAACTCCAGATGGTACAGAACTCAGCCACTAGATAGTTTCTACAACTGCTTAGGAGAAGTTCAGCATCGCCTGCACTCAACAAACTGCACTGGCTCCCAATCAATAAGAGGGTCCTTTTCAAATTACTTCTGTTTGCTTATAGAGCTATCAATCTTTCTGGTCCACAATACCTAAACAAACAGTTTGCCACTATCTGCCCAAACAAACTTTAAGATCTTCCTCTAAGAATCTCTTGAAACCTCCAATGTTTCGATTACTATCTCGAGGTGGAAAGTCTTGCGCAGGGTTGGGCTCTAAAGCTTGAAATCTACTTCCCAGTAATTGGCGCACCATAGGATTTGAAGCATCGTTTAAAAAAAGAACTTAAAACCTGGCTACTTCAGGCCTCCGATTCCTTCTGCATCTCACTAATCTAACCTTTTCTGTTTACTCTTGAGAATCAATAGTACTTCAAGCATAGCGCCACGGTGCTCTCTTCTGAGTGACAGTACTGCTCTACAAATGATGCATGCATTCATTCATTAAGAAAGTCCAGCGCCTCCAGGTCTCCACACAGATCTGAAACAGCAGGTCCAGTCATCTTGTGTTCTTCCGCAAGTCCTGAAAATGTTCTCAAAAGGCTCTCTCTTGTGCAGGTTTTTAGGTCTCGCCTGACCCAGCGCATGCGCTGGTCTGGCGAGACTTATTGAGAGGGCTCCAAAAAGTGCTACCAGGCCAGCCTAGAGCTACAGTGCATGTGCGCGGGCGCGCACGCCACGCTTTACCGCGATTACTTTCACTTTCGGGGCCACACGGCCGTTTTGATATTTGATCGCGATCACTTTCACTTACAGGGCCGCACGGCCGCTTGGCATAGCCAATAGGTCTCACTTTTGGGACCTTATAAGTATTTATTTATGCAACTGTTGCAAGGCTAAACACTTATAAGGTCCCAAAGGCGAGACCTATTGGCTTTAGACGCATTGAGGCCTTTCTTGGAACAAACTACTTTTTTTTAATACGCTGCCTTTGCAATATATATTTTGGCTGTGCACCAGAAGGCGGCAGGCACTACTAGCGGACAAAACGCATTGCTCTTTCCACGATTCAGAGCCGGAATGCGTGTTCAAACTTTAGTTTGGTTGTTCAACACAAGGTGCGATTCATCTGTGTTCAGGGGAGCTGTCCAGAGTGCTCCAAACCGCACACGTTTTCATTTCAAATCCATAAATGTAAACTGTGTTCGGTATGCAGTGCTCTGGGAAAATGTTAAAACGTTTTACATTGTATCAATATGCTTTCGAAAAAATCAAATGTGAGGTAACTGGTCAGCATGAGGTGGCAGTGTGTTTTATGCGCCTTTCATACCCCCACGCTGGCGCAGTGCGCTCCCTTCCAGCTAGAGGCGTGTTCTCTGAACAGGTGTTTAATGAGCCTCGCGCTCTCAGCCGGCCTCCAGGGACCGCGCTCAGGGGCGTGGCTGAAATTAGTACAGCTGGTGCAATGGTACCAGGAGGCATGGGTTTGAGAGCCATACTGAATCGCTTTGCCCCAACCCGCTCCATGTTGCTCTCGCACCAAAGTATTGGAGTTGGGCAATAAGTGGGGGCTGGTTACAAGCCATGGCCACCAGAAATGCCGAGAAAGTGTACCAGCTTCCACTGGGAGAGGGCGTCCAACATCACTCCATCAGCACATCAACAAGCATTTATAAAAAAATAAAATTAAAATAAAACTTGCTCAGTTTACTTTAACTGGTATCCTGTAGGTTGCTATATGGTACCTATCGCTGCAGGGCTCCCAGAGAAGGCCACGTTTTTCGCCAGGCTTCCGGTTCTGCAGAGCTGTGCTCTTTGACAAAGCATCAAGAGCATTGGTCATATTGCCTCCACTGAAATGCAACAAGACTACAACTGCCAGACGCATCCAGGTTGTTAAATCAAAACCTAGAACTGGAAGCACTGTGTGTCCCTGTGACAGATGCTAGTCTGCTCATAGCCATAGTATGAGGCCATGCCAGCACAAAGCATGGCATACTAATTAAATTGGTATTCTTAAGTGTGTAGAACAGAGGTAGAATGTGTATTGACCACCGCTCGTTTCACTGTCAGCGCTGGAGAGGAAACAAGCATTAAAAATGCAATAGGTCTGGCCTTTTATTAAGTTAAAGCCATTTGCTTAGCTATACAATACCATTAGCAAAGCAAATGGCTTTAACTTAATCAAAGGCGAGACCTGTTGCATTTTCAATGCTTGTTTTAAATTGGGGTGGAATGCTTTAGAAGGTAGGCATCTCTGCCTAGTCCTAAAGTAACACATAATCAATCCACCCCTGTCCCAATCCTCCTGAGCATCATTTTGGGACATTGCAACATGGCAACTACAACTTGAAGGGGTCTGTTGAAAGACTTCTCTGAGAGCCTGAAACTACGATCTTAATTGGCACAGTTGCCTTGTACCTTCCCTCCATAACTTTAAATGGAAGCCCCTCCTGGATTTGGCTCCAGAGGTTTGATTGTTCTCCTTTGGGAGTGAGCCTTCCCATGCCGGTGCATTGTGAAAGGTAATTAGCATATGCAGATTCTGTCTCCACCCTCTCCTCTGAACAGGCCCGATTACAGCCAATGGCCCTATTGTGCGGCAGAGTAATTAGCTTGGCCAAGCAGGCGGGACAAAGGCCTAGAATCTCATTAGAATCCAAGAAATATGAAAAATCCTCAAGCACAAGGAAGGCGCATATGACAAACGTGTCATTCTGGGTTCATTTTTACCATATCATCAGTGAGTCGCGCTAATCTCTAGGCCTCACGATGGTGAAACTATAGTTTGTTGCAGATTTCACCCTTAGTGTATAATATAGTGAAGAACACACACACTTTTCAGTAATAATTACAGATGTACCTATTCACCCTATTAATGCCCACTCACATTATAAAGCCTACACCAGGTGAGCACCAATCCCTGCAGGGGCCCTTCTGCAATAGGTTACTTAAGCGCAGGTACCAGGCTGAGCTAGACTGCAATCTCCCACGTTCAGCCCACACATGTGGACGTAAGAGTTCATGTGCAACCAGCCCAGCACCTCTTACCCTAGCTGCACAGCAACAGACCTTACATTAAAAGGCAGACACTGGCGGTTACCACTCCCAATCCATTACTACGGAGATTACAGTCAGTGAGACTCGGGTAGTGAGACTCCATAAACCAGGTAGTCTCTTAAAAGTAAAAAAAAATCCATGGGACTGAGTATTTGTAAACCTGGGCCTTAAACTGCCTTTATTGAAGGGTCTATTTTCCATACTTTGCAGGTTAAGGTTCATCCTTCAGTCACTGTCCGCATCACATACCGATGGGCACTGCAAGTGGAATGCTAGACACGGTCTGTAGTGCAGTTGTGGCCTGACTAGTGTCTTAAACAGTTGAAAAGCTTGAGTAGTGGTATTTTACCAACTTAAACAGTGGTAAACGGTTTCTTGTCGTGGGAACTTGTCATGGGAACTTTATGGTTTAAACCTTTTTACTTAAATTTCAAGAACACACAGAGAGAATCTGACAGGTCGAGTTATCAGCTCCCTACTGACCTAAAATAGATGACTGAACAATTCTGCTTGGAAGTATCCACTTGACAGTGGGCGAAGAACCCCCTCCCCTCCCTGGACCCTAGCCACCCCCTCCCCTGTTCCATGTCCACCCACGAAGCTCTCCAGATCCCCAGCCGAGTCTTCATCACCCCTCCTCCCCCGTCATGGGAACTTTAAAGGCATGTGCAGCAATTAGCTGGAATGTAACAGCGTTTGTTGAACTTACTAAAATAAACACCAAACCCTAGCACAGTAACATATACATATGGCAAAATAACAACACATTTACGACATAACAGACAGAACACAACATTCAAAATGCCAATGCAACACATCAACCATTGTAAAAATAAAGCCCTAAGCACAAAAAAGGGCATCACCCTCAAAACTAAATGCCACATAACAAATATGCACAAACATTCCGAAACATTAACACCTCCAAAATTCTGTTTTCAAAATACAGTGGTAAAGGTGTTTGGGGCAAGCTCTTACCAACCAGGACATAGAATAGTGCCAGTCAAATATGTGTTGTGATTTGGCTAGCCCTTGTGTCTCTTTCTTTATGTTTATTTTGTGCTCTATTTCGGTCTGTTCATACCTGCGGTTTAATGTCTAAATGCTTGTATGTGAAATATGTGGTTTTCTCTGGACCAGCGATATAACGCATAATTCTGATTTTTTAAAAAACACATTGAAAATTGTCAGCACATTTCCATCTCCCAACAACCATTTTTGCTGAAAAAAAATCGATAAGTTTTCTATGAATAAGAGTTTATTTTATGTTTCTTACACCAGATTAAATGAGCTTGTGGCTTTTAAATAATATGAGAGTGGCTGTTGTTATCCATGTGTATGGATTTCAAACACAGCAACGCTGAAACTGGATTGTTTGCCAACCCTTACCGTATCCAACAGTACACAATAATCAATCATAGGAATAGGCTGGTGAAGCAATAAGGGAGACAATAGAGACTTCTGCCGTGATTTATGCATTCATTTAAAGGGGGACGTTAGCACGGGCCACTGCTTGGTGCATTGTGGCTCTTACAACAAGTAACAAAAATGCATCCAATTTTTGGTTACTTACATGACACACAGAGGCTGGAAAATCTCTGCAAATACAAAAGAAGTACCCTATAAACAGACATACTTCAAATCCTATTGAAAATGCAGCTACATGCATTGTTTCAGGTAGTATCTCCAGATATACAATTAAGATAATGTAGCATTGATTAAGAGCCTATCAAATAAAGTACAACAATGGAAAATATGCTAGTCATATTGAAATCAGCCATTATCATTATCAACTAACTTATAAAATGGGATGGTTGATGGGCCTATAATATTCAAACCAAGTTCACATTATCATGTGTTTTAGAAACTAAGAATGCCATGCAATTAAGTCTTTGAAAGTAGGTAACGTTGCTATTTTATTCAGGTCAAGTTCTCCCAGCAACCTTCCTTTCCATGACATGGTATACATCATTCTAAACCTGTGGAGTCATTAAACTTTTCCAGGTTTACTATCATTAATTCCTTCTACAGAAAACATGCACATCACAGGTTCATTCCACCAAAACATGTACCAAGCAGAGCTGCTCCTAGAGGAGAGCGAGTCAAAACATTTACAGGGCGAGCTGAGGCAGAGGCGAGCCAAGGGTCTGGCTTGGCTCTTAGAGCTCATGCACAAGCCAATCCTTGAAATTGTTTGTTTTGAGAATCATACAAAAACCTCATGTAAATTATGATAAAGCCTCTTCAAAATTCAGAAAGTGTAAAACATGGCAGAATAGCCCTGCACTGATAAGTGCTTATTAAGTGATAGTTTTTAAACACGAGCCATCAGTGAACTAAGAGGCAAGACAGTTATCATGTAAACCCTGTACATTGGCCAGATTATAGAGCAACATTATAGGCTAATAAATCAAACACAATAGGTTTTTTTACAACTGATATTCTGAACTCACATGTTGAAAACGCTTTCATATGCGATAATGTAGAAAAACAGGTTTTGGTGAAATAAAATATTTGCCTATTGCCTAGGATTACACAATTTACGTGGAGAAGCTGTGATTTACCCAGGTTTTCTGGTTTCACTTTCACTTTGTAAAAATCAGCCAGTAGGCTTACTCTATTACTGCTGTTGGGCCTAACACTCACTGTAGTGCTCATAAAAACAACAGTACCGGTTGGTGACATACCGCCCTTCCACAGGCTGCCTATTGAACGGGTCAATAGTGAATTAACATTGACTCTGGAGGGACTCACTCACACCCAAGGCGACTCCTGCAGCCCTTGAGCTATCCGTGGGCTATCACCGTGTCTGGGTGAAGCCAGACTATCTGCAGAGCACCTGCCAGGCTAAGACACACATCGCCACTCTGCCAGGGCCATGCTTGAGTTCCAGCGATTGTCGTGTTCTCTTAACTTTGCCATTGAAAGACATCGACCTAGCGGAGCTCCATGCTCACTTCAATGCATCGCTAAAGAAGATCCCAATGTAGACCCACCCCTCCCCCCAGGCTTGCACACGCGGAGAATTCAAGTGCAACGTGAAAGTACTACCGTGTCCTGCTATGACGTCGCCAGTACTGTCTTGTACATTAATGAAGTCAGGAACTGGTTCATAACCGTAGGTGTAGTGTCCTGAGAGATGGGGCACGAGGGCACTAGGACCTCGGAGGAGGTCAGAGTGCCGGACAGGTCACCGGACACCAGTTCCGGTCAGGGGGGAAACAGGTAGTACACAGGAAGCAGGGGACGAGGCAGGACGTGCAGCATGCTGGCTGCAGATCACATACAATAAAGAATCAACAACTTACTTGGTGTCGCTGTGATTACTGCGACGCGACGCGACAACTGGCGACGAGGCGGGATCGAAATCCACGCGTCGCGGCGACTGTCGGAGCCCACCCGGTCGCGGAAAGAAGATCGGAGCCAGGAGCCCACCCTGGTCCGAAGTGCCCAGCAAGAAAAGAACATCGTTGCGGGAGCCCACCCCGGCGCTGCTAAGAGAAGTAAGAGCAGCGCGAGACTGAAACTGATCAAGCAACTGAAGGAAAGACTAAAATCCCTCTCGCGCGTGAGTTTCAACGAACTCTCGCGAGAGGTGGCAGCCATTTTGAAGTCAGACGAATTGAGCCAATCAGCGTCCAAGATAGACGGCGGCCATTTTGAAGGGTCAGGCAAAGTCCCGAACAGCGCAAAATCGCGCGAGAGTGCGGCGGCCATTTTGAAGTCAGGCAATTTGGGCCAATAGCAGCACAGGAAGGCCGGGAGGCCATTTTAAGGTCAGGCAAAAAGGAAAATTGACAAAAAAAAGGTCTAAATAAAAGAGAAAAGACAAGAAAAAGGTGCCAAAGAAGGAAAATAGCACCAGAGGGACAAGAAGGAAGTAAAAAGGAACAAATAAATAAATTAGCAAAATAACAGAAAGGAAGGATATGGGTGACGAAGAGACAAGGAGCACACAAGCTGTGTTCCGCAGGCCACTGCCATTCAACATATCGGAACCGCAGGCAGGCATCAGATGGGAGAGATGGCTACGACAATTTGAACGATACATGCGCGCAACGGACGTCGTAGAGAGCAAACAACTAGATTTGCTGGTCAACCTTGCGGGAGACGAAATAGAAGACCTAATGATGACACTACCGAGTGAAAAAACGGCAGATTATAAAGGCGCGAAAGCGTGCCTCACGGAGAAATTCGACCCACAACGCAACATTGATTTCGAAAGATACACGTTCCACACAGCATGCCAGCAACCAGAAGAGAGCATGGACGACTTCGCAACAAGGTTGCGGAAGTTGGTGACGTACTGCGAATTTGATAAGTTTGACAATGAAGAAGCAATACGAACGCGCCTCATCGTAGGGTGTTTGTCAGTAGAGTTCAGAGCACGCATCCTAAAAGAACCAACGACACTTGAAAAAATACTGACGATGGCCCGCACAGAAGCACGGGCCACGGACCATGCCAAACAGATACAAATTGGCAAAGAAAAAGGAACAGCGATGGCGCCTCGGATGACGGAATATTTCAAAAGGAACGACAACAGGGAGCAACAACATCCCAGGAAACAAGCGGTCACATGTTACAGATGCGGCCTTGACTTCCCACACGTTGGCACCTGCCCAGCAATGGGCCAGAAATGCAGAAAATGCAACGGGAACAACCACTTCGCAAGCACCTGCATGAGCCGGCAATTTAGGAATGAGAGGGGACGAACAGCTAGACCAAGGACAACAGGCACCAGGCATGCCAGACACATGGAGACAGAAGAGAGAGGATCGTCGGATGAGTCGGACGGACAGACGACGGCTGGGAGAGAAGCACGGCTATACCTCATGTCCGACACACCAAAGGAAGGAAGACAGCAGGAACACATCCAGCTGGTGGAGAAACAGCAAATAAAAAAGACGGCCACAGTAGACATCGACGTCGGGCGCCACAGAACAAAATTTGTGCTAGACAGTGGTGCCACATGCAACATAATGTGCATGTCAGAATACATGAAGATGAGAACAAAGCCAAAGTTATCGCCATCAAAAGTAGATGTGTTCACGTGGGGTTCAAAGACACCCGTTGAAAACATGGGCAAGTTCACTGAAACATTAACATATCAGGACATGACATATCAAGAAGAAATACACGTCCTGAAAGGGGACATCCCTGCACCCTGCCTGCTGAGCAACGTCACGGCACAAGTCATGGGGCTGTTGGCTATGACATATCACATGACAGAAAAAGAGAACATACTGCAAGAATATCCAGAAATACTGCAAGGACTGGGGAAGCTAAAAGACAAACAGGTTACCCTACACATAAACGAAGCAGTGAGACCAGTGGCACAGCATCACAGGAGAGTGCCAATTCACCTACAACCGCAAGTGGAAGAAGAAATAAACAACTTACTGCAGCAAGACATAATTGAGCCTGCAGATGGGCCGACACCGTGGGTATCACCGATTGTGGCAGTCCCGAAGAAAAATACGTCCAAAATACGGATCTGTGTGGACATGAGAATACCGAACACTGCAATATCGAGGGAACGTCATCCAGGACTTCATCTGAACGACATGATCAGCCGGTTGACAGGGGCGTGCCGATTCTCAAAGCTAGATCTGTGCAAAGGGTATCACCAACTAGAGCTGGACCAACAATCAAGGTACATAACGACATTCTCCACCCACCTAGGACTATTCAGGTACAAACGGCTCAGTTTTGGTATCTCGTCAGCGGCCGAAATATTTCAGGAGACAATAAGACAGGTGATACGACCAGTACATAACAGTTTCAACTACAGCGACGACATCCTAGTGTTTGGGAAATCGGACGGAGAACATGATAGTGCCCTAAGGCAAGTGTGCAAACAACTAAAGCAGGCTGGATTAACACTGAATGGAGAAAAGTGCGAGCTAGGGAGGAGAGAACTGATCTTCTTCGGACACATATTCTCGGAAAAAGGGATGAGGCCTGATCCCAGCAAAGTGGAGACGCTGAAGAATACAAAGCCACCGTCAGATGTGGCAGAAATAAGATCATTCCTAGGCCTGGCAAGCTACTGTGCCAGATACATACAAGACTTTGCCACGGTGAGCACGCCGCTGAGAGAACTAACGAAACAAGGCCAGACATTTGTCTGGTCTCAACAATGCAATGAATCGTTCAAAGAGATCAGGAAGGCCATGATGACTGTGGAGCACCTCGCATACTTCGACCCGCTGCTTTGTACCGAGCTGACGGTCGATGCCAGCCCAGTGGGTTTAGGTGCAATATTAGCACAACACCTGCCGGGAAAGGAGTCACCAAGGAAGATTGTCTCATACGCCAGCAAAAGCCTGACAGACATTGAGAAGGCGTACTCTCAGCCGGAAAAAGAAAGCTTGGCGGTGGTATGGGCATGCGAGCATTACCACATGTTTGTGTACGGGAAGCCGTTCACCATCATCACAGACCACCAAGCACTAGTAACAATTTACGGCAACCCAGCAGCAAAGATGCCGCCCCGCATCGAGCGCTGGGGCATCCGATTAATGGATTACGATTTCAAAATTGTCCACAAACCAGGGAAAGAACATAATCCAGCAGACTACATGTCGCGACATCCCCTGCCGCACGCTGAAAACAAGGCCTCAATGGCAGAAGAATACTTGAACTTCGTGTTAAAGCAAAGCACGCCGGCACCGGTAACTCTAACAGAAATAGAGAGAGAAACGGGAAAAGATGACACTCTTCGAGCGGCCAGAGAAACGATGAGACAGCAAAGGTGGAGGCACGTAAACAACAACTGCACTTGGAAGGCAGGAGTAAAGAAGGAGGAGATGCTGGCTCTACAGAAAATCAGCGGGGAACTGTCGGAGAACAACAGTGGAATTGTAATGCGGGGCACCAGGATAGTCATTCCAAGCTCACTACGACGACAAGTGGTCAACATTGCACACGAGTCACACAGAGGCATAGTAGCGACAAAGAAGTTGCTGAGAGAAAAAGTGTGGTTCCCTGGATTAGATCGTCTAGTAGAAGATACTATTGCGGCCTGTCACCTCTGTCAAACGACAGGTCCACCTGCAAGACAAGAACCACTACAGATGTCGGAACTGCCAAGGGCTGTATGGACAACAATGGCGGCCGATTTCTATGGACCTCTAGACGCGGGAACGTACCTACTGGTCATCATAGACGAATACTCCAGATTCCCCATTGTGAGATCGGTCTCCTCAACGTCAGCAGCCGCAACATTACCGGTTCTGGACGACATATTTGCAGCATGGGGCTCGCCAGAGACACTGAAAACGGATAATGGTCCTCCGTTCTCAGGAGAGGAATTTCGAAGGTTCATGGCCTACCTTGGAATACAGCACAGAAAGATAACACCACTATGGCCGCAAGCAAATGGCATGGTCGAAAGGTTCATGGGAAATATCAAGAAGGCAGTTCAGAGGGCGAAGTTGTCACAGATTTCCCTGGGCCAAGCACTATGCCAAATACTGAGAGACTACAGAAACACGCCTCATGGGTCTACAGGGAAATGCCCGGCGGAGCTAGTACTAGGGAGGACAAGCAGAACGAGGCTGCCGCAGGTAGAAGGACTGACAGCACCAGGGCACGACAGCGTGGCAGTAAAAGATGAGGCGGCCAAGAAAAAAATGAAGGAATATGCTGACGGAAGGCGACATGCCATCAAATCACACCTCCATGAAGGAGATACTGTTGTGGTACGACAGAGACAACAACGGAAGTCGGACAGTACATTCGCCCAAGACCCGCTGACGATAACAAAGGTAAAAGGAACAATGGTAACAGCAGAGTCAGACAGCCGACGAATAACAAGGAACAGCTCCCATTTCAAAGGCCTAAAAGAAGAAAAGGACGAAGAGCAAGTGACAGGCATCGAAGAGACAACAAAAAGGGAGAGCCAAGAAGCAGGTACAGAAGAAGCTGCCAGGCCAAAGGAGGGCCAAGGACTTGTGACGAGGCCGAGGAGAGACATTGTGAGACCAAAGAGACTAATAGAAGAAATGTGAGCTGCCACCCTAGGCAGCATCTCGCGAATAACATCTATCGACATTTCACATTTGCAACAGACTATGCGAAAGAAAGTGTCCCATTTCTGATTACCAACGAATGCTACTGTTGTAACTTTTTGTGACAAAAGGGGGAGATGTAGTGTCCTGAGAGATGGGGCACGAGGGCACTAGGACCTCGGAGGAGGTCAGAGTGCCGGACAGGTCACCGGACACCAGTTCCGGTCAGGGGGGAAACAGGTAGTACACAGGAAGCAGGGGACGAGGCAGGACGTGCAGCATGCTGGCTGCAGATCACATACAATAAAGAATCAACAACTTACTTGGTGTCGCTGTGATTACTGCGACGCGACGCGACGCGACAGTAGGCATTAAATATTTCTGTTCTAAACGCTAAAGTAAACAGAATCTATTTGATTTTATGTAAGGGCCTCTCATAATGTAATTGCTGTATCCTGACAAACAGTTAGGGAAGCCAGGGGTCGCAAGTAAGGTGGCAGGGGTCACAAGGGGTGGCGTAGGGGTTCCAGTTACTACCCCAAATTGACGTCCATGGTTATTTCCCTCTTCACATTCGCCTTAAGGTATCAACCATGACAGACACATTTTAACATAAGGTTTACTCACTGCTTCTCCACCATATTGAAGCAAAATGGCATTCTGCCTTCTAGGTAATTTTGAGGTTTGCTGTATCGCCGGAGTAGCCAACGACTTCTACATTTTTATGTCTAGCATTAGCCAAGTCCTTTTGATTTTAACAAAATGATAAGTATAATATACTTTCTTAAAGGGTTTTTTAGCCAGTCATCTTTATCCATTGGGCTACTGTTGCGTCATTCATATTTTTCTTCCGCCCACTACAGCATGGCCAGCCCACTTCAGGCAGTGGTTAACTTTTCTGTGAGTGACTGCATACTGCCCTTTCACATAGAGAACTTCTGACAAAAAAAGTAGTCCCCTTAAATGCCAGGAATACTAGGGCAATGTGTGCTTTTTGAGACCAAAAACATATTTTAGCTTTTAGCCAATGTTTTTGAAGACTGATGAGGGCCCATTAGCTTTCTCAACAAACGTTTTGCAAAAACTATGACAAAATAAGCATTGACAAATTTAAAAGGTTGGTGGCAAACACCAATGCTTTTCTCTTAAGGAGTGCTGAAAGAGAGAAATCACTTTTAGTAGGTTAGGACGGTCAGGGCTTAATCGAAATTACAAGTAAATGCATTTTTTGCATCTTGATAAAAAAAAGAGTGCAATGAAACTCAGGTGACTGGTGGGCTATGTGTCACAACATGTTTCGGTCTTCTCTAGGTGTCACAGAAAGACTGAAAGCTAGAGCCTTGTGTTCAATAAACTGCAGACTATGCAGGAGCAGACATTACGTGTATAGTGGGGATAGTCACTTCAGGGCATAAGCCCTTGGTCTCCCCAGCCTTCTCTAAGCAATCGAACATCTCTTAAAAGAAGTATACAGCACTTTACAGAAGCCATAAACAAACAGGGACACGTATTTCTCGAGTTATAGCCACTTTAGAATGTATTCACAAGCTGCATACCACACACTGGGTCTCCAGCATAAAGGTCCAAAGGAAAATGAATGCAAAAGACACATCAATTGCAGTAGCCGGCAAGACAGCTCATAGTGTTAAAAGCTAGTGCTTAGCAACATTAGCAGTGTCCAATAAAGCACCATACAAAACAAGCATTGACAAGGATTATAGATTTTACGTTTGTACACGCATACATTCAAATACACAGACAGCAACACACGTGGTAACTTGAATCTGGTGTGTAGCGAGCATGCAACCCACGTCTGGGCATATACTACCCACTTAGGGTGACAAATGCCCTAAAAAAAGAAGAGCTGATAGACCGGATGCTGAACAAATCAAACATTCACCCCCAGTCACAATTCTCGGTTAAATCCATCGTTTTTTGCACGCCACACCATTCAAGTTTAGACTCAGTCCTAGACCCAGCCAGGATGCTTGTTTCAGGTCAAGGAAGGCCCTGTCAGTTTGGGATGGACTGTTCCCATGGGGAGCAGGGTCAAGACTGATTTGCATATGGCTGGGTCTAAACTGGAATGACATGGCGTGCAAAAAAAAGATGGACTTAACCCATATCTGTGACTGGGGGTGAATTTGTGATTTGTTCAGCATTCCGCCCATCATCTGTTCTTTTTGGATTTGTCGGCCAACGTGGGAAGGGTATGCCCAGATGTGGGTTCCATGCACGCTACGCCACCAGATTCTAGCTAACCTGTCTGATGAGGGGCGATACCCCGAAACCGGTCCCAAGTTGCTTGTTTCCGGTCCAGGGAGGACCTGGCCAGGCAATACGGGCTGGAATTTTCCCATAGGGAGCAGGGTCAAGACTAATTTGCATATTTCTGGGTCTAAACTGGAATAGCATGGCGTGCAATAAAAAGATGGACTTAACCCATATCTGTGACTGGGGGTGAATTTTTGATTTGTTCAGCATTCCGCCCATCATCTGTTCTTTTTGGATTTGTCGGCCAACGTGGGAAGGGTATGCCCAGATGTGGGTTCCATGCACGCTACGCCACCAGATTCTAGCTAACCTGTCTGATGAGGGGCGATACCCCGAAACCGGTCCCAAGTTGCTTGTTTCCGGTCCAGGGAGGACCTGGCCAGGCAATACGGGCTGGAATTTTCCCATAGGGAGCAGGGTCAAGACTAATTTGCATATTTCTGGGTCTAAACTGGAATAGCATGGCGTGCAATAAAAAGATGGACTTAACCCAGATCTGTGACTGGGGGTGAATTTTTGAATTGTTCAGCATTCTGTCCATCATCTGTTCTTTTTGGATTTGTCGCCTACGTGGGAAGGGTATGCTCAGATGTGGGTCCCATGCACGCTACGCCACCAGATTCTAGCTAGCCTGTCTGATGAGGGGTGATACCCCGACACCGGTCCCAAGTTGCTTGTTTCAGGTCCAGGGAGGACCTGGCATGGCAATTCGGGCTGGACTGTGTCCATAGGGAGCAGGGTCAAGACTAATTTGCATATCGCTAGGTCTAAACTGGAATAGCATGGTGTGCAAAAAACTAATGGATTTAACCCAGATTTGTGACGGGGTGAATGATTGATTTGTTCAGCATTCAGTCCACCCTCTCTTCTTTTTAAATTTGTAGAAAATAGAGGCAACTGTTTATCATTCAGTAATGAGCAATGATGAATGAATAAAGGGCACGCTCAGTGGGTGTGGACTACAATGGAACTAATCTGGGCTTCTCACATTTTGTTGTACATCCTTCTATCCTACTGGCCTAGAATGTCACTGTATTCATCAACCATGCACTACTGGATAAAGTTTTTACTGGCTGTTAAATACCTCGACAAAAACGTTCATGCAAAATAAAAAAAAAACATAATGGAATTAAAAGTGTAAAATTTACTAAATGGCCCACCAGCCAATGGAACCTCTAATAAATCAATTTCCAAATGTTTGTCCTTAAAATACTGGATGGCAATATATCTGCAGTTAAATCACTGACAGGCTTTTCTAATGAGCTGAGAGGTTTTATTTAAAAAATATATTTTAAAGTGCTCTAACACTTTTGACTTTTGAAATTACTTGTGTGTGTCCAAAGCACTCAAAGTCAAGTAGCCCCAGACCACCGGCACAGCAGGGGTCTAGTAAGGCCCAGTGGCGTAACATAGGCCCCCTACTGTGCTGGGGGGGGCCACGCTCTAGGGGACCCCCTCAGCACAGTACCCTGATCTGAGTGCTCCTGGTTACTTCCAGAAGGTGGGGGCCTGCATGTACCATTCAGGGGTGCCCCTCAAACAGGTTTCGTTATGCGTGGTGAGGCCCTTGAAGAGCTCGTAGTGTCCCACAATGATTGTATAGTAAATGATATGGGAGCACCTCGGCCATGTCCCTTTACAAAGTGCAGTCACTGAGGGAGGGGGGGCTTACGCGACCAACCAACCATTTTAAGTGGGCTGGGCACCTGCGGCAAGGGTCACGGGCCATGGTTACAGGAATGCTACTTTCTATGTAAAATAAACATAGCACAATGGCCTTGGAGAAGAGTCCTTGGCTCTTTTGCAAACCCTGCCTACCAATGTCTTTCCTTGCTTGAAAATCACAAACGACTCGGGGTAGAAGCTGCTCCCCGGCATCGTCAGTGGTGATGGGCCTGGGAACCTGTAGGTGGCAAGTCCTTCCAGGAATTTTACTACACCTGTTTTGTGAATTGGGAAAAAGTGTAAAGTGCGTTCATAAGGAGTCGTACCACTCTGCCGGTACTTTCCAGCTTTCCTTCGTGCATCACACTGTTTTTGCTCAAATTTAAAACGCTTTCATAAATAAAGTAGCTGGTAACCCCTACAAGCTGTGCATGAATCAGATTTGGTCTCACGCGCCACCCGACAAGGCGGCGCTGAGAACGTGTCCTCGAGCGCGCTGCGGGCCCGCCCTCCGAACGCCCCTCGAGCACTCACGGGGAAGAAGAGCTGTTGATAAATGGAATGACCGCGGATCAGCGCGCGCAAGCATTAATTATGCGGCGACTAAGAGAAGGGCTCTTACCTTAAGCATCCGAATCTCCCGAAGAGCAATCTTCTTAATCACCGGATCGTCCTCCGATTCCAAGAATTTCTTGATGGCCACGATCTGGCCGGTGTCTTTATTCCGGCACTTGAAGACCACGCCGTAGGAGCCTTCGCCGATCTTACTGATTTTCTCGTATTTCTCCATGGATAAACGTCAGAGGGCTCAATGATGCTTTTTTTTTGCCGGGGCTCTCTTTGGACTCAGTGACCTTTAAGGATGCTTTGAAAGGGCGCTTCCCATTGAATGTGGTCTCCTCGGGGGCCCGGGCCCCGCACGGCGCTCTGTCTCGGAGACAACAATGTGCTCTTTGTCCAAGACCTAAAAAACAGAAGGTGGAATCTAGTTAAGGAGCAGAAAGTGATGCAACGGGCTTTAACAGTGCCTCGCTCAGCGCAAGCAATGGGAAACACTACACCACCCCATACTTGCCTCGTCAAACAGGTCTCCCGTTTGCAATGCATACCTGGAAATCACATATTCATTGGAAAGCTTCGAATAATGCCATGGTCTGCCTAGCTGCCCGGGTCACCGGCTTACTTGAAGCCCGGAGTCGTCTTTTAATTCAATAATTAAAGTTCGGCTCTCGCCGGCGGCCGGCGCACCGGCAGTCATTAAGCCTGATTGCTCGGGAGAAGACGTTTGTTCCTCGGTGACCCGACACCGCTCGTCTATCCCTGGCGCAGTTCTGGTTTCTTAACTCACTTTCCTCTCTCAGAAGAGATGGCGCCGTTCGCGATGGCGCCATCTGCAGAGCGTGGGCAGGCTCGGCGCGGCACGGCCAAGGTCGGCTGCGTCTGCGCCCTTCCCGGCTGTGGGGTGAAATGAGCTTCTGTACCAGCCCCGTATTCTAACCTGGCGATGAGAAAGAACCAACCATAGGTTGGTAATTGGAACCAAATCTAACCTGGCAATGATAAACAACTCTAGCATGCCAGTCACAACCACCTCGAACCTGGCAGAGGTAACAGGCTCTGTACTGCAAGTGAAAATAGGTGCAACTCGTTCGCCCGAACGTGGTCAGGCTCAGAAGGTACTAGCATTGCCAAAGCCAATCGGCTTGGCTTTGCATTTTCAATTATGAGCCAGGACTGTAGGCTTGCCAGTGTTGAGGCCTAAATGGCTTATGTGTACAGATATATTTAGACATACGCTGCATGTGCCAACACTGTGAAGCTCTCTGATGCCCTCCGGCCAAGTCCGCGCTAAATAAAACTAAATAAAAAAAGATATTGGAAGGGAAAGCTATGGGAAGAGACAGTAGCTATACAAAAGAAGTATGGGTAAGGAGATGTGCAGGCAAGAGGGATTTTAGCTTGGAGAAAGGAGGACAGGGAGATAAACGGGAAGGGAGAGAGAGGGAGACGCAGGTAGGGTGGGATGGAGAGGTAGAGGTGAAGCTGAGAAAGGTGTAGGCAAGGAAAAGTGACATGGAGAATCTACAGTCTGCAAGACATGTCCGTGTACTGGGAAAGGTACGGGCAAGTAGGGAAAAGAAGAGGAGCGGGCAGGGAGGGCGGTGGACAGGGTAGTGGGCTGGTAGCGGTGCTGGTGTAGCAGTTGTCGGGCAGTGAGGCCAAGGTTGGGAAAGGCGCATGGAAAATGACACCGATGGAGTGGTACAACAAGAGCGCGACAGGATGGGAGCAGTAGGGACAGAGAGGAAATGGCAGGCAGTGGTGCACAGAGGTGGATGCACCGGAAAGGGACAGGTATGGGGAGGTGAGTCCATGGAGGAAGGCAATCTTGGGGAGAAGCGGTTGGGCAAGGAGAGGCATGGGCAGGGTGAGGCAAAGTGTGAACTCGGGGCAGATTTAATAAGATTTGATGCAGCGCAATTCAGCAGGACAACTTGCTGCGGTGCACCAAATGGAGAGGGCCGTAAAGTGCCAGATCTACTAGGATATGACGCATTCCTCCTCTCTCTCTGCGCGGTGCACTACTGGCTGCCAAGCACCAACGCAGGCACCCTGGCACCGTGGTGCACAGGTGGCTGTGTTGTAGGCAGTATTGTTTTTGTGCAGGAAGGGACACAGTCCTGCACAAAAACATTCCTCGGAAGCTTTTTCCTCATTTTATGTGTCCTGCCGAATACAGCACATGTAGAACTAGGAAAAACATATGTCTCTTTGTTACTCCTCCCCTGGGAAGGTGTAGCATTTTGAAGCATTTCCAGGTTTACTATTGTCAGTAAAACTGTGAATGGGCCAAAAACCTTGGGTGGAAGCGTTGAAACACCTTGGCTCCACCAATGGAACGCCTTCCAGGGTTAACTATGCTACACAGAGCCACGCACGATGCAGCCAGGGTTAGGTTTGTGGCAGGAGAGGTGCAGGCTGGGGGTCTCAGCTGAGAAGGGTCAGGTTGAGAAATCTGCAGCTAGGGAGAGATGTGCAGAAACAGATGGGTGCTGGAGAAAGGTGTTGGAGGCAAACTGCGTTGGACTCCTAGACTGCATGTTTGTTATCACGCAAATTACCTTAATAAATAGTCACTTTTAGAGTGTAAAATTCAATGTATTTGCATGAATACACGGCCTTATGTTATTTATCAGTGCAATAAAGTTAAGGGTGTTTCAGGGCAGGGCTTATTGGGGATGGGGCTATATAGAAAAGCCGGCCACTGAATTTATGCTTTTCACACTTATAATTTCTTGTAATTGTTTATATTAAATTTGCTTTCCCTATTGCTTTTATTTGCACCGTCATTTTCAGTTATTCTCTGCAAATTTGAAGACGCAGTTCAATTATGTCTTTCAGTTGTTTAAATTGTAAGAGAAGGGTTGTTTGTAATGCTTCCAACCAGGGTGAATGAAAGATATTCTTGCCTCCTAGACTAGAGAGAATCGATGCACTCAGAGAAATGATCCTCGGTGGTGCTTTCCTTCTGTTGAAAGAATTCTGAGCCAATGGCTATCCGATGGGAGTTTGCGTGGGCTTGCCTACTAGCTGGATGTGAATGGTTTCAATCTCTCACCTTGGAACAGTTAACTCTCGGGCTACCGTATACTCGGACTCCCTTTTTGAATGAATATCATATTGAAGTGATGGCAAAGGGTGCTGGGATAGGTCAGTAGTAAACTGGCCTGGATTGGGTCGCAAGGGATGGAGTTCATAGGCACAAAAGAGATCTGACTGGCTAAGAAATCATTAGATCGGATACTTTCTGACCTGCAAAGGATCCTAGAAGAATTCCCATGCCACGAGGCTCTAACAGAGCTGGAAGTAAATCACACATTAAGGAAATTGGAAGATGGACTGTAGGAACTATTTTAGGATTGAGTTACGTGGACTGTCCAATAACTTGCTGGTTTAAACCCATTATCAGCCCATTGGATGTTCAGAACAAGCATGGAAATGGAGAACAGGGGAAAGCGTTCTAGAATTATGTTGAAACGAATCCGTTTTACTGCTGGAGGAAAAATGAAAGAACTGTTCCAAGGTCCAGCCTCAATCCCTAGTCCAGGTCCTGCTTTAAGAACTTCTAGATATTTTCCATGTCTGGGCAGGGCTGCTGCATGGACACCAAACTGGAACCCTGTGAAGGAGGACATAAAGGGCTTTTTGGGAATCCCCTTAATTTCAGTGCCATGTCTCTTCATTCTTTGTAGGGTTGTGTGCTGACACAGATGGTCTGAGACTCGACAGCACAGGAAGCATGCAGCTAACGGGTCGAGCAATGAGAAACAAGGGTCCGGGATTCTGCCAGTGTCTCCTCCTTTGTCCATGAGTGCAGTCAAAAATGTGGGATAAGATGAAACGGGGGGGACTGGGGTGGGGGGGTCAAAGGTTGCGGTGGCCAAGGCTCTGTCACTTAGATCTCTTTACATGAAGCGAGGCGGTGGCCTCCATAACTAAGGACATGGTCATTGAAAGACGTGAATTAGAGTTCTGTGTGAAGACATTGTCATCTGTCACCTATATGTGACCTAGTTTCTTTCTCTAGATGAAGCGCCATTATAGTCTATTAAATCAAATACAAGTGTTTCTTGTACAGCGCACATCCTGGTCTCATGTGTTGAAGGCGTGTCATGTTATAACGAAGAAAAGGGAGGCTCAGTGAAACACAATATTTGCCTAGGATCACACAATTTGGTCAATCGGGGAAAGCTTCGATTGATCTCACGTTTCCTGGTTTTACGTTGTGCAGTTCAGCCACTAGACATCTCTCCATCTGCTTTTTTAACATCAAAGGTTTACGCTTTATTAATTTCTCAGACACCCTCGTACTGTGCATGTGTCACAAATTGCAAGTGGGCAGGCTGCTTGATGTTGAGGAAACTCTCACCAAACCGTACAAAATATGGACCCAGTTGACTCCAAGCGCATTAACACAGGAATTTTCTAACGATCTGTTATATGTGCTTCTAAGACCCTTTCACTATTTTGAACACGGTTTTTTAAAAGCAAAAACCCACTGGAAGTGCTTCACAACTGTGGTTCACAAAACTCATAAATACTCCGTGACATCCTCCAGTTCCACTGTGTCACTCACTGGACTGTCGGCCGCCATTAGAGGTAACACAACAGTCGCATTTCCACGGAAACATCGCACTCGGCGAACTTCTAACTAAAACCACACGGTTTGAACCGAAACAAGCGTGAAGAATTGGTCCTTTACGCTTCCAAGAGACAAGACTACAAGCTGAAAGGGACGCCCTTCACAGCGCATCGCGAGCCTCAACGTGGCGACTTCAAAGAAGAAAGACGCCTCACACAAGGCGTCAGGTTTCCTGCTTTCCCAGATGCATTCAAAAAGAGAGAAACTGTGAAAGATTTGACAACCCTGACTGCTTCAGTGTGCCCAGCACTGCCTCGGGCAAGAGGAAATGCATTAAATAAGAGAGTGCATTTTAGTGGGAAAAGGCACAAATTGAAAGGGCGCCGATGTTTTACTTTGCAAAACTGCGCCCTGTAGTTATGAGAACGCACCAGAACAAACGGCACCAAAGAAGCTTATAAGGACTTTTATAAAAAGAAGACGGCCCTTCTTTCAATAAACACTGTTTTTCAAATGCTCCTATTATTAGCCATAAAAAGAACAAACTGAAAGCAGTTCGTGATCGTGAAAGGGCATTTGAAGTATTCAGAACATCAAATGCCCTTTCACGATCACGAACGGCTTTCATCATTTACCAGGTAGTTTTCTACCCCGGAACTCTGAGTGACGTAGCCAACTCCAGCTTCACGCTCGTCGCCTATAACGCCGCTCAGAACCCCTCGGCGAAGAACGCCCCTGTAACTGATGGCCGCCCATCTATAATTCTATACATTACCCCTGAAAACTGATGGGCTGGCACCACCACCAGTCCGCACACAAAGATCTGTGCAGCAGACAGACGCTACAGACCCCTCCAGCAAAGACCCTGGCAGTCCAAGCATGGCTTCGCGCCTTGGCCTCACCCGCCTCCTAGGGCGTCTCACACCCTCACTGGCTACGCATGGGAGTCAGGACAGAGTGGCAGGCTGGTAGAGCCACTGGCAGTCATAGAAGTGTCCAGCACTGCACACAAGTATGGCCGGAGGCGGGCTTAGGAGCTGGAGAGGAGACCCCGTAGTCTCCTCCTGGGTCCAGTCCCGCCGCTGGCCTCCCTCACTTTCGCTGGTCTGATGGTGAAGGTCCCTCTGGAGTCTAGTAAGCCAGGTGGTCGACAGCACCACGGTTGATGACACTGGAACTCAATGCATGAGGACACACAGGCTGGAACTCTTGAAAATTGGGAGGCTTCGTAAGCAGGCGTTCAGGGCAGGTCAATGTGATTCAAGCAGGGCATTAAGCCGGGTACCCAGCATGGTTGGGTGAGTCGAGAAAGATACTTGCGGGCCTGATAGGCACCCCTTTCAGAGTATACTTTTTTGTTGTTGGGGCCAGGCTCCAGCAGACCCCGGCTCAGTTAAAGCACTGCATTAGGGGCGCATCAGGGGTCTGTTGCAGTACCCGAGTTCAATAGCTGCATAAGGAAAACATGATTGATAATTGGGAAAATGGAAGTCGGAGTGAAGCAAATGATGTCTCTCTATGTGGCTGGCATGGCTAGCCATCTGTCCTCATCGACTATCACAAACACACGGTCTACTGTCATAATCCACTCATGCACCAAAATAATGTTGGTCTCTGAACTTGATCTTTTGGTGATATTTGCAACTGAGAATTAATTTGGTAAATCATATTTACGAAGCCAGACAGGTATATTGAACAGTTCTTGTCTAAGTCCGGTAAAAGGGGAAAGAGTGTGTTAAGAGCCTTTATAAAAGATTGTATCTACAGCATGGTCACTCTTACAAGAGGTCTCCGGACCACAGCCTTTCATAAAGGCAGCAATGCTATTACTTTGATCCTTGCGTCAGAGCATGCTTGTGGTCTCATCGGTGGTTACTAGGGAACGATCTGTCCAACCTAAGGTTTTGCAGAAAAAAATACTTTATTGAAAATATTTTGTTGTAATATATCAATCTTTAGTTTGAAGGACTATAATGGACTGAAGGTAGGTTAGAAGGTGAGCTCAGAGATATATCTATGCAAACATTTAAGAATATTGGCAAAACTTCTTCTAGTCTCCGCCAAGAGGTATTGATCTCCAAGCACCTGTCTACAGTGGCTAACAATGCCAGCTGGTTACACCCGCCCGTCTTCCCCGCTACTGATAAACCAATCCAGTGACAGTATCACAATGGAAAAGATAAACCACCAATGCATTGTAAGCCCACCAATATGGAAATAACTCTCTCTAGTTGTGATAGATTGGCAGGAGAGTTGTATCTCAATACCGATACGGCAACTGGATCACACATAGCTTCCAGGCAACATCCAATCAAACAAAGAAAGTTGGATGGAGGAAGAGGAAATATAATTACAGAATAGTCGTGAAAGTGTAAAGGCCAGTCAAAATGGGGAAACACATGGAATCGCAAGACTCCTAAAGGTGATCTGGCAAAAGCAAACTCTTCTGCTTCAAGCTAATGCAATGCCATTCTTAACGGTTATGTCGTTTTTCTTTTAAAATATATTTTATTGATTTTTAGAAACTCCAAACGACTTTTCATAGGCATATACCGTGTCCAGTCGCATGCAAGTGCAACAAATACATTTTGCTTAAGTCTCGTGCGGCATTTAAGTGACAGCACAAAGAGCCTCAAAAGGAAGGTGAAGGTAGAATCCAGCAGGGTCTCAAGTGGCTTCAGGCCTTTCTTGTAGATATGGCACAATATCACAACACTCTCCTACTAAGGGTTGGGGCAAATGAGAAGCTCCAGAAGGGTCTCGATTGTCTCGCATTAAGGTGTATTATTTGATCAAAGTGACTGATTCAGGGCAAGGGCTTAAAGTTTCAGTCCCACGGGGCGACACAGTTGAAAAACCAGAATGTGACTCAAGTGATCTTACGCTGACTACCCCCCAAGTAAGAGGTGCTCTTGCAAAGACATTGTCACCTCCGACCCTCCCCGCCTTGCTTGATGTTTTTTTATTGTCTATAATTCTAAGGCCAGCAATTTTGAAGTAATTTGCAATTTGGATATCACTTATCTGGTGCAATCTATCTTCGTCTGTTCCCATCATCAAAAACAACCTGCACCACTTATAAACAAGATGCACCACAATGGCAATTAGGCTCTCTAAATAAGTTATAATTAGATTATCACATCTCTCTGCTATGGATTGCCATCACATTAGGTGACATTTTAACATAGTGTCTCATATCACTCTTCTACTGCTCCCAAGATAGCTCAATAAAAGGTGTTAATATTAAAGAATTTAGTGATCTCCATTTACTGACCTAGGAAGAATGGAAGGCTGCCTGGCCTTGGCAGATATCAACTTGTGCCCTGCAGGTCACAACAGATGGGAACAGTGAGCCGTGAGCGTTGAATCACTGGGCCATCTTGTCGGCTACATAATATATGCAATTCACAATGCTTTGAGGTGGCAAACTTTAAAAAGAGAGCTAGCTATACTAAGTATATAGTATAGCTAGCTCTCTTTGATTATTACCTACATTCCATGGGGAAGTGAACTAGCTACCTCAGTTCCTCCCTCAAACTTTAAAAAGAGTCATTCTTCTTATTGTTAACTAGGGGGCACTTCTATTATTATTTCAGGCAAAGCGGCACAGCAAAGGAACTTGAGGCGCCTTGTTGCGTGAAAGGGAGAGAGCAGAAATAATCTTTATTTACAAATATATCGAGCATTCTGCTGCCTCTTTGTGCTGGTGCACTGTGCGCGGCCTATGCTCAACGCAGGGACCCTTGCCCCGCAGTGCAAGAGTGCCTATGTTACAGGCTGGATCGTTTTTGTACAGTAGAGCAATCATTCCTGCACAAAATCAACCCTCAGAGACATATTGCTCTTTTTATGTGTGCGGCAGGACGCAGCACTCATAAAAAAGAGGCAGTAATAACGAGGAGGAATAAAGATATTTTCTTCTTGTTACGCCTCTGTCAGGCACACCATTCTGCCACAAACCCAGGGTTACACGTCTTTTTAAATCTGCATTTGCATCAAAATACGTGTGGATGCTTGGGAATGTCTATGCTTCTCCAAAGTAATTCCTACCCGACGTAACGTAACAGCGCAGCACATAACACTGCCTTGCATCACTTTGCATTTTACTAAACCGAGCAAAACCACAAAAAGTGGCTTAATATATGGCAAAATTATTTGATTTTGCATACGAGCTGTGCCACAAAGGTGACGGAACCCCTATGCAAAATCACAGTAGATCTGGGTCTCCGTTGGATTTAATGGTTAGGCCAAAATAAGTGATCCGGGGGGCTGGCTAAAAAAAGGTATGATTTACAGATTTTCTTTTGCTTGGGACTGTGGAGAGGGCTAGAGTAAAGGTAGGAACCGGGATAAAAGTTGCTGTCAGTGATTTTCCTCATTGTGGGGTTTCTTCTTAATTGTCATTGTAATGTAAAAAGCACTGTGCATCATCACACCCTCTTCATAGTCACTTTAGTGCCATGTACTTCTTAAGGTTTGCATTCATTTCATTTCATTTAAATCTTTATTTCGACGCATTTGTGTCATAAAAGAGCAATAGAAACATTTGTTATCTTACATTTTGACATTTGCTAGCACAAAAAGAAATAATAAAAGTAGCAGTAAATAAAGAGTCAAATAAGCTAACCTATTCGTATATATCCATAGCGTCCTTATATACAATGTCTAATTTCATAGTCTTTGTCAAACACATTTTACCCGGGTGGAAAATTTACAAAGTTAAAAATACAATTTAACAATAAATATAATTTAAAAACTATTAAAATAGTATTAAATCAGTAACCGCTAGGACATTTTTTATATAAAAGGAATTCTTAAAAATTCGTATGAAATTCATAAAAAGCAACAACCACATATTCCTAGTTGGAGAATAATGAAGCAACAATTACATGTTTTAGTATCATGATCTTTTTTTAAAAAAAATATCAAATAATGTATCTCGTCGATTTATCTTTTTCTTTAAAAATGTAGACCCAACTTTATTCTAATAAAATTAGCAGCGAGAAGAAACCTACTAACTCCAAAAACTATCACCTGGCTGGTGTCAGTTTTTAAAATTCTACCAGCCTCCTTGTAGGATCTGGAGCCTATTTTATGGCAGAGTGGTACTATCCACTTTTTCCTTGGTATTACATAGCTGGAGCAGAATAGAAGTATGTGTAAATCATCTTCCTTAGTACCATGAATACATGAGAGACAGAGATCACTTCCTGATTTCGCCCAGCTTTTTTCAAAGGCCTTAGTTCTAAGGGTACCATATCTAAATTTTAGGTACAAGGTTTTTGATAAAGGCGGATGGATCTCGTCTAAAAATGGTTCAAAAGATGCGACATCCTTAAACAATAGGAAGTTTTCAGTTAGCGGTCCATGAATTCTTGCATATACTAATTCGTTGCTCACATATGACCAGAAAGATAATTTAACAATTTTCTTGGAGCACGAATTCATAGCCTCAGGATCATTCCAAAAATGGGCTAATCCAATTATGCCTAACCAAATTCTTACATACTTGAACCAATAAACTTTATTACAATTGTCGAGATCCATAACTTCTTTCAGGCCGTTCTTGTAATTAAGTAGTTCTGGGGTCGTCCACAATCTAACCCACAGCAATAATGGTCTCAATATTGCGTGTTGATCTGTTCGTTTCAGGTTTAGATCCAAAAGAAGTGGTATTAAAGGGGTATTTGTAGGTATTTTTATCAACCCCCTAAGAAACTTGTTCTCAAGGTTTTCAAATGTATGTCTACATACAGGACCCCATATTTCCGCCCCATATAATACTGCTGATTGGACTTTATACTTAAAAATCTCTATCGCAGGGGTCACTGCCTTATTCAAGCATTCGTTGTGTCTCTTAAGAATTGGTAAACAGTTTTGTTTGAAGATGATCTTATTCTTTTCTAGCTGCGGTCTCCAAGCTAAGGAAGAGTCTATAGAGACACCTAAATATATAAAATTCTGCACATAATCAAGCTTCTGTCCATTTAACATTAAATTTTTCTTGAAGTTCCTATGTGGGCTCAATGCCATGTATTTCGTTTTTTTTGTATTGATTTCTAGGCCCTTCAAGGAACAGTACGACTGGAATCTATTTAACAAATTTTGAAGGCCCCGTGGTGTTTGGGAAATGAGAATGGTGTCATCTGCAAACAAAAGGGAAGAAACCCGTTCACCCCCTAGTCTTGGAGCGTCGTTTTCACTACACTCCATGTAAGATGGTATATCGTTAACAAACAGGGAGAATAGGGTTGGCGCCAGTACACATCCCTGGCGTACTCCTCTTTTTATGGGGATAGCTTTTGTGAGTTCCCCAGTAGGACCCCACCTCACCTTTGCATAGTTGTCCATATGTAGTCCAATAACCAATTTTAGTAGACCTAGCGGGATCCCCTGGGATTTCAATGATTCCCATAAAAGGTCTCGCGGTATAAGGTCAAATGCGGCCCGTAAGTCTACGAATGCCACATACAAATGACCTTTACGAATAACGACGTATTTCCAATACAAACAACAGAGCCTTAAGACTTGGTCGATGGTTCCTGTTTTTACTCTGAAACCTGCCTGATATTTCGTTAAAATTTGTTCTTCTTCCAACCAGGTATTTATGCGGTTTAGTATATGCCTAGCATAAATTTTTTGGGTAATATCTAAAAGACTTATGGGACGATAGTTAGCAGGATTGCTTCTATCGCCCTTTTTAAAAATAGTAATGATTTCCGCCCCGTTCCATGTGTCCGGAATTGTCTCCCCGGCAGCAACAATGTTGCACAGATGATTAAGGTAAGGAACCCAGACATCTAGTTCATGCTTGAACAGATCACCTGGTACTTTGTCCAGCCCAGGAGCTTTCCCATATTTAACAGAGTTGATGGCTAATTTTGTTTCCACCAAATCAAAAACTATATGTGTAGATTCAGCCTCTGTAAGCAACACAGCATGATCTTCCTGCGCTGCATTAACAGTCCCTTGGGCGGCGTACAGGTTCGTAAAATGGTCTATCCAGGTTGCTTCATTGAGATAAACTTCTCTCGAACCTTTCTCTCTTTGATTACCCTTAACCACTGTTTCCCAAAATAGCTTTTGGTCCTTCATTTTAGCTGCCATCAGCATACCGGACCATAATTCCTCATCCCATGAACACTTTGCATTGGTCAGCACCTTATTATATAATTTCCTATTTTCTTTAATTACCATAGCATTTTTACTTTTGACCGAGTCTATCAAAGCTGATTTTGCTTTCCGGCATTCTTTGTTAAACCATGGTTTGCCTGTAGGCTGCAGCTTCACTGCGCCCATTCCTTTTTTTGGTCTTCTAGTCATGAGTTCTAATAGTTCATTAAAGAACTCTTTATGTAATGTAAGAAATAAACCGGGTTCGCTTTCGGAGGGATTATAGATGTCAAATACATTAGTGAGGCAATTATAAATATTTGCCACTAGATCTTCTTGTCCCAGTATGTATGCCCATTTAACGGACCGACGATTATTACTTAATATAACATTATCTGGGACAGGTTGGTGTCCTCCCTCATCTACTTCCTGACCCAGCATTAAGCTCTTTGCAAAGCTGACTTCCAAGGAATGGTGATCACTATCAAATCTATCTTTGACCATCAAGTCATTTATATATGGCCACAAGTCCATGGAAATAATAACATAATCAATTAAACTTTGGCAATTACGTCTCGTGAAAGTAGGTACCTTGGGACTATCAGAGGGAAAACGTCCGTTACATGCCCTCAGTCCATGGCTTACCAGTACCCTTGTAATTTGGAAAGCTAGGGTAGAACCTGCAACTGTCCCATTACTAGATAAGGATGGTATGCCATTAGCATTATCTTCATCCTCATACAATTTATTCATTCCGGCAATGGGTTCAAAGTTGCAGTTCATATCCCCACATATTATCGTGCTTGTTTCCGGGTCCAGCGTATCCAGTATTGATTCTAATTTGTCAATACATGGTGACTCCTTATATGATGGGCATGGTCGATTATATATATTAAAAAGATGAATCATCCGATTATCAATGGTAACCATTTTTAAACCGAGTATATCTAAGGAATCGGTTCTTAATTGCTGTATGGCTATATTAATGGACACACTAACCCATATTATTAGCCCTCCTGATGGACGACCTCTTACTGATGGAACTGCTTCCAGCTGGTACGTTCTATATCCGACCCTATGCCTAGCTGTCGTAGCCCATGTTTCTTGTAGAACACATATTTCAAAGGAGTTTATGTAAAGGTTCCATTCGGGGTCACTTGTTTTTGAACCTACTCCTGCAACGTTCCATGAAACAATCCTGGCCATAGAGGGGCCTTGATTAGAGCTGCAGTTAGCAGCCGATGAAGATTTACCTAATCTTCTCGGTATTTCTGATCTATTACTAATAGGATCGCTTGCCTCTTGATGCTTTATTTGTTCCACTTTGGATGTGGGTTCAGGAGCTTCCAAGGGTTTTTTTTTTGATATAATATTTCCCCCCTGTATACCAGTTGATAGTAATTGAAGTGAACCATTTAAACAATCAGGTGTCCTAAGGGGACTTATTAAAGCCACGGGTGAATTTACGGATAAAACAAATGGACAGAGTGTGGATTTGTGTCCTTCCCCATGTGCTTGGAGTCAATCAATGCCCTCCAGTCCACTAAACCTATTGTAACAAGAAATTAAGGGTTGAGTGTACTGTGGGCCCATCCATTCTCTGTGATACTGAGAGTTGGCATGTTGGGGCCTCCCTGCCCTACGTTGTATTAAAGTCCAGCCATCTTCCCCCTCCCTTTCCCATCTTTTAGGATATGTATTCCTAAAAAATTCACACCCTATTCCACCCCTATCTGGATTTGAGTCCCTTAACCAACTCCATGCATTATCTTGGTGTTCCGTTGGTGGATAAAAATAAGCCAGGGGTCTTGCTACAATCAGTGAACCATTATTCCTTGGGACTCCCGAACAGATATGTCCTACTGTCCGAGGGTCCTCAAACGATACAATCACACAGTCCCCTTTCATTTTTTTCCTGTTATGGCCTACCCAGGGGACCCTCTCTACCATTAAGATATTGCTTCTTATTGTTGGTGGTAATGGATGATTGTTATTCAGCCAATGTGACACTTTGTTTTTAAGCGCCACATAAGGTTCTAAGACTGATGAGCCTAATTCCGGAACCCCAGTTAGAATAACTACATAATCACATGCTTCAGGGGGTAAGTTAATATTCCTGCGCTTTTCTATGTGCGTGATGTCGTTATTGTTTGTAGAGATACTACAAGGAGTCAACTTTTTAGCTGTTTCACATGTTGGTAAGGACTTTGCACTATTTTCATCTACGTCAATGATGATGGGATTGTTGGTAGAGACCTTTAGGGCTGTATTCCTTTCCTTTTCAATGTCATTGTCAAGTATTTTTGATACCTGTACATTGCTAATAGGGGCTGGAACCTGCGTTACCTTTTTTTGATTGCTAGTATATTCATCTTTTTTCTCTTTCCTCAGTTCTATAAGTTGTTTTTCTATCCCAATTAGTCTTTCTTCTATAGGAATGAGGAAGGTCTTAAATATTTTTGACAGGGTCAATATAAGGGAGTCTTCTTTCCCTATGTTTGTACCTATACTTTCAGCTGATAGATTAACAGATAAAATGTCGGCTAAGGAGTTATCTAAAAAGCTGTCATCTACAATGTTCATGGGTAGTGTCTTAGGGGGCAGCTCCTCCTTTCCCCTGTTCTTGGCCCTTGCCTTCCCTTGACCCTCTTGCATTAGATATATTATTTTCTTTGCACTTTCCTGACTTAGAAGCCTTAATAGGTTTAGTAGCGGGATATTTTTTGTTTAATCGTCTACTTGTTATTTTTTTGGGAATTGCTCCCTCCCTTATCCCTTTTCTTGAGGTATTATTGTTTGCTGTCTGGTTTTCTGGCTGAGGGGCTGGCAAGGTGCTTTCTATAATAGCCAAACCTTGTGGATCAGGAGTATTACAATCTTGAGTATCAGAGGGTGTCAATGTAATACCGTGAACCTCTGCATTAATATGCCGTGTGTTAGAATTGATAGTGTTATTCTCAAGAGTTCGCGTTGGAGTGCGAACTGTAGCAATGTGGCCCATTGATGACCTTTTTGCTTGGGCAAGATCTTGGGAGACCCTCCTTTCCATGAGGACAATACCCTGATCTATCAGTGTATTTGTACGAACTATAAAATCATCTAAGGTTCCAGTTAATTTGGAACTACCTGACACAGCTTTACTACTTCTGGTTTCACGTGACATTATATCAATATGGTATAGGCAGCCAAACACAAATGGATAATGACGAGAAAAAAAAAAAAAAAAAATTTTTTTTTTTTTTTTTTTTTAAACTTGTTTAACTAATTACCATAACATTTGTAATAGTTAGTCAATAAAATTCCTATTACTGCAATGGATGGGGGATAATAGCATCTATTGTGTATGACAAATTAACCCACATCTACATATAACACTATTGCCTAACTGTCCGAGTAATAGTAGGAATTGGCAATGGTGTGCTTACAATGTCCGAAGTTTATCCGACGAAACGACCAGCGTCCCTGGCCCAGTCCAGTCTCCTCAGGCCTCTGAGGGCCTAAGAGGGCCCGCCCTATGCCCGGGCTTAGCCCGGCTGCGCCCGCGCGCGTCCCGCGAAGCGGAGGGCGGCGTCAGTTTTGTAGCGCCTTCAGGCGCGAAAATGCGGCACTTCCGGGGTGCCAAGGATCATGGGAGATGTAGTTTTCCCAAGCGTCTCCCCCCACACAGCGGTCGCGTTTGTCCTGCGACGGCGGGAGGGAGATTCAGGCGTCACAGGGAAGGCTGCCCCGGGGAACAGGATGCACAGCAGGTAAGCACTCAGAAAATGTCTCCTCGTAATAGCAACGGGCCCCGCTCTGCCAAGGGCAGCGTCAGTTTTGTAGCGCCTTCAGGCGCGAAAATGCGGCACTTCCGGGGTGCCAAGGATCATGGGAGATGTAGTTTTCCCAAGCGTCTCCCCCCACACAGCGGTCGCGTTTGTCCTGCGACGGCGGGAGGGAGATTCAGGCGTCACAGGGAAGGCTGCCCCGGGGAACAGGATGCACAGCAGGTAAGCACTCAGAAAATGTCTCCTCGTAATAGCAACGGGCCTTGCATTCTTTGTGCCACACAAGTTCTGAAACAAATCTTGACCGTTGGCCAACATGGCTGATCTCAAAGCTGAAGAGCAACAACAGCAGAAGACTAGATACAAAAGGCAGATCAAACACGACCAGGGAGACAAAGAGGACACGATGTTAGCTCAAGATCAAGTTTAACCTGCTGAGTGTCATCTTCCTTCGGAGAATGACTTGCATGGCCTGGCGTCCTACCCTTCGAGCTTGAGCTTTCACATCCGTTTAATCCACTTGAGATCAGGAGACCAAGAGCTGTTGTGGCAACTCTGGGCTCCACCCACCAGGCATGGCGACCGCTGGGCTCAGACTCCCACACGCTAGTGTCAATCAAAAGCAACCACGTCCACCCCTGTAAATATCCTATATACTGAACCTTTTACCATAGATTTAACTCTCTCTTGTGTGGTTCGCGTCTCTTTTCGTAAATGCAAACCTATGATTGAGGTCAGGACTGCTCAGCTGTGAATGTTACCCCAGAACCGCTGTCATTGTCTTCTATTTAGTTCGCTCTGCTTTCCTCAAGCATATTAGTCATTTCTCAATAAGATCATGAGAATGCAGCACCATGTTGTGGCACCTCGACTTAAGGTCCCTTACCTGGGTAATTCCATGATCATTTACATACATATTTATGCCCAGTTTTCCATATAGTGCTTGTTGCGAGGGAGGGGTGGTAGGCATTTCTAAGAGCGCATGCCTGGGGTAGATTAGGGAGTTGAATAATAAGAGGCTAGAGTGAATTGCATGGCTCCCTTTTATTGGTCAATCTGAAAGTCAAGATAAGAACTCAGGGTCCAGTCCCATGAGCGACAACTTGGTTTCTGGTGTATCCCACGGGGCTGTAATTTAGCAGCTAGAATTCTTGCCTAATGGCTTGAGATTCCGTTGCTGGGTTCTGTCCTCCGTCCTGATGAAAGGTCTTAAGACAGATGAGGCCATGTTGAGTGCCTGTAGAGCGTTGACTAGTCCTAGCAGTGAAGAGGTCCAGGCCAGGCCCTGCAGAGCGCTTAGGGAGTAAAGCGCACTCTTAGCTGGGGGGATGCCGTACAGAGTGCTCGTGGATCGCAGATGCTCGTACCTAGGGAGCGCGAGGCAATGCTTTGTAGAATGCGCATGGAGTGTGGACAGTGTAGGGCCCCCTCCTCACCAGTGGTGGGTCCAAACGTGTTCATGCAGAGTGCTGACGAAGTGCATACCTCCTTTGATGAAGGCAGGTCCAGCCTTGGTTGTGTAGAGAGCTCGTTCAGTGCAGATTCTCACTCGACGAGGAGAGACCCAAGCACAGTTGTACAGATTTCTCATGAAACGAAGAGGCTCCCTTGACCTGGAGAGGCCCAGGTACGGCCAGAGTGCTCTTGAAGTGCAGTCTATGCAAAGTATGTGTGCAGGGCAAAGCCTTCATCAAAGAGAAGGGTTCCTGGCACAACTAAACCCATACACTCCTCTGATAAGCAGAGGTTTAGGCATGGCTATGCAGACAGTACATTTAATGTAGAACCTCAGTGGAAGAGTAGAGGCCTAGGTGCAGCTATTAACAGTGTGCATACGGTGCATAGCTTCCATTAACCAGTAGACGCATAGGTGTGGCTATGCATAGTATGCATAAAGTGAAGAAAATCCATCAATTAATAGAGAACCAGGGTTTGGTATGTAGAGAATGCACGAAGTGCAGAGCAACCATCATTGAGAGGCTCGGGTACAGTTCTGTATAGTGTGCATAAAATTCAGAGCCTCCATCAATGAGCAGAGGTCTAGTCGTAGATATACATAGTGTGGCTAAAGTGAAGACCCTCTACTGGTGAGGAGAAGCCTAGGACTGGTTATACACAGAGTGAATGAAGTACAGGGCCTCCATCAGCAAGTAGAAGCCTAGGTACGCTTGTATATACTATGCATGCAGTGCACAGCCTCAATGATGGGGCACGGCCCAGGCGCTGCTATGCATAGTGGTATTGAAGTGCACAGCTGCCATCGCTGAGTAAAGGCCCAGACACGGTGGGGCCTCCTAGCCAGGGAATGACCAAACAAAGCCAACTTAGAGCAGCAAGGAATGTTGATCTTGCATATAATAGTAGTGAAAAAGAGGAAGGTACCCTTTCGGATCCAATCAAGGACAGGGTCACTATATACAAAAACACAAAAAGTCCCTATTTAAACAAATTCAATTTTGAGCTTATGCACAATGCTGATGCTATGGGGGAAGTAGCAGATCCGTACGATATTATTTAATGCTAGTCAGACAGTATAACACAGATAACTAAGGACACACTAATTAAAATGAATACAATGTATTTCACATTAATACATAATGAAAGGTTAAAAACATTTCATATACAATACAGTTAAACTATTACAAGAAAACAGAAAGGTTGACGCTGCGTTTTGTTGGTTGAATAATCTTTCACCTTCTTCAGGACAGTTGTCTAAAAAGTTGAGGACGTAGCTAGTATTTTAAGTACACTAGACTTTCCGATGAAGCAATTTGCTTTCACATACAGGGATTGAAGATGCCCCAATTATAACAACCTTAATATAAAAACCAAACAATGTTGGCTGTGTTCGTTCGTGCCACCGTTCTAATATAAAGGATAAAATCATAAAACCAAATGTAATCTTATAAATCAAAGACACAGATTGCTGAGACGTGATTGGATACACAGATCTCAATAGCAAAGTCTGCCCCGTTTGTTTGATATTAGGGCCACTCGGCTTCTATAGTTCCCGTGCTGAACGTGCATCTGGGAATTTTAGAAAACCTATTAAAATCAAGGCGGCTTCCTTGCACGTAACGAACAGCTTCAGTGTATCCTGACCCGGAAGCTGTTTGTTACGTGCAAGGAGGCCGCCTTTATTTTAATAGGTTTTCTAAAATTCCCAGATGCACGTTCAGCACGGGAACTATAGAAGCCGAGTGGCCCTAATATTAAACAAACGGGACAGACTTTGCTATTGAGATCTGTGTATCCAATCACGTCTCAGCAATCTGTGTCTTTGATTTATAAGATTACATTTGGTTTTATGATTTTATCCTTTATATTAGAAAGGTGGCACGAACGAACACAACCAACATTGTTTGGTTTTTATATTAAGGTTGTTATAATTGGGGCATCTTCAATCCCTGTATGTGAAAGCAAATTGCTTCATCGGAAAATCTAGTGTATTTAAAATACTAGTTACGTCCTTAACTTTTTAGAAAACTGTCCTGAAAAAGGTGAAAGATTATTCAACCACCGAAACGCAGCGACGACCTTTCTGTTTTCTTGTAATAGTTTAACTGTATTTGATATGAAATTTTTTAACCTTTGATTATGTATTAATGTGAAAAAAATTGTATACATTTTAATTAGTGTCTCATTAGTTGTGTGTGTTATACTGACTGACTAGCATTGAATAATATCGTAAGGATCTGCTACTTCCCCCATAGCATCAGCATTGTGCATAAGCTCAAAATTGAATTTGTTTAAATAGGGACTTTTTGTGTTTTGGGATTTCACATATAACTCTTTCAGACTACTATTGAAAGACATGGGGAGTGCCTACCCGTGCATCGCTTGCATGGCGATGACTTGGCCAATCATGGGTGGTAGATAAGTCAAGCTTTGGGGTGAGTCCTGTTTTTGACATCCTCCCAGTTCTTCCATTGGTAAGATAGCACAGATTCCAGGCAATGCCAACTCAGCCTTTCATCCGCGTGAAATCCACTAAACTGCATCCTGAGGAAACCACCTCACGCCATGGCCCAGTAGCTCCACCAGCCATTGTTTGAGCCCCGAGTTGCTCAGTAGAACATCAGCTGTTTTTTTCCGATACATCTCATGTTCTCAAAGCCTTACAGAATCTGAAGCAGCCCATGAAATACCTTCCTTTGGCACTACAGAAGGAACTGCTTTGTTTCATTGCCTACATGAATTGACTTCTGCTCCAGCGCATTGAACCCAATAGCTCCCGTTCCATCTGATGTCCCGCCTTTCCTCTTTTGACTCCAATCTTTTAGGGTCATATCTCAGGAAAGATTAAGTCAGCTGGATCCTGGCTTTCTATACCTTCTCATTGTGTGTTTGTTTTGTCAAGTAATTAAAGGGATATATCTCCCAAAATCCTAAGTCTCAGTTGGAACCCAAGTGGCGCAGTGTAGAAAATTAACAGTTTGTTGGCTGAGACATCTCAGAGTCACAAAACCTCTGGAATCGAACAATGGCCGCCCCTTGTCACAAAGACAGGACTCCAAGATTGTGTTGCTAAAGTGGACTCAATCCGAAGCTATGGTACATCATTTAATGCTTTTACTGCCGCCTACTGACTCTAAGCCTGGTGGGATAATCTCTCAGAGATTGGTACTTTTACTACAACACATTTTAGGGCTGGCGTGGAGGCTGCGTTAGCGGTTTTATAAGCCTCATCTAGTTAAAAAAAAGAATTATAATTAAAAGACACATACATATTCATACAGAGGGGGATAGTGTCAGCCCCTCCAAACATCGATCAGTTTGACTATTATATACATTTTGCTTCTGTCCAAGACAGCCTACAGCCTGGGGCAATGGGCCTGCCCACTGAAGCCTTTGGCCCTCGGCCTCTCGCGCTGGGAGGGACAGCAGCTTGATCACAAGGGATCGCCTGGCTAAACAAATGCTCCAGCACCAGAAGGCTAATATTTTTATTTTCCAATGTCTTTTCTTACTATTCTTTTTTCATCCTTGTGTGTTTTTATTACGCCTTCAGGTTACATCCAATTAAAGCCACTAATGCATTTTCTTTGCTCCACTAAGAATACAATATTTCCTGTGATGCACATTAAAAGTAAAAAGGGTTTCTATAAGTGTGCTGAAATGCGGAGCCTCGCTGCTGGGCCCAGGCAAGGCCCTGCTTAATGCACTTCAAGTGCAGAGTGCTTTTGAAGTGCAGAGCTCTTCTCACACACTTAAGATCCTGCCTCTAGAGTCAGTGTTTGCTCTTCATCAGCTCTGACAGAACTCAGCATGTCGGTTGTTGTTGTGCAAACACCAAAGGTCAAGCTACACCTTGCCTCAATGTTTAATTCCAAAGTGTTTGCAAATAATTGAAAATCCAACTTCTGTCGCATAAAGTGAGGAGGGCCGTGGGTACCAATCACTGCGGTTTTGCTTGCTCTTTTGGCGAGATGCCCATCTCTGCTCTGACCTGCAGAGGCTCAGAGGTCAGTGTCCGGCAGCCCCGGTCACACACACACTCGAGAAGGCTCTTGGACCTGGCTGCAAGGCTGACCAACGTCTCCCACCATGGGAGGGGCTGGACAGCGGCAGTGAGCAGATCCCGGATGTGTGCCTTCAAACTATGGCTTATTGCGAACTGCTGATGGCAGTGTGGAGGCCTCATCTGTGAAAGCTCCTTAGCCTCACGGGGTCAAGGTTCGAGATGTTAGCCTAAAAAAAAGCCAAAGACACTATTTCACGAACGCAATTAAAATAAGTAGACTCCTAAGCAAACTTATTCAAGCAGAAAAATCCATTGATGATCCTAAAAAAGGTATAAAAAAGGCACTTAATGTAAAACGCGGCAGGGTTGAGTAAATTGTACATCAAGAAAACGCAAATGATGCGGCTTAATGCTGTACAATTTTGTGACAGCATTACTTCATTATTTTGTCATTTTTACACAGGTTACCACTGTCTGGGAAAAGGTCATTAGTACCAGTTTAACCCCCAAATACAGCATTATGCAAGAGAAAGGTGACTAGTCCTGGTTTGCAAACGGGCTTCTACTGGTCTGCAACAGGTATTGAAGCGTGTTTAGTAACATCTAATCTGTAGGAGCTACAAACAAATGCTATTGTTAAAATCTGCATGACAGAATATGTGGCAAAATGCAGCGAATTCATAATCATGTGGAAAATGCCACAGCCGCAAAAATCGCAGAATTCCAGTGACCCTGCCTATGTGCAACAACGAGAGCTTGCCTTGCCATCCTTATGTCGTTCAGAATGGACATTCCGTTTAAGCATTTCCTCGCTTGTTGCAATTAGGACGCACAGATGAACGTGACAGGGTATTATTACTACACACTCAGATTACAAAGAGTCCATATACGTCCTTTGAGTGGCAGCCCTCACTGGTTACCAGCGTTATTCTCAGTGGCAGACTCTCCCTTTTAGGTCTCGCCTAGCGAAGCAGCACATGCGCTGCACGCCTTGAGGAGATCTATTGTTGTGGGTTTAGCTTTGGAAGGGGGACAGGAGATGTGCACGTGCCCGGACAGATGATGTGCGCGTGTCTCTCACAGCAACAGTTTTTTAAAATTTTTATTTAAGGGAAAGCGTGATGGCAACAGCTTGTTTAGGTTTCTCAGAAGGAAAGTAATTTGTACCAAACGGGAAGGCGTCAATTAGCGGCTCCGGCGGGAAGCGGTGTTAAAAGTAGTAGTGCCCGAGAGCCGTCCGGGTGTATGCTGCCAGCGGGAGCAGCAGGTAATTGGAATGTCTCCGTGCACGGACTGCCGGCACCAAAGCAGGGCGCAGCCATGAGGGGAGCGCCGCTCACCCCCCTCCCTTCCCTGACAGCCACAGACTCTCAGAGTGTGCTATTTAAGGAAGCCGGTTTTCCATATTCATCGGTCTCATCCACATCGGACATCTTGTGTGCCAGGCAGGTGGCTGACATCCAGCCAGTGATGCCACAGCGTGGACGGTACCCCCGGGCATTCACTCCCGCCATTCCACATCATTCATAAACTGAGTCGGTGCTGACTTGCTGTGCCTCGGGCAAAGTCCAGAGTTTAATTCGGTACCTTGTTCAACTCAAGCTAGAGGCCAGTGCTCTAACCCGCGCTACTCTTCCTCATCCTGTCCCACGATCCCAACGTGATCACTGCTGATCCCAGCACTGCCTCCCCCGGAAGCATCGGCGATCCGAAGCCTCTGCTGCAGACCCCAGCAGTGCCTCCCACGCCAGGCACTGCAGACAGGTCCAAGCAGTGCTTTCATTGCAAGCACTGCAAACATCCCACTGGTGCCTGCACTGCAATCACTGCAGATCCCATTACTACCTTAACTGTAAGCACTGCTGTTCCAAACAGTGCCTTTACTGAAAGCAATGCAGGTCTCAGCAGCGCATCCACTGCAAGCGCTGCATACAGATCGCAGCGATGCAACCAGCGTTAATGACACAGAAAACAACAGAGTTGTTCTAGAACAGCAGACATCCTTTGCGAGGGGACACCGGAAACCTTAATATCGAGTCCCCAAGGCCCAATCTGGATTCTTGTGTCCAGAATATTTCCGGCAGCAGCGCCAGGGTCACTATGTCTATTCTCGAAGTGTCACCATAAATGATGCGCTCCATTTTTTTGGCCCTCGTATAGAGAACTGCGCCCATTTCTGGAAACACCTCAATTTGAGATGCGTGTACAGAGCTGGAGGCCTCGTCTCCAGAAGCAAAGGGTCCCTAAGCAGGACTGCCAATATACTGCAAGCTCTGCCCCGGAAGTGTTACACATTGACCCCTACGAGGCCTCATCATTCAGAGGGGAGAGGCATACCTGAGCTACATGAGTACAGGAGGAGAGGGAAGTATGTACATCCACAGCAGATCCATGTTAGAAGGGGGTGATATGACAGACTTAAAAATTGCAACTGTAGTTGTACAGTAGAAGAGAGAAAACAGAGGTATGAGAGGGAGAGTGGAGGCGAGGAGAGTGGAGGCGAGAGAGGGATTTAAACCTCCCAGTGGTATCAATACAGTAGAGACGATGAACACATCCCCAGTAAGATCACTGCAAATAAACCCCAAATATTCATAAGTCTTTTGGGTACAAAGTGCCAAAAAAGACATGCAAGTATCAACAGAGCAATTGGTAAATGACTCAAATTGCATTTAGGCTGGGAGTGCACGTGCAGAAAGTAACGGAATTAGTTTAAACATGCAGGGCAGGTTCGGAGCAGTAATGGCAATGTGAGAAGAGTCTAAAATGAGGCAAAGCATTTGGTGGTATAGTACAGCGGGGCTTGGCATCTAGGGATTCTTCAAGTACTTTTTTTTTGTCTTGCTGGACAGTGCGATTAATATATCTATACATCAAATGGGCTTATGAGCAGGGCTTTAAGTGGGATGAAAAAACGGGGGTCTCTCAAAGGGGCGCGGTCAATGTAATTAAGGGCGTGGCTTAAAACACATAAGCTAAAAATCTGTGCTTAGCATAGTGTGCCGCCCGACTTCTATTTTGTTGTTTCTGTCATTGCATCCAAATATATGATAATAATGATGAAGTTTGAATGCACACAAGCCTTATGTTTTGAGGTTGAATAGTTGTTGTGTGCCTCGGAGGTCTCACTCTCTGAATCCAAATATATGATACAACAACTAACATCATACCTACAACAAGGCTGGACTATTGGCTTTGTTAATGGATGTTATATATAATATTGAAAAATCATCCACTTAAAGCCCTGGTGACACCACGACAATGTTGCTGCTCCTGAGTTTCAAAAAGAGAAGGGAAATCCAGAGAGAAAATGACTAAAGGATTTCCCTTCCCTACAACGCTCGCCTGGCATGATGTCATGCCATGCTGTAACTTCTCCACTAGTGATCAGTGAGCAGTGTGAGCACACATCGATGTGCCTGCTGTCACTGCAGTCCGGAAACAAACATTTTCAATCCAATAGGTCTTGCATTTGCGAGAGTTTGAGCTATTGGCATTGGAAATGCGAGACCTATTCCATTGTAAATGCTTGTTAAATTTAGGGGAGTGACGTAATTCATTCTAGATTTACATACAGAGCCGCGTTCACAGAATCAGTGAGTAAATGTGACCGACACGTGTAGTACTGGTCGCTTATTCCATTACATTCTGCAAGGGGGAGTGGGGGATGCGTCATTTCCAGTTACACCCCTGACTTACTCGTCAATTTCAAGAGTAAATCTTTGTGTATCGGGCCCATAGCCTTGAACTTCCTTAGGAAGGGCGGATTCAACGGGGAGGGGGTGGGACGCCCCGAGCCACTGTTGTAAATGAAATGAAATGAAAAGGGCATTTGTAAAGCGCATGCTACCCGGAGGCCTCCCAGCGCTGTTGTAAATAATCAGTGACGCTGGTTGTAATAGCATTCCTCACATCGTCTCCATCATCGCACGACCATCCGAGGGTAGGGAAACGGGCCGGGTGAACACAGGAACGTAAATAACAGGAACAATATATGCACTTCGCTGCCCAGCAGACATGTCAACCCAGGAGCCGGCCAGAAGGACGCAGCGACCTCATCCGATGAAGGCATCGCGCGCCCCGAATTCAATTCCCATCACTGCCAAGTCAAGCCAAAGCACCTGGATCAATAGGAACTTTTTCATATGGAGTAACTCCATATGTTCTCCACCTCCTCCACCCCACGTCCTCTCGATAGCATAGAAGCCGCATCTTTATACCCAGTACCTCCTCTTTCTGGAGTGGTGTAGCGGGACGTTGGTTACAGGATTCTGAAAGAGACGGCACACATTTCTCAATGCACTGAGACCTCTCAACCCACATTCGGGCACTCACAAACGTGCAACTTCTGCTCAATTTTTAGGGCACCGTGTGGTAGAAATTCCAATTGACCAGTTAAAAATACCTTCTACCAAAAAGAGCTTCAACAAGTGGGTGCTTGTACGTTGGACTGTAAACTACAGTGAAAAAACATAATGGGCAGTTATATTGAGCTAGTTAAAAAAAAAATGAAAGCAATAGCACAAAGTGACAACAAAAAGGCGAAGTAAGTTAATACTTCACCACGGATTCTCCCTTGCATCACGCGCCACCTGCCCCATGATGGGTGCTACCTTCAGCCTGTTCTGGGTATTTAGCTTCACAGGGTACAATTTTTGTCCAATGCTTACAATGTTAAAATGAAAACTGCAACTCCCAAAATGCGGTGGGCCGACAGCAGCGACTGTCTGAAAGTTCCACTCTTGACCTGGGGCCCTTGGCAGGTGCGTCACACGCTTCCTGTCTCTCCTCACTCTAACACCCCTCCACCGGAGGCCACATTCATCACCAGACCTCGGCCTCTCCTCGCCTTCTGCAGCTGGACTGTACCAACCCGACCGACGCTTGGGGGCGGCCTGAGTACTCGGGATATTTCTGTGCTTCTTCCGCCCCAAGGGTGTGAAGTCGGAATACTTCCCATGCATCATGGCTTACAGTGTCAGTCAGATCATTGAATGTAAAGGATATAGGCGAAATACGCCACGCATGGGCCCCACGAAAGGACGCGGAGAGTTTGAGGTGAATGATCGATATATTACTGAAACAAGGGTTCTTTTATCCAAATATTATGTATACGGCATGTGCGATGGCTATGGATGACAAGCTTGGGTGTAACTTGCCCAGGATCACACCGTGCAGCAAGCAAAGATATTAACAAATATATATTTTCATATAATTAAAAATCGATAGCAATGTACATTTTTCAACAAAATGGAACCTTTCTGGGCTCTAGTGGCGACAAGGCGGCCAGTCAAATATGAAAATGAAGTGTTTGAGGTCAATAGGAAATATTAGGCAATCATATTTGAAGTGTGATCAGAGACATGGTAATGCTATTTACCCCTGAGCAGCTGCAGCATTTCTGTATAAAAATTAGTTTTATTTACCAAGACACTGCTGGTTTAGCACCATGGACACGGTCAGGCTGAAGCGTTAGTGCCCTTCAACAGGACGTCTTGAATACTGATACACTGGGTAACAGTAAAACCTGTTATTTACAGTGTGAAAAGACAGAAGTGTGATAAATGAAAGCACATTATTGCGAGTATAAATCGTGCAGAATCGGAGTTATTTAACACAGCGCCCCAAATATCAGAGATACATTTGTGCTAATTAACAGAACATCCTGATCACGAGGGCACAATCTGCTGTTCAGCCATCCACCCGGCTAAATAAGGCCTTATGTGATGTATTTCACAGGCAGGCCAGATAAACAACTCATTGCATCTCTGGTATTAAGCATGACACAGACAGCTCATGTTGAATCTACACTCTTTGAGCGGGCACCCGGAAGAATACAGTAATATTGAGCCGACTGTCCGGACACATAGTGAAGAATATGCACTATTGAAAGTGCACCTGGAAGAATAAGGCTCACTGCTGTTTTTTTTTTAAACAGGACAGTACGATACATAGATGCTGCTATTTTAAGGGGCAATTGGGTGCCAGAATCCGTAATGTTTTTGTGGTTTTTAAGAGCTACGTGTGTCTCTGGCATTATGCCGCTATAGGAATTACTTAGTTACACGAGTTGCCGTAAGACCAGTTTTCCCTACAGCTTTGTTCCTCAGCTCGTGTGAACCTTGACAGACCCACCTCCCTTTCCCCGTATACTTAAATGCAAAGTACTGATGGGGATTAAACATTATTTTAAAAATGTGCTTTACTGAAACCACCTAACACGTGGAGTTCGACCAGGCGTCGAATGAAGAGACGGTCTTCTGTGCAGTAATACTTTACATAAAACCGACATTGAGCTGCCAAGGTTTGCCCAATTTACTAGCTGGCAAAGGTGCTCAACATTAAATATCAAATAAATGGGTGAAAACTGCAGCATTTCACCCTCTTCATCCCTAAAGCGACGTCCTCGCCTAGTAACACGATTGAGAGGAGTCGGCGCTGAGAAGCGGCCGAGAGGCTACACGTTGGCGCTGCGTACAAGTGCACTGGAATGAAATATACGCAGAAGAACATATGCAGGCTGGGCGTCGAGCGATCACGGAGTGTGTCCGCAGTCTGGGTGCAGTACAATCTCACATGGAGCACACACAGCACGTGTGCATGCGCAGCAGGGAGCTGTGTACGAACAGGCACGCGGTGTGCATAGAGAGATCACATCGGTTATAGAGACAGCACGGAGGGTGCAAACAACACACTGAGATCACCCTATAAACCACTCGGGACATACATGCAGTATTTCTACGGATAACTCGCAGTACAAAACAGCAGGCTTGCGGTATGCAGACAGAGCAGACTGCGCATAAACACACAGGAGGCTGCAGGTACGGCATTTACAGTAGGCACACGCACACAAGTGCATAAGGTATACCTACATAGCAGATGACGAAGTGAATGTACACACAAACTGCGCCTACAACTGTAAACGCATTCCTTTAGAGAACACACAGAGTATACACCACATGACGCACGCCTACATACACAGCGGGCACAGTCACAAATAGGCACACATGCAGTCTGCGAGTACAGCAGACACATGCACCGGGCATATACAGCAGAAGCAGGCACATGCACATAGAAAGACACGAGTGAAGCGCACACACAGGGACATTCACAGTGTCCACATGCACAGAGCGGGGGTCACAGCTGACGCGGCGCTCGTGCAGGATGCATACATGCACACTAGTAATAGTATGCGTAGTACACAAATAACTACACGCGCTCCGCAAACAGACGGCATTGAAGCCGCAAACACAACCACACACGAACAGCCGCTGCTGTTTGGACACTAAAGGTGACCCCCGCAGACCGAGATACCCGCTCCAGCTCACCTACACCCTGAAGCACCCCACCCAGCCCCTGGCGCCCGCTCGGCGGCACACACCAGTCTCTGGTCTCTCCTCCGGTGCCCGCGCTGCAGCGGCTCCTCGCCGGGTACACTCAGGCCGGCCTCTCCCCTGTTTGCGCTCTCGCTCCTCCACAGAGCCTTGCCTGTCACTAGCAGTCGAGCTACACCCGGGGAAGCAAGGCATCCTTGGCACACAGCTATGCCCAGCCAATCAGCGAGCGCGCGGGAGGCAACAACTCGCCACCCCAGCCAATAGACGATCGAGCTCCGCTAGGCACACATCCCTTCACCTGCAGCCTGAAGGTGCTGATGCACGAACACCCGGCAGGGGCGCCACTGCGCCCAGGGTGGCGGAGGCACAACACCATCTCGGCTTCCCCAACGAAAAACAATACTCCGGCTAATATAAAACCGTTTATACTAGACCAGTGGTTCTTAACCTTTTGACTACCATTGACCCACCCCCTTTATTCCTCACTGGAATCCGGGGGCCCCACCCAACTAATCTTAACAGGAATTCGGGGACCACAAATTCATTACTGGGACCTGGGGACACTGCCCTAAGCACATTAGATGAACAGAACTGCAAAAAAATGCACACAAATTAAGACAGAGGCATTCGTCAAAAACTCAAATGAGGAAACATTGCATTTAATTAACAAACAAATAAAGAAAAACATTTAAACTTTTATGGAAAGGACGTAATTTTTTTAAATTCTGTTGAGGCCCCCCCCCACCCCATCATCCATATTATATTCTGTTTGATGCACTTGCAATGCTCCCATGAGTCAATTCGAGGATACTAACTTCATTTTTACTCCAAATTCCTTCACATTTACAGAACGTTTTTAAATTTTACATATTTTTTCGTTATTTCTGTACACTTTATTAACTGTTGATATCATTTAATTTTATAAGCTGTTGCAGACCACCTTGAGTTTGAGTTGCGCACCAGGAGGGGTTCCCAGACCACAGGATAAGAACTGCTGGAACTAGACCATGGTATCCTTTTATCATGTGACACCATTTAAATACAGAGCAGGCTAAAATGCTGCTCTCAAAACGAGAACACTTTTCGCTTTATCTCTAATTTGTGGTTGCATAAAAAATATACTGCAAATAAAGTAAATAAACAAGCCAGGACAATACATCCATAGGCTTGTCTTTTGTATGGTGTATGTACACTGAAGTACACAATTTACAGGTACAAGATAAGCACACGTTGAGATCGATTTTCACAAAACCAAACAATAATACAGACACAGGCCAAGAAACCTACAGCAAAGTATACAAAAAAGGGATGGATGGAATGCTTGGATTAATCTCAGCCACTGGTAATTACTGGGGGCCACATCCCAGTTCATCCATATTTCGCACGCCATGCCACCTCAGTTTAGACCCTTCTATATGCAAATCAATCTTGACCCTACTCTACTGGAAACAGTCCAGCCCGAACTGCCAAGCTAGGTCCTCCCTGAACCGGAACACAAGCAACCTGAGAGTGGGCAGGACAAGCATTCCACCCATCACTTTTTTGCATACTTTAACAAACCTACATCAGGCATCTATGGACAAGGTTCAACAAACAACGCTTGCATTTCATCGGTAACAACAATTAAACATCTTTGTTTTACTGCAAGCATACAGTTTCTCTTGTGACAAGATTTATTTTTTATGTAAGAGCTTTCTCACTTTTTAAGCATACCCCCATGCTGAACAAAAAAGTGAGTATTAAGTAGCTTTTTAACATATTTTCATGTACCATTCTTAGGGACATTGGAATTTTGTGATTGTGCTGGCTGTGGTGATTTTCACATAAACATAGATTTGTCGCATTTGCCACACAATAACATAACGTGTACTTGTAAACTGCATGTTCACCCGAGGCATCTTGGTGCTGAATAAGAGATGTTTATTGTTACCCAACTGAATGGTACTAATTTTATCGACCTCAGATGAATGAAAGGCTGAGTGGACCCGCCGGGATTTGAACCTGGGACCATGAGGTTGAACATATGCATGTCGAACATACGCCCCTGCAGTGGACGCATAAATCCACTGAGCCACCAGACAATCCATCATCTGCAGGTTTTATTGAAAAGAATGGGTTTTAGTTTAACAGTTCAAAAGTTACTAAAAACATAGCAGCACGTGTTGCTGCGCAGTGGAAGGCCTTTTGCAAAGGTTGTTTTGTTACATTTCTATTGCTTATTGGTGTATTTGGGTATTAAACTGGTACTAATGAGGTTCACCCAATGCCTAGACAGTGTTAACAATTGTAAAAAGTACAAAATCTGATTGAAAAGCTTTATTTTCGATTTCCAGGATCATAAATGCAGCATACAGTACACAACAAATGAGTATAAAATCATAAAGTAAAGCTACTAAAATATGTGCCGCATTATGCTGCATAATTTGCCTTTTCTTGCCGCAGAATTTACCCAACCCTGCCGCATCTTTTGGCCCTCTCCTGCTGCATATTTACAGTGGCCCAGAACATACTACTCTGAAACATTTTCAGTCGAGAGACAAGATTCCAAGCAATAACTCATTCTAAAAAGACATGCAAAATATAACAAAGGCTTGCTGAATTCGCCCCCATGCTGCAAGGCCATGCCCTGGCTGACTCGAATGATTTCAGTGAAGACCACGCTTCCTTTGTACTAGCACCAAACTAATAAAAAGGGCAAGGGCAGGGCTAGATGTACAAAGGGTATTTTTGGTCGCAAATCCTCAGATTCAGAAAAAACACCGGGTTAGCGACCACAAAAACTTTTTTACACATGTACAAAACCTATTTTGCAATTCAAAAAAGCTTTCCAAGTTGCAAAATGGGCTTGGAAATGATTACCAAATTATGAGGGTGTGTTTAAGGGCCTCCCTTCCAAACTGGAATTCAGTAAGTTATGTATCAATGGTTTGCAACCGTAATTCCAGTGCAAACCACTGATCAGTTGCCAACTTCAAAGTTGGGGTAGTAACTAATTCACAAAAGGAAAGTGGGTCCCCTTTGGTCAACTACCCATTGAGTGGTCAAGGGGAGCACTGCGAACTCTGACTCAAGTTTTTCAAAATGGAAAAAGTCTTCTATTTTTTAAAGCAACCCAATTTTCTTTAAGGAAATCGGGCTCCTTTAAAACAAAAACGTTTTTCATTCTCAAATGGTGGTGGCCTGCTGCGCCTTGTAGACCACCATCCCTGTCATCACAGCCAATTACATTTGGATAGCAAATTGTAACCTGCCTGCTGAATATTAATTAGGCACTTCATTCTGCGATTGCTTATCTCACAAACTGACCTACTGATACATAGGTACCTAAAATGCTGGTCACAAAGAACCGGTCCACAATTTGTGACCACTTTTTTGTAGTCAGAGCATTTAGCCCCAGATGCTGTTAAAACATCAGCAAGTAAGCTAAAATCCACTCCTGAAACACTCAGCTATTCATTGACAATATACAAGTATAAGTAGAACAGCTGTGCATCATAATGCTCCTCGATTGATTAGGGGGAGAAAAGATATAATGGAGAAAACCTAATCGAAATACATCACAGTAATGTGTCTTTATCCTCGACACACACAAATTACATGAAAAAGTGATTCTTTATCCTGGCTGCATGTTCTATACCTTCTTTGCTCTAAGGGCCTACCCAACCATGCACCTATAACATCCCGAGCGAACCAGTTACTTACCTTCTGTAATGCTTTTTCTGGTGAATACAGTATCTGCCTGTGGATTCCTCACCTTTTGAATTACCCTTTGCGCCAGCATTCCATGGAAACTTTTTTCTAGCTCGCCCACGTCGACAAGGACGTCACAATGACACGGCTCCGCTCGCGACTCCGTATGACGTCATCGGAGCCATAAGAAGACCTTGTCGGCGTGCTAACGTCAGTTCCACTAATTTTGTCCGTGCCTTCTAGGCGAACGGGAGGACTCACAACATAATGCAAGTATACCCAGTAAATATAAACACGAATACACCAGCATATAAGTAAAGAGGAAAAGCTAAAACCAAAGTATTTCCTAACAACAAACAGTAAGGCAAGCAAATGACATAGGAAAACAACAAAGTCATACAATGAAACCCTTTTTGGTATACATAGGTGAACAACAGGGAGGAGGGTGGGTCAGTGAGGAATCCAGAGGCAGATTCTGTATCCATCAGAAAAAGCGTTACAGAAGGTAAGTAACTTGTTCTTCTGATGGATACATCTGCCTGTGGATTCCTCACCTTTTGAAATGAATCCCACAGCAGTCCCCCTCCCGGAGGAGGGTGTCCACCTATTCATACCAAAAAGGCCTGTAGCACAGACCGTGCAAAATCGCCATTCCTCCTCACCTCAGAATACAAGCAATAATGCTTCGCGAAAGTGTGGAGGGAGGCCCATGTTGCAGCCTAACAATTGTCCACCACAGGGACCCCTATAGCCAAATCTGATGTAGAAGACTTTGCTCTAGTAGAATGAGCTTTGATACCTTCAGGTGGCTCCTTCCTGGCCAGGGCGTAGCATATCTTGATACACAAGATGATCCACCTGGACAGCGGTCTCTTGTGGATGGCTTTGCCCTTCATCTTCCCCATATAGCCTACGAAGAGTTGGTCGTCCAATCTAGAGTCCCTGGTCTTGTCCACGTAGAAGCTGACTGCCCTCCAAGGGTCCAGGGCGTGTAGTCTCTCCCCCTCCTTGGAACGGTGAGGGGGGATAGAAGGAAGGCAATGTGATAGACTGGCCTAGCTGGAAAGGAGAAACCACCTTACCGAGGTGAGAGCTACCAGAAAAATATTCTTAAATGAAAGTAGCATCAAAGTGCAACTATGAAGAGGCTCAAAAGAAGACCCCCCATTAGCAACGTAACTACCAAATTCAAATCCCACTGAGGCATTATGAAGGGTGTGGGAGGAAACCTATTGGTGAGGCCCTTAATGAACCTCATAACAATGGATGACTTAAATAAAGACGGCTAGTCCGGCAAACAAAGGAAGGCCGACAAGTAGTCCTTAACCGTAGCCGCAACACAACCTTGCTGGGGCAAGGAAAGACTAAGTACATCTGATAAATGGGCCTTCAAAGGTTCAATGGATCTCTCTCCACACCACTTCACAAACCTGGCCCATCTAGAGGAATAAACAGATTTGGTGAAGTGTCTCCTGGACACCACATCCGGTGGGAGAGAGAAAGAACTCAGGCTGTCCCGTTCAAGCTCCAGGCATGAAGGTGCAGGCTCTGGAGGTGGGGGTGTAGAACCTGCCCCTGCGACTGCGAGAGGAGGTCTGCCCTGAGAGGGAGATGGAGCGGAGGGTGCGATCAGAGGGGAAGGAGTTCTGTGTACCATACTGTCACGAGGAGAGCAGGGGCGACAGGCTACAAGGGGCGGACTGGTGGGAGGCTCGAGAGGTCACGGACGGTGTCTTTTATGATTCACAGGGAGACGAATGGAAATCGACAACATCGGAGGAAGCACCTACGGACGTCTTCCCCTTTAACTGGAGTGCGCTCCCTGGTAATCACGCCCCCTACGATGACGATGAGGTTGATCACCCAATAAGGCCCCAGGAAGGAAGAGTCGTGGTGTGTGGCTACACCGGAGCGGGAGACGGAGAAGTGAGAAGAGCATCGGAGCAGGAGTACGGAGAATCGAGGAGCGAGGAGACGAGAGCGACTACGTCGAAGGAGGAGAAGTCGAAGACGGGAGGACTCCGGACCCACGCTTCGCCGAGCCGCGCCCACGGAGGAGCGTGGCTGACCCAGGTACGTGAACGTTTCACAGGCTGAGTCGGGAGGCGGGAGAAGGCTGAGAAATAACCTAAGAACCGCTCGCCGCCTCACTTGTACATATTGAGAGCACTTGACCCCTTTTCCCCCCCCCTCACTTGCACCGCCTTCCCTGTTCACACCGGTCGTGTAGAGTGTTTCGTTTGTTTGACACCCGGGCCCTTGACGGTAATTTACCCTGAGCGTCCTACTGACTCCAGCCTCTGTTCTTTTTCTCTACTTCTGTTGGGGTGGCCGCCATCGTGAGTCCTCTGACGTCCACGCCCGTGACCAGAACCGTCTCCAGCCCACGCCGAAGGGGGAAAGAGAGCAAGAACCTTTTGGGAATTGAGACCTTACATCCTGGATACTTGGAACTCACATGTACCCTTACGAATAAAACCCTCACTTACTAGACGCCGTGTTTTGCGTTGTCCTTCCGACCCGCTCACAGTGGTGGAGGATGCGGGCACTGACCCTCCCATCTGTACAGTGAAGATGGATGCTTCAATTCAGCACATGATAAAAGGACAGGAGAAGCTCGAATGGGCAGTCGAGCGACAAATGGCCTCCGCGAGTGCGGACCGCGAGGTGTTCAAGGACACGATCGCTGCCCAACTGGAAGGGCTACAGAAAGCGATAGCCGATCCCCAAACCACTACCTTACGTGAACCTAGGGATCCTAGTCCTCACACTCCCTCCGGACTGTCGTTGCAGAAATACATTCCTGGTGAGGACCCAGATGCCTTTCTTACCAACTTCGAGAGGGTGGCCCGTGCATGTAGTTGGCCCCTGGAAAAGTGGCCATTTTTTCTGGCTCCTCTCCTGGTAGGGGAAGCCCAGTCCGCCTACCAGGTGGCTAACGCCAACGGATACACACCATATGGGACCATTAAAGGCATCATATTGGATCATCTGGGTCTGGATGCGGAGGCATATAGGGTACGGTTCAAGAAGGAGAAAGGGGGACCAGGGGAAAACCCTAAAACACTCTTCTTCCGGCTAAAAATGGCGGCCGATAAATGGTTGACTCCCAGTGTAAGTTCCAAGGAGGAGATCATGGAAAAAATCTACCTGGAGCAATACCTCGAAGCCTTACCCTATCACACTCAAAGGTGGTTGAGGCAGCATAGTCACCTGACAATACAACAAGCGGTGGAGATGGCTACCACATTTTCCAGAGCCCAACCTAAGGGATTCGGGGGGGAGGGGGAGAAGCCGCGCAGTCTTCCCTACCGAGCCGAAAGGAGAACCAAACGCCCGGAACCGATAAAGCCACGACAGCTAAGGCTCGAAGTACCTGGATTGAAGGGCCCCCAATGTTTCGAGTGTGGGGAGTGGGGCCATATAGCCCGCGTTTGCCAAAAAAAGAGACCAACGGAAGAACCCATGGAAGTGGGTTACATATCCAAGTCCATTCTATATACAGCGGAGATGGGGACGGCGTTCCATGTGAATGTGCAGGTAAACGGTAAAACCCTAAAAGCCCTATTAGACTCAGGTTGTAAGCAATCGGTGATACAGGGGATGTGGGTGTCTCTTGAACAAATAGTCCCCGAGGCCACCGTGCACATTAGGTGTGTCCATGGAGACGTGAAGCCTTACCCGGTAGCTGTCATCCCACTCGTACACTCAGGGAGGGGGTGGAAGACCCACATAAGAGTAGGGGTCTTAGACAACCTCCCAGAGGACCTCATTATTGGCACAGATAACCCGGACTTTTGGACATGTTCAAACGGGTACTGCACATGCCAGGGCGGGATAGTACAACGAGGGAGGGACTGTCCCCTCCTTCCTCAGCATTGTTAACCCCCGAAACCATGGCTTACGGACCGTAGTTTCAAGTTCGCACAAGCCAACGACGCCACCCTGTACAATGCGTGGGAACAAGCACATAGCTGCGCAGATTCCGAGTCCCAGGGGTACCCCAGGTTTCTCATTATATCAGGGCTCTTGTACAGACAGGCGTCCCCGTCTGACCCTCACCAGCTACTGGTTCCTAAGTCCTTCAGGGAACAAATAATGTTCTTTTCCCATTCACACGTCCTGGCGGGACACACAGGGACAGAAAAAACAACCCAAACCGTATTACGGCATTTTTACTGGCCCGGGATATACCAAGACATAAAAACCCATTGTCAGGCTTGTGTAATGTGCCAGAAAAGGAACACCCACCGGCCACCTGGTGTCCCCTTACAGCCCCTACCTGTGATAGGGACTCCTTTGAGAGGGTCGGGATGGACCTTATAGAGCCTCTGCCCCGGACAAAAAAAGGCCACTTATACGTATTGGTGATAGTAGATTATGCCACCCGCTTCCCCGAGGCTTTTCCCCTAAGGACCCCCAACACCCGTAACATAGCTGACTGTTTCTTGGAGCTGTTTTCCCGGGTGGGATTCCCTAAAGAAATACTAACGGATCAGGGAACCCCGTTCGTCTCTAGACTCATGAAGGAGGTGTGTCGCCTCTTGGATCTCCGCCACATCCGTACATCTGTGTACCATCCCCAGACGGATGGATTGGTTGAGAGGTACAATGGCACACTGAAGAACACGCTCAAGAAGATGTTGGAGGTTGAAGGAACAGAATGGGACAGACTACTACCTTTGGCCTTGTATGTTATCCGAAGCCAAGTACAGAGCAGCCTTGGATGTTCAGCCTTTGAGCTTTTGTATGGACGCCGACCTCGCAGCCTCCTGGAGATGACCAAGGAAGCGTGGGAGAAGGAAGAGACACTGGAAACCAGAGAGATGTTAGAATATACACAGACGTTAAAAACAAAAATCGGGAAACTTAGAGACCTGGCATACTCCAATCTCGCTAAGAACCAAGAAAAACAGGCCTCTTATTACAACCGAGGAAAAAAATGGAGAACCTTGGCCGTGAATGACTGGGCCCTGGTGTTACTCCCTAACACCACGAACAAGTTCAAGAGTGAATGGAAAGGTCCCTTCCGGGTCATCGCAGCTATTGGGAAGACTACATATAAATTACAGCTGTCACCAAGCCGAACCCAAGTGTACCATATAAACATGTTAAAGAAATGGATAGGACCTCCTCCGAAGACCGCCTCCCTAACCCTACCCACCAAGGGGAAAGAGGGGGACACCTTGCAACACTTACCGGTCAACCCAGAGATAAGCCAAACCGAGAAGACAGAACTAATGGAGGTCCTACAAGCACACGCACCCATATTTTCAGACCTACCCGGGAGAACCCACCTCGACGAACATACCATCGAGACGACCCCGGGAAAAGTTATCAAACAACGCCCTTATAGGATCCCAGAGGCCCGAAGAAAAACAGTACATCAGGAAATTCAAGACATGATGAAGCTAGGGGTCATCAGACCATCCAGAAGTGAGTGGTCGTCTCCTATAGTGATGGTACCAAAACCTGATGGGAGCATACGGTTCTGCATGGACTTCAGGGCACTGAATGATATATCGTCCTTCGATGCCTATCCCATTCCCCGCATCGATGAACTTATAGAGAAATTAGGAGACGCCCGTTACATCACTACCATCGACCTAACAAAAGGGTACTGGCAAGTACCCTTGCGAGAGGAAGATCGGAAAAAGACGGCGTTTTCAACTCCCGACGGATTGTTTGAATTCACGGTTCTACCCTTTGGATTGCACGGCGCCCCGGCCACATTCCAGAGACTCATGAACACCCTCCTACAGACCTATCAATCCTTTTCATCGGCATATCTTGACGATATTGTAATCTTCAGCCCGGACTGGAAAGCACACCTCTAACATCTGCACACCATTTTTCAGGCGCTAAGAGACGCCGGTTTACACGTGAATGCCAAGAAATCCCGTATGGCGTTCCATAAAGTGAACTATTTGGGGTATGTCCTGGGTCATGGCCTCATAGCCCCACAGACAGAGAAAGTAAAAGCCATCACTGATACCCCTTTTCCTTCCACAAAAAGGGAGATGAGGGCGTTCCTGGGGTTAATCGGGTATTATAGACGCTTTATTTCCAACTTTGCAGAAGTGGCCAACCCTTTGACTGACACCCTTCAGAAGGATGTGAGCCCCCAGGTCCTCCACCGTCCCACCAACCAGATGTTACAGGCCTTTCACTCTCTAAAAAGTACAATCGCCTCTAGTCCAGTGTTATCCTCCCCAGACTTCTCTCGCCCCTTCATATTGCATACTGATGCCTCAGATCACGGGTTGGGGGCTGTTTTGTCGCAAGAGACGGGGGAGGGAGTAGAACATCCCGTAGTCTATATCAGCAGGAAACTGTTCCCCAGGGAGGCGAGGTACCCGACCATTGAACGCGAATGTCTAGCGATCAAGTGGGCTATCAACAAGTTACGATATTATCTAGAGGGGCGTCACTTTCTCCTCTATACAGACCATGCACCCCTCCAGTGGATGAGCCAGAACCTCTCCAACAATCCTAGGGTTCTCCGTTGGCTTCTCTCCCTCCAACCCTTTTCATTCACCCTGAAACACCGGAAAGGGAAGGACAATGCTAGCGCGGACTACCTGTCCAGGACATTTCCTCTCCCCGATAGGGAGAAACCGGTGGTGGAGGAGTGTCACGAGGATAGCAGGGGCGACAGGCTACAAGGGGCGGACTGGTGGGAGGCTCGAGAGGTCACGGACGGTGTTTTTTATGATTCACAGGGAGACAAATGGAAATCGACAACATCGGAGGAAGCACCTACGGAAGTCTTCCCCTTTAACTGGAGTGCGCTCCCTGGTAATCACGCCCCCTACGATGACGATGAGGTTGATCACCCAATAAGGCCCCAGGAAGGAAGAGTCGTGGTGTGTGGCTACACCGGAGCGGGAGACGGAGAAGTGAGAAGAGCATCGGAGCAGGAGTACGGAGAATCGAGGAGCGAGGAGACAAGAGCGACTACGTCGAAGGAGGAGAAGTCGGAGACGGGAGGACTCCGCACCCACGCTTCGCCGAGCCGCGCCCACGGAGGAGCGTGGCTGACCCAGGTACGTGAACGTTTCACGGGCTGAGTCGGGAGGCGGGAGAAGGCTGAGAAATAACCTAAGAACCGCTCGCCGCCTCACTTGTACATATTGAGAGCACTTGACCCCTTTTTCCCCCCCTCACTTGCACCGCCTTCCCTGTTCACACCGGTCGTGTAGAGTGTTTCGTTTGTTTGACACCTGAGCACCGGAGTGTCTCCTTCACTTCCCCGGGCCCTTGACGGTAATTTATCCTGAGCGTCCTACTGGCTCCAGCCTCTGTTCTTTTTCTCTACTTCTGTTGGGGTGGCCGCCATCGTGAGTCCTCTGACGTCCACGCCCGGGACCAGAACTGTCTCCAGCCCACGCCGAAGGGGGAAAGAGAGCAAGAACCTTTTGGGAATTAAGACCTTACATCCTGGATACTTGGAACTCACATGTACCCTTACGAATAAAACCCTCACTTACTAGACGCCGTGTTTTGCGTTGTCCTTCCGACCCGCTCGCACATACCCTTCTTGGCCTATCCGGGGCGATCAATATAACTTGGGCCCGGTTTTGGCGAATCTTCCTTAGAACCTGAGGAATCAAGTGTATGGGGGGGGGGGGAACGCATAAAGAAGCTGAAAGCTCCAATCCAGTTGTAACACTTCTTTCAATGCCCCCTGCATTGGATACTGGAGACTGCGGAACGACAGGCAGTACGCGTTCTCGTGGGTGGCAAACAGGTCCACCTGAGTAGACTCCCACAACCTGAAGATGCGGTGAATCACCTCCGGGTGAAGCCTCCACTCATGGTCGGCTGATTACTGCCGACTGAGACTGTCTGCACGCATGTTCAGCACCCCAGCCAGATGATTTGCAATAACGCAAATCCGGTGGTCCTGAACCCAGGACCAGAGCGGCAGAGCTTTGCTGCCTGCGTGTTGATATACCACACCGTGGTAGTGTTGTCCGTCAGGACTTGAACTGACTGACTGTGAAGCGAGGGGAGAAATGCCTTGAGAGCCAAACGAATTGCCAGCAATTCCAGAAGGTTGATGTGGAGCAACCTTTCCTCTGGAGACCAAAGACCCTTGACCTCCAGATCCCCCAGATGTACACCCTACCCTAGAGTTGAGACATCCATGATCACTGTGGCCACTGATAGAGGAGGTTGAAAAGGCTTCACTTGAGACAGGTTGACCGAAACACTCCTCCAAGAAATATCTGCTGCAGTATCTCTGGAGATTCTGACCATCTACCCAAGATCTACATTGTGCTGATACCACTGCCTGCCGAGGCAGCACTGGAGTTCCCCCATGTGCCAGCGTGCATGGTTAACCAACAGTATGCAGGAAGCGAACAGACTGAGCAGGCGTAGGACCTTCAGGACTGGAACAACCGTTCCTTCGTGAAATAAAGGAATCTATTCCTGAATGTCGAGAATCCTCTGCAGAGGCGGTAAAGCTCGACACACAGTAGTGTCCAGTACTGCCCATATGAACAGGTGGCCCTGAGAGGACACCAGGTGATTTTTAGGTACATTTATTGAGAAACCCAAGTCGAGCAACAGCCGCATTGTTACATGCTAATGATGCAGCACCATCCTTGGCGATCTCGCTTTGAGCAGCCAGTCATCCAGATAAGGGAAAACAGGGACACCCAACTTTCTGAGATGAGCTGCTACCAGCACCATCTTCGTGAAGACCTGTGGTGCGGATGTAAGACCGAACGGAAGGACTGCAAACTGGTAATGTTGAGATCCCACCGTAAAACGGAGATGCCTCCGATACGACTGCAGGATGGGAAAATGAAAATACGCATCCCGCAAGTCGATCAACACCATCCAGTCTTCCTGCTGCAGTGCCAGAAGAACCTGAGCCAGGGACATCTTCAACTTTTCCTGCTTGAGGTAAAAGCTCAATATCCTGAGGTCTAGGATCGGCCTTAACCGACCTTCCTTCTTGGGGATGAAGAAATACCAGGAGTAGTACCCCTGACCCCGTTCCTGCTCTGGAACCACCTCTATCACACCTTTCTGCAGTAAAGCAAGAACCCCCTGCTGCAAGAGCAGCAGATGGCCTTCCGAACACCATCCCTGGCGAGGAGGGTAAGGAAGTGGAAACTCCTGAAAAGTCAGGGCGTACCCATTTTCTACAAGATTTAAAACCCAAAAATCTAATGTAACAGATTTCCAATTTTGTAGAAAATGGGACACCCGGCCTCCTACGGGGCCAACATGCTCCAAGATGGGGGATCTAGAACTGCTTCCCTGTGGTACCGGTGGTGGGGATAGGAGAGGAAGAGAAGGAAGAAGGCTGTTGGTTGGAGGCCCCCGTAGACGGCCTCTACCCTTTTCTCTGTATGACCTGTACAAAGGATTTTGCTGCTGCTGTTGCTGCTGACTGCCTCGAAAAGAAACTGTCTTTCCAAATCCTCGAAGCCTCCTGAATCCATAGCACTTTGGTTTGGACTGCAGGCCCAAGGATCTTGCAGTGGCCCTACTGTCCTTGAAGCACTGCAGAGTAGAATCTGCCTTCCCATCAAAAAATCTGGACCCATCAAGAAGCCTGAACCACCAAGCTCTCCGGCGAAGGGTGAGCAGGCAGGATCACCCGCCGCCGGCTTATACCATCTAGCCACTGACCTCAATAGAGCAGGGGCAGATAAAGGCTTCTGCCACACCACAATAATTGGCTCTGTCAAAGCCTCAATGAAAGGCAGCAATGGCTCAATAACAGAAAAAGGAGAATGTAACACCTCAGTCAGGATATTTGACTTGACCTCTGCTGTGGGCAATTGAAGATCCAATAGATCAGAAGCCTTCCTGATAACAGAGTGGTATGGTGCAACGTCCTGTGAGGGCAAGGCTTTCAGGGAAGAAAGCTCCCACTCTAGGTAAGTGTCCAAGCCACTGGCCTCCTGAAGGCTCTCAAAGTCATCCACGGAGTCTAGGATCTTCCCCTCTTCAGCCTGATCCTGACGGTACTCCTCGTCCAGCAGTCTCTGGTCCTTCCTGTTGGAATGCAACTTCAGGATCAGCGTCGGTGGTGCCGGGCGTGGCACCGGAGACATTGGTGCCAAAGGAGGACCCTCAGAAGCAGGCAGCGGTGCCGCTCGAAGCCGGGAAGGCGTCAGTCCAACACCAGACGGCGCTGGAGACTGTGGTACCAGCGTTGAAAACCTCAGCACCGGGTACTGCCATGCAGGAGCGGAAGGCATGAAGGGCACGAAACGTGCCTGGGCATGTTGCTGGGGGATGTACAAGTTATGAGCAAGCGGACTCGCAGGGACAGACGGCGCACCGGTAGGGTGAGCTGCCTTGGCAAACATGCCAAACATCTCATTTAGGAAATGTAATGGATCCGCACCCGGAACCGGAAAGGGTGGATAAGAATCCGGAACAGTCGGGTCTGGATCCGACAGAGGCCGTGCAGCGGGCTGTGGCTGCAGTGCCGGGGACACCGGGGCCCTACAAGTGAAGCCACAGGAGCAGGAGAAGACTCCCTGGGCCCTGGCGAATCCCTAGGCGCCGGTGAATCCCTTGGTGTCAGAGAGCGAGCCAGAGTCCCCTGCGGAGAAGGCGAGGGCGATGGTGAGATGACATCTTTAGAATGACGCCGCTTAACAGGAGAAGCCGATCTCGAAGCCCTGCCCTTCGAAGATCGATGTCGAGACCAATGCCGGCGCTTATTTTTATGCTTCTTCGACTTCGAAGTATGAGAGGTCGACGACTTCGACCTCTTGCGGCCCCTCTTCTCCTTTTTCTCCTGGGCCATGAAAAGCTTTGCCTCACACTCCTTCAGCACCTTTGGGTTCATATTCCGATAGGATGAGCAGCCTTCGGCATCGTGATCCAACGACAGGTACCAGAGACAGTCATTGTGGGGATCCGTGATGGACATATGGCCCCCACACTCCGTGCAAGGCTTGAAACCGGATTTCTTCAATGTAGCCATTGCACTGCTACACCAAGGGAGAAAGCAGTAACAAAGTAATACGAAGGAAATGGAGAGTCCCAGAAAAAAACTGTTACGCGTCGAAGGGACGGAAAAAAAAGGGAACTGATGTCAGCACGCTGACTAGGTCTTCTTATGGCTCTGATTACGTCATACGGAGTCGCGAGCAGAGCCGTGTCATTGTGACATCCTCGTCGACGTGCAAGAGCTAGGAAAAAGTATCTGTGGAATGCTGGCGCAAGGGGTAATTCAAAAGGTGAGGAATCCACAGGCAGAAGTATCCATCAGAAAGTGAACTGATTAAAGTGAAAACCCACAATAATGTTGATTGTGGCTCAGCTTTGGAAAATCACAGCCTCATGTGAAGAGATGATTTTAAGTAGAGATGTACAAGATATTTCTTGAAAAATAATTCTCAAATCTGGGTCCTCAAAGCCACTTGAAATTGAAGCCCAGCAATAGATGAACATTTGGAACCGTTGTTAAATGGTAGCGGCTGTTTCAGTCGATAACCTTTCAAGTATTGCCCGGCGGTAATCGCCTCTTATACCATTCGATGATTAACCAACAAAAGAGGCAGGCGCCGGAGACTGGAAGGCAGGAAACAAAGTTTTATTCCGTCGGAGCAGAACACGTCAGATCGGACAGCAAGGTATCGTCTCGAGGTGCTCTAACCGCATCTCTGAGGCCTGGCCTCTTATACACAAGTTTATTGCTTTATTACACGGTTTATGGTACATGGCACATTCTTGAGATTGCTTTGATACATGAAAGAACATCCTCGGAATCCCCACCTCAAGCTCGTTCCCACACATATCTACAGTAGTAGTCCCCACCCCACCCATAGTAGGAGATGGCTATCACACAGCTGGACATTCCGCCAATTCCTGGGGGTGTGTGCGACTGGTCGGGTCTCAGGGGGTGGGGTGTGGATCTACTGTAATCCCTTTGATGTGGGGTGTCTCCCTTTACAGTAGGGGCAATAAACTGCATCCGCAGGGCTAGGTGATGACCTGGGATCGGCTCGGACAATCGGGCGCAGAGGAAGGGGGTTATCAAAAGGATGTATGACCATGTATGGGATGAAAGGAGGTGTTGGTCAGGCGCGGGATGCGGTTCCATGGCAGGGTCACGCAGAAGGAGAGCGTTTATGGCCCACGTGTGAGAGAGCGGGGGGGTGGCCGGCGCGTGGGGGGGGGTGTTCGCAGCGCCAGAGGGACGCGCTGGCGATCGGCAATGAGCGGGGAGAGGGGCCATGGTGTCTAAAATGGCCGCCGTGTGTTTCTGCATGCGGCGCTGGAGAGAGACAAGATGGCGCAGATAATGTTCAGTTACGAACTAAATTTCCACAGTCCTCCCTTTTAACATATCTCGCCAGCTTGTTTAGTTCGGATCTATCCCCATAATACCACGTACTTCTACCTCGTACAGAGCTTTCATATGTTCTGCTTCAAAGTTCAGAGTCTTTAGGACAGACAGGAATGATCTGGCACAATTGTACATAATTTCATGTAGTTGATGTGATAAGCGAGGAGGTAGTGCATACAAAATTACATCAGCTGCGTCATATGTCAGACCCGGAGATAGGAGGAGGGAAGCTCGCTTGAACACAAACAGGATACCGTGAAAAAATGTTCTTGCAAAACAAGGAATATCACGTGCATTACTTAAGGCCTAGACTTCGTGTGGATCAAACTAGACAGCATAGTCATGTGCACGGCTGATGTTATACAATTGTCATTATACAAAGTTAATGTTTTTTAACTACCAGTGTACAGTTGGAAGTGACCGATGTAATATCATGAAAACTCGATTGGAAGATAGTCAATACGAAAGCGGTTTGGAGAGGAAGTCAACTCAACATGAGTTACAGTCAGGGAAGGGAGTTCTTCTTTCCAGTGTCCTATTATAGCGAGCCATCACTGGTAAGCTCTCATTGTTCTTCTTCTTTCGTTGGCACTGTTGAGCACCGGCGGTGGAGCTAAGGTCCAGCTCAAATCCATGTTTTCACGTTGCAGGGTGTGACCATTCTTTGCTCTCGGATCACAGTCCTGTTTTGTCCTGTTCCCTAACTGATCTTATCATAGGTACCTCGAGGCGGGGTACCCGCATTTCGTTCTTCTTTTGTCAAGTCAAGTTCAAAATCCCGTATGAAAAAGAGGGGGGGGATAGGGGCGTGCTTTTGGGAGGCCGAGGGAAGAGGGGGTGGAGTGGGATCGGATCAAAAAGCGGACCAAGGAGAGCAGAATCTTTTAGCACTGAGCCCATCAATCGGGCTCGACGGGCTGGGACTTCAGGCACGAGCTGATCAGTGAGCGGGGGCTTCGGGATAGCCCTTCTTTCTATCGCTTTCCATGCTGAGAATGGTGCCTCGTCCCGCATCTTTTTTCTCTATGGCTCCCCCTTGGTCGACGCCATAGATGTTCCATGATCCGCAGCCAGGCTGTGCGTCACGTCCGACCCCTCTCCTCCGATGGCCGCATGTTATCTTTGAATGAGTACAAGAAACAGAATCTTAGAGAACTGGCAGGGAAGACGTTTACACACTTCATTCTCTCTCCCAACCCCAAGTAGTCGGGGAAACGTTTATCGGTCACTCTATGGCGGATGTCTATTAACTCCTATGTCGGTGTAAGCTACTAGCTCACTAATCATTGCTGTGGTGCAGGTTTGCGAGTGTTCCTGCAAATTTCCATCATCAGGTCTGCTAGGTTTATGAAAAAGTGCGAGGAGCTACTGTCATGGGCTCACAAATATCTGTTTCGGGGAGGAACACAAGCTAAACATTTTCCTTGCTGGAGACAATAGTTAACCTTTATCAGTTCTAGGCGATGTATCTTTTAAAACAAGGTCATCAGCTGTATTGCTTAAAATATCCAGGGATGGCTAGTACAGAACTGGGACTATTCTGGAAGGACGGGGTGCTTAGACGCTCTATTTCTGTGCAATGGGCAGGGCGGTTCTGAGCGATGGAGGTGGAGTCGTTAGAGCCCCAAAACAACAAAAAACCACTGACATATAGTTCCCGTTATAAGGGCCAGATTGGGAGACATCAGTCATCTTACCTGTCCTTTCTTTCTCCATTTTACAGAAAGGAGAGGTAGTAGTGTGGCAAAAAATACGGTCGTTTTGCTTCTGTCAATTTGTTCGAACACTGTCGTGTTTAGGCCAAGTATACATATACTGACGAGGTATAGTGTCGTCATCTATTCAAAAAGAGGGCAAAAGGAGCCATCAGCGAGAGAGAGAGAGAGAGAGAGAGAGAGAGAGAGAGAGAGAGAGAGAGAGAGAGACGTGCGCATCAAGTAGGCTATTTGGTACACGTACGACATAAAACGAGAGAGAGAGAGAGAGAGAGAAACGTGTACGGTAATAGGTGACTTGGTGTACACACAACATAGAGCAGCAAGGATCGCTTTTATGTACAAAAAGCTGGGGGAAAACATAAATTCAACGTTCACGCACACACAAATACTGGATAGGGTGCAACAGTACATACATCAAGCACAGAAACCTTAAGACGAAGACACAGAGCTATATTGGGTAAGGGGACCTTTCCTTTCCTATCCTTTTTCTATGCGTGCTGCGTATTTTCAGTATTTTCCGTAATTCATTTTGGGGGGGTGGTCGGACTTTTTACTCCCCTCCCTTCCTGGGCAATTTTGTTGGAGGCCTCATTTTCGAAAAAAAAAGTACTTACTCCTCTTTTTCCGGCCGGACATTAGTCCAGTCGTGTTTATACTCACGGTGGAGCCTTCCGACCCCTGGGCAGGCGGTGATCCAAACTGAGGCGGAGGAGGAGTATCGGTCGGACGTTCAATGGTACAACTCTTATTTTCTAAGTGGACGGAAGAAGAAGTGGTGAATCTAAAACGTGCCAATATCCCTAACTTCTGGGCTGGGGGGGGGGGTTTTGGATGAACCCCGACCTGGGGTATTCTTAACTTCTCTTAGTTAGTCAGCACAAAAATCGACTCACTGGTGGTACATTTGGGTCATCAGTTGGAGTCGGGTTCGTCGTACTGAAATGATCCTTCGAGTTTCTGGCCTAAGTCACCCTCCAATTTACTAGCTTCCGGGAGAGGGAGAGTTGTTTCTTCAAACGAGGAGTTACCATATTCGGGTTTATTTTCCCATCTCCTTGATCGAAGGTGGGGAAAGCAAAGTTTTTATTTTTCCTACCGGGTCATGCTGAGGTTCCACCGGAACTGATTCGAGTTGGTAGTCTACAGTGTCTCCTGGTAATTCGAACAGAAGCTGGCATCAGCATGAGGGCACCACAATCTCGCAGCAACGCCGTGGTCCTTTCGGTGAGCGGGACAGCAGGCGTGTCTCTCTGCCGACGCCCTGAATCAGTCTCTCTCACGGCACCAAATGGGGACAAGGTGGCTGCCGCCCGGGGCAAAGACAAGTTAATGTGGAATGATCGAGCAATAGTGACGGTTGCCCCCACCGGAAGTCCGCGGGAGTCTAGGGTCGATGACTCCCGTAGAATCTGCAAAGCTGAGAGGGCGTCTTCAAGGGTGGGGTCCCTGCCCGAGCAGGCAAGCTTTCGGGTTCCAAGGTAGCCCAGAGCCAGCTTAGTGGACCAGGCCCGAATCCGAAGAGCCGGCCGTCATTTTGAGAGTCCTGTGGCAGCAGCAGTTCTCCACCACAGCCACCGGAGTGGGTCCCCCGACCAGCCAACTGCGGGGGCCCACTTCTTGGGTGGGGTGCTAGTGGAACCTTGGTGCAGAAAGGAACTTCCGCCTGGGTGGTCGTCCGGTAGGTGAAACGTTAATAGCTACCCTGCTGCAGCTGGCCGGCGAGTGAAACGCTAAGGGGTGCCCTACTGCAACTGAGGAGCCTCCACCTGGGGAGGCGGGGGAGGCCCGTTCGCGTCGCCTCCCCCCCAGGGCACCCCACGTCGTCTTTCTATGCTGCATTTGCAGGATGGCCAGACCAGTGCAACAACTTGCTGGACACCACCTCAGTGCCGTCCGGATCTCGGCGCTCCGTGTTGCCTCCGGCCTACTCGCACAACAGTCCGCCACTGATGCCGCCTCACAGGCCGATGGATTTTGTGGGCGTGTTTATAGCCCAAAGCTGACTAAAAGACAGGCCAAAGCATCCCAGTGTTGCTACTCCGAGGAAGGAGGGGCATGGACTGTGTCAAGCGGACGGTGAATGCTTTGGGATGGGTGTTGCGGCAGGCTGCCATGTAAATAGTTTAAAAGAGTGTTTTTAACGTGTTTTACCCTGTTGGAGTGTTGTATATACCTACAAGTTGTTAAAGCGTTTTAATCATACTACTTTGTTGGAGTGTGGTATATATAGGTTGGGAGGGAGCGTATGGAGGGGGCATATAGATGATCGGAGGACCTAATAGCAATTCATTGTTTGCCCGTTGCTTGGAAGGCAACTCAGGGTAGAGCGTAGAGGGGATCCTAACAGGGCACTGGCCTGTCGTTTCAGATTCTTGTTTTTGTTTAGCTTCCTTTCTCTTTTTTATTTCTTCCTCTAACTTTCTGGCGGGAAGGTGAGCTGCCTTTCGTAGTTCTTTTTTTTTCTGCCTTTACTTCTTCTCTCTTTTTCCGTTGCGTTGTTTCTTTGCGCCACATGCCGATACTGTCGAGCATAGTGGGCGTCGTTTTATTGCTACGTAGAGCTATTTCTAGCGTTTCTATTTTATGGTCATCAAAGGATCCCATCAGTGGCCACTGACTCTCGGGGTCCTTCTTTGTATATTTATGCCATAGTTTGCTATAAGCTACAGTGACTAGTCCATATTTAGTAAACATGTCCTTATTAGGGGTGCCTTCCAGTGGAGCCGGATGGTTCATCTCTAATAAGCGGTCCGGGCATAACCAACTACCAATCAGTGGGGAGAAGATAGGCATGACGGGTTACAACGGGGACAAAAGTCTGCACTACCTATCTTTTCACTGCTTGCAAAGACTAGATAGAATATCTCTATTCTACGTTATTTGCAAGTAGAGAATACCTCCAAAGAACCAATATCGAACAACCAGTGTTCGGACAATCAATCAATCAAATGGTGAGAAAGAGATAGGCACGACGGGTTACAACGGGGACAAAAGTCTGCGTTACCTACCCTTCACTATTTGCAAAAACTATACAGAATATTTCTACTCTTCGTTATTTGCAAACAGAGAATATCTCAAAGAACCAATATTCTTCAAAACAATCAATGTTCGGACAATCAATCAGTGGGGAGAAAAAAATAGGCACGACGGGTTACAACGGGGACAAAAGTCTGCGTTACCTACCCTTCACTATCTGCAAAGGAAGAGAGAGTATTTCTACTCTTCCCCGTTTGTAGACAGCGAATATCTCAAAAAGAACAATCAAGTAAGCAATACTAGTATTTTCAATCAATCAATCAATCGTTTCGCAATTCGTCATGTTACACGACCTTACCCGGACCGCATGGACAGTTTCTCGTCTTCCGCCTCCAGCGCCCGATCGTCCTCTACTCTCCGTATTTCCCCGCCGCACTCCTGACGGTTCCCAGTCAGGACCGTAGATCACTCGAGAGAGGTCTGTTCGGAACCAGTGAAGTTCGGATGATCGGCTGCCAGACGAGGGTCTATCAGGCAGGAGCTCTTCACGATCGTTGCAGTCGTTCACTTTGTCATCAGGACCTCTCCCACTGGATCCACGTGTCGCTGATGGGCCCCACGCTTGGGACGCCAATTGTTAAATGGTAGCGGCTGTTTCAGTCGATAACCTTTCAAGTATTTCCCGGCGGTAATCGCCTCTTATACCATTCGATGATTAACCAACAAAAGAGGCAGGCGCCGGAGACTGGAAGGCAGGAAACAAAGTTTTATTCCGTCGGAGCAGAACACGTCAGATCGGACAGCAAGGTATCGTCTCGAGGTGCTCTAACCGCATCTCTGAGGCCCGGCCTCTTATACACAAGTTTATTGCTTTATTACACGGTTTATGGTACATGGCACATTCTTGAGATTGCTTTGATACATGAAAGAACATCCTCGGAATCCCCACCTCAAGCTCGTTCCCACACATATCTACAGTAGTAGTCCCCACCCCACCCATAGTAGGAGATGGCTATCACACAGCTGGACATTCCGCCAATTCCTGGGGGTGTGTGCGACTGGTCGGGTCTCAGGGGGTGGGGTGTGGATCTACTGTAATCCCTTTGATGTGGGGTGTCTCCCTTTACAGTATGGGCAATAAACTGGGCTAGGTGATGACCTGGGATCGGCTCGGACAATCGGGCGCAGAGGTAGGGGGTTATCAAAAGGATGTATGACCATGTATGGGATGAAAGGAGGTGTTGGTCAGGCGCGGGATGCGGTTCCATGGCAGGGTCACGCAGAAGGAGAGGGTTTATGGCCCACGTGTGAGAGAGCGGGGGGGGGGTGGCCGGCGCGTGGGGGGGGTTGTTCGCAGCGCCAGAGGGACGCGCTGGCGATCGGCAATGAGCGGGAAGAGGGGCCATGGTGTCTAAAATGGCCGCCGTGTGTTTCTGCGTGCGGCGCTGGAGAGAGACAAGATGGCGCAGATAATGTTCAGTTACGAACTAAATTTCCACACCGTTCTCCTTCACCACCTGGCTGTCGTGAAAGCTGCCTATACATGCTCTGTTAATGTTTGATTTTCTCTACATTCCGTCCACCATCAGCGTGACTTTTGATTTCTCGCCCGAGATGCAAAAAGGGCAGTACAGGAGAGAAGTGAGGTAGAGAGACATATGAGGAAATGAAAGAAAGATGAGGTAGAAAGATAAAAAGAGGTAGAGAAAAAGGTCAGTAGGGAAAGAGAGAGAACGATAAGAGAAAGAGGTAGAGCTATAAGTAAGGTGTTAGAGTTAAGGCGGAGAGACAGCTAGAGCTAGGAAGTAGGAAAGTAGGAAATGTAGAGAGAGTGGTGTACACAAATGGTTGAGTCATGAAGAGACGTAAGGTATATTGGGACGCAGAGGTAGACAGGTGGAGAGGTGAGGTAGAGAGACTGAGGTGTGTTAGAGAGAATGGCAAAAATGAGAAGAGAAGTTGGTGCAAAAAGGCAGGTCATACAGAGAGAAAAGTGAGGCAGAGATGAAGGTAGCCAGAGAGAGACAGATATGGGTAAAGAGTAGAAAGAGATGGGGTGTAGAGACAAAATAAGTGAATCAAAGAGACAGTGCTGAGGCAGAGACAGATGGGAAGTTTATACTGTGGTAGAGAGGGTGAATGTGAGTGTGGTAATTATCAATAGAGAAAAGAAGAGGTGGTGAGGTAGAGATGTAACAAGAGGTGGAAAGGGAGAGGTGGGGGTGTGAGTTGACCAAGAGAAGGTTGTAGGCAAGAGATAGAAAAAAAGAGGTAGTGCATAGGTAGGGAGAAATGAGCAAGGAAATGAGGGAGAGGAAGTAGAAGGAACAGAGGTAGTGTAGGAATAGTGAGGTAAATGGAGATTAAATAGAGTCAGAGGTTATATAAAAGAGATGAGGTAGTGAGAAATTTGTGAGTTAGAGGGAGAAATGAGGCAATGAAAGGGGTAATGTAAGGAGAGGGATAGAGCAGTGAGGTAAAGAGAGATGCGGTTGAGAGAGAGAGAGGTGAAGTTGATGTAGGAGAGACAGAGGGAGGTAAGATTAAACAGAACAGTGAGTTGAATAGAAATGGGTGAAACAGGCGAGGTAGAGATATGGGCAAGAGAGCTAGAGATGTAGGGGTAGGCACAGAGAGTGGTTAACAGAAAGGTGAGGTCACAAGGTAGAGGTGGGGTAGAGGTAAGAGTATTGAAAGAGATGAGGTAGACAGGTGAGGTACAGAAAATAGAGACTGGGAGATGGGAAGATACATAACGATCTAAAGATTGGTCTAGAGAGGTAAGCGAGGGGTGAGGTAAAAGATGCAAGGTGAAGTAAGGAGAGAGATATCAGACAGATAGGTGAGGCAGAGAACGAACGTCAGAGGATGTTAGAGAGGTGGCACAGGCATTTACAAACAGTGGTATATAGAGACATAAGATATAGAGAAGGCCAGGAATTTATTGATTGGTGAGGTAAAGAGAGAGGAATTCCAAGATAGAGAAGTAAAGAGACAGATGAAGTAGAGATAAGTGAGGTAGAAAGAGGAACGACTTGGAGATAAAGGGATATAAGGGTAAGTTAAGGATAGGCAGAGAAGTAAAAAGGGTGAACAAGGTAGGGGGAACAAGAGGTGAGAGATAGATGAGGTAAAGAAAGAGTTAGACATGTAGAGAGTGAAGAGGAAAGGCTGGATCGAGAAAGAGGGAGCCAGAGATAGCAGTAGTCAAAGAGAAGGGGAGAGGTTGAAATAGAGAGAGAGGGGACAGAGATAGAGTGTCTTCTGACTATTCTCATCACTTTACCTAGGACTCCTTGGAATGTGGGGGTCCTGGGCAATCGCCTACTTTGCCCATGCCTAATAATGGCTCTGTTCCTACAAGCAGTGCAGATGGAGTAGTTGTACAATGTGCGAGCAACAAAACAGGCCCCAAATAAACAGCAAAAGAGACAAGTGAAGTGGGCAGAGTATGCTATGCGTGCAAGACTGATGGAGCCAGAGGCCACTCAAGTGTACCGACTGAAGGGGAGCTGACTGGTGCACTGTCCTCAGAAGAGCAAAGGCGTGAGTACAGGAAAACCCCAGCACCACAGTGCAATTGGAAGATGATTAGCATGAGTGGGCACCACAAATGGGAAGAGCTGCACAAGAGGTCGAAAAGGATTCAGATAAGAATTGGGTAGAGGAAAGAAGGCAAAGGGGCTACTCACTACAGAGGCAACGGAGGCAGCAGTGCAGCATAGTGTGTAGAGAAGGGTGCCCACAAGACAGTGATTGGGCTGTGTGGCCAATGTTAGTATTGTATTGTATTGTAATTGCATTTATATAGCGCTTACTACCCCTGACGAGGCATCGAAGTGCTTTTTCGGCAAGTAGCACGCTACTATGAACCCATAAAGGATTAGTCGTGAATTAGTATAGTGAAATATGAAAGTAATTTGAGTGGTGGATATGTTAGTCAGTTATGTGGATTGAGAAGGATAGCGGAGGGATAGAAGAGGGAAAAAGGTTTGCATTTATATATCGCTTGAAACCCCCGATAGGGTGTTGAAGCACTTTTTCGGCGATTAGCACGCTACTCAGGAACCCATAATGGATTAGTGGTGAATTAGTATAGTGAAATATGAAAGTAATTTGAGTTGTGGATGTTATTCAGTTATTTGGATAGAGAAGGGTAGCGGAGGGATAGAAGAGGGAAAAAGGGTTTGCATTTATATAGTGGAGCCAATAAAGATGTGCTACGTAAGCTGTAAGTGGTACAGAATACAGCCGCCAGATTGCTTTGCCAGATTCCCAGAAATGCCTGTTTCTAGTTCTCTGCGTGATCTCCACTGGCTCAAGATTGACAATCACATTAAGTTTAAAGCCCTGAGTTACATGTTCAAGATTAACTCTGGAGTGGCCCCTCAATATTTGAAAGTTTTAGTCTACCCCTACGTAGCGTCCCGCCTTCTCCGCTCCAACACGCAAGCAAAATTCTCAGTTCCTAGGATCAAACTTTCCCGGATGGGTGGTCGCTCCTTTGCCTGTTTGGGACCGATTTTGTGGAATGCTCTCCCCCTTTTGCTCCATAAGGAAACTGATTATGTTAAGTTTTGCAAAGAGTTAAAAACCTGGTTGTTTAATAGGTAACTTTTCTGCTTTCTTGATTCCTATCAGGCTGGTGCCGGGAAACCTTTTTGGTAGCTGTGCGCCATACAAAACTAAAATAACATAACATTACTACCCCTGACGAGGATTTGAAGCGCTTTTTTCTGTCGAGTAGCACGTTGCTCTGGAACCCATAAAGGATTAGTGCTGAATTAGTATAGTAAAATATGAGATTTGAGAAGTGGACATGTTAGTCTGTTATTTTGCATGGAGGGTATGATACCACTGACCTGTGCAGGGAGTACCAGAATCATATGGGGAGATAACTGAATTCCACACTCTGATGTATTTAAATCCGAGGTGCTTTTTTCGAGTTGAAACAGGGCGCTTAATAGAAAGGAAGCACTCCAAATTTTGGTATAATAAAGAGTGTCGGGAATCGAAGCCTGCTCGGATCGTTGTGATCAGACAGAGAAACAGACCATTGATTCAGGCCGCCAGACGGTGTTATAAGCTTGCAATGGCCAAAAAAGAAATGGGAGCAAGGAACTTGGGAGGCCCTCCTAGATGCTGCCAAAGCGAAAGACCACCGTTCCTTCTGGAACTTGTAAGCAACTGGCAGCACGGATGGATTCAGCACCACAGAAAATAACAGTGCAGCTAAAGCTTGGGTGGCACCCTTCTCCAGTTGATATATACAAAACGGAGATCAGCAAGACAACACGGGGAGACAGTTGGGGCCTGGGGGAAATCGATCAGCCACATCTTCTATCCTTCTGCTATCCTTCCGAATCCAAATAACTGACTAACCTATCCACCACTTAAAATTTACTTGCATGTTTCACTATACTAATTCAACACTAATCCTCTATGGGTCCCGGAGTAGCATGCTACTCACGGAAAAAGCGCTTTGACGCCTCGTCAGGGGTAGTAAGCACTATACAAATGCAATTACAATACAATACAATACGTGTACATGCTGAGGCAGTGAAGAGTCCCAAGAATGTCTCATCAACTATGTACAAGAACAGGGGCCCCAGGATATTTCAGTGGCGGAAATAATGTTGGCAATCAGGGGAATAGTCCCCAATTAAGTCCCATGGCTAGATAAAATCCCTGGTGACCTATTCCTGAATGAGAAAACTCTGGAGTGCTTACTTTGAAGTGCTTTCAGCAATTCTGAAGGGGGCAACCATTCCACACACCTGGGCGGGGCAGAAATAATCCCCATTTTTAAAAAGGGCTCACATGATTTGCCAGCAAACTATCGTCCCACAAGTCTTATAAATAGCACACAAAAGCTTTTTAGTAAAGTGATCCTAGGTAGACTACAGGATTGGCTAGCTAGTAATGAGATTCTGACACCCCTTCAGACAGGCTTTTAAGAGTTCACAAGTACAATTGAGCAAGTGTTCCATTTACAAATATTGAACTGGAAGATAGTTACAATGGGATGTGGACTTTATGTTGCCTTTGTAGACCTGCGCTCTGCTCTGCCCTTGATATAGTAACAAGATAAAGCTTTGGCAGGTCCTTTTCGAGCATTAAGTCAGCTTTGTGCAGGTTAGACACAGGTGAGCTAACCGATCCCTTCCCTAGAACTAGAGGAAACAGACAGGGGTGCGTGTCGGCATCCACACTCTTTACACTCTACATTAATGGCCTTCTTAAATCACTGGACCAGTGTGAAAATGACGAGCCCAGATTAGCAAACATGAGGGTTCCTGCCCTCATGTTTGCTGAGGATGCCTTATTACTCTACAAAACCCCAATAGGACTTCAGAAGCATCTGCATCAGTTTGATTGCTTCTGCCAGATGAGGGGACTGTAGATCAAGCACATGGTCCTAAATCCTGAGCTCTCAAATAGGACACACCTCACTCTTGCAGGGGCCCCATTAGAACGTGTGTGTACTTTTGGGAATTTAGGCGTCACTCTAAACACCCGAGGTGGCAAGCTCACATGACGCAGCAAAGATTAAAAACAAATAAGTAGTGGGCGGTATCTTAAAAATGTCGCACAGCTATCAGAATCGCCCCCTTCCTGCCAGCGATTCAGATTTATAACCTAATGGCCTTGGGGACAACTGCCTATGGCGCTGAATTGTGGGGGGCATCTGGGAGCGGCCGGACTGGGAAGAAGAGAAGAAAAAATAAATTGCTTTATGGTGTCTGCCGATTAGCCCTCCTTTGCTTCCACTTAGGCTGGACTTTGGAGTCAGAAACATATCTCAGATTGGCATTGCGCCCCATGCTTTATTGGAGGATCTGGGATACCCTGGAGTTCTGTTCATCAACAAGGGTTAGAAGAAATTTTGTCTCAAGCGGGCTCCTGTAGAATTTCACGGCTAAAGCATATGAAGGTATACGGTCAAACATTTGCCTTCATGGTCTATGGGGTGCCCCGTACCAGGATGGGGCCATTTCTAAATCACTTATTTAAACTGCATATTGGTAATTGTGACTATATTTGCAGTTCCCCTATGTTGGATAATTCCGCTCTGCCAGAATCTGGGAACTAGGCAATACAAAGAAGCACTCAGGATTGTGAGATACGATACAAGAGATTGATAGTTTTTGCGGTCACGTTTTCTGATGGTATGTGGAGGATAAGGCACAAGACCACCATCTCCCATAACATGTGTATAGTGGCAAACAACAAAACGGTAATTGACATAATTGTTGGAAAATGGGATGCACAACACTTATGTTATAGCAAAGGAGCCTTTCAGAGTATTCATATTTTCTTTTCGTGGCCGGCTAACCTCTATTACTGCACATTGACTTATGTACAGCTTGATGTGTACTTTTAGCTGGTTATGCATGTATGTTAATGAATCACATCAGCCAGGGAGATAGTAGGTACTCCTTGACATATTGCACAAATCTATCTTGTTGCAGGAGCCTAATGGTCAGAAGTAATAGGTTATTATAATGTCTACATTATTGCACATTTTATATCACATAGCGTAACTGTTTTAAATGTATATTTAATCGTATGTGCTTTTATGTCTTTATAAAGTAAAGGACACATGTATGAAGCAGAGTTGGACACACTGCCTATACTCACTGATCCTTTCATGGTAGTCACTCTCATCCACTTTTTACATTAATCTTTTCATGGTGATACATTCTCAAATGCAACACTTGGTGTCCACTTTTAATTCATGCAAATACTTGTTAAAACCTTTCAAAGTCTGCAAGTGATCCAGCATTCGCATTTCTGTAGAGGTCGCAATTCCACAGTCTACATCTACAGCAGAGCCAGGGCTTCCAGCAAACTTGTAGGAGAGCAATTATCTGAAGATTTAGCCCACTTGTGTTTGAGTCCCAGTACTATTTGCATCTCGAGTAAAACGTGGCTTTACACACCAGAACACCTGATATTAGCTTGTTCATGTGCATCCTCTTGGCCAATTTGGTGGTAAAATCCATATCTGAAAAGAGTCACAAGGAAAGTTGTTGCAATCCCTCCAACCCATTCCACACTAAAAAGAGTCACATCTTGTTTTAATCATGAATGCAGCTGGAAGCAACAGTATGCGTTGAGCATTCCAAAAGTAGCCCACACAAATCTTATACAGCTTGGTACTTTCAAATTAACCTCGATCCCCCTATTAAGAAGGCAAGTATGGTGAAGACCAATACAACGTTTGACAGGTGCAACTAAATGGCTACAGCCTTGAATTCCCCAATGCTAATGAGGTTACTTTAAAACCTGCATGAGGTAGCACAGTTTGTCCCTTTGAAACTCACACCTGTGCATGTTGCATCACTAGCAGCCTCAAAACCAGAACACAGCACTCACATGGTAATTGGAGTTAAATGGTCCATTGATGCCATGCCTACCTTGGAATTCGATCAAAACGCCTGTGGATAAGTAAGATACAGGATTGACTGCAAGACACTCCCTCCCCCAATAACCTTGTATATGTGGACATGGACCTGTATAGCACACATTTACTTGGTACAGAGACTGAACAGGTTAACCAGCCTTGCCGTCTTGATTTCTGCACTGAACACAAGCAGTGGTTCTGGATGCTTTAAACATCATCTCACTTGGACCAGTCAAGATTACCCAAATAAATAAAAAAAGTCAAAGCACCGTAGAATGTATTCTGATGCACATAAAACATTTCTGGTTAACCATCTCAGTTTGCCCTTAGAGCTTTTGCATTACATTTGCATAGTATAAGTAAGACAAAATGTAATTGCAAAAACATGGGCCTTTTTTACTCCCATCTTGGAACATTTCAGCAAGCGGGACTTCATGATGACAAGGAATGCATTTGGTAATATGTTGCTACAAGCATGCTTGTGTGAAGTCAGGCGAGTAGAACAAATCACCCACCAAACACGGCATAGAGAGTGCCTGCAAATCAACAATGTTGTGTACGAGGGGAGGAGCCTAGCGCGCAACCAAGATGGCCGCGTAGGTGCGAGGCTCCCGAGGACCTCCGCGACCTCCTGAATTAATCCTGGCGATATCCTGTCCTTGTTGAGGGGACTGTGTCGGGGAACCCGAGCTGAGGCGCCACCCGTTTTTCGGGCTCGAATTGGACCCCGGACACCGGTGGGAGCACCGATCGAAGGTTGCGGCCTTCTCCTCGCCGGCCCCCCGGATTGGAGTAGTGGGGCGATCCGGGGACAAAGTGAACAACAGCGGCGGGCAAGGCTGGGCGACTCGCGTACCCCGCACTTTCACTTTCGCTTTTGCGCCCTCCTTGCCCTCAAGCGAGGTAGGGTTGCGGAGCGGGGCGCGGTGGTGTGGTCTTGTCTAAGTGCCCGGCTGACCCGCCGGCTGTGGGTTGACCTGCGGCTCTGTGGTCGCCCCCGCCTCCCCCCGGCGCCCGTGAATTGGTATAGCGGCCCGTTCGAGGAGATTGGCACGACGGTGGGAGGGCAAGCATGTCCACCAAACAAGATGGCGACCGGGCGAAGGTGAAGACGACCCGCCGTGGCACGGCGCACCAAGCTAACAGTATGGACCGCTACACTCTCCAGAAGGGTTCTCCGGAGACATCGCGCACATCCCCGGCGGGCCCGACGGAGGCATCTGCTCAGCCTGTGGATCTGACCCTCCGGGACGTCATGGGCGCCATCGCAGAGATGAAGGCCTCGGTGGACCAGCGTTTCGACACCCTAGCGCAAAAAATAGACTCGGTCCTGGTGGATGTGAGCCTTGTGAGGGCAGACTTGTCCAAAACGAACGACCGGGTTGATTCCCTGGCCCACACCGCAACGAGCCTCACGACGGATGTGGTGGCCCTCCAGAAGGAGGTGCGCCGGCTTGGCCAGTCGAGCGCCCTGATGGACCGGCGACTGGAGGATTCCGAGGGTCGGGCCCGGAGGAATAATGTCCGTATTGTGGGGGTGCCGGAGGGACGAGAGGCGGAGGCGGCGGATCTTTTTGTGGAAGAATTGATCCTTACCCATCTCCAGCCCCGGGGGCTGAGTAAGTTTTTTGCGGTGGAGCGTGCTCACCGGGTCCCTGGGGGCAGACCTAAGGCCGGTGCCCCGCCGCGGCCTCTCATTGCCCGGATTTTTAACTTTCGGGACAGAGATGCTATCCTCCAGACCTCCAGGCAACAGGGACCGGTCAAGCTTGACAATATGGATGTGCATTTCTACCCAGACTTTACTCCGGCGGTTCAGAAGCAGAGACAGAGCTTTCTTGGTGTTAAACGTCGCCTACGGGACCTGAACCTTAAGTACTCAATGCTTTTTCCAGCTAAGCTGAGGGTGGAGGTGGATGGTCGCACGCACTTCTTTGACCGGCCAGAGGCGGCTGGGGACTGGTTGGACACTCTGCCTGGAGATCGGGGCCGGGGGGGCGGGGGGGGCGCGGCTGGCGAGGAGGGCCCGCCGTATCAGAATTGAGGGGTGACTGAATAGGCCTTGCTCTGGACGATGTTCCTTCCCCATTTATTGATTGCATATGTACCCCTCCTATGGAGGTCGTGCGGGGTCTGTTGGGGGCTTCCCTCCTCCTCTGGGGGACTAGTTAGTTTTTAGCTATGGGGCGACAGGCACACTGCACTTTGGGGGGGCTGTCTGGGCTCATGCAGGGGTGCAGGGAGGGGGGAGTTCTGTTGGGATGGGGGGGTGGGGGGGGTGTGTTGTTTGTTTGCACCGCAAGGCAAACCCGCTACTATATTGTTGTTTTTAAGATGCTCTGTGGGGAACGACCGATTGTTTCGACGTATGATGGGGGGTAGGGATTTGACTGTGTTGTCATGGAATGTTAACGGCCTGGGGGATAGGATTAAGCGTGGTGTGGTCCTGCAGTACTTGAAACGTATTTCACCAGATGTTGTCTTCCTGCAGGAGACACACCTTATAGGTAACTCCTTTCAGGCAATGAATCGGCGGGGCTATCGTTTGGCGGCCCATTCTGGCTTCACTTCGGGCTCGCGGGGGGTGGGTATTATGATCAAGAACTCGCTCCCGTTGGAGATCGATGAGGTGCGCCATGATGAGAGGGGACGCTACACTGTCCTGGTGGGAAGAATGGAGGGTAGAGTGTTTATTTTGATATCAGTGTACGTCCCGCCTGGGTTACAAGCCACCACATTTGCGGACCTGGGGCACCTCCTCCTGGACCTTCCGAGTGGACTGCTGGTGGTTGGAGGGGACTTTAATGCGGTAGCTTCTGGGTCTATGGATCGCCATCCCCCCAGGGACCTCCCCCGGGCACAGGCGTGGCTGCCCGGCCTTTTAGACACGTTGGGCCTGGTGGATTGCTGGCGACTAAAGCATCCCGCACAGCGGCAATACACCTTCCACTCGGGTGCCCATGGTAGCCTCTCGCGGCTTGATTACATCCTTGTCCCGGCGGCCCATGCAGGGAGGGTGGGGGAGGTGCGCCATCTGGCGCGGGGTATCTCAGACCACTCCCCATTGCTGTTACATTTCGATGTCTTCCCGAGGGGGGATGGCAGGGTGGCTCCAATCAATGCATGGTATTTGCGCGACCCCACCATTCGTGCCGATTTGATCAAATCCTTACAGCGTTATTTCGACGAGAATGTGGGGTCGGTCCCTTCGGCCATCTCCCTGTGGGAGGCTTTTAAGGTAGTTCTTAGAGGGGAGGCCCTCTCCTTTATCTCCCATGCCCGGCGGCGCGAGCGGGAGGAGGTGACCCGGGTAGAGGCCGAGATTGCAGAACTGGAGGGTGACCTGGGGAGCGGGGTAACAGATGCCAAGCTGCATGTTCTACACCTAAAGCAGGCGGCCTATCGGGCCCTCGTCACGGAGGCGGCCAGGGGCCTCAGTCGAGAGCAGCAGGGGCGATTGTATGATGTGGGTGATAAGGCTGGCAAATTGATTGCGTGGTTGGACAAGAGGGAGAGAGCGAGTCGCGTGGTTCCTTTGATTGAGAGTGCGGATGGTGCGTGTGTCACCGAGCCGGAAGCCATTGTCTCCTGCTTTGCGGATTATTTCCGCGAAGTCTACTCCCCGGTTTCCCCCTGCTCGGAGGAAGATTCCCATGCCCTGCTTCGGGACATCGCACTGCCCTCCCTTACGGTGGAGGACAGGGATTCGCTGGACGCTCCTCCCACCTCGGACGAAATTGCCTTGGCTATTCGCTCGGTTGCATCCGGCAAGGCCATGGGCCCCAATGGTATCCCCATCGAACTATACAAGCTACGCCCGGATGTGTTGGCGCCCCACCTGCGTGCGATGTTCCTGGCGGCACACTCGCAGGGTTCCCTCCCGCCGGACCAGCGTCTGGCTACAATCGTGGTGATCCACAAGGAGGGGAAGCCCCGTGAACGGGTCGCATCCTATAGGCCGATCTCGCTCTTGAACGCGGAGCCCAAAATCCTCGCCAAGGTGTTGGCCAACCGGTTGGTTGGCGTGGTGGGCGACTTGGTCCACCAAGACCAATCTGGTTTTATACCACACCGCAACACGGCGCTCAATCTACGGCGCTTGCACGGTGTGCTCGCGCGTGTCCCATTTGTGCGGGAGCCGGCCATCTTGGCGTCCTTGGACGCCACCATGGCGTTCGACACGCTTGAGTGGTCATACATCTGGGCGATGCTGGCGAAATTTGGATTTGGACCGGGCTTTATCAGCTGGGTCAAATTGTTGTACTCGGGCCCCTTGGCGCAGGTGGTGGTGAATGGGCGAGTCTCGGCCCCGTTCGCGCTGGGGCGGGGCACGCGACAGGGTTGCCCCTTGTCACCTCTCCTGTTTGCACTGGCCCTGGAGCCCCTGGCGGAGTGGCTGCGGTGGCACCCTTCCATCCGTGGTCTCCGCTGGACCCCCGAGCATGAGGACCGTGTGTCCCTCTATGCTGATGATATCCTCCTCTATCTCGCCTCCCCGCGTAAATCACTGATCGTCCTGGTTGATGTTTTGCGCTCATTCGGTCGCAACTCAGGCCTTGTCATCAACTGGGCGAAATCCTGTGTATATGTGCTTTCCGGGGAGGCTCCGGTCCTACCACGGGACTGTCCGATCCAGATTGCCTCCCAGGGGTTTCGGTACCTGGGGATATATATCACTCTTGACCCGGAGGCCCGTTATGAGCGGAATTTGCTGCCCCCCCTCCAGCGCTTGAAGGAGGACGTGGTGCGCTGGCGGCGTCTGCCGCTTTCGCCGCTCGGCCGAGCGGCCTTGTTTAAAATGATGTCCCTGCCGCGCTTCCTCTACGCCCTCCAGAATACTATGGACTTGGTTCCGGCACGCTACTTCCGTGAGGTGGAGGGCCTCCAGCGGCGCCTGTTCTGGGACGGGAGGCCGCGCATTGCTCTGGCTAAATTGACGCTCCCGTGGTACGATGGGGGGGTCGCCCTCCCGGACATTAAACGGTATTACTGGGCCACCCAACTGGCTGCAATTAATCATGGCCTTTACGGGCCCGCCTTGAACCCGGCGTTTGAGATGGACAAGATGCTCCTGCCCGGTGGCGACTACAATCGAGCGCTTTACTCTGCCGCGCCCAGCCCCCGTCTGATGGGACCGACGCGCGTCATGGTGCGTGTCTGGCACGCGGCTAATGCAGCTATGGGGTGGAAGGACCGTTTGACCCGGGCGTCACCGCTATATGCGTCAGAGAGGTTGGGCTCCCTGTGGACATCGAAGGGCTTTGAGAAGTGGGACACGATCGGAATCAGCACTGTGGGAGATCTCTGGACGAGGGGGGGATTCAAGACTTTTGCGACGCTGCAGGCGGAGTTTCAGCTGCAGGGCAGTGAGTACTTTCGGTACCTACAAGTCCGCCATGCGCTGGGCTCCGTCTTCCCGGATGTCGCGTCCATTCCGGAGTCTTCCCCCCTGGAGGACAGAGTGCTGGATGGCCATGTCCCAGACAGCACGATCTCCCTCATATATAAAAAACTGATCAACGACAGATCGTGCCTGCTGACTAGTCTCCGCGAGGCCTGGGTTGCCGACGGGCTAGAGCTGGACGACGAGGATTGGATTTCCGCGGTGGCCTCTCCAAAAGAGGTGGCCATCCCGGCTCGCCTTCGTTTTGTCCAGCTTAAGATCCTTCACCGGGTTTACGTGACGGGGCCAAGGCTTCTACGTATGGGCTTTGCTGGTGACGGAATGTGTAAGCGTGGCTGTGGCGCGTTGGCAACTTTCATGCATATACTGTGGGAGTGCCCAAAGGTGGAGCGATTCTGGCGTGGTGTGCATGAGGTCCTGCGTGTGGTTACGCGTGTCGCGCTGTTGCCTGAAGCGAGGAGATGCTTGCTGAATGTGTGGGAACCAAATGACTATTCGGTCCCGCAGACGCGGTGGGTGACTCTGGGATACATGATAGCTAAGCGTGACATTGCTCAATTGTGGGGATCCCAGAGGCCCCCTGCGGTGTTGGCCTGGAAAGAACATATGGATTGGTGTATGTTTCGTGAAAAGGTGGTGTATGTGGCGAGGGGTAAGCCTGGGGCGTGGGTGAAAATCTGGGGCCCCTGGAACGCCTACCGCGGGGGTATTTGTGAGCCGCCACAGCTACCGGCTGCCTCGCCTGCCCCGTCTCCCTAGATGGCCCCCCTCCCTTGGCCTTGGGCACGCGGTCCCCCAGTCCCTGATCTATTCCCATTCCCCTCTCCAGAGTTCTGCTGCTGGTTGGGATCCCCCACTTATGGAGCACGTGCTGTCACTTTGGATCGCGGGTTGCCTTGCGGGTGTGGTTTTTTGTGTTGTTTTGTTTTGATAAAAGGGAACCGTACTGTGGGCATGGAGCTATGCGGCCTGCAACATTGATTTCTCCTGTTTTGCTAAGCTGCACTGCCAAGAGACTCTTACTGTATGTATGCAATATGCTTTTGTCACTCTAGCGGCCGGCCGAGTGGTTGTAGGCCCATACCTGTAACTTTTTCAAACTGCAATAAACGGTTTCAAAAAAAAAAAAAAAAAAAAAAAAAAACAATGTTGTGTACTTAAGGAAGATGGGGATATTAAGACCAAAACAACTTGTTTTGCTGCAAAAAGTAATGGGGTTCTGGGGAGCACAGGGTAGTTTTCCCATCAGATTTCAGCCAATGACCAATAATTACCATGGCAACCGGATTTGGTGTTTAGCACAATGATGTTGTCGATGAACTCCTGACCAAGGCCCATTAACATGAAAGCTGAATAAACTGGGAGTTTAACTTGATCGGCCTGTAAAGCCATTAACTGCAGGTTGTGGAGCAGTGGGAAACACGGCGGCCTCAACACTATGCGCACTGGCACAGCGTAAACTTACTAGCCAAGGTCAATGAATTATGTACAGGGTGGGGGTAAATTATGAGGCAGAGTTGAATGGATTTTGTGGCAAGAAAAGGCCAAATGTACGACTTGCATAACCTTGTAATATTCAAACTTTACTCAAAATTGTCTGGGCAAAGGGTTAACCTCATTCACAGCAGTTTAAAAACCAAATACACTAGTGAGCAGTTGAAGGGAGAGCAGTCAACTTCCGCAGTGTAGCTGCAATTTTACTTCCTTATGGTCTAGAAAAGTTTTGGTGAAAATATGCATTGGATAATTATGCGAAAAAATCTGTAATTCTGCAGCCATGTTAATAGCAAAGGCAACTTAATGTGAAAACGGCAAATAAAGTGCACTTTAAGTCATCCAATGTCGACATCTTGAAATAAATCAAATCATTCCCGCATAATGTGGCCGCAATCGTTTAATTTGAGGGGGCTGCGCTGCTTTTACTCATTCTGCTGGTTTCGGGAGTTTCAGTTGAAGCCGGTCGTGCTCCCAATGTCTTATTTAATCTACAGGTAAATGTAGCCTTTGAAGGGTGCGCTTACCTTACATGTGGCTTTCTGACTAAGCACGGAAACCTAAAAACTGTCTCAGATGAGTAGGTGCAGGTAACCAAGCTAGCCTGGCTGATGTAGGGTGTTACCCAGAAACCGGTCCCTGGATGCTTTGTTCCGGTCCAGGGAGGACCTGGCCTGGCAGTTCGGGCTGGACTGTTCCCATGAGGCACATGGTCAAGACTGATTTGCATATGGCTGGGTCTAAACTGTGGTGGCATGGTGAGCAAAAGAACATGGATTTAACCCAGATCTCTTGACTGGGGGTGAATGTATGATTTATTAAGCATTCCGTCGATCATTTGTTTGCGTAGCACTTTTCACCCTAAGTGGGATGGGCATGCCCAGACATGGGCCCCTTGCTCACTGTGCCACTGGATTCAAGCTAGCCTGGCTGATGTAGGGTAATACCCAGAAACTGGTCCCAGGATGCTTGTTTCCAGTCCAGTGAAGACATGGCTTGGCAGTTCGGGCTGGACTGTTCCCATGAGGCACATGGTCAAGATTGATTTGCATATGGCTGGGTCTAAACTGTGGTGGCATGGTGAGCAAAAGAACATGGATTAAACCCAGATCTCTTGACTGGGGGTGAATGTATGATTTATTAAGCATTCCGTCCATCATTTGTTTGCGTAGCACTTTTCACCCTAAGTGGGATGGGCATGCCCAGACATGGGCCCCTTGCTTACTGTGCCACTGGATTCAAGCTAGCCTGGCTGATGAAGGGTAATACCCAGAAACCGGCCCCAGGATGCTTGTTTCTGATCCACGGAGGACCTGGCTTGTTAGTTCGGCTAGCCCTACAACATAAGTCTGCAAAGCGGGGAGGCATAGGTGGGGCTGTAAGGAATCTGCAGATATAGAGTCTCTACCAGAAAATGAGTTACAGAAGGTAAGTAACTTGTTCATCTGATAGGCTGCAGATTCCTTACCTTTGAATTAGATATCCAAGCCATACCATCCAGGCGGGGGATTGCAGACCAATACCTCAAACTAGGAAGTCCTACAGGACCGAACCGGTAAAATGCTCATCTCTGAGGACCTGACTGTAGGAGTCACATGTCACCCATACTGGTAGGCAGTAGTTTAAGAGTGCTTGGTGTGGAGAAGCACAAACGCAGAGTCGAAAAAGAAACAGCAAAGTTGGGAGCTTCCTTTAATAATAAGAATTGTTTTTTCGCCAAATGTACCCTCTTTGCAACATTAATCAATTTTGTAATGTATATTTGTCGGTGTGTTTATGCAATTCTGGGCTGAAAGTTAATAGTTCACTATTCTATATTAGGACTTTAAGTTATAAATTGCAAGTCACCAACGGATGTCTCTTTTGAAAGCATTAATCTGCAGATCTGTTTCCATCTGCGGTATGAAGGCTCCGGACCCGCGATGTTAAACCCGCGTTGCGATGGCAGCGCGTGAATCTGAATTCGTTGTAATGGGTTTTTCCACCATGAAGCGGTGGTAGCGCAGCGCGCCTGCTTGCGATACGCTTTTTTGACGTCCTCATCTGAGGCGCCGAGGCGGGCCAGGCCTAGGCTTTTGTACTAATTAATCTACCCACGCACGGTTGCTAAAAATATAAATAAAAGAAAATCGCAGCACCTTTGTCACAATATCACACAATTCAAGCGGGCAAAACTGCTTATTTTACCTGAATGCTTATTGCAAGCCTCGTGGCGGCCATGGACTACTGCTTGCAGAGGCTGAGTGACGTTTCACTCCCCCAGCCAATCACTGGCTAGAGCCCAGTCATGGGCTGCTAGCCAATCAGATGCCGCCAAAGGCTCTCTGCAAGCTTCGGATTGGCTGTGAGCCCCAGAGTGCCCAGAGCCTGTTGTTTTAACGTGATTAAAACGTGATTAATGTCTACATGTCCGTCGGACATAAATAGACAATAAATCTTCTTGCCCGTCAATATAAACAACATGGTTCGGGCGTCGGGCGATATGATTCCCCCACCCCATTCTCTTAAACATGGTTCGTGATATCACAGCAGAAGGCTTTTTCACATGGTAAAATCACCTTAGAACACACCACAATTCCTAAAATGAGTATGGTACCATCAACAAATGATTTATAATGTAACTAAAGTCTTAAAACCTTCTATTAACTGCAATGCTTTAATGAGGTGCTATCATGTATATTGGTCCCAAGATGGCTGCCAACACTTCTTGGATGAAGTGCTGACAGCCAATCAGATCTCACGATGAGATGTGTGGTTAGGCTCCGCCCAGATATGTATATGATTTTACTTTTGATTTTCTCAGGAACTACTGAACAGATTGACACCATATATGCAAAAGGCACATGCCTGACCTGAGGACTACCTCTTTGCCAAATTTCAAGTAATTCTGTTCAGCCGTTCGGGCTGTACCTTGGACTAAAGGTCCCTATGGAAAATTGCATAGGGAAAATACGTTTTGGGACCCCCTTTTTTTCTCAGCCCCCGCTTGACGAATCCCCCCGAGACTTTCAGGGTAGGAGCGGAGCGCCCCACCTATTTTGAAAATTTCACGAGGATTCGACAACCGGCGCCAAAGTTATTCCAAATAGAATGTTGCGGATTTCCTATGGAAACACGGTCCTAACTATAACTATCTACTGGCGACCGCCAGTAGATAATATATATATATGAACATATCGTTGATTAAATAAAGAAGGTTATTTCAGCATTGGCGATTGAAGTTGTCCGTTCCTGTTGTTGTGCGCCACTGCACATTTGGAGAGTTCTTTCGAATATATATATATATATATATATATATATATATTCACAGAAAAAAACATAGGTTTCAGGCACGTTATAGTTAGGAATTAGCATTTAAAAAACTTCAGAAATTTACTGAAAAAACCATAGGTTTCAGGGGTGTTGTAGTTAGCTGGTCTTTTCACTTGTACAAAACCATTGAAATTCCCCCGTTATAGTTAGTTCAGCTAACTATAACTCGCGCGCCCGCAATGCACTGCTGATGACGTCACATATTACATCACTCATGACATGGTCAGTGACATCACTCATGACATCACTGATGACATCTCAAATGACATCACTGATGACATCATCGAGTGAATGTCTGTTTTTCTGAAAATTAAATATGTTTTATATATGTATATCTCAAGGTCGATGGAAGAATGAATGGGTATATAAGTGTCTAAATGGATGATTTGTTTTTGAAAAATTGATTGTGTAACTGACTGATTAAGTGTATCATAGTGAATACATGGCTTAGTGAGTAATGTTTAAATATGTAAATATCTCTATCAGTCTCTCACTTTGTGTATAAGTGGCTGCATGGGTTGGTGAGTAGCTACATGGGTGTCTATATAGGTTATTAGTTGGTTTTTTGAGTATCAGTCTGAGTGTCTGCATGGTTCGGTGGGGGGTATTACGTAGTGCATAGGTGCATGAATGAGTGACTCACTGTTTGTATGTGTTGAAGACAGCATGTGTGCAGGACTGTATGGGTGGATGAGTGTGTGTATGGGTGTGTTAGTGAGTGAATGACTGTCTCAATAGTGTCTTTATGAGTAACTACATTTGTTTTAAACTAGTATATGTGACTATTGGTGTATATAAGTGAGTATATGTGAGAGTGAGAGATTGAAAGAGTTCCTGTATGAATAAGTATGTGTTTCTATAAGTGATTGTTTAAAAGACTAAGTATGTGTAAGTTTCCGAAGAAGTAAGTGTGGTGGTGTGTGTATAACTGTATATGCAAGTAAATGTATGTTTGATTCTTTATTAGCATGAGTGACTATGGATGAGTGGCATTGTGTAACAGGATGTATAGGTGTATGAGTACATATGATGAGTGAGTACATTTATGAGTGACTGTATAGGACTGTTGGTGAATGAGCGGATGTGTATGTGGATCTTAGAATTACTGAAGAGGTTGTTGTAACTGGTATTGGTATGTCCATTGTTCTGAACATTTTAGTCTCTATTTTTGAATGTGTGTATCAAAGGTTATATTAGGGTGAGAGGAGCTCTGCCACTCTATCACAAGGATGATGTAATCAGTGATGCCATCAGTGATGTCATTTGAGATGTCATCAGTGATGTCATGAGTGATGTCACTGACCATGTCATGAGTGATGTAATATGTGACGTCATCAGCAGTGCATTGCGGGCGCGCGAGTTATAGTTAGCTGAACTAACTATAACGGGGGAATTTCAATGGTTTTGTACAAGTGAAAAGTCCAGCTAACTATAACACCCCTGAAACCTATGGTTTTTTCAGTGAATTTCTGAGGTTTTTTAAATGCTAATTCCTAACTATAACGTGCCTGAAACCTATGGTTTTTTCTGTGAATTTCAAAGGTTTTTTAAATGCTAATTTCTAACTATGCCTACAGAGATAGGACATGTGAAGAAAGAAGAAAAAATGCACAGAAAGAAAAAAAAGAAGTGCAGAAAGAAGCAACAGAAGTCCTCAAAGACGAAGAAAAGTGCAGGAAGAAGGATAACGTGCAGAAAGAACAAAAAGAAGAGCAGAAAGAATCCTTTTTGCAAAATCATCCTGTACTCTCAACTTTTTCAGACGGATACTGGTGGTAACTGAGTCTGACTAACCAGTCCTAGAGCCAGTGCTATGTTAAAAGACAGTTAGAATACAGTGAAAACACCTACATACACTAGGGAACATTATGCGTTGGGGTCTCCCTGTGATTAGCATGACCTCCTCTGTAAGCCCCTAGTATATAATAGGGCAGGGGGATTAAAACTACCTCTTAAAATAGGCCACAGGGCGTTTTTGCACACGTTAACTCAGGGCCCGTCCCCTCCCTTCACCACTGTGTAAACACGCCCTGTGTCCGTTTTTAGTTGGGAGATTAAGTTCATTTGAATCCTGAGGGTCCCTAGGGTCCAACTAGCCCACTAGGTACCTCCAGTAAGTGCCACAGAGCTGCGTTGCAGAGAGGTGTAAAAAGTGGCACAGCCTGGACCACCTCTCTGCAATGCAGCTCAGTGGCGCTTACTGGAAGCACTTGGTGGGCTAGTTAGCCCCCAGGGGCCCTCAGTATTGAAGGGAAATTATATCCCCAATTTAAAACGTGCCATAGTGCGTGTTTGCACACGTCACCTCAGGCCCCGTCCCCTCCCTTCACCACTGTGTAAACGCGCCCTGTGGCTGTTCTAAGTTGAGAGATTAAGTCCCCTTGAATCCTAAGGGTCCCTTGGGTCAAACTAGACCACTAGGTACCTCCAGTAAGCGCCACAGAGCTGCGTTGCAGAGAGGTGTAAAAAGGGGCTTGGCCTCAGAACACCTGTCTGCAGCGCAGCTCCCTGGCGCATACTGGAGATGCCTGTTGGGCTAGTTGGCCCTCAGGGACCCTCAGTATTGAAGAGGAATTAATTCCCCAACTTACAACTCGCCAGGGGGCGCGTTTGCAGAGTGCTGCAAGGAGGGGGCGTGGCCTCCGGCACGATGCCAGTCTTTTATTTATTTTAATTTTTTAAGAAGGGGGCTGTGTGGTTCCCCTTCTTATTCTAATTTATTGGCCCTGATGACCCCATCCCCCAGGGCCTGTCTCCTAATTATATTTTTTTGACCCCAATCCCCAGGGCCGGCCACTGTTTTTTATTATTTTAAAAAAATATATATTTATAGACACACCTAGGACATGCTGGACAAACCGTACGTACATATCACCATGACGATTTGAGTGATATTCATTAAAAGGCGACTATGCATACAATGAATCCACGTGGAATGTATTTACACCACTAGTGAAGCTCTGACATGTCTGATGCCCTACCGTGCCTAATCCCGGTAGACACCCTTGTCGTTTATTTATACAAACATGGGTAGCTATTGACGGGCACATTTAATACACATGCACACCAAGCCATTCAAAGGGGATTCAACAAAAATTCGACCAAAACTATGTAAGAAACCCCCCTCACGGTTAATAAAACACACATCCACTGCCGGATGTGTAATACTTTTTATTTTACTCTCTGGAAAGGGGACGAACATCACTTGAGAGTCACAGCGCGCTCCTGGCAGAGCCCAATGCTGTGTTACACCCACCATTGCCTGCCGAGTGCCACACACCTCTGTGTTGTATTCCACCAGCTATTGCATATGCTATGACACTCTCTAGCCCATGTGCACTGTAACACCACCCCGTGAATATGTCATGCCACACTTGTCTTTGCACGGGCTATATTGCCCCATCTAACGTGCCTTCCTCGATGCCTATGTTATAACGCACAGTGCTATGCCATACATATTACAATCTGGGATCCATATCTTTGTCACAGTGCATATGCAACGTTACACTCCCAAGCACATATTTTATATTACAACTTTAGAGACTAGTTAGGTTACACAACATTGCCCTGTGCATATTACACTCCAAGGCGCACATCGCATAGCACGCGCTAGTGCCTGTGCTATCTCGCGCTCTCCAATGAATCTGTCATTGCGCACAATGTATTGCATATTATATTTCACGCCCGGTTCATCTTATATCATACTTTTTGGTGCATAGTTTATACCATACACTATATCTAGTTTTCATTTTCAATCGTGCTCTCAGGACTATGTTCTATATAACACTGTGTTCACCTACCCTTTTCACGGGCATTACATTTTGCGATAGGGGGTGGAGGGTCAGGGGGTGTTTCTGCCAAGTGAGCCCGGAGTCACAGTCACAAACGTCCTCTTGTTCCTGAATAAAAGTGAGATTATGCTGCATACTTGTTCATATTTTAAGTAGTTTGCACAGACACACGTTTTAAAAACAATAAAGTTCCTAATACCCGCCTTCTCTGAACAGTTAGCTTGCTGCCCCATCCCCCTCCTCCCTATCCTCTGTTGTGTGAATCCATGGACTAGCCTCCTCCCTCCTGCCATGCATGGTCTGATGTGCTGCCACTGCCCTCAATTTAGTATGATGTACCAGTCCCCTCCTCCTGCCCTCCATTGCCCAATTCTATGCCCCATCATTGACCTCCTGCTTAAACTCTGTGCTTAGCTTGCTGCCCCTATTCTCCTTCCCCCTGCCCTCCGATGTCTTTGTGCATGCCCCTGCTCCATCCTTTTTGCCCACCATGTTCCATGGACCTGCCACTCCTATCTACTCTGAGTGTTCTGTTGAGCTGCCACTCCCCTCCCACCTGCCTAGCATTGTCAGATGACTGTAACCTGTCCCTGCCACCTCCACCCTGCCTGTCCACATGCTATGCCCCTATCCTCTTCCTCCTGTCCTACATGGTCCATTATACTGCCACACCCTTCTGCCCTCCCTGGTCTGTTGTGCTGCAACTGCTCCTCCCGCCTGCCCCGTGCGGTCTGTTGTGAGGCCCCTTCCCCTGAACTTTCTTGTCTGTGCACAGGTCCTGACCCTCCCTTCTATCCTCCATCGTCATTTGTGCATGCCCCTGCACCCTCCTTCTTGCCCATCATAGCCATTGTGCTGCCACTAACCCTCCCACTTGCCATGCATGGTCTTCTGTGCTGCCATGGCCCCTCCCACCTTCCCTGTGTGGTCAGTTAGCTGCCCCTGACCCCCTCCCACCTTCCCTCCATGGTCTGTATGTATGCCATCACAGTCTCACTGTTGCTCTTCATGGTGTATCTTGCTTCTAATGCCCATCCTGCCTGACCTCCATGGCTATCTTGCTGCTCCTGCCCTGCCCCCTTGCCCCCAGCCCTCTGTTTACATGTGCAGACCCCTACTCCCTCCCTTCTGGCTTGTCTGTTCCATTGTAATGCCCCTGATCCTTCCCTCCTGTCCTTTATGGTCTGTTATGCTGCAACTTTCTCTCCTGTCTGTCCATTATGGTCAGCTAGCTACCATTGCCTCTTGCCCCTCTGTTCTCTGTTGTCCATGTGCATGGTCCTGTCCCCTCCCTCTTGCTTTCTATGGATTGTTGTGCTGCACTACCGTCCGCATGACCTGTGTGGTGTATTGTGCTGCTGCAAACCCTGATGCCTGCCCTGCAGGGTCAGTTTGGTGCACCTCTCCATGTCCCTCCTGTCCTCTGTTATCCAAGTCCATGTCCCTACCCCATTTCCTTCCATGATCCAATGTACCATACTTGCGAACATTTTGAACTTGGTAAGAGGGAGATTTTGAAAAAAAACTGTGGTATTGATTTTCCCCTTTGAGTTACATTGAAAAAGAGGAGATTGTAGACAGGAGACAGATCAAATAAAGCCCATTTGAGCTTAAAAACATTGGAAGTTTCCTGGCTGAATCGGGTCTGTTGGCATGTATGGTTGTACTACCATTGCCTCTTCCTTCTGCCCACAATGGTCCATTACATTGCCACAGCCTCTCTTGCAAGTCCTGTATTGTTGGTTTGTTGCCCCTGCCCCCCTTTCCATTGCCCTCCATAGTCTGTTGTGCTGCCACGGCCCTTCCTGCCTGCTCAGTGTGGTTAAATTGTTGCCTTTGCACCCTTCTACCTGCCTTCAATTTTCAGAGTCCGTGCCCCTGGCCTCTGCCTCAACAGTATCCTAATGAACAACTAGATTGCTAACATTCTATATTTATTACAAAAGTGTGGAACGCCTGACGTCATCTTGATGTAATCAAAACTGTAATACCTAGAGCATTTCCTTTAGAAATTACATATATGAAAGGGTCTTATTGGCATCAAAATTATGGTTAGTGCTCTAAAAGACTAAAATAAGGACATATTTTCTGAGTTTTCAAATAGCGTGTTTTTTTTATCCAGTTGACCACTTGATTAAATGTTGCACTTAGGGGAGAGGATGTGGTGTTACTTCCAGACCTGCAGACTTTGCAACTGGGGAACCAGGTTGGAGTTTCTGCTTCAGCTCGACATTCTGTGATTTTGGTCAAATCACTTAGTCTCCCCATGTCTACAACCAAAATGAATTTGTTCTTGTGTGATGTAACCAATGCTCATGTAAAGCACTCCAATACCTGACAAGTCTGCACTATATAACACTGCAAAAACACAAAATAATAAGTGTTTTGCACACTTCTGTCATTGGGCTATATTTGGGCTACATCTGGGTGATTTTGGGCTACATTTGGGCTCTTTTGTCTCCGGTGGCCATCTTGGTAGATTTATTTGTTATGAAGTTTCCTAATTTCCTCATGTACTGCAGTCTCCTCAGTAGGAAATGCTTTCAGTTTTTTACTTTGATTCCATCATGAAGGTATTCAGATATGTCACACATTTGCCATAAATTCTGAAAGTTAGCACTCTAGTTGCTCATTAGATCACTGTAGTAAAACTACTGTTTACCATGGAAGTCTGCTCCTGGTATTAAAAGTGCATGTTTCAGTCTGCATGTCAGAATTTTTTAATGAAATAGAAGAGGATTTGAGAAGTAACTCAAAATGTGCCCTCATTTTCTTTCTTCAGCATTAATCATAATTTCTATGGCAAAATGAACCCCCTCATTGTGTTCCTTTTTAAATTAAATGTTTTAAGTGTTACCAGTTTATTCCAATCAAGATGGCTTCAGGTGTGCCATACTTTTGTCATAATGAAGACAGTAAGCGCTCTAGTTGTTTTTAAGAACACTCTGGGACATTCTGTCATTGGGCTATACTTGGGCTACATCTGGGTGATATTTGGGCTACATTTGAGCTCCTTTGTCTCTGGTGCCCATCTTGGGAGACTTATTTGTTATGAAGTTTCCTAATTTCCTCATTTACTGCAGTCTCCTCAGTAGGAAATACTTTCAGTTTTTTACTTTGATTCCATCAAGAAGGCATTCAGATGTGTCACACATTTGCCATAAATTCAGAATGTTAGCACTCTTTTTGCTCATTAGATCACTGTAGTAAAGCTACTGCTCACCAGGGAAAACTGCTGCTGGTATTGAAAGTGCATGTTTCAGTCTGCATGTCAGAATTTTTTAATGAAATAAAAGAGGATTTCAGAAGTCAAAATGTGCCCTCGTTTTTCTTTCTGCAGCACTAATCATACTTGTTATGGAAAAATGAACCCCCTCATTTTGTTCCTTTTTAAATTAAATGTTTTAAGAGTTACCACTTTAATCCAAGCAAGATGGCTTCAGGTGTGCCATACGTTTATCATAAGTAGGACTGTTAGCACTCTAGTTCTTCTTTGGAACACTCTGGGAAACTGCAGTAGAACACAAAGGAATCAACTGACAGTCTCTGCCCTTGTTGGATGTACATGTTTTACTGAGAATGTCAGACTTCATTCTCACATGACTGAGAAAGATAATGTGAATTTACAGAAAATAAGCTCTCAGTTTAGCTTATAGATCACCTTCCAAACCTCTGTGGGAAAAGCATGAGAAAATATTTTTCTCTCAATCATGATATCCCAGCAGAAGGCTTTTTCACATGGTGAAATCACCTTAGAACATACCACAATTCCTAAAATGAGTATGGTACCATCAACAAATGATTTATAATGTAACTAAAGTCTTAAAACCTTCTATTAACTGCAATGCTTTTTAATGAGGTGCTATCATGTATATTGGTCCCAAGATGGCTGCCAACACTTCTTGGATGAAGTGCTGACAGCCAATCAGATCTCAGGATGAGATGTGTGATTAGGCTCTGCCCACATATATATATGATTTTACTTTTGATTTTCTCAGGAACTACTGAACAGATTGACACCAGACCTGCAAAAGGCACTTCCCTGAGCTGAGGACTACCTCTCTGCCAAATTTCAAGTAATTCTGATCAGCCGTTCGGGCTGTACCTTGGACTAAAGGTCTCTATGGAAAATTGCATGGGGAAAACGTGTTTTGGGACCCCCCTTTTTTCTCAGCCCCCGCTTGACGAATCCCCCCGAGACTTTCAGGGAAGGAGCGGAGCGGAGCGCCCCACCTATTTTCAAAATTTTGCGAGTATTCGTCAACCGGCGCCAAAGTTATTCCAAATAGAATGTTGCGGATTTCCTATGGAAACACGGTCCTAACTATAACTATCTACTGGCGACCGATGACATATGTGTCTTTCTGAAAAAAAAATATTTGTAAAATATGTATAGCTAAAGATTAATGGAAGAAGACATGGGTAAATAGGTGTCTAAATACAGTGATGTAATATCTGACGTCATCAGCAGAGGATTGCGGTCGCGTGAGTTATAGTTGCCTGCACTAACTATAACGGGGGAATTTCAATTGTTTTTCACGAGTGAAATGTCCAGCTAACTATAACATGTGTGAAACCTATGGTTTTTTAAGTGAATATATATATATATATATATATATATATATATATATATATAGATATAGAAACCAAGACCCCCAATGTACACAATTTAAGCGAAGATTTCCACCCATGGTTATGATGAATGTGATGGATTATCATAGCATCATAACCCTTTCATGTGAGAACCAATAAATTCTCCAACTATTATCAACTTAAATATCTGAAATTTTATGATATTTATTCCCTTTTTTTAAAAAAAACATTAGATCAGTACACTGCAACAGCATTTAATTAGTATTTATACTAATATATATATATTTTTTTATAAATATTTAACTCACACAATCCCAGTCACCCCCCCTTTTTTTTTTTTTATAATTATCACTATAGGATCATGGCTCGAAAAGGACAGGACACAATACAATATGATGCGGATTATATCTACCAATGTGCATACTATTTTTATCAGTGTAATATATAGGAGTCAAAAACTTGGATAAACAACACATTTAAGTGAACATAGTGAAATTATCCTCATACTGCCTATATAATCACAATATTAACCACACAAAAATCGTAACTAACACCTTTGATTGTATTAATTGAAATTTTATGTAATTTATGCATCATTTGGGTTTTATACGTATTTTTAAGAAATTTGGATTTTAACCACATATTCTTGTTTTGTAATGCCATACACATGTGTATTTATATATTTATATTCATGTACATTTATGACTGCTGATTTGCACAAAGATATCAATTTGGTATGATTTTACATCAATACATGTTTACATATTTATATATTTATTTGTATACCATAATTTGCACATGTTTTTATTTTTTATGTGTTATTTTAACACAATTAGAACAACAGTATTTTGTCTATGTCCATGTTAATCACGTGAGAGGTACTGGTCCCTTTAAATAGACTTTGGCGACTCCTAATGCGCGTCATGTGAACAAGGCCGAGGCATGCTGAAACGCGTCATGGCGGTCATGGTGGCAAAACAGCAATAAACTAAAAAATTGAGCACTTATCTTGTGGTTCGCATCCGTTTGTTCCAGTGGAAGAGGAGTTGCAGCAACGGTGTTTGTGGAATATATATATATATATATATTATGCCAGTACTGTATGCAATGGTTTACACATTAGGCCAGGATTACCTTTCTGTTCTATTTATGGTCTTAGCTTGGCCAAAACAATCAGAGGAATTTGGATATAATTTCAGCTACCGTAAATCCTTTTTTGAATCAGCTGTAAATACTCAAATGTACCTATTTAACTTGTTTGAATCTGGAACTGTCTACATTTAAGTGAATAACTTTTTTAACAGTCACCATTTGAATTTTTTCATCGCAATATCACTTTACATTTTTTCATGTATGGGAGGCCTTTACTTTAAAAATAAAAATAAAAGTTCATATTATTTCTGACATGCGTACCCTATATTATGCTGTTATTAGGTTGAGGATGCAGGGGTTTTGACATTAGGCTTATGATAGTTATAGCATTATGGCTTCCTTAGTCAGCCCTGTAAACCTTACTATAATTCTATCCATTATGTATTCATGCATTGATTGAAGCCACATTAGCATTATTTTGCACATTACAATTGGCACTAGCGTTGTTAGCACATTCTTCTATATCTAAGCTGCTTATAATTCCATACGGTCGCTATGGATGTAAAACTTGTATTTTATTGTAACAGTTTTTTTTTAAATTGACATGTTATATGTTTATTTAATATAAACATTCAATGGTACATGTGATGTCATAACTATGCGTTCTGCTTTATAATGAAGGATAGTATTTTTTTAGTGTCCTTGATTATACCTCCCACGTGATCACCAGTACTATGCACTGTCACTTCCCGCAGTGTGTGGAGGTCTGAGGAGATTCGCTGCAGACAGAGTGCGTTCTCGTTTGTGGGGCAAACCTGGAGCTTTTATCTATACACGGCGGCCCGGCCGTGGAGAACGCACCACCGCATTAATGGACAGCGGGCCATGAAGCTTGAAATCTTGTCAGGCCTTTATATGGAGAAGCAGTACCGAGTATGTAGACCTTGCACACTTTGGGGCCCATCAGTGGGCTTTGATTGGGGACCCTCAGAACGCTGCACCCATCTGGGTAGAATCACCGCACTACATTTCCCATAAAGACCTTGGGCGATGCTCATTGGAGCAGCTTACCGGCCTATCAGGAGGCAAGTAATTAAATAAAGGTGTGGAAAGAAACGCTACGAACTGTGGTTACCAGCCTGTGAAGAAGGAATTTACTCCGAAACGCGTCGGCTACATCCCGCAGTGTGTGGAGGTCTGAGGGGATTCGCTGCAGACAGAGTGCGTTCTCGTTTGTGGGGCAAACCTGGAGCTTTTATATTTATATATATATATATATATATATATATATATATATATATATATATATATATATAGATATATATATATATATATTACCTACTGGCGGTCGCCAGTAGGTAGTTATAGTTAGGACCCTGTTTCCATAGGAAATCCGCAACATTCTATTTGGAATAACTTTGGCGCCGGTCGACGAATCCTCGCGAAATTTTCAAAATAGGTGGGGCGCTACGCTCCGCTCCTACCCTGAAAGTCTCGGGGGGATTCGTCAAGCAGGGGCCGAGAAAAAAGGGGGGTCCCAAAACACGTTTTCCCCATGCATTTTTCCATAGGACCTTTAGACACAGCTACAGCCCGAACGGCTGAACAGAATTACTTGAAATTTGGCAGAGAGGTAGCCATAAGGTCAAGGAAGTGCCTTTTGCAGGTCTGGTGTAAATCTGTTCAGTATTTCCTGAGAAAATAGCATTTAAAAGCATATATATATGTGGGCGGAGCCTAACCACACATCTCATCCTGAGATCTGATTGGCTGTCAGCACTTCATCCAAGAAGTGTTGGCAGCCATCTTGGGACCAATATACATGATAGCACCTCATTAAAAAGCATTGCAGTTAATAGAAGGTTTTAAGACTTTAGTTACATTATAAATAATTTGTTGATGGTACCATACTCATTTTAGGAATTGTGGTATGTTCTAAGGTGATTTCACCATGTGAAAAAGCCTTCTGCTGGGATATCATGATTGAGAGAAAAATATTTTCCCATGCTTTTCCCACAGAGGTTTGGAAGGTGATCTATAGGCTAAACTGAGAGCTTATTTTCTGTAAATTCACATTATCTTTCTCAGTCATGTGAGAATGAAGTCTGACATTCTCAGTAAAACATGTACATCCAACAAGGGCAGAGACTGTCAGTTGATTCCTTTGTGTTCTACTGCAGCTTCCCAGAGTGTTCCAAAGAACTACTAGAGCGCTAACAGTCCTACTTATGATAAACGTATGGCACACCTGAAGCCATCTTGCTTGGATTAAAGTGGTAACTCTTAAAACATTTAATTTAAAAAGGAACAAAATGAGGGGGTTCATTTTTCCATAAAAAGTATGATTAGTGCTGCAGAAAGAAAAATTAGGGCACATTTTGAGTGACTTCTCAAATCCTCTTCTATTTCATTAAAAAATTCTGACATGCAGACTGAAACATGCACTTTCAATACCAGCAGCAGTTTTCCCTGGTGAGCAGTAGCTTTACTACAGTGATCTAATGAGCAAAAAGAGTGCTAACATTCTCAATTTATGGCAAATGTGTGACACATCTGAATGCCTTCTTGATGGAATCAAAGTAAAAAACTGAAAGTATTTCCTACTGAGGAGACTGCAGTAAATAAGGAAATTAGGAAACTTCATAACAAATAAGTCTCCCAAGATGGCCACCAGAGACAAAAGAGCCCAAATGTAGCCCAAATATCACCCAGATGTAGCCCAAGTATAGCCCAATGACAGAATGTCCCAGAATGTTCTTAAAAACAACTAGAGCGCTTACTGTCTTCATTATGACAAAAGTATGGCACACCTGAAGCCATCTTGATTGGAATAAACTGGTAACACTTAAAACATTTAATGTAAAAAGGAACACAATGAGGAGGTTCATTTTGCCATAGAAATTATGATTAATGCTGAAGAAAGAAAATGAGGGCACATTTTGAGTGACTTCTCAAATCCTCTTCTATTTCATTAAAACATTCTGACATGCAGACTGAAACATGCACTTTTAATACCAGGAGCAGACTTCCATGGTGCAGTAGTTTTACTACAGTGATCTAATGAGCAACTAGAGTGCTAACATTCAGAATTTATGGCAAATGTGTGACATATCTGGATACCTTCATGATGGAATCAAAGTAAAAAACTGAAAGCATTTCCTACTGAGGAGACTGCAGTACATGAGGAAATTAGGAAACTTCATAACAAATAAATCTCCCAAGATGGCCACCGGAGACAAAAGAGCCCAAATGTAGCCCAAAATCACCCAGATGTAGCCCAAATATAGCCCAATGACAGAAGTGTGCAAAACACTTATTATTTTGTGTTTTTGCAGTGTTATATAGTGCAGACTTGTCAGGTATTGGAGTGCTTTACATGAGCATTGGTTACATCACACAAGAACAAATTCATTTTGGTTGTAGACATGGGGAGACTAAGTGATTTGACCAGAATCACAGAATGTCGAGCTGAAGCAGAAACTTCAACCTGGTTCCCCAGTTGCAAAGTCTGCAGTTCTGGAAGTAACACCACATCCTCTCCCCTAAGTGCAACATTTAATCAAGTGGTCAACTGGATAAAAAAACATAAAGATAACAAATAATTTAAAAGTGCTTTGTCGCTATTTGAAAACTCAGAAAATATGTCCTTATTTTAGTCTTTTAGAGCACTAACCATAATTTTGATGCCAATAAGACCCTCTCATATATGTAATTTCTAAAGGAAATGCTCTAGGTATTACAGTTTTGATTACATCAAGATAATGTCAGGCGTTCCACACTTTTGTAATAAATATAGAATGTTAGCAATCTAGTTGTTCATTAGGATACTGTTGAGAGGCAGAGGCCAGGGGCACGGACTCTGAAAATTGAAGGCAGGTAGGAGGGTGCAAAGGCAACAATTTAACCACACTGAGCAGGCAGGAAGGGCCGTGGAAGCACAACAGACTATGGAGGACAGTGGAAAGGGGGGCAGGGGCAACAAACCAACAATACAGGACTTGCAAGAGAGGCTGTTGGAGGGAAGATCTATTACGGGTCAAGGAAGCTAGGGGCGGTCCCCAGATCCCCGGGAGCCACCACAGAACTGAGCAGGAGAGTGAGTCAGGGACAAAAGGGGCACCTTAATTTGAGCCGGGGTGCCTAGGAACGCTTGCTCCAAAAATGAAGAAAACAGACATATGAGACATGGAATTGGAGGCAGAATACAATGACAGTTTAATGAGAAGATGCAACTTCAAAGAAACCGCAGAATAGAGACATAAAGTACAAAATACAGAATCCAGATAATCATACAGCTGTCATAATATTCTCTGTATCTCAATTAATGTACTGACAGAGAGAGAGAGAAAACACATCTATAAATGCATCATGAGAAACAAGTTACACCAAGGAAAATGTTACCTAGGAACACTCACGTTTACTCTTAGAGCAAGCATTCCTGCAATTACAATACAAAATCTTTTAAATGCAAAAGTAAAGAGAACAATGGTTAAACATAACATGACATTTCATATAGGTAAAATAGAATAAGATACTTCAAGCAAAGCAGAGCAAGACATTTTAAGCAAAGGAAGACAAGAGCTCCCAGCTCTTGGGGAAAACCTGCACTGCCTGTTAACCTACATACAGACGGCGAGGTAGTCCGTCGATATCTGTGGGTGCTCCCTTTTTATATCATTTTGTGGGCTCCTTTGCACGCTACATCTACCTACGTATGCTACCCAAAAGCTTCGTCTGCAGATTTTACCAGACATTTCGTCATTTACCCACTTAATGCTGACAATGGACTGGGTGAAAAGGTCAGTCTCTCAGGCCAATCACTTATCGTAAGTTCCATAGAGCAAGCAGAAAATAATGGGTATTGTACGGGAATTCAATATATTCATGTATAAAATCTCCTCAGTTCTCCTAACTTGACGCTTTGCGGTTGCCACTTCCTTAAAAGCGGGAAACCTGCCCAGGAAGCAAGTACCAGTCCAGGATGCAGCCTACTGTATGTCGACAGCTTCAGGGGGATGTTGAACTTTGATACCGAGCACGGAGCACTCGGGTAGGGTGGGGGCTACTAGTTTGGATCAGAAGGCCTCGCAGACCTGCCTTCAGACTGCTATACACTAAAATTGCAGAGCTATGGTCAATTTAACAAAGAGGCCTACATATTGAACAGAAGGGCCTACACAGGGGTTTTATGCTGGCTGAGTGGTAAGGATGTGTCAGGATAATTATATAGCAACACAGGACCCGCTGGTCAATTTAATACGGCCTACAAATGCAGCTGGCAGGGCAAGGACAAGGGTCTCATACTTCAGGTGTGGACAGAACGGGCCAGGGGCCCCCTGTGATACAAAATCTACCCTCCTTCAAGGCTGTGGCAATGTAATAGACCATTGTGGGCAGAAGGAAGAGGCAATGGTAGTACAACCATACATGCCAACAGACCCGATTCAGCCAGGAAACGTCCAATGTTTTTAAGCTCAAATGGGCTTAATTTGATCTGTCTCCTGTCTACAATATCCTCTTTTTCAATGTAACTCAAAGGGGAAAATCAATACCCCAGTTTTTTTTCAAAATCTCCCTCTTACCAAGTTCAAAATGTTCGCAAGTATGGTACATTGGATCATGGAAGGAAATGGGATAGGGACATGGACTTGGATAACAGAGGACAGGAGGGACATGGAGAGGTGCACCAAACTGACCCTGCAGGGCAGGCATCAGGGTTTGCAGCAGCACAATACACCACACAGGGCATGCAGGACGGGAGTGCAGCACAACAATCCATAGAAAGCAAGAGGGAGGGGACAGGACCATGCACATGGACAACAGAGAACAGAGGGGCAAGAGGCAATGGTAGCTAGCTGACCATAATGGACAGACAGGAGAGAAAGCTGCAGCATAACAGACCATAAAGGGCAGGAGGGACGGATCAGGGGCATTACAATGGAACAGACAAGCCAGGAGGGAGGGAGTAGGGCTGGGGGCAAGGGGGCAGGGCAGGAGCAGCAAGATAGCCATGGAGGTCAGGCAGGATGGGCACTAGAAGCAAGACACACCATGAAGAGCAACAGTGAGACTGTGATGGCATACACACAGACCATGGAGGGAAGGTGGGAGGGGGTCAGGGGCAGCTAACTGACCACACAGGGAAGGTGGGAGGGGCCATGGCAGCACAGAAGACCATGCATGGCAAGTGGGAGGGTTAGTGGCAGCACAATGGCTATGATGGGCAAGAAGGAGGGTGGAGGGGCATGCACAAAGGACGATGGAGGATAGAAGGGAGGGTCAGGACCTGTGCACAGACAAAGTTCAGGGGAAGGGACCTCACAACAGACCACACGGGGCAGGCAGGAGGAGCAGTTGCAGCACAACAGACCAGGGAGGGCAGAAGGGTGTGGCAGTACAATGGACCATGTAGGACAGGAGGAAGAGGATAGGGGCATGGCATGTGGACAGGCAGGGTGGAGGTGGCAGGGACAGGTTACAGTCATCTGACAATGCTAGGCAGGTGGGAGGGGAGTGGCAGCTCAACAGAACACTCAGAGTAGATAGGAGTGGCAGGTCCATGGGACATGGTGGGCAAAAAGGATGGAGCAGGGGCATGCACAAAGACATCGGAGGGCAGGGGGAAGGAGAATAGGGGCAGCAAGCTAAGCACAGAGTTTAAGCAGGAGGTCAATGATGGGGCATAGAATTGGGCAATGGAGGGCAGGAGGAGTGGACTGGTACATCATACTAAATTGAGGGCAGTGGCAGCACATCAGACCATGCATGGCAGGAGGGAGGAGGCTAGTCCATGGATTCACACAACAGAGGATAGGGAGGAAGGGGATGGGGCAGCAAGCTAACTGTTCAGAGAAGGCGGGTATTAGGAACTTTATTGTTTTTAAAACATTGTGTCTGTGCGAACTACTTAAAATATGAACAAGTATGCAGCATAATCTCACTTTTATTCAGGAAGAAGAGGACGTTTGTGACTGTGACTCCGGGCTCACTTGGCAGAAACACCCCCTGACCCTCCACCCCCTATCGCAAAATGTAATGCCCGTGAAAAGGGTAGGTGAACACAGTGTTATATAGAACATAGTCCTGAGAGCACGATTGAAAATGAAAACTAGATATAGTGTATGGTATAAACTATGCACCAAAAAGTGTGATATAAGATGAACCGGGCGTGAAATATAATATGCAATACATTGTGCGCAATGACAGATTCATTGGAGAGCGCGAGATAGCACAGGCACTAGCGTGTGCTATGCGATATGCGCCTTGGAGTGTAATATGCACAGGGCAATGTTGTGTAACCTAACTAGTCTCTAAAGTTGTAATATAAAATATGTGCTGGGGAGTGTAACGTTGCATATGCACTGTGACAAAGATATGGATCCCAGATTGTAATATGTATGGCATAGCACTGTGCGTTATAACATAGGCATCGAGAAAGGCACGTTAGATGGGGCAATATAACCCGTGCAAAGACAAGTGTGGCATGACATATTCACGGGGTGGTGTTACAGTGCACATGGGCTAGAGAGTGTCATAGCATATGCACTAGCTAGTGGAATACAACACAGAGGTGTGTGGCACTCGGCAGGCAATGGTGGGTGTAACACAGCATTGGGCTCTGTCAGGAGCACGCTGTGACTCTCAAGTGATGTTCGTCCCCTTTCCAGAGAGTAAAATAAAAAGTATTACACATCCGGCAGTGGATGTGTGTTTTATTAACCATGAGGGGGGTTTCTTGCATAGTTTTGGTCGAATTTTTGTCGAATCCCCTTTGAATGGCTTGGTGTGCATGTGTATTAAATGTGCCCGTCAATAGCTACCCATGTTTGTATAAATAAACGACAAGGGTGTCTACCAGGATTAGGCACGGTAGGGCATCAGACATGTCAGAGCTTCACTAGTGGTGTAAATACATTCCACGTGGATTCATTGCATGCATAGTCGCCTTTTAATGAATATCACGCAAATCGTCATGGTGATAGGTACGTACGGTTTGTCCAGCATGTCCTAGGTGTGTCTATAAATATATATTTTTTAAAAATAATAAAAAACAGTGGCCGGCCCTGGGGATTGGGGTCAAAAAAATATAATTAGGAGACTGGCCCTGGGGGATGGGGTCATCAGGGCCAATAAATTAGAATAAGAAGGGGAACCAAACAGCCCCCCTTCTTAAAAAACAAAAATAAATAAAAGACTGGCATCGTGCCGGAGGCCATGCCCCCTCCGTGCAGCACTCTGCAAACGCGCCCCCAACAGGCATCTCCAGTATGCGCCAGGGAGCTGCGCTGCAGCCAGGTGTTCTGAGGCCAAGCCCCTTTTTACACCTCTCTGCAACGCAGCTCTGTGGCGCTTACTGGAGGTACCTAGTGGTCTAGTTTGACCCTAGGGACCCTTAGGATTCAAGGGGACTTAATCTCTCAACTTAGAACAGCCACAGGGCGCGTTTACACAGTGGTGAAGGGAGGGGACGGGGCCTGAGGTGACGTGTGCAAACACGCACTATGGCACGTTTTAAATTGGGGATATAATTTCCCTTCAATACTGAGGGCCCCTGGGGGCTAACTAGCCCACCAAGTGCTTCCAGTAAGCGCCACTGAGCTGCATTGCAGAGAGGTGGTCCAGGCCGTGCCACTTTTTACACCTCTCTGCAACGCAGCTCTGTGGCACTTACTGGAGGTACCTAGTGGGCTAGTTGGACCCTAGGGACCCTCAGGATTCAAATGAACTTAATCTCCCAACTAAAAATGGATACAGGGCGTGTTTACACAGTGGTGAATGGAGGGGACGGGGCCTGAGTTAACGTGTGCAAAAACGCCCTGTGGCCTGTTTTAAGAGGTAGTTTTAATCCCCATGCCCTATTATATACTAGGGGCTTACAGAGGAGGTCATGCTAATCACAGGGGGACCCCAACGCATAATGTTCCCTAGTGTATGTAGGTGTTTTCACTGTATTCTAAGTGTCTTTTAACATAGCACTGGCTCTAGGACTGGTTAGTCAGACTCAGTTACCACCAGTATCCGTCTGAAAAAGTTGAGGGTACAGGATGATTTTGCAACAAGGCTTCTTTCTGCTCTTCTTTTTGTTCTTTCTGCACGTTATCCTTCTTCCTGCACTTATCTTCATATTTGAGGACTTCTGTTGCTTCTTTCTGCACTTCTTTTGTTTCTTTCTGTGCATTTTTTCTTCTTTCTTCACATGTCCTATCTCTGTAGGCATAGTTAGAAATTAGCATTTAAAAAACCTTTGAAATTCACAGAAAAAACCATAGGTTTCAGGCACGTTATAGTTAGGAATTAGCATTTAAAAAACCTCAGAAATTCACTGAAAAAACCATAGGTTTCAGGGGTGTTATAGTTAGCTGGACTTTTCACTTGTACAAAACCATTGAAATTCCCCCGTTATAGTTAGTTCAGCTAACTATAACTCGCGCGCCCGCAATGCACTGCTGATGACGTCACATATTACATCACTCATGACATGGTCAGTGACATCACTCATGACATCACTGATGACATCTCAAATGACATCACTGATGACATCACTGATGACATCATCCTTGTGATAGAGTGGCAGACCTCCTCTCACCCTAATATAACCTTTGATACACACATTCAAAAATAGAGACTAAAATTTTCAAAACAATGGACATACCAATACCAGTTACAACAACCTCTTCAGTAATTCTAAGATCCACATACACATCCACTCATTCACCAACAGTCCTATACAGTCACTCATACATCTACTCACTCATCATATGTACTCATACACCTATACATCCTGTTACACAATGCCACTCATCCATAGAGTTACTCACACACATAGTCACTCATGCTAATAAAGAATCAAACATACATTTACTTGCATATACAGTTATACACACACCACCATACTTACTTCTACGGAAACTTACACATACTTAGTCTTTTAAACAATCACTTAAAGAAACACATACTTATTCATACAGGAACTCTTTCAATCTCTCACTCTCACATATACTCACATATATACACCAATAGTCACATATACTAGTTTAAAACATATGTAGTTACTCATAAAGACACTATTGAGACAGTCATTCACTCACTAACACACCCATACACACACTCATCCACCCATACAGTCCTGCACACATGCTGTGTTCAACCCATACAAACAGTGAGTCACTCATTCATGCACCTATGCACTACGTAATACCCCCCACCGAACCATGCAGACACTCAGACTGATACTCAAAAAACCAACTAATAACCTATATAGACACCCATGTAGCTACTCACCAACCCATGCAGCCACTTATACACAAAGTGAGAGACTGATACAGATATTTACATATTTAAACATTACTCACTAAGCCATGTATTCACTATGATACACTTAATCAGTCAGTTACACAATCAATTTTTCAAAAACAAATCATCCATTTAGACACTTATATACCCATTTATTCTTCCATCGACCTTGAGATATACATATATAAAACATATTTAATTTTCAGAAAAACACACATTCACTGGATGATGTCATCAGTGATGTCATCAGTGATGTCATTTGAGATGTCATCAGTGATGTCATGAGTGATGTCACTGACCATGTCATGAGTGATGTAATATGTGACGTCATCAGCAGTGCATTGCGGGCGCGCGAGTTATAGTTAGCTGAACTAACTATAACGGGGGAATTTCAATGGTTTTGTACAAGTGAAAAGTCCAGCTAACTATAACACCCCTGAAACCTATGGTTTTTTCAGTGAATATATATATATATATATATATATATATATATATACACACACATACACACACCTCTATACACACTTTTAATGTTATACATTTCGTTTCCAACCGAAAACTTGCACCCACCCCAAACCTTAAAAATTCCCTCTCCCCCAAAAAACCTATACCCACCCTAAACCCTAATAATTCCCTTTCCACCCAAAAACTTACTTCCTTTGCCCCTAGCTTCGCCAATCTCTTCTTGGGCCTTTGGGAAGAAAACATGCGAGAAGACGCTGACTTCTCCCAATACCTCAAAAAAGTCAACACTTGGCTGCGTTACATAGACGATCTCTTTGTTATTTGGGAAGGTAGTGAGGAAGAGGCAGTAGAATTCATTCAGCAACTAAACATCAACACCCTCAACATTGTATTGACATATAATATCAACAAGGAAGAAATAGATTTCCTTGATGTCAAAGTTAGAGCTGTGAACAACACACTGGAGACCAGGCTGTTTCGGAAAGAAACTGCAGGTAACAGTATTCTACACGCTCACAGTCACCACCCAGAAACTCTGAAATGGAGTATACCTTACGGGGAGTTACTGAGAGCGAGAAGAAACTGCAGCACTGAGAACAACTATAAAATTGAAGAAGCTATTATGCTGAATCGGTTTAGAGAGCGTGGATACCCTAAATGGGTATTAGATAGAGCTGTCTCTAAACTTAAAGACATAGACAGAAAAAGTACCCTGAAACCTAAGGAGAAGACTGTAGAGTCATCAGAAACACGAGTGATTCTTACATATAACAACAGCTCGAGTAAAATCCAGAAAATTCTCAGTGATAACTGGAACATCCTCAAAAGTGACAATATTGTTGGTCCTTCAATCAGCAATAGACCCAAAATCACATATAGAAAAGGACGTAATCTTAGAAACATCTTGATGCATAGTGATATCACTGAATCCAACACTACATCCTTGCACAACCTTAAAGGCTTTTTCCCATGTGGTCACTGTAAGGCCTGCAAAACCAGTCATATGGTCAACGAATTCAGTGTACCCCATACCTCCAAGAAAAACACCATCTCACAGTTCCTCACGTGCAGTTCCACCTATGCCATATACGTGCTTGTATGCCCATGCCAGAAATGGTATGTGGGGAGCACTACTCATATGGCTAAGAAGCGGGTCCTTGAACACCTCAGGGCTATTAACAACAAAGATTCTCATTATCCAGTTGCTAGACACTTCGCTGAGTACCATTTATCCAACAGTTCGTTACTGAAGTACTTTGTGATTGAACAGGTATTGAGCAGTGTTAGAGGTGGTAACAGGGAGCTGGTACTCAGAAAGAGAGAATCTAAATGGATTCTTAATCTCGAGACAAAGTACCCGCTAGGACACAATATAGATGAGGAGTTATCAACACATCTCATGGAACCCTGAGATATGAGAGTATTATGTTTTGGGTCTTTCCTGTTTAGGAGCATAATTAAATGGTTTTTGATGTTCTGATATTCATGTAAGCGTAAATGTTGCATAATAGCATGCATATCTATGTACAAATAACTGTAATTGCAATGTTTTAATTTTATTATTCTAAACTATGTTCTCTTTCTTTTCTTTACAGGAGGAAAGGAAGGGGCCCTTTGGGTATTCTGTGCACGTCACGGGTCACCTACCCTTTTCTTCACTATCCTCTGAAGAGAATATCATCACGTATAGATAAGCTCTTCTTTTCACTATTTTATATCATATTGGACAGTGTTTTTTCTGCATGGAGTATAATGCTAGCCCTGGATTCATTTATACATTGCATTATCTCTATTGTCTCAATAGCAGTATGAGTGTTATAACCCATTTGGGATTACTTTTTTTTCCCCCCCCAGCTGTAGCATTATGCCACTTGGCGCTAGTATGGGCTATTTGCTTTTCTATTGAATCCCATTTTTGTGCTTACTCCACTTCCCGGTACATTATTGGCATAGATTGAGGGTTCTCACTTAGTAGCGTCGAGTCACTTGGCAGTTATTTTCCCTATTTCTCACTATGAGGTATTAGTATT